>NC_089839.1:126972137-127595887 GCF_035609145.1 Eleutherodactylus coqui | reverse complement strand
TGTGAGGCTTTCAAAAATACGCATTTAATGTGGCTGGCCGGCCAATGCTTTCCTTTCTTCTTGCACTATAACTGAGGAGAGCGACCCCTTTCCTCCTCCCGCCCTTCCCCCTCCCTCTTTTTTATCCCTCCCCCCTTCCCTTTTATTTATTTATATATTTTTTTATTTTTTCTCTTTTCTTTCTTCTACTCCCCCCCCTCCCCACCCCATTTCTTCCCTCTCTCCCCCTTTTCTCCTTGTTAGATAAGTAAACCGGCAGCCGAAGACAACGTTACGGTAAAGTGATGTGGACTGCGATAAGGTTGCTCTCTATGTCTTGGACTGTGGGGGCCCGGCTAGACTGGGGGCCTATGTGCCATCAACGATTTGTGCTGGGCAGCCATAGTTTACACTGGAGCAGCCCATAATCATATGGCCCTGTCTCTGATTTTTCACAGGGGGACCTTATTTCCATGTTTGCGACTGCTGTTACTGTATTTCATTTTCTTGTCTTAGTTTACTGTTGACTCTCTCTTGGGGGTAGGCCCTATGCCCCCTACACAGTTGTTAGTTTTGGGATCGAAACCTGTCCGAAGTTCGGGGGGATGGGTAGGGTGGGATGGGAGGGACCAGTTTGAGGTGGGGAAATGCGAACAGATTTCAGTTTACTCTGTTACTTCTCTTTGTTTTTTTTGGCGCG
This sequence comes from Eleutherodactylus coqui, assembly GCF_035609145.1. Lineage (NCBI taxonomy): Eukaryota > Metazoa > Chordata > Amphibia > Anura > Eleutherodactylidae > Eleutherodactylus > Eleutherodactylus coqui. The sequence continues at coordinate 127,595,208 of NC_089839.1, read as the reverse complement.
ACTCTTTTCTAAACATACACCATCAATAACTTGAATAATAGAAGTGTATATCTAACAAACCCTTATTATAGGACAATATTTAGAAATCTAGATTCATTTGTTATGTATCTGTATTTAAGCAGAATAAATGTATATTAGTGATTTGGGAGAGTTTGTCTCTATATAAGTTAAAGGGGTTGTCTCGCGAAAGCAAGTGGGTCTATACACTTCTGTATGGCCATATTAATGCACTTTGTAATATACATCGTGCATTAAATATGAGCCATACAGAAGTTATTCACTTACCTGCTCCGTTGCTAGCGTCCCCGTTGCCATGGTTCCGTCTAACTTCGGTGTCTTCTTGCTTTTTTAGACGCGCTTGCGCAGATGCATCTTCTCCCTTCGGCTGGTCTTGGAAGCATCGGCGTTTTAGCTCCGCCCCCTTGTACGCATCATCGCGTAGCTCCGCCCCATGATGTGTGCCGGTTCCAGCCTCCTGATTGGAGCCAAAACGCCGATGCTTCCAAGACCAGCCGAAGGGAGAAGATGCATCTGCGCAAGCGCGTCTAAAAAAGCAAGAAGACACCGAAGTTAGACGGAACCATGGCAACGGGGACGCTAGCAACGGAGCAGGTAAGTGAATAACTTCTGTATGGCTCATATTTAATGCACGATGTACATTACAAAGTGCATTAATATGGCCATACAGAAGTGTATAACCCCACTTGCTGCCGCGAGACAACCCCTTTAATAAAATGGAATATATTCAGGTTTATTAAGAGGAAATAACAGTTTTCTATTGAACAAATATAACCCACTTAATTGATTTTTATTGTCCTTGGTATTTTGATAATTTATGGATGGCATTGAATACAGTGTGCCAAGACTGAGAGATCTCTGTGATAAAGATTCCTTCTCTGTCAATAACTGAATAATGTTTTAAACTATATCAACTATATGCAGCTAATTGGATTGATGTATAAGTGGTGAATGTCTGCCATAAGAAACAGGGTGGTACCATGATATTATATGGTTTGCCCGTGTATTTTGTAGGTTTACAGTAAATCAGAGCGACCAGGGTGAGGTTCTGGTACGGGACCACTGTTTTCAGGGCAGTTGCCCTGTCTACGTATAGGGGCAAATATTAGGGCCTTATGGGGTGATTTCTGAGAGTTCTCATTTGTCCCATTACCATTCTATATACCTACACCACTTATTTTGAAGATACATTTCCTCAGCTGACATCTGGTTAGTTTTAGCAAGTGGGATTTTTTAGTGCATATCAATAAAAGTTATATTTTAATGTTTCACCAGCAGGCAGAGATAGTATTGTAATGAAAAGGAAACAACATTTAAACGTTTTTGGGCAGTGACTTTGGGGGAAATTGGCTTCTAGCTAGTTTTTTTGCCTTCATTGGGATCAACATTGGGATGCAATAGGCTGAACTGAATGGACTGTCTTTTTTCAACCTTACATACTATGTTACTCTAACTTCTAGTCACAGCAACATCAACATCAGGCCCACAGGACTTGTGCAGCCTAGATATTCTTTGTAACCTCAGCTGATGGCAGAAGAGCGGTCATCTGTAAGATCTGTAAGCATTAACCCTTTCCAATCCACTGTCTGACGTCTAAAGACATTATGATTGAAGGCTGTACAGCTCCGATGTCGGAAGACGTCCGGCAGGGTATTCTTACTGTAGAATACTGGCTGCCCTGTTGTCGGGGGCCTCTCTAACATGTCACATACCGCAGAACTGGCTCTAGCCAGCAGATGGCACCATTGTATAATGGCAGAAAGAGAAAGCCCCCTAGGAAACCATGAATCCAAAATTGGATTGCAAAGGGTTAACACACAGAAAGAACATAAACAACCTCAACACAATGTGTATGAACATGAATTCCCACTACCTTGGAGAGCCCACCTGGGCCAGAAGGCAAGCAGTCATCTTGATCCTGTTCACTCCACTTCTGTAGTTGTCTCTTCATCCATCTCCCTCCCTGTTCATGCAGTAGCCTCTGGGCACAGAGAAACAGTTTTGTATAGGGGCAGTAGCATGCCTACTTTAGTTCTCTCCTCAGCAACTGATGACAGGGATGCAGACCTCAGAGCCAGGAGTGGGAAACGGAGAGCGGCATCTCCGAACAGGCACTGGTGTCCAACTTGACGGCCTTGCTGTCCCTCATGTCAGAACTTGAGATGAGCAACTATAGTTCTTTGTCGTCACTAGAGAGGTCAACTGGATCACCCTCAGATTCATTTGCAGAGAGGTCATTCAATGCAGCAACAATTTCCCCTGATGTCAATCCTCTCTGTTGATAAGCCATAGTGTAACACACAACACACCAGTCGCTCAGCTAGAGAAACCATACAAATGACAAAAGTTATTATGGTTCATAGAAAAATAAATGTTTATGCTGTGCGGTTTGCCTATTGTTTTTCCAATTAGTAGTATTTGAGACTAAAAATTATCATCACATCAAAAAACAATGAAATCTAACAAAAAAAATGTAGTTAAAACCAAGATTAAATCCCAAACAATGCGATATTACTGTCAAGATGACAAAAGTGTCCCCAAGTCGGTTCTAGGTAAAAGTGGATTTTTTTCAGGGGGGTTGAACCCCTCACCAAAGTTTTTTGGGGAAATTGATGTAGACTCTAAATGATGAAAAGTCAACAAAAACTAGCCAGCTACATCAAAAATTAAGCAAACAGCAAAAAGAACAAATTTGAAAGGGGACACATCTGTCCCCAAAGAGGTTCTAGTGTTAGGCAGCTTCAGGAGAGCATTTTCCCCATGGCTGAGGAGATGCATCCATAATGGATTGCAGCCCTGTGACTCATGGCGAACGAACAGGAAGCTGCCACAGCAACACCACTACTGATGGCAGGGAAAGTCTGAGGCTACCTACACATGGGGAAGCCGCATCAGAGGATTGGCCAGTGTTTTCCATTGTCTTCAATGGGAAACCCCACATTGCACTCACGCACACATCGCAAGCCATGCAATGTGTTTTATCATCCCATTTTTAAAAAATGGGCGGTGGATTCCAAGGAACGCAAAAACATAGGACATGCAGCGAAAGCATTGTTCATGAATATGAGTCCATTCAAAAGAATGGGGTTCATATTCGCCTGCGAATAGTGCATTTCGCAACGAACACATTATTGCGAATTTCTGTTTGAAGCGAGCCTAACAGAGGTATGGTATACTTTTTTCAGCCTGTCAAAGCCAGCAGCAGCACAGAGTAGGGCTGACAGTCACAGGCAGCGCTTATCTTTGATGGTCCAAAAGTATGTCAGCTCCCATGTGGATGTACTCGGGCATGGCACTGGCCCCTATGGCTTCTGGGTGTCTAAGCTGGAAGAGTGGCCCGAGCTTGCACAACATGCTTTTAGAGGTGCTTGCTTGCCCCGCTTCAATTGTGCTATCAGAAAGGGTTTTCAGCACAGCTCTGGGTCTGATAACTGACAGACGCATCCGCCCTTCCATGGACAACGTGGATCACCTGACATTTATAAAAATTAGCCAGGCGTGGATTTCACCTGACTTCTGCACCACCATCAGTAGATTGCACTGATTAGTAAGCACACTGGCAATTTTTAATTACATATGACTGAGCATAAATTCATATCAAAAACCACAATGTATTCTCACGTTGCTGTTAATAGACATGCTACTGCTGCTCTCCCTCTCCTGCTTCCACCATGTTTCCTCTCCCCGATTCCCCCCAATGAAAAATATGTGAGTGTGAAAATACAGAGCTGTAGCACTCCTTTTTTCATGAGCAGAACACTTTGTTGCTGGTGGTGGTGTTGGAACTGCAGCTACTCTCCTTCTGATTCTGCCATGTCTTCTCCTCCTATTTACCTTCCCCAAAAGAAACGTATGTCATCTGCTCTGCTTCTCCTGCTTCTACTATGCTTCCTTCTTCTACTTCACCCCCCCCCCCCCCCCGAATTAAAAATATGTTAATATGAAAATATGTTGATTAGAGATGAGCGAGCGCACTCATCCGAGCTTGATGCTCGTTCGAGTATTAGGGTGTTCGACATGCTCGTTACTCGAGGCGAGCACCACGCGGCACTCGACTCCATTACATTTCCTTCCCTGAGAAATTTGCGCCCTTTTCTGGCGAATAGAAACACAGGGAAGCCATTACAACTTCCTCCTGTGATGTTCCAGCCCTATCGTCCTGCAGTGAGTGGCTGGCGAGATTAAGTGACCCCTGAGTATTTAAATCTGCCCCGCCCGCGGCTCGCCAGACACACTCTAAGAGAGATCAGGGAAAGTGCTGCTGATGCTGCTGCTATAGGGACAGTGTTAGCGTCTTCAAGAAGGGCCACAGCTCACCTAGTGCATTACTGTTTTGGCTGCTGTGAGCAGTTTTGCACAATTTTTTTTTTTTATGTATATCGGGCGTGCGTGCAGGCTGTAGCGTTCTCAGGCTGCAGTCTGTACTTGAGTATAGAGGCAGTATTGGTCTGACAGGGACAGTGGTAGTGTAGAATCCTGTCTACAAGTACCCCAACGGTTCTTCTTAGGGCAACCTGTGACCGTGTGCATTTAACTCCGTGGTTGCTGGGAGTTGTAGTACCTGTAGTGGTTGCTGTGAGCACTTTTGCACAATTTTTTTTTAATGTATATCGGGCGTGCAGGCTCTAGCGTTCTCAGGCTGCAGTCTGTACTTCAGTATAGGGGCAGTATTGGTCAGGCAGGGACAGTGGTAGTGTAGAATCCTGTCTACAAGAACCCCAATGGTTCTTCTTAGGGCAACCTGCGACCGTGTGCATTTAACTCCGTGGTTGCTGGGAGTTGTAGTACCTCTGTATTGCACAGCCTAGCCTGCGTGCAGCCTTCATTTAAACAATTTTCTGTCCGCACTTTGCGTCACCTCAGTTCATTCTGCCTCAAAGTGTACGCCAAGAAACCACACATTTTCTACAATGCTCTGTTATACATGTGCTGTCTCAGAAGTTCACAGTCTGCCCGACGCCCATAGATTGAAAATGCAATACACACTGCCTAGCCTCAGCCTGCATTGCAGAGTAAAATAAGGAGATTTTTTTTTAAAAATTCCTTTTTACAGCTAACGCTTACCCAGTGCATTTGCCTGCGTAGCCTGTGGGACCTCACGCCCATCCAAACTGCACAGTTCACAGCCTAGCTTGCGTGCAGCCTTCATTTAAACATATTTCTGTCCGCACTTCACGTAGCCTCACTGCAATCTGCCTCTAAGTGTACGCCAAGAAACCACACATTTTCTACAATGCTCTGTTATACGTGTGCTGTCTCAGAAGTTCACGGTCTGCCCAACGCCCATAGATTGAAAGTGTAATACACACTACCTAGCCTCAGCCTGCATTGCAGAGTAAAATAAGGAGTTTTTTTTTTTAAATTCCTTTTTACGGCTAACGCTTACCCAGTGCATTTGCCTGCGTGGCCTGTGGGACTTCACGCCCATCCAAACTGCATAGTTCACAGCCTAGCCTGCGTGCAGCCTTCATTTAAACATATTTCTGTCCACACTTCGCGTAGCCTCACTGCAGTCTGCCTCTAAGTGTACGCCAAGAAACCACACATTTTCTACAACGCTCTGTTATACGTGTGCTGTCTCAGAAGTTCGCGGTCTGCCCGATGCCCATAGATTGAAAGTGTAATACACACTGCCTGGCCTCAGCCTGCATTGCAGAGTAAAATAAGGAGATTGTTTTTTAAATTCCTTTTTACGGCTAACGCTTACCCAGTGCATTTGCCTGCGTAGCCTGTGGGACTTCACGCCCATCCAAACTGCATAATTCACAGCCTAGCCTGCGTGCAGCCTTTCTTATAATTTATCTCTGGCTTCATTTAGCGGTCAAGGACGCGGAGTCCCAAGTGAGGGTGTGGGCATAGGACGAGTTCCTGGTCCAGGTGAATCACAGCCGGCTGCTGCGGGAGTAGGAGAGAGGACAGTTTCTGGGGTCCCCAGCTTCATATCGCAATTTTTGGGTCCACGTCGTAGACCTTTATTAAGAGATGAGCAGGTCCTGTCGTGCATGGCAGAAAGTGCATCCAGCAATCTATCAACCACCCAGTATTCTACGCCGTCCACTACTGTAACTCTGAATCCTCTGGCTGCTGCTCCTCCTTCCTCCCAGCCTCCTCATTCCATGAAAATGACACATTCTGAGGAGCAGGCAGACTCCCAGGAACTGTTCTCGGGCCCCTGCCCAGATTGGGCAGCAATGGTTCCTCTCCCACCGCAGGAGTTTATCGTGACCGATGCCCAACCTTTGGAAAGTTTCCGGGGTCCGGGGGATGAGGCTGGGGACTTCCGGCAACTGTCTCAAGAGCTTTCAGTGGGTGAGGAGGACGATGACGATAAGACATAGTTGTCTATCAGTGAGGTAGTAGTGAGGGCAGTAAGTCCGAGGGAGGAGCGCACAGAGGATTCGGAGGAAGGGCTGCTGGACGATGAGGTGACTGACCCCACCTGGTGTGATAAGCCAACTGAGGACAGGTCTTCAGAAGGGGAGGCAATTGCAGCCGCAGGACAGGTTGGAAGAGGCAGTGGGGTGGCCAGGGGTAGAGGCAGGGCAAGAGCGAATAATCCACCAACTGTTTCCCAAAGCACCCCCACGCGCCAAGCCACCGTGCAGAGGCCAAGGTGCTCTAAGTTGTGGCAGTTTTTCACTGAGACGGCGGACGACCGACGAACAGTGGTGTGCAACCTTTGTTGCGCCAAGATCAGTCAGGCAACCACCACCACCAGCCTCACCACCACCAGCATGCGCAGGCATTTGATGGCCAAGCACCCCACAAGGTGGGACGAAGGCCGTTCACCGCCTCCAGCTTGCGCCACTGCCTCTCCCCCTGGGCCCCAACCTGCCACTGAGATCCAATCCCCCTCTCAGGACACAGGCACAACCGTCTCCTGGCCTGGACCCACACCTTCACCTCCGCTGTCCTCGGCCCCATCCAGCAATGTCTCTCAACGCAGCGTCCAGCTGTCGCTAAGAGAATCGTTGGAGCGAAAGCGCAAATACATCACCATGCACCCGCACGCTCAAGCTTTAAATGTCCACATAGCCAAATTGATCAGCCTGGAGATGCTCCCCTACAGGCTGGTGGAAACTGAGGCATTCAAAAACATGTTGGCGGCGGCAGCCCCGCGCTACTCTGTCCCCAGTCGCCACTATTTTTCACGGTGTGCCGTCCCAGCCCTGCACGACCACGTCTCATGCAACATTGTACGTGCCCTCACCGACTCGGTTACTGCAAAGGTCCACTTAACAACGGACACGTGGACAAGCACAGGCGGGCAGGGCCACTATATCTCCCTGACGGCACATTGGGTGAATTTAGTGGAGGCTGGGACCAAGTCAGAGCCTGGGACCGCTCATGTACTACCCACCGCCAGAATTGCGGGCCCCAGATCGGTGCTGGTATCTGAGGCGGTGTATGCCACCTCCACTAAACCTTCCTCCTCCTCCTCCTCCTCCTCCTCCTCCTCCAACGCAACCTCTACCTTCACAATCAAGACTTGTCACCAGCAGCACGTCGCCAGCAGTCGGTGTCGCGCGGCAGCACAGCAGTGGGCAACCGTCAGCAGGCCGTGCTGAAACTACTCAGCTTAGGAGAGAAGAGGCACACGGCCCACGAACTGTTGCACAGTCTGACAGAGCAGACCGACCGCTGGCTTTCGCCACTGAGCCTCCAACCGGGCATGGTCGTGTGTGACAACGGCCGTAACCTGGTGGCGGCTCGGCAGCTCGGCAGCCTCACGCACGTGCCATGCTTGGCCCACGTCTTTAATTAACGGTTTCTGAAAGGCTACCCACACTTGTCAGACCTCCTCGGCAAGGTGCGCCGGGTCTGCGCACATTTCCGCAAGTGCAACACGGACGCTGCCACCCTGCGCACCCTGCAACATCGGTTTAATCTGCCAGTGCACCGACTGCTTTGCGACGTGCCCACACAGTGGAACTCTACGCTTCACATGTTGTCCCGGCTGTATAAGCAGCGTAGAGCTATAGTGGAATACCAACTCCAACATGGGCGGCGAAGTGGGAGTCAGCCTCCTCAATTCTTTACAGAGGAGTGGGCCTGGATGGCAGATATCTGCCAGGTCCTTGGAAACTTTGAGGAGTCCACCCTGATGGTGAGCGGCGATGCTGCAATCATTAGCATCACCATTCCCCTGCTATGCCTGTTGAGAAGTTCCCTGCAAAGCATAAAGGCTGATGCTTTGCGGGCGGAAACGGAGGCGGGGGAAGACAGTATGTTGCTGGATAGTCAGAGCACCCTCATGTCTATATCTCAGCGCGTGGAGGAGGAGGAGGGGGAGGAAGAGACAGCTGGGCCGACTGCAGAGGGTACCCATGCTGCTTGCCTCTCATCCATTCAGCGTGTATGGCCTGAGGAGGAGGAGGAGAATACTCAAAGTGATCTTCCTAGTGAGGACAGCCATATGTTGCCTCCACCCTGGCACACATGGCTGACTTTATGTTAGCATGCCTTTCTCGTGACCCTCGCGTTAGACGCATTCTGGCCACTACGGATTACTGGGTGTACACACTGCTTGACCCACGGTATAAGGAGAACCTTTCCACTCTCATTCCCGAAGAGGAAAGGAGTTTGAGAGTGATGCAATACCACAGGGCCCTGGTGGACAAACTGATGGTAAACTTCCCATCTGACAGCGCTAGTGGCAGAAGGCGCAGTTCCGAGGGCCAAGAAGAAGGGGAGGCACAGAGATCAGGCAGCATGTTCAGCGCAGGCAGGGGAACACTCTCCAAGGCCTTTGCCAGCTTTATGGCTCCCCAGCAAGACTGTCTCACCACTCCCCAGTCCAGGCTGAGTCGGAGGGAGCACTGTAAAAGGATGGTGAGGGAGTACGCAGCCGATCGTACCACCGTCCTCCGTGACGCCTCTGCTCCGTACAACTACTGGGTGTCAAAGCTGAACACGTGGCCCGAACTCGTGCTGTATGCCCTGGATGTGTTGGCTTGCCATGCGGCTAGCGTCTTGTCAGAGAGGGTGTTTAGTGCAGCTGGGGGAATCATCACGGGCAAGCGTACCCGCCTGTCAACTGACAGCGCCGACAGGCTTACACTCATAAAGATGAACAAAGCCTGGATTTCCCCAGACTTCTGTTCTCCACCAGCGGACAGCAGTGCTACCTAAAGACCTTTGTCAATCTGTGTATGATATTTGTCCTCCTCCTCCGGCTCCTCCTCCTGAAACCTCTTGTAATCACCGCAAATGGGCAATTTTTCTGTGGGCCAAAAGGCTCATATAACTTTTCTAAATAATATTTATCTGTTTCAATTCTCATTAAAGCATTGAAACTTCCACCTGAACCAATTGTTTTTTAGACTAGGCTGCCTCCAGGCCTAGTTAAAAATTCAGCCACAGCGATTAATGGGTTTCACCTGCCCTCTGGGTTGGGCATGGGCAATTTTTCTGGGGTACATTTGTACTGTCGGTACACCAATTTTTTGGGCCCTCGCCTAAAATGTAATTAAAGTAATTTTTATGGGCTTCGCCTGCACTCATGGTACACCACTGTGTCTGAGGTTGGCCTACACTTTTGCTACAGAAATGTAACTCTGTTCTGCCTACCTGTACTTCTGCCACAGTAATGCTACAGGGGTCTGACTATACTTCAGCAACAGAAATGTTACTTCGGTCTGCCGATACATCTGCTCCTGAAATGTTACCTTGGTTGGTTATACTGTTACTACTGTAATTTTACTAATATTGGGCTCTGCCCATAATGCTTTAACGGAAATGTTACTGGGGCAGGTCTATACTGCTATAACAGAAATGTAACTAATAGTGGGCTCTGCCCATACTGCTTCTATGTTAATGTTACTGGGGTCTGACTATACTGCTACTACTGAAATGTTACAAATACTTTGCTCTCCCTACACTGCTGCCAGGGAAATGTTTATCTGCTGCTTTGCGCATACTGCTTCTACGTTACTGTTACTGGGGTCTGTCTGCACTGCTGGAACTGAAATGTGACTGGGGCATGTCGCAACTGATACTACTGAAATGTTACTGGGGTCTGTCAATACTGCTGGAACTACGAAATATCCAAAGGCAAAAAAGTTGTCAGCAGCACAATATGAGTACCATATGGTTTGAACAGGTATCCTGCACGCCCACTGGGTTTGGGATCCAAGCCAAGCCGCTCTTTAGTACAAATGTTGATGAAGTAGTGGAAACAGCAGATCAAGGTGCAAAGCAATGAAGTTTCTTTATTTCTTTCCTCCCAGACAGAAAAACACGACGTTTCGACTACAAGAGTCTTTGTCAAGTATGCACAACAAGTGAACAACATACAAATATATAGTGTGTCTAGTATCACATTAAACCAATCACAGTAGATCACATGATAAAATTCACCTGCATTCATTGATGTCATTATGGCACACACATGCTGCGGAGTTTGTAGCTATGGTGGAGCGTTGTAGCAACCTTTCACTTCCTCTTGTGGCTATGTCGCCATGGAGACGTGTTATGCAAGGCTCCTACTGGCTGGAATCTGTATGAGTCTCCTCCCATCCACCGTGACATCATCACATCACATCTGTATAGCGTGGTCACATGACTGGAGCGTGCAGCGTCATTGGGCACATATCCTGTTCACGCCCTGCTCCATAGAGCTACTACTAGACATAAATGTCAGTGTTTCTTAGTAATCACCATGACGCAATCAAGCCGCGCCAGTGAGACGTGGTCACGTGTCCAAGATGAGCCGCATCATCGGGCGCGTCATAGACGCGCAGCCAAGTCCCACTATGTGATCCTGCATAGATAAATCAACATCTATAGTGGACACAAAGACAAGTATATGAGGCATTACTGCGTGCATAACGCACAAAAAGGAATACCGCATATCTGTACATCGGAATATATTATATAATTGCAATGTCATAGCCGTACGTGTGGGCTCCTCCCCAAGGGGTGTGGCCTCCACGTGAAAAATACCATAGCATATTCTTTAACTTTTAACGCACAGAAAAGAGTACCACATATCTATACATCAGAATATATTGTATAGTTGCAGTGTCATAGCCGCACGTGTGGGCTCCTCCCCAAGGGGTGTGGCCTCCACGTGAAAAGTACCATTGCATATTCTTTAACTTTTAAACTTTTAACGCACAGAAAAGAATACCGCATATCTGTACATCGGAATATATTATATAATTGCAATGTCATAGCCGCACGTGTGGGCTCCTCCCCAAGGGGTGTGGACCCCACGTGAAAAATACCATAGCATATTCTTTAACTTTTAACGCACAGAAAAGAGTACCGCATATCCATACATCAGAATATATTGTATAGTTGCAGTGTCATAGCCGCACGTGTGGGCTCCTCCCCAAGTAGTGTGGCATATTCTTTAACTTTTAACGCACAGAAAAGAGTACCACATATCTATACATCAGAATATATTGTATAGTTGCAGTGTCATAGCCGCACGTGTGGGCTCCTCCCCAAGGGGTGTGGCCTCCACGTGAAAAATACCATTGCATATTCTTTAACTTTTAAACTTTTAACGCACAGCAAAGAATACCGCATATCTGTACATCGGAATATATTATATAATTGCAATGTCATAGCCGCACATGTGGGCTCCTCCCCAAGGGGTGTGGCCTCCACGTGAAAAATACCATAGCATATTCTTTAACTTTTAACGCACAGAAAAGAGTACCACATATCTATACATCAGAATATATTGTATAGTTGCAGTGTCATAGCCGCACATGTGGGCTCCTCCCCAAGGGGTGTGGCCTCCACGTGAAAAATACCATAGCATATTCTTTAACTTTTAACGCACAGAAAAGAGTACCGCATATCTATACATCAGAATATATTGTATAGTTGCAGTGTCATAGCCGCACGTGTGGGCTCCTCCCCAAGGGGTGTGGCCTCCACGTGAAAAATATCATTGCATATTCTTTAACTTTTAAATATCAATATCCAGAAAAAAGAATAGATATTTGGAGGGCATCATGAATTGTCATGAGATAATCAGGTAAAAAATCAGATATAGCATATTGTGCATATATAATCATGTTAATAGGCCAGTAATGATATTCATAATACACATAGAAGTGGCTCATCATGCATTCATCAATATTCACATGATGCTATAACCTCCATGCAAGACTACCACCAGTAATCGCATATAAATAATACACAAAAATTGGCTATTTGTTCGCATAACACTCCAATGCAGTATAGATTTCTTTAGTGCCATAACGACGTCATAAATGCACTGTGAAGACATAAAAATACAAATAAGTGAGTGAATTAAAATCCATATAAATGGCATAACCAATGCAGAGAAAGCAGAATAACTACAGGAACATATGGGTATCGTATTCGTGATTTAGACCCTTTGGGGTCATTGTATCAAGTGTAAAAATTAGAGATGAGCGAGCGTACTCGGAAAAGCACTACTCGCTCGAGTAATTTACTTTATCCGAGTATCGCTGTGCTCGGGTCTGAAGATTCGGGTGCCACTGCGGCTGACAGGTGAGTCACAGCGGGGAGCAGGGGAGAGCGGGCGGGAGAGAGGGAGAGAAAGATCTTACCTCCGTTCCTCCCCGCTCTCCCCTGCAGCTCCCCGCTCCGTGCCGGCACCCGAATCTTCAGACCCAAGCACAGCGATACTCGGATAAAGCAAATTACTCGAGCGAGTAGTGCTTTTCCGAGTACGCTCGCTCATCTCTAGTAAAAATCCAATATAATTCTCTCTTTAATAACATTCGTGTTCTATCACCCCCCTTAGATGTTTCGGGTACAGAATCAATGATGCGGAATTTTAATTGGCATACCGAGTGTCCACTGTCATAAAAATGGCGTGGTACTGGCTGATCTAATATTTTGGTGCGTATCGCGCTCTTGTGGCTCAAAATTCTACTCCTCACCTCCTGTGTTGTTTGGCCGACATATTGTAGGCCACACGGGCAGGTGAGTAAGTAGATGACATGTGTTGATGAACATGTGTGACGTCCCTTGATATGAAAACTTTTCCGGGTCTGTGAATGAAAAAATTGACTACCCTTGATCATGTTTGAGAAACTGGAACAACCCAAACATGGATAACTGCCTGTCCCGACCGATAAAAAGGTTCTAGATGTCCGAGAGATAGTTTTTTCATAAGTTGACCGTACCAATTTGTCGCGCAGACTAGTGCAGCGTTTATATGACATGATTGGCCATTCACAGAATGCATTCGCCGTCGGAGCTAGCTGCAATAATGGCCAATGTTTACATAGAATGGAAGATACCTGTCTACTTATGGTGGTAAAAGTAGAAACAAAAGGAATGCGTTCATTTTTATTAGTTCTACCTTTAGAGATTAATAGTTCATCCTGCATGAGCACTCTTGCTCGTTCCATTTTCTCAGTCACTAGCTTTGTGGGATATACACGATCAAGAAATTTTTTACACATCTCTGTTAGGCGTGTCTCCACATATGCATCATTGGTGACTCGCCTAACCCGTAGGAATTGACTCCACGGAAGCGAGTCAATTGTGGTTTTAGGATGGAAACTTGTGTACTCAAGAAGATTATTTCGGTCAGTTGGTTTGACATAGAGATCAGTGGAGAAGCCAGTACTGGTTTTAATAATTGTTACATCCAAGAATTCCATGCTGCTGTTAGAATATTTAAGAGTAAATTGCAGCTCTGGCCTGATGCTGTTGAGTTCCTGATGAAACAACAGTAATTCCTCAACAGAACCGGACCAAACAACAAATATGTCATCGATGTATCGCAGCCAGGAGACCGCCTGGGGCCAATATGCAGATGTATAGACAAACAGATCTTCAAAGATGCCCATATAAATATTTGCATAACTTGGGGCCATATTGACCCCCATGGCGGTCCCCTGGCGCTGACGATAGAACCTCCCACAAAACGAAAAATAACTCTTGGTGAGTACAAATTCCAAAAGGGTCAGAACTACATGTTCACATTCAATAGATACCAATGCTGATGACATTTTTTATCTGACTGCCTCTAAACCAAGTTCGTGAGAAATTGATGTGTAGAGAGCAGTGACATCAAGTGTGGCCAATATTGTATTCTCATGGCAAGGGATGGATCTCAATTTGGTTAGAAAATCGCTGGTATCCTTAACATAAGAGCAATTACTTGTAGAGTACTCACGCAGGATGTAATCCAAAAAGATGGAAATATGGTTAAACATGGAATTTCGTCCTGACACAATTGGACGTCCGGGAGGCTCAGTGAGATGTTTATGTATTTTAGGTAATACATATATAGTAGGTATATTTGGATGTTGTATATACAGATATTTAGATAGAGCTAAATCAATATTACCTTCACAGAGGGCCTCATTCAAAATGCTTCTCAATTCTGTCTGGTAATTATCAGTAGGATTACATGTCAATAATTCATATACAGTTGTATCATTTAACTGTCTATAGATCTCTTGTTCATACTTGACAGAATCCATCACTACCACCGCGCCGCCCTTGTCGGCCGGTTTGATAGTGATGGATCTGTCAAGTGAAAGCCCTGAAAGAGCTTGACGCTCCGCATAATTCAAATTGTTGTAGTATCGTGCATTCATGTATGATGATCTTATTTTCTGTATATCCCGATTTACAAGCTCTACGTATGTCTCAATGGCATGTACATTGTTCGGTGGCTGAAATATGCTTATGTTATGTAGACCTGTGTCTTGTAATGTGAATGCTGCCTTGTCTGTAACTGATACAGTGGGTGCATCAACACTAGATGACGACGTCACATCAGAAAAATATGCTTTCAATCTTAATTTCCTATAAAACCTCCTTAAATCAAGGTCCAAAGAGAACCAATCTGTCATAGGAGTAGGGCAGAATGATAGACCTTTACATAATACCTTCATCTCAAGGGTAGTCAGAGTCCTTGATGAAATGTTCACAACCGTATTTATGTCATCGCAAAAGGACCACAATCAATGATGACGCGATCTACCAACAAGAGGCCATCTCCACAAGCGATGACATATGACAAATGGTTGTGAACATTTCATCAAGGACTCTGACTACCCTTGAGATGAAGGTATTATGTAAAGGTCTATCATTCTGCCCTACTCCTATGACAGATTGGTTCTCTTTGGACCTTGATTTAAGGAGGTTTTATAGGAAATTAAGATTGAAAGCATATTTTTCTGATGTGACGTCGTCATCTAGTGTTGATGCACCCACTGTATCAGTTACAGACAAGGCAGCATTCACATTACAAGACACAGGTCTACATAACAAAAGCATATTTCAGCCACCGAACAATGTACATGCCATTGAGACATACGTAGATCTTGTAAATCGGGATATACAGAAAATAAGATCATCATACATGAATGCACGATACTACAACAATTTGAATTATGCGGAGAGTCAAGCTCTTTCAGGGCTTTCACTTGACAGATCCATCACTATCAAACCGGCCGACAAGGGCGGCGCGGTGGTAGTGATGGATTCTGTCAAGTATGAACAAGAGATCTATAGACAGTTAAATGATACAACTGTATATGAATTATTGACATGTAATCCTACTGATAATTACCAGACAGAATTGAGAAGCATTTTGAATGAGGCCCTCTGTGAAGGTAATATTGATTTAGCTCTATCTAAATATCTGTATATACAACATCCAAATATACCTACTATATATGTATTACCTAAAATACATAAACATCTCACTGAGCCTCCCGGACGTCCAATTGTGTCAGGACGAAATTCCATGTTTAACCATATTTCCATCTTTTTGGATTACATCCTGCGTGAGTACTCTACAAGTAATTGCTCTTATGTTAAGGATACCAGTGATTTTCTAACCAAATTGAGATCCATCCCTTGCCATGAGAATACAATATTGGCCACACTTGATGTCACTGCTCTCTACACATCAATTTCTCACGAACTTGGTTTAGAGGCAGTCAGACAAAAAATGTCATCAGCATTGGTATCTATTGAATGTGAACATGTAGTTCTGACCCTTTTGGAATTTGTACTCACCAAGAGTTATTTTTCGTTTTGTGGGAGGTTCTATCGTCAGCGCCAGGGGACCGCCATGAGGGTCAATATGGCCCCAAGTTATGCAAATATTTATATGGGCATCTTTGAAGATCTGTTTGTCTATACATCTGCATATTGGCCCCAGGCGGTCTCCTGGCTGCGATACATCGATGACATATTTGTTGTTTGGTCCGGTTCTGTTGAGGAATTACTGTTGTTTCATCAGGAACTCAACAGCATCAGGCCAGACCTGAAAATTACTCTTAAATATTCTAACAGCAGCATAGAATTCTTGGATGTAACAATTATTAAAACCAGTACTTGCTTCTCCACTGATTTCTATGTCAAACCAACTGACCGAAATAATCTTCTTGAGTACACAAGTTTCCATCCTAAAACCACAATTGACTTGCTTCCGTGGAGTCAATTCCTACGGGTTTGGTGAGTCACCAATGATGCATATGTGGAGACACGCCTAACAGAGATGTGTAAAAAAGTTCTTGATCGTGGATATCCCACAAAGCTAGTGACTGAGAAAATGGAACGAGTAAGAGTGCTCACGCAGGATGAACTATTAATCTCTAAAGGTAGAACTAATAAAAATGAACGCATTCCTTTTGTTTCTACTTTTACCACCATAAGTAGACAGGTATCTTCCATTCTATGTAAACATTGGCCATTATTGCAGCTAGCTCCGCAGGCGAATGCATTCCGTGAACGGCCAATCATGTCATATAAACGCTGCACTAGTCTGCGCGATAAATTGGTACAGTCAACTTATGAAAAAACTATCTCTCGGACATCTAGAGCCTTTTTATCGGTCGGGACAGGCAGTTATCCATGTTTGGGTTGTTCCAGTTTCTCAAACATGATCAAGGGTAGTCAATTTTTTCATTCATAGACCCGGAAAAGTTTTCATATCAAGGGACGTCACACATGTTCATCGACACATGTCATCTACTTACTCACCTGCCCGTGTGGCCTACAATATGTCGGCCAAACAACACAGGAGGTGAGGAGTAGAATTTCGAGCCACAAGAGCGCGATACGCACCAAAAAATTAGATCAGCCAGTACCACGCCATTTTTATGACAGTGGACACCCCTTGGGGAGGAGCCCACACGTGCGGCTATGACACTGCAACTATACAATATATTCTGATGTATAGATATGCGGTACTCTTTTCTGTGCGTTAAAAGTTAAAGAATATGCTATGGTATTTTTCACGTGGAGGCCACACCCCTCGGGGAGGAGCCCACACGTGCGGCTATAACATTGCAATTATATAATATATTCCGATGTACAGATATGCGGTATTCTTTTCTGTGCGTTAAAAGTTTAAAAGTTAAAGAATATGCAATGGTATTTTTCACGTGGAGGCCACACCCCTTGGGGAGGAGCCCACACATGCGGCTATGACACTGCAACTATACAATATATTCTGATGTATAGATATGTGGTACTCTTTTTTGTGCGTTAAAAGTTAAAGAATATGCTATGGTATTTTTCACGTGGAGGCCACACCCCTTGGGGAGGAGCCCACACGTGCGGCTATGACATTGCAATTATATAATATATTCCGATGTACAGATATGCGGTATTCCTTTTTGTGCGTTATGCACGCAGTAATGCCTCATATACTTGTCTTTGTGTCCACTATAGATGTTGATTTATCTATGTAGGATCACATAGCGGGACTTGGCTGCGCGTCTATGACGCGCCCGATGATGCGGCTCATCTCGGACACGTGACCACGTCTCACTGGCGCGGCTTGATTGCGTCATGGTGATTACTAAGAAACACTGACATTTATGTCTAGTAGTAGCTCTATGGAGCAGGGCGTGAACAGGATATGTGCCCAATGACGCTGCACGCTCCAGTCATGTGACCACGCTATACAGACGTGATGTGATGATGTCACGGTGGATGGGAGGAGACTCATACAGATTCCAGCCAGTAGGAGCCTTGCATAACACGTCTCCATGGCGACATAGCCACAAGAGGAAGTGAAAGGTTGCTACAACGCTCCACCATAGCTACAAACTCCGCAGCATGTGTGTGCCATAATGACATCAATGAATGCAGGTGAATTTTATCATGTGATCTACTGTGATTGGTTTAATGTGATACTAGACACACTATATATTTGTATGTTGCTCACTTGTTGTGCATACTTGACAAAGACTCTTGTAGTCGAAATGTCGTGTTTTTCTGTCTGGGAGGAAAGAAATAAAGAAACTTCATTGCTTTGCACCTTGATCTGCTGTTTCCACTACTTCATCAACATTAATACTGCTGGAACTAAAATGTTACTGGGGTCTGTCTAGACTTATACTACTGAACTGTTACTGGGGTTTGTCTATACAGACATAGGCGTATTGTGAGGGGGAGCAGGGGGAGCCGTTGCGACCCGGCCCTTGCTCTGCGGGGGGCCCAGAAGCCCTGCCATATTCAAAATGCACACTTGTGCATTCTGTAGAAGGCGGAGCAGGGTGACCGGCATTACACTGGCAGCCCTGTGATTGGTGCGGCTGGGGTGTGTGGCTGCTGGAGGGGAGGGGAGGCTGACATACCCACGCAGCTGTGGCTCCTCTCGGGGGTTCTTCTCAGCGTGTCGGCAGCCACCAGCGAGACATCCTGGGAACCAAGAGGCTGCTATCTGCTTCCAGAAACCTTCTTTGCTGTGGTAAACACCGGATTGGCTCCTCCCACAGGCTGGTCACATGACTGGCCACATGAGTGTGCCCTCATCAGAGGTCCTTGCTGCCGGCTCCCAGGAGGAGGACCCCTCTGTCTGCTGGGAGTCTCACAAACTAGTGGAGTTACAGAGGTAAGGGGATTTA
This sequence comes from Eleutherodactylus coqui, assembly GCF_035609145.1. Lineage (NCBI taxonomy): Eukaryota > Metazoa > Chordata > Amphibia > Anura > Eleutherodactylidae > Eleutherodactylus > Eleutherodactylus coqui. The sequence continues at coordinate 127,576,351 of NC_089839.1, read as the reverse complement.
CATGAAGTTCATGCAATAACCCTCCATCTATAACCTCACTGACCAGCAGTGAATGCCTGCTGTTAACTCCTTCATGACTGACCTGGTTTAACCCCTTCCTGCCCCATGACGTAAGGGTACCTCATGGGAGCGGGGTACTTCCCGCAAAAAGACGTACCCTTACGTCATGGGGATAGCGCGAGATCATAGCAGATCTTGCACTATTCCGCAGCGGGAGCCGGCGTCCCGTTGCGACAGCAGGAGGGCATTGGTTCCCCCCCCCCCTCCTGCTGTTAACCCCTTTCCTGCCACGATCTAAGTAGATCTAAGCACGCTCCCTCTGTGACTTCAGTCAGGCTCTCGCGATAAAATCGCGAGAGCCCGGCTGGTTGCTATGGCAACAGGACACCACATGCCGGTGTCCTGTATTGCCATAGCCTGTGATCGCTATAGTAAGCGATAAGGCATGGCAGGAGAGAAGTCCTGCCATGGCTTATCGTAGCGATCTGCAGTGCTGCAGTAAAAGTCCCTCAGAGGGACACAGACTGTGTAAAAAAAGAGAAAAATAAAGTGCAAAAAATAAAAATGTAAAAAAAAGTTAAAAAAACCTTTTTTAATGCTTTCTCTCATATTAGCATAAAAAAGTTAAAAAAATTAAAAATCCCACATATTTGGTATTGACGCGTCTGTAACGACATGTACATTACATTGAATGCGCTTATTATCCTGCACGGCTAAAAGTGTTAAAAAAATACTAAAAAACGGAAGCAAAATGCTAATTTTTAGCATTTTGCCTCCCAAAAAACACAATAAAAGTGATAAAAAAAAGTATGTACCCCAAAATGGTACCAATAAAACCTTTTTTTTTACCTCAATTTTGAGCAGCATTTTTAAACGCATGGTAAAGCAGTTTTAATGCACCCCATTATTGTGATGGGTGGAGAGGTGCATTAGAAAACGCAAAAACAGGACAGATAGCTCTCGAAAATCACTGCTTCCGTGGTCACGTCCGAGTAATCGCATTCAAATGAATGGGAGAAGTGTACCACGATAAAAAGCGGTGTGTGTGTGTGTGAGTGAGAGTGGCCCAAGGGGCTACAAACAAATTTTCATGTGCATTAATGGGGCTAATTCATGTATGAAAATTCATTTTGCAGCTGTATGCAGCACGATTTAGGTATGGGTACACGGTGAGAAAGGGAGGGGGGGTGGTACACGGTGAGAAACGGAGGGGGGGGGGCCCGAGCTGAACCTTTGCACCCGGGCCCCTGAGCCTTTAGGTACGCCCCTGTATACAGATACTACTGAAATGTTAGTGGGGTCTGTGTATACTGCTGCAAATGAAATGTTACAGGGGTTTGTGCATACTCTTACCGCTGAAATGTTACTAATTCTGGGCTCTTCCTATACTGCTGCTACTGCAATGTTACAGGGTAGTGAAAATGGAGGCTTCCCAAAGACATGATGATGGTGAGGCCGCGCTACTAGGTTCCCCAGGCGCGACAACTTTTCAGCGACGCGGTCACTGGGAAGGTGCATATAACCACGGACACGGGGACAGGAAACATACTGCCTCAAAAACTTCCCCGTCCTCCTCCTCCAACAATGAAAACATTCTTGGCAAATGCTTTCGCAGTGGTCCGTCTGGCGGCAGTCCAAGAATTTCACCTTAAACGACACAATAAGAAAGCCCCCCACCACGGCCCACTTAATCCTGGCCACATTCCGAAAACCAACGGAATAAAACTGCGCTAATAGGTCCACAGTCGCGACCACTATCCCACCAACGCGGTTACTGGTAAGGTGCACATAACCACAGACACGGGGATAGGACACGTACTGCCTCAAAAACATCCCCGTCCTCCTCCTCCAACAATGAAAACATTCTTGGCAAATGCTTTCGCAGTGGTCCGTCTGGCGGCAGTCCAAGAATTTCACCTTAAACAACACAATAAGAAAGCCCCCCACCACGGCCCACTTAATCCTGGCCACATTCCAAAAACCAACGGAATAAAACAGCGCTAATAGGTCCACAGTCGTGACCACTATCCCACCAACGCGGTTACTGGTAAGGTGCATATAACCATGGACATGGGGACAGGACACGTACTGCCTCAAAAACATCCCCGTCCTCCTCCTCCAACAATGAAAACATTCTTGGCCGAAGCCCACCTGTATTTAATCTGACGTTAGCTCTGCTGTCCAGGGCACTGCAATGGGATTTATTTATGTACCGCCGGTGGGTTCCAGGGAGCCACCCATGCTGTGGGTCCACACGGACTTCACAATATTGAGTTGTACCTGCTTGTGTCTATGTATTAAAAACCCCGGTCAGACTGGGGCATGCAGTGTGGGCCGAAACCCACCTGCATTTAATGTGACGTTACCTCAGCTGTGCTGGGCAATGCAATGGGATTTATTTATGTACCGCCGGTGGCTTCCTGGGACCCACCCATGCTGTCGGTCCACACGGAGTTGTAACTGCATGTGTCTACTTATAAAGAACCCCAGTCTGACTGGGGCATACAGTGTGGGCCGAAGCCCACCTGTATTTAATCTGACGTTACCTCAGCTGTGCTAGGCAATGCAATGGGATTTATTTATGCACCGCCGGTGGCTTCCTGGGACGCACCCATGCTGTGGGACCACACGGACTTCACATAAGGGAGTTGTACCTGCCTGTGTATACTTATAAAAAAAACAGTCTGACTGGGGCATGCAGTGTGGGCTGAAGCCCACCTGTATTTAATCTGATGTTAGCTCTACTATCCGGGGCACTGCATTGGGACAAACTACAGGAGCAATACAGCGCTAATGAGACGTGCACAGCTACACTAGCATTGGAGTCCGCTGTAGGCCCGCGATTGCTGAGGGTTTGTGCAGAGGCCTATGTCCTGGGTGCAGTGAAAGTCCGCTTCCTGCCTAGGATTGCTGAATCTGTGGGCCGAGACCTATGCCGTGGGCGCGGTGCAAGTCTGCCAAGTTTGACCGCTCAGATCAATTTTTTGTTCATGTCTTGGGTTTCCTAGGACCCACCTATGCTGTTGGTGCAAACTTAGTTCCCAACGCGGTGTTTGACTTGTCTGGCACAAAGACACTGACTGACTTGGGTAGGGGGCAGAGTGCAGACGGCTTTCCCCTTGCAGTGTTGATTGAGCTATGCGACACCTTGACAGAATGAATACTGTGTGGCACATGGATTCCCCATTGCTATGCCCACGTTTGCAGCTCCTGACGGAGGTGGCACAGGATTGGAGTTCTCATTGCTTCTGTACAGCATTGTGGGCTATCGCCCCGCCCCTTTTAAAGAGGGTCGCTGCCTGGCCCTGCAAACCCTCTGCAGTGTGTGCCTCCAGTTCCTCCTCATGGCAGACGCACTTATAAATAGACATGAGGGTGGTGTGGCTATGAGGCCAGCGTGTGGCATGAGAGCAGCTGAAGGCTGCACAGGGACACTTTGGTGTGCGCTGTGGACACTGGGTCGTGCGGGGGGGCTGGGCAACATGTAACCCAGGAGAAGAGGCAAGGGTGTGTCCCGCAGGCAGTGCTTGTGCTTAGTTGTAGGTAGTGTGGTGCTTAGCTAAGGTGTGGCTTACTAATGAGGGTTTGTCCGAAGTAAAAATTGTTAGGGGGGGGGCCCACTCTTGCCGCTATTGTGGCTTAATAGTGGGACCTGGGAACCTGAAATGTGGCCCAGCATGTTGCCCCTTGCCTGCCCTATCCGTTTCTGTGTCGTTTCCATCACTTTCTTGGGTTTTGCAGATTTTCACCAATGAAAACCTTAGAGAGCATCGGCGATATACAAAAATGCTCGAGTCACCCATTGACTTCAATGGGGTTCATTACTCGAAACGAACCCTCGAGCATCGCGGAAAGTTCGACTTGAGCACCCGAGCATTTTGGTGCTCGCTCATCTCTAATGTTGATAAAGCTCTCATATTTCCATGAGGTGCACATTCTGTCCTCAAGGTGTTGTTGCTGCTGGTGGTGCTACTGCTGCTCTCCTTCTCCATTTTCTGCCATATTTTCTCCTCTTACTCATTTCCCCAAAATGAAAATCTTTAAAAGCACAAGAAACATATGTGGCTCTAAGTTTTTTACCTGGAGAATGCCTGTGCTTCGCTATTCTGTTCATCTGGTAGAATTTGTCCTTAGAAAATTGATGACATTGCTTTTAAAACAAGTAGCACACCTGCTGTCTTGCTTGGCATAACTTTTGGTAGCTCTGAGGTGTTCCATGGAGAAAGTCCATGTTTGGATGTTCTGTTCACCTGGTAGAATTTGTTCTTTGCAAAATTTATGATATTTCTTTTAAAACAAGCTGCCCTGTTTGGTGTAATTTTTGGTAGCTCTACAGCTGTTAGTTGGAAAAGTTCCATGCTTGGGTGTTATGTTCAGCTGGCAAAATTTGTCATTTAAAAAATGATTACATTGCTTTTAAAACAAATAACACACCTGCGGCCTCCCTTGGCATACTTTGTGAAATAGGAGACCCTATGTGGGCCTTCTTTTGTTTTCAGTGACACCCCTGTACTGCGATTGACCCGGCACACCACTGCACACTAATGTGACCAGTTTGTGGTAGAGGCACAGTGTTCCCTAGAAATGTGTCTGTATTCCCATGCAATTTGGGGGGCATTGGGGACCATTTGGAGGGGAAATTAGTAAAACCGATTCTTATTCCCATTGATTTTCATGGAAGTCAGAATCGGTCATTCCGATTTATGATAATTTTGGTGAAATAAGCCCGATCCTGACATGAACCGACTATTCCACTAATTGCTCATCACTAGCATATGGCATAGAGTAGAAAAAGGGTTAAACAGCAAATTATATCTGCAATATGTGCTTTTATTCACATCAAATGATGAAAATTTCATGGAATCTTGGAAATTATTGGAAAACAAATTGACCATTTTTCTTATACAATTTCGTACAACCCCTTTAAATAAATAGTTTTTTCTTTAATCCTAAATAATGGAAATTAAGGGCTCATGGAAACCAGTAGATTCTGAAATATAAAGTAAAGTGTTAAAGTATTCCATGCTCATTTGTGTTCATAAAAGCAAGATAATAACATTTTCTTTTGAGCTGTATGAAGTGGATGAATCATTCTTTGCCAGCCGAACAGTTCTGAAGCAGATGTTCACTCCCTTCTTATTCATTCCTCGAAGATCAAAGAGTCTTTTTAGATTAACAGTCATCAAATACGAGTGGAATGATTCAATGGACCTTAGAAATTGTTCTAACTAAGGCCTTTGTTTTGTATATGACACACAGAAATATGTGGTGTCAGCCATATCATTTAGATTATTCCAAAGAAAAAACATTGAATGTGTCAAAGAATCATAGTGAGTTGTTTTGCAAGTTTTAGTTGTCTGGTTAATTCCCTATTTTTTAACCTTATTGTTGGCATTACATAAAATAAATTAATAAAGAAAATTGAATCGGGTCAATATAGTAAATTTCCCAATGCAGTAGAAATAAAAAAAGTAACAGAAACCTCTAAATTACCTGGATTTCTCCATTGATTACTAATAAAATGTAGCCTGGCTAATACCTAGGTCAGTGATGGCAAACCTTTTAGAGACTGAGTGCCCAACCTGCAACCGGCAGGCCAAAACCCACTTCTTTATCGCAAAGTGCCAACACGTCAGGGGGTGGGGCTAATCATGACGTATGATTTTACCTTCATCATTACAAAAGGACAGGGCTGTTTCAAAATAGACAGGGTGCAGATTTTGACTGCTTTTTGGATGCGGAAATGCTGTGGAATTTGCCACGAAAATTTCTGTTGAGGACATTCTGCATGAGTAAACATACCCCACCAGTAATAGTGACCCGCTAGAGCATCCCCAGCTGCAATAGTGACCCTTAGAGCGGCCCCAGCCTTAATAGTGACATCCCACAGCGGCTCCAACCACAAAAGTGACATTCCACAGTGGCCCAAGCCACAATAGTGACATTCTACAGCTGTCCCAACCATAATAGTGACATCCCACAGCAGCCCCAGCGGTAATAGTGACCCCCAGAGTGGCCCCAGCCATAATAGTGACATCCTACAACGGCCCCAGCGGTAATAGTGACATCCCACAGTGGCCCCAGCGGTAATAGTCACATCCCACAGTGGCCCCAGCGGTAATAGTCACATCCCACAGTGGCCCCAGCGGTAAAAGTCACATCCCACAGTGGCCTTAGTGGTAATAGTGGCATCCTACAGTGGCTCCAGAGGTAATAGTGACATCCCACAGCATCTGCAGTAGTAATGCTATTACTACTAGGGCCAATATAAGGGACACTATTACTAATAGTATCCCCTATATCAGCCCCAGTAGTGATAGTGCCCCCCTGAGACCCATATACTCACCTCCTCCTCGTTGTAGCACCACTGCTCCCAGGTGCACACTGTGACGTCAGTGTGCTGCCAGACAGCTCCTCCCCTCTGCTTTCACAGAATCAAGGAGGAGACTCGGGGGGGGGAGGATCCTGGCGCACATGCCAGCAGGGAGGGCTCTGCATGTCGCCTCTGGCACGCATACCATAGGTTCGCCACCACTGACCTAGGTCATAATTATAGGCACAATCCAACTAAACCAATAAAACACGAACACTTGTACTATTCATGTCTTTTGTTTAGTACATTAAATAAATATTCACAGTGCAGGGTAAAAAAAACAAGCGAACCTCTGTGTTAAAAATGACTTCTTCAAGAGCAATTTGTCCAAAGGTGTTTCAGTTAAAGGGGTTGTCCCGCGAAACAAAGTGGGTCTATACACTTCTGTATGGCCATATTAATGCACTTTGTAATGTACATTGTGCATTAATTATGAGCCATACAGAAGTTATAAGAAATTTTTCACTTACCTGTTCCGTTGCTAGCGTCCTCGTTTCCATGGAGCCGTCTAATTTTCAGCGTCTAATCGCCAAATTAGACGCGCTTGCGCAGTCCGGGTCTTCTTCTTTTCTCAATGGGGCTCCGTGTAGCTCCGCCCCGTCACGTGCCGATTCCAGCCAATCAGGAGGCTGGAATCGGCAATGGACCGCACAGAAGCCCTGCGGTCCACCGAGGGAGAAGATCCCGGCGGCCATCTTCAGCAAGTAAGTAAGAAGTCACCGGAGCGCGGGGATTCAGGTAAGCGCTGTCCGGTGTTCTTGTTTAACCCCTGCATCGGGGTTGTCTCGCGCCGAACGGGGGGGGCTGTTGAAAAAAAAAAAAAAAATGTTTCGGCGCGGGACAACCCCTTTAAGGAAATCTAATTGTGTGGGGTTTCCCAGGTACTGAATTCAACTCGGACCATCTTGCTATGACCATTGCTTTCTGCTTACTTCACTGACCTTAGCCACCTAAGCACTGGAAACACTGGTCAACAAATTTTAATGTTTTGTTTGCTTGAGAAATATGCCATTTTTTTATGATTTTGACGTGCTGAGTTGGAAAATGACAATGAAAACCTTGGATTATCAGGTTATGAGATATATTAACTATTATTAAAATAAACTACAAACATACATATGATGTAATACAGGCTACTTGCAGCACAGGAACGGTTAGGATATTCTTCTAAATATGAAAAACACAATGTATCTGTTAAAAACTTAATTGGACAATGAAAACTGGACATTAGTTGCATGTACAACATTTCTTTACTCCCGCCTTGTATGAATCTGCAGGTGTTTCACACGTCATATTCCAACAGTAGTCTGTGAACATTGACGGCCTCCATTTCCCTCTGCACCATCATAAACTTCAATTACATTTTTTTCTGCGGTGTCAAGTGGATATAATTCTCGTGGGTGAGGAATTGGAATATCTTCACTGTGGGGAAGAAAGCCGATGTGCAGATTCAATATCGGGATAATTTATCAGCCAAGATTTTCTTCTTCGAGTAATCTTTACTTATTGGAGGTACCAAGCAAAAATAGCAGTTATTGGCATGGTCCATAGGCTCCCTCTAGACCATGGGAACACCAAATTTCATGGAGCGCTTCTTTCCTTTTAGCCCCTGATGAAGAGTTCTTGCACAATGGTTACAACATATGTCATAAATATTTAAAAAATAAAGTAAACTAAAAACAGGATTATATATTGATAGAGCACATTTATTTCTGAAATTTTGAAAACTAGAGCCAAATTGCAATTTTGTCAGATTCTTGTTCAGCACCCTCAAATCAGTAATATTTGGCTACTTTTGTTTCTGAAGCTTTTTAGTTGTAGACCAGTGGAAATCAGCTGATCAGCTGGGATCTAAGCCAAGGGTCCATGCCGATCATCAATTGATAAATGGTCAGTCATCAATAGTGAAAGTTAAAAATATCCTACAATACTCCTTTAATTGCATGCTGTTGCAGACCTGAAGATGGCTTTGCTCACATGGCACATAGAACTGAAACACATTTACTAAGAGGAATGGTCACAAATTCCTCCTCATTGCTGTGCAAATCAGATCTGCAGCTCCAGGAAATATTTAATGTTTCAGTTATTTTTTCTTGCTGCAGAATGCTTAGTGAATGCGCTTAGGCCCAATGTCTGCGAGCGTATTTGATTTATGGAATCCGGGTGTGAGATCTACAAATCAAGCCACCCATAGTGAAGTATTGGTCGTCCGCTCTTCATTTAACACCTGCAGGTTTGTTTTTATTTGATTTGCGGATGCCAAGATTGGATAATAAATCGCAGCATGCTCCATTTTACTGCAGATCATGCGCGGATATGCTCTATTCATCTTTATGGTAGTTTATGATCCGCAGTGCACGACCAAATACATTTGCGGATTCACTGTGGATTTGAAAGTTAAAATCAATTAGGGAGGTGGGGAAAAGGCTGGGAGGTGTTGTTGCGGATTTTTTCAGCGCGGATGATCTGCAGTGCATCTGCCTACATCCGTGCGGAAAAAAAATCTGCGATCTACCGCAAGCAATAAAAAAATCAATTTAATGATGACTTGCAGAGTATTCGCTGCGGAAATCCGCATGAAAAATACACATGTGGTGTGTACATGAGGCCTTAATAAACGACATGAACGATACAGTTGTTGGTGTTATTAGTTTGTTTGGACTGTTTATCTATAATTGTGACTTAAATAACAATCAGATCACAATTTATTAGTTATTAATGCAGAAATCCAGGTAATTCCAAAGTGTTCACTTCTTTCCTTGCAAGCATATCTGCCATGCTCTATACCATCAAAATTGTAACTCAAATGTCACAGAGTAGGACCAGATCACTGTAGTATCATCGTATATTCATTTGCAGTGAAATAAATTACCACCTTAAATATGGCGTAAAGGCATCCCATATTAGCAGTGGTAAAGCAAACCATTTATTCCAAACCATGAATTTGCATACTCCATTCTCCATATTATTTGGTGATTCAATTATTTAATTAATTTGTTGAATCCAAGAAACGTTCTCCAAATACTATCCTCAGAGATATTCTGCCAGTTACAAATAACAGTGCTTGGTTTGGCAAACTTCTTGTTCTCTAAATTGATAATATTTAAAGTGTTTTCATTACCAGCATATAACCATACTAAGTGAGTTTTTAGTAACAAGAGTATTTTATCCCAGTGCAATTCCTTTCCCTCCATATATCATACCAACCAAGTTGTGTAACTGCATAACATTTCTCCTCCCTTACCCTGTGTACCCTTATTCACAGCGCACTTACTGTATCTAATTAAATGTTTAGAGAAGGGAATCCAACACCTTTTTTTTTCTTACTAATGAAGCATTTTTTAATCTGTTTTTATTTTCTGATTGTAGATGTTTTAACTCTATTGCCTGTCCATTGTACCTTTGCTGCAGAGATATGCTCCACAGCTCATTTTAGAGATAAACGGTACTTTACAGCAGCCTCATAGGCCATTCACACAATGGACAGAAGGAGACCCATTTTCTTCTAATGGAGGCTATTCTATACATGTTTTGTGATGTACTATATGCATAAGTCATTGTGCAGGGAGGGGGGTAGATAAGCTGTGATCATCACATATTGTCACATGCGAAATTTGCCATAGGTCCTACATGGAGAACTCCCGGTAGGCTGGTCAGATTACGGAGCAGTCGGGACAGGCAGGGCTGGCATCAGCCCTGGGGCAGATACTTGGACCTACTGCACTCCAGTAGGCTTGCTACAGCTGAATTAGGGTTGATGCGCTTACTCCACAACCCGCTCTCTCCCTGGCTCAGGGAGTACAGGTAGCAGCTGCAATTGGGGACTTTTCATTACAGAAGAGAGTGTGGCTGTGTTTTGTGGAGCTGTTGCTACCGTCTCTATCACCATCGGGCACTGTGGTGTCTCTTCTAATTTAAACATCCCTCTGTGCTTCCTTTCTGGTGTAATAAAGAGCTGAGCTGGTACAACTGTGTACTGCACCAGGCCTAGAGAAACAAACAGATAACATCTCAAAGCACAGATCCAGCATCATGTAATACTTGTGTTGGACCCCTCTCTGCAAGTAATTTTAACCCACCTACAAAATGAAGCCATTTTTAGAAGTTTTGCCTATTGTGAATGGTGGATCTTGTGTTATCTATATATAGGTACAACTCCAAAATACTAGGCTCAAGGCCCACTTTAACCAGTATGATATACCATAGGAAATAAACCATAAAGTGGGACCTTGAAATATAACTTTTATTATTATATATTAAAACACATCAAACTGTATAAATTTTAAAATTTCATATCAACCACTGTTGGCAGCATGGACGGGGTGTAAGAAACATTTGCCTGCATGTGTCCACAAATCAATAAGTACAAGTATAAGGAGTCCAAACTGTCCTCCCTATGAAGTGCAAAGCTGCATATAATTAGTCAGGCCCATTGGTGAAAGCTCTACGTTTAGTTGTGGACCAAGCGGGATGCCAGCACTCTCTACTTAGTCAGCTAATACAGCCCAGATCACCAATTGTTTATTATTATACACGCATGAAAGTTGCCAAGTGTCTACAATTTCAGTTGCTCAGCGAGTGGGAGATATGGATTTTCCTCACAAAGCAATTGAGCAGCTCAATGAGGCACTGTGCTAAGCTGAATTGCAGGAATGGATAGGAGTTTAAGAGATAACACATCCCCCCAACATGTTTCCCCCGATAGAATGACATCCTCAGGGGTAACAACGGGGTTATAAGTGAAACAGCCACAAACTGACAACTCTTTTAACAGAAAGGGGTGGTACCTGCATGATCCTAGTAACCAATCCTGACAGTAACATAGTATGCTAGGCTGAATAAAGACAATTGTCCATCCAGTTCCACCTGTTTCCACCCCCACACCCCCTTGTTGATGAGGAGGAAGGCAAAAAAACACCAGTGGGCAGAAGCCAATTTACCCTCATTCTGGAGGAAAAAATTCCTTCCCGACTCCATAATGACAGTCAGAGTAATTCCTGAAGCAACATTTGAGATCAAAAACTCTTTTGGTTATTTAATGTCTATATCCTGTAATGTTGTACTGCTCTAAACAGGCATCTAGTCCATTTTTAAACTCCTTTTGTCGATTTTGCCATCACTGCGTCCTCAGGCAGAGAGTTCCACAGTCTCACTGCTCTTACCGTTAAAAAATAACCTTCTGTGTTGGTGATGAAACCTTCTTTTCCCTAACCATAGAGGATGCCCTCTTGTTACCAGCATAGTCCTGGGTATAAACAGATCATGGGAGAGATCCTTGTATTGTCCTTTAATGGATTTATACATAGTTATTTGTTCTCCCCTTAACCGTCTTTTTTCTAGGGTTAATAATCCAAATTTTGATCCTCTCTGGGTATCCCAGTCTTCTACTTCTGTTTATTAATTTAGTTGCCCTTCTTTGAACCCCCTCAAGCATTGCAATGTCTTACCTGAGTACTGGTGTCTAGAACTGTACACAGTGTTCCATGTGAGGCATGTCCTGATTAGAGATGAGCGAACACCAAAATGCTCGGGTGCTCGTTACTCGGGACGAAATTTTCGCAATGCTCGAGGGTTCGTTTCGAGTAACGAACCCCATTGAAGTCAATGGGCGACCCGAGCATTTTTGTATATCGCCGATGCTCGCTAAGGTTTTCGTTTGTGAAAATCTGGGCAATTCAAGAAAGTGATGGGAACGACACAGCAACGGATACGGCAGGCGAGGGGCTACATGTTGGGCTGCATCTCAAGTTCACAGGTCCCACTATTAAGCCACAATAGCGGCAAGAGTGCCCCCCCCCCCCCCCCCGCACTGTCAGCGTAAAGATCGTTCTCCTCTGCCATAGCTGTAACAGCTGTGGCAGAGAAGAACGATGTTTGCCCATTGAATTCAATGGAGCCAGCAATACAGCAGGTTCCACTGAAAGCAATGGGCTGCCGGCGATCGCAGGATGAATTGTTGGGAAGGGGTTAAATATATAAGCCCTTCCCTGCAATTCATCCAGAAATGTGTTACAATAAAAATATATACCGGCGTATAAGGCGACCCCCCAACTATCACCTTATACACCGGCAATACAGTGGAGCAAAGAATAAAAATCATTACTCACTTCTCCTGACGTTCTGCGCCGCTCCTGCAGGCTGTTGCTCCCTCCTGGTCCACAGCAGAACATTGCTTTCTGGACGCAGGGCTTGAAATCCCCGCCTCCAGAAACACAGCCAATCACAGCCACTCAATGACATCATTGTCATTGGCTGTGATTGGCTGAAGGCACGTGTGTTTCTGGAGGCGGGGATTTAAAGCCCTTCGTAGAGAAATCAATGCTCTGCCGGGAACCAGGAGGGAGCGACAGCCTGCAGCAGCGCCGCAGAACTTCAGAAGAAGTAAGTAATGATTTTTATTCTTTGCTCCACTGTATTGCCGGCGTATAAGGTGACAGTTGGGGGGTCGTCTTATACGCCCCGTCGCCTTATATGCCGGTATATATTTTTATTGTAACACATTTCTGGATGAATTGCAGGGAAGGGCTTATATATTTAACCCCTTCCCGACAATTCATCCCCGCACTCGCCGGCAGCCTATTGCTTTCAGTGGAACCTGCTGTATTGCTGGTTCCATTGAATTCAATGGGCAAACATCGTTCTTCTCTGCCACAGCTGTTACGGCTGTGGCAGAGAAGAAGAATTTGTCTTCTATATGTTCTCAATGGGGTCAGCGCTGCTGCCGCCGGCCCCATTGAGCGCATATAGAGAAGATTTATGGCCTTAAGAAGGACCGTTGGGGTTCTTGAATCCTAAAATACTCCTAACACTCTCCCTATAGCAGCTCCAACACGATAGCACTTTCCCTGAACTAATGTCAGAATGCATCTGTGGCGAGCCGCGGGAGGGGCAGATTTTAATACTCGGGTGACACCTAATCTCGCCAGCCACTCACTGCAGGGGGTGGTATAGGGCTTGAACGTTGCAGGGGGAAGTTGTAATGCCTTCCCTGTCTTTCTATTGGCCAGAAAAGCGCGCAAATTTCTCAGGGAAGAAAATGAAAGTAACCCGAACACCGCGTGGTACTCGTTACGAGTAACGAGCATCTCGAACACCCTAATACTCGAACGAGTATCAAGCTCGGACGAGTATGCTCGCTCATCTCTAGTCCTGATGTATGCTCCTGTTAGTCCCCACAGGGATGAGAGGACTTCTCAAGGGTTCCCTTCATCTCTGTGGGGCTGGAGGGTTATCCTCGCAGTGGGCAGAGAGAAAGCAAGATGAAGGGACACCCTGGGGAACTTCCTTCATTTCCACGGAGATGGAGGGATTTCCTTTAGCATGGAGAGAGGGATTTCCTTGCAGAAGAGCTGGAGGGATATCCCCACTGCGGGGAGAGAGGGCTTTCCCTGCAGGGAAGATGGATGGATTTCGCCGCAGCAGGGATATCCCTCCAGCTCCCCTGCAGATGAATCCCTCTATCCCCGCTGAGATGAAGAGAGTCCCCAGCGATGAAGGAAAGCCCCACGGGGCTTTCCTTCATCGCTCTCTCCTCACAGAGCAGCAGCACTTTTTTTCAGCAACACGCAGCTCCCAATCGCGTGAATGCGCAATTTCACCGCTAATTAAGCTTGGGATTTGATAGCAGGAAATCATCCATTCAGTCGATTTTATCGCGAGTTAGCCACAATTTTTTTCATCGATAACTTCTGCGTGATTTTCACGCTCATGTGAATGAGCTCTTAAAAAGCACCAAAAAAGAAAATAGATTTTTTAAATATTAGTAAATAAAAAACACCAAAGATTTAGTAAAAATTGCTATGAAAAACGTTTAAATTTCATGATATTATTTACAAGCATTTAAATTTTGTCTAGCAATGCTATCTGGCATTATCATACAGCACAAAATGATGTGGAAACAAAGGATGCCAGTATGAAATGTCTAATTTAACATGTAGGTTTCATAGATGTTTTACTGAATGGCAAAAGATCAAAGTGACCTTTACCAAATCAAACCTTCAGGATATTTCTCTAAAATGCTAACTAATTATATTATCTAAGTTTAATTAAATGGTTCAGCTACTGTAGTTTAAATAAAGGAAGTGATAGATAAGTAATTTCATTCTACTTAGCAATCACATTCCCTTCAATTAGCCACTAATTAAAATATAGTATGTGCTCAGCTGTGTTCACAATTTATTGATTGCTCATTTCATACACAATGTATTTTCTATATTTCATAAGGAATGATTGTGGTTAGAAGACTTGGCTGACGAGTAGTAAGAGCAGCATAAGATGGCTGGAGCATAGAACTACTTATTATGTATGATTAACTTCTGTATACTGTACATCAATCATATTTGAATGATATGGTAACATGACGTTCTTCCATATCAAATAGCAGCTTAGAAGCATGGCCAGACTCACAATAAAGCTGGCCTTAAACATTAGTTGTACTGTATATCGACTGAACCCGCAGATTCCAAGTAGGAGCAGTCAATCATCTAATGTATATGGGGCAGGGGCCTGTGGGGCTCAGGGGTCACTTAGAATTGAATAATCAAGTTGTGACCCCTTTACTTTCCCTTTCTATGACCTAAAGAGTGGTTGTGCCAGATTTCATGTTTGTGCGGCACAGATGTGTTATTAGTTATATTACATAGGGGGTCACTTATTTTTGTGCTTAGAATTGAATAATCAAGTCTACTTTTCCTATTTATGACCTAAAGAATGGTCATGCCAAATTTTACATATGTGTGGTACAGATGTGTGTTATTGGTTACATTACATGGGGGTCACTTACTTTTGCATTTAGAATTGAATACAACCCCTTTACCTTTCCAACTTAGGAAAGGTTAAGGACCTAAGGAAAAGTCTGTACAACAGTGGGAAGTTACAGAATTAGATTAGGTACATAACATTTTGCACTTAGAAGTGAATAGTGACGTTGTGACCCTTTTATTCTTCCTATTTATGACCTAAAGAATGGTTGTGCCAAATTTCAAGTTTGTACGACATCAGGAAGTTAGAGAATTAGATTAGATACATTACATAGGGGGTCACTTACTTTTGCACTTAGTATTGAATAATCAAGTTGTGACCCCTTTACTTTGCCTTTTTAGGACCAAAAGAATGGTCGTGCCAAATTTCACATTTGTACGACATCGGGAAGTTAGCGAATTAGTGGCAAGTCAGTGAGTCAGTCATGGAGTTATTAAGGGAGGGCCTTCGCCTTTATATATATGTAGATGTCCATATTCACATTGAAACACCCAGAGTAGCAAAATCCTATTCATTATGGAACCAGGTCAGATGCCGTGATGAAAAATTGACCTGCCTCCGCCCATTCAGAACCAGGAGGGTATTCGCACATAGGGGTGCTTACAACTGAAGGGTTAGACCAAGCAATATACCCACGGTCAGTGTGAAGTTAGCCTAAAGTGCTCAATCATATACAGAAGACATATAACTTTTACCAGCTGTACATATATAATTATATACAGAAGATACTGAGACTATACCAGCATGTTGCATTTCACTACATACAGGACTACATACTAGGATCAGCTAGGGCCCAGATCTGAAGACCGCTGGGCTGCCCTTATTGGGGCAATGTCCCCGCTTAGGTAGGGCCATGCCATTCCTCCCCTGTAGCACAGGATCAGTTGCCTGAAACCCGTGTACATACCAAGTCTGCTTTGGTCGCGATCGTGTGGGCCCCGTGCTTAGTTTGCCCACATGATCGTAACAATAGATACCCAGATTGTACCAGTATACTCCATCAAAGTGCTAATGACCACTTGTCCGATAGTCTGTGTGTGTTGTGTGAGTTACATGCAGAGCCTGACAGTACCTGTGATGATGTCACCGTCATGTAATCAGTTACCGACTCTTAGCTTTGCCCCCTGATCACATGGCGGTGATGTCATTACAGGGCCTTTATCCTCCTTGTGAACTGAATGAGGTATTATGAGCGGACTACATTCCCACAAACCCCTGTGGCCTCAGTTGCTATATATACAGCAATACGCAGTCTGGAGGTTTGTACCTGGTTGTGAGACTGCTGCACACCTGTGTGGAGACTCCAATAAATGGCACCTCCCAAATTTACACATACATAGCTTGTGTGCTGACAGGACCTGTGATGATGTCACCGTCATGTGGTCAGTCCCATGGTCTCTGAGCTGAATGAGGGATTATGTGTGGACTACATACCCCACAAACCCCCGTGGCCTCAGTTGCTATGGATACACCAGTACTCAGTCTGGCAGTTTGTAGCTGGTTGTGAGACAGCTGCACACCTGTGTGGAGACTCCAATAAATGACACTATAGAAAAAATGTACACATACATACCTGACAGTGCATATTGACCAACAACATTAAGCATAGTCCTTCACCACTATTTTCATAGTCTCCTGAACGTGATATCATGTTATCTTAAGTGCTAATGCCACCAACACCAGTCCAGCCTTCATCTAATTATGAAGCGTTGTTCTGTGTTGTAAATCTCGTGCATGCAGAGAAGACAGGATCTACATCTGCTATATATAGTGATATGGAGCAAGCTGGTATAACCTGGTATCTCCTGTATATAATTATTAGAGATGAGCGAACGTACTCGTCCGAGCTTGATATTCGTGCGAATATTAGGGTGTTCGGGATGCTCGTTACTCTTAACGAGTACCACGCGATGTTCGGGTTACTTTCACTTTCATCTCTGAGACGTTAGCGCGCTTTTCTGGCCAATTGAAAGACAGGGAAGGCATTACAACTTCCCCCTGTGACGTTCAAGCCCTATACCACCCCCCTGCTGTGAGTGGCTGGCGAGATTAGGTGTCACCCGAGTATAAAAGTCGGCCCCTCCCGCGGCTCGCCTCAGATGCCTTGTGAGTTAGCTGAGGGACAGTGCTGCTGGTGCCGGAGCTGCTGTAGGGAGAGCGTTAGTAGTGAGTGTAGGCTTCAAGAACCCCAACGGTCCTTCTTAGGGCCACATCTATCCGTGTGGAGGCTGCTGTTAGCAGTGTTGCCCATTTTGTTGTTTTTCAAAATCGGCTGTGCAGAGCATTGCGCCCTGCAGTAATACTACAGGGACAGAAGTGGTGGTTAGGCAGGGAGAGTGTTAGGAGTGAGTGTAGGCTTCAAGAACCCCAACGGTCCTTCTTAGGGCCACATTTAACCGTGTGCAGAACTGTGCAGGCTGCTGTTAGCAGTGTTGCATTTTTTTTTTTTTTAAATCGGCTGTGCAGAGCATTGCGCCCTGCAGTAATACTACAGGGACAGAATTGTGTAGGCAAGGCCAGAAGACATATATTATTGATTGAATATACGCAGTGGGCCTTTTCTTTACCAAAAAAAGGGAAACATTCTATTTGGCCTGCCTCTGACAGTCCTCAGCGTTCTGGGTACGTGTGTGGTGGGTGCAGAACGTAAACAGAAATCATACGCAGCCAGCTACGTTTAGCAGCAGGCTTGCGCATACTTCTTTCCTGCCTGGGAAATCAAATCACTGGTAATACACCATGCTGAGGGGTAGGGGTAAGCCTATAGGACGTGGACGCGGGCGAGGACGCGGAGGCCCAAGTCAGGGTGTGGGCACAGGCCGAGCCAGTGCGGTGGCCAGGCGTAGAGGCAGGGCCAGACCGAATAATCCACCAACTGTTTCCCAAAGCGCCCCCTCGCGCCATGCCACCCTGCAGAGGTCAAGGTGCTCTACGGTGTGGCAGTTTTTCACAGAGACGCCTGACGACCGACGAACAGTGCTGTGCAACCTTTGTCGCGCCAAGATCAGCTGGGGAGGCACCACCAACAGCATGCGCAGGCATATGATGGCCAAGCACCCCACAAGGTGGGACGAAGGCCGTTCACCGCCTCCGGTTTGCACCGCTGCCTCTCCCCCTGTGCCCCAACCTGCCACTGAGATCCAACCCCCCTCTCAGGACACAGGCACTACCGTCTCCCGGCCTGCACCCACACCCTCACCTCCGCTGTCCTCGGCCCCATCCAGCAATGTCTCTCAGCGCAGCATCCCGCCGTCGCTAGCGCAACTGTTTGAGCGCAAGCGCAAATACGCCGCCACGCACGCTCAAGCGTTAAACGTGCACATAGCCAAATTGATCAGCCTGGAGATGCTGCCGTATAGACTTGTGGAAACGGAGGCTTTCAAACACATGATGGCGGCGGCCCCGCACTACTCGGTTCCCAGTCGCCACTACTTTTCCCAATGTGCCGTCCCAGCCCTGCACGACCACGTCTCCCGCAACATTGTACGCGCCCTCACCAACGCGGTTACTGCCAAGGTCCACTTAACAACGGACACGTGCACAAACACAGGCGGGCAGGGCCACTATATCTCCCTGACGGCACATTGGGTGAATTTAGTGCAGACTGGGACCGAGTCAGAGCCTGGGAACGCTCACGTCCTACCCACCCCCAGAATTGCGGGCCCCAGCTCGGTGCTGGTATCTGCGGCGGTGTATGCTTCCTCCACTAAACCACCCTCCTCCTCCTCCTCCTACGCAACCTCTGTCTCGCAATCAAGATGTGTCAGCAGCAACACGTCGCCACCAGTCGGTGTCGCGCGGGGTGGCAGCACAGTGGTGGGCAAGCGCCAGCAGGCCGTGCTGAAACTACTCAGCTTAGGAGAGAAGAGGCACACGGCCCACGAACTGCTGCAGGGTCTGACAGAGCAGACCGACCGCTGGCTTGCGCCGCTGAGCCTACAACCGGGCATGGTCGTGTGTGACAACGGCCGTAACCTGGTGGCGGCTCTGCAGCTCGGCAGCCTCACGCACGTGCCATGCTGAGGGGTAGGGGTAAGCCTATAGGACGTGGACGCGGGCGAGGACGCGGAGGCCCAAGTCAGGGTGTGGGCACAGGCCGAGCCAGTGCGGTGGCCAGGCGTAGAGGCAGGGCCAGACCGAATAATCCACCAACTGTTTCCCAAAGCGCCCCCTCGCGCCATGCCACCCTGCAGAGGTCAAGGTGCTCTACGGTGTGGCAGTTTTTCACAGAGACGCCTGACGACCGACGAACAGTGCTGTGCAACCTTTGTCGCGCCAAGATCAGCTGGGGAGGCACCACCAACAGCATGCGCAGGCATATGATGGCCAAGCACCCCACAAGGTGGGACGAAGGCCGTTCACCGCCTCCGGTTTGCACCGCTGCCTCTCCCCCTGTGCCCCAACCTGCCACTGAGATCCAACCCCCCTCTCAGGACACAGGCACTACCGTCTCCCGGCCTGCACCCACACCCTCACCTCCGCTGTCCTCGGCCCCATCCAGCAATGTCTCTCAGCGCAGCATCCAGCCGTCGCTAGCGCAACTGTTTGAGCGCAAGCGCAAATACGCCGCCACGCACGCTCAAGCGTTAAACGTGCACATAGCCAAATTGATCAGCCTGGAGATGCTGCCGTATAGACTTGTGGAAACGGAGGCTTTCAAACACATGATGGCGGCGGCCCCGCACTACTCGGTTCCCAGTCGCCACTACTTTTCCCAATGTGCCGTCCCAGCCCTGCACGACCACGTCTCCCGCAACATTGTACGCGCCCTCACCAACGCGGTTACTGCCAAGGTCCACTTAACAACGGACACGTGCACAAACACAGGCGGGCAGGGCCACTATATCTCCCTGACGGCACATTGGGTGAATTTAGTGCAGACTGGGACCGAGTCAGAGCCTGGGAACGCTCACGTCCTACCCACCCCCAGAATTGCGGGCCCCAGCTCGGTGCTGGTATCTGCGGCGGTGTATGCTTCCTCCACTAAACCACCCTCCTCCTCCTCCTCCTACGCAACCTCTGTCTCGCAATCAAGATGTGTCAGCAGCAACACGTCGCCACCAGTCGGTGTCGCGCGGGGTGGCAGCACAGTGGTGGGCAAGCGCCAGCAGGCCGTGCTGAAACTACTCAGCTTAGGAGAGAAGAGGCACACGGCCCACGAACTGCTGCAGGGTCTGACAGAGCAGACCGACCGCTGGCTTGCGCCGCTGAGCCTACAACCGGGCATGGTCGTGTGTGACAACGGCCGTAACCTGGTGGCGGCTCTGCAGCTCGGCAGCCTCACGCACGTGCCATGCCTGGCCCACGTCTTTAATTTGTTGGTTCAGCGCTTTCTGAAAAGCTACCCACGTTTGTCAGACCTGCTCGGAAAGGTGCGCCGGCTCAGCGCACATTTCCGCAAGTCCAACATGGACACTGCCAGCCTGCGGACCCTGCAACATCGGTTTAATCTGCCAGTGCACCGACTGCTGTGCGACGTGCCCACTCGGTGGAACTCTATGCTCCACATGTTGGCCAGGCTCTATGAGCAGCGTAGAGCTATAGTGGAATACCAACTCCAACATGGGCGGCGTAGTGGGAGTCAGCCTCCTCAATTCTTTACAGAAGAGTGGGCCTGGTTGGCAGACATCTGCCAGGTCCTTGGAAACTTTGAGGAGTCTTCCTAGATGGTGAGCGGCGATGCTGCAATCATTAGTGTCACCATTCCTCTGCTATGCCTGTTGAGAAGTTCCCTGCAAAGCATAAAGGCAGACGCTTTGCGCTCGGAAACGGAGGTGGGGGAAGACAGTATGTCGCTGGATAGTCAGAGCACCCTCATGTCTACATCTCAGCGCGTGGAGGAGGAGGAGGAGGAGGAGGGGGAGGAGCATGAGGAGGAGGGGGAAGAGACAGCTTGGCCCACTGCTGAGGGTACCCATGCTGCTTGCCTTTTGATCCTTTCAGCGTGTATGGCCTGAGGAGGAGGAGGAGGAGGATGCTGAAAGTGATCTTCCCAGTGAGGACAACCATGTGTTGCGTACAGGTAACCTGGCACACATGGCTGACTTCATGTTAGGATGCCTTTCTCGTGACCCTCGCGTTACACGCATTCTGGCCACTACGGATTACTGGGTGTACACACTGCTCGACCCACGGTATAAGGAGAACCTTTCCACTCTCATACCCGAAGAGGAAAGAGGTTCGAGAGTGATGCTATACCACAGGACCCTGGCGGACAAACTGATGGTAAAATTCCCATCCGACAGCGCTAGTGGCAGAAGGTGCAGTTCCGAGGGCCAGGTAGCAGGGGAGGTGCAGAGATCAGACAGCATGTACAGCGCAGGCAGGGGAACACTCTCCAAGGCCTTTGCCAGCTTTATGGCTCCCCAGCAAGACTGTGTCACCGCTCCCCAGTCAAGGCTGAGTCAGCGGGAGCACTGTAAAAGGATGGCGAGGGAGTACGTAGCCGATCGCACGACCGTCCTCCGTGACGCCTCTGCCCCCTACAACTACTGGGTATCGAAGCTGGACACGTGGCCTGAACTCGCGCTGTATGCCCTGGAGGTGCTTGCTTGTCCTGCGGCTAGCGTCTTGTCAGAGAGGGTGTTTAGTGCGGCTGGGGGAATCATCACGGATAAGCGTACCCGCCTGTCAACCGACAGTGCCGACAGGCTTACACTCATAAAGATGAACAAAGCCTGGATTTCCCCAGACTTCTCTTCTCCACCAGCGGACAGCAGCGGTACCTAAACAATACGTAAGCTGCACCCGTGGATGGAAGCATCGTTCTCTATCACCATCAAAAACGGGGACCTTTTAGCTTCATCAATCTGTGTATTATATTCATCCTCCTCCTCTTGCTCCTCCTCCTGAAACCTCATGTAATCACGCCGAACGGGCAATTTTTCTTAGGCCCACAAGGCTCAGTCATATGACTTTAGTAAACGATGTTTATACGTTTCAATTCTCATTAAAGCGTTGAAACTTGCACCTGAACCAATTTTTATTTTAACTGGGCTGCCTACAGGCCTAGTTACAAATTAAGCCACATTAGCCATGCCCATGCCCTCTTGGTTGGGCATGGGCAATTTTTCTGAGGTACATTAGTACTGTTGGTACACCAATTTTTTGGGGCCCTCGCCTACAGTGTAATCCTAGTAATTTTTATGGGCTTCGCCTGCACTCATAGTACAGCAAGGTGTGTGGGGTTGGCCTACACTTTTGCTACATAAATGTAACTGGGGCCTTGTCTATACTGCAACTACTGAAATGTGCAAGAGACTGTTATCTCCCTAAACTGCTGCAACGGGAATGTTACTGTGGCCTGTCTTGACTGCTACTACTACTGAAATGGAACTAATACTGTGCTCCCCCTATACTGCTGCTTCGGAATTGTTACTGGGGCCTGTCTTGACTGCTACTACTACTGAAATGGAACTAATACTGTGCTCCCCCTATACTGCTACTAGTGATATGTTACTGGGGCCTGTCTAGACTGCTACTACTACTGAAATGGAACTAATACTGTGCTCCCCCTATACTGCTGCTAATGATATGTTACTGGGGCCTGTCCCTAATGCTACTGCTGAAATGTTACTAATTCTGGGCTCTACCTATACCGCTGCTAATGCTATGTCACTGGGGTGTGGAAACGGAGGCTTCCCAAAGACATGATGGTGGCGAGGCCATCTCCCACCAACTGTTAAGGTGCATATAACCACGGACACGTGGAGAGGACACGTAGTGCCTCAAAAACATCCCCCTCCTCCTCCAACAATGACAAAATTCTTGGCAAATACCTTTGCATAGGTCCGTCTGGTGGCAGTCCAAGAATTTCACCTTTACCGACACAACAAGAGAGCCCCCACACCATCCCCCCGCCACGGCCCACTTAATCCTGGCCGCATTGCGAAAACCAACTAAATAAAACGTCGCTACTAGGTCCGCAGTCACCACCACATTCCCACCAACGCGGTTACTGTTAAAGTACATATTACCACTCTCACTGGGGCATGCACTGTGGGCCGAAGCACACCTGTATTGTATGTGACGTTAGCGCTGCTGAGCAGGGCACTGCGATGGGATACATTAATGTACTGCCGAAGCCCACCTGCATTTAATCTGACGTTAGCTTTGCTGTCCAGGGCACTGCAATGGGATATATTTATGTACCGCCGGTGGCTTCCTGGGACCCACCCATGCTGTCAGTCCACACGGAGTTGTGACTGCCTGTGTCTACTTATAAAGAACCCCAGTCTGACTGGGGCATGCAGTGTGGGCCGAAGACCACCTGCATTTAATCGGACGCTACCTCAGCTGTGATGGACAATGCAATGGGATATATTTATGTACCGCCGGTGGCTTCCTGGGACCCACCCATGCAGTCGGTCCACACGGAGTTGTAACTGCATGTGTCTACTTCTAAAGAACCCCAGTCTGACTGGGGCATGCAGTGTGGGCCGAAGCCCACCTGCATTAAACCTGACGTTACCTCAGCTGTGATGGGCAATGCAATGGGATATATTTACGTACCGCCGGTGGGTTCCAGGGAGCCACCCGTGCCGTGGGTCCACAGGGACTTCACATTAGGGAGTTGTACCTGCCAGTGTCTATGTATTAAAAACCCCGGTCAGACTGGGGCATGCAGTGTGGGCCGAAGACCACCTGCATTTAATCGGACGTTACCTCAGCTGCGATGGGCATTGCAATGGGATATATTTATGTACCGCCGGTGGCTTCCTGGAACCCACCCATGCTGTCGGTCCACACGGAGTTGTAACTGCATGTGTCTACTTCTAAAGAACCTCAGTCTGACTGGGGCATGCAGTGTGGGCCGAAGCCCACCTGCATTAAACCTAACGTTACATCAGCTGTGATGGGCAATGCAATGGGATATATTTATGTACCGCCGGTGGCTTCCTGGAACCCACCCATGCTGTCGGTCCACACGGAGTTGTAACTGCATGTGTCTACTTCTAAAGAACCCCAGTCTGACTGGGGCATGCAGTGTGGGCTGAAGCCCACCTGGATTAAACCTGACGTTACCTCAGCTGTGATGGGCAATGCAATGGGATATATTTATGTACCGCCGTTGGGTTCCATGGAGCCACCCATGCCGTGGGTCCACAGGGACTTCACATTAGGGAGTTGTACCTGCCAGTGTCTATATATTAAAAACCCCGGTCAGACTGGGGCATGCAGTGTGGGCCGAAGACCACCTGCATTTAATCGGACGCTACCTCAGCTGTGATGGGCAATGCAATGGGATATATTTATGTACCGCCGGTGGCTTCCTGGGACCCACCCATGCAGTCGGTCCACACGGAGTTGTAACTGCATGTGTCTACTTCTAAAGAACCCCAGTCTGACTGGGGCATGCAGTGTGGGCCGAAGCCCACCTGCATTAAACCTGACGTTACCTCAGCTGTGATGGGCAATGCAATGGGATATATTTACGTACCGCCGGTGGGTTCCAGGGAGCCACCCGTGCCGTGGGTCCACAGGGACTTCACATTAGGGAGTTGTACCTGCCAGTGTCTATGTATTAAAAACCCCGGTCAGACTGGGGCATGCCGTGTGGGCCGAAGCCCACCTGCATTAAGCCTGACGTTACCTCAGCTGTGATTGGCAATGCAATGGGATATATTTATGTACCACCGGTGGGTTCCAGGGAGCCACCCATGCTGTGGGTGCACACGGAATTCCCATTGCAGAGTTGTACCTGCCTGTGACTTTTTATTTAAAAAAACCCGGTCTGACTGGGGCATGCAGACACCTTGACAGAATGAATACTGTGTGGCACATGGGTTCCCCATTGCTATGCCCACGTGTGCAGCTCCTGATGGAGGTGGCACAGGATTGGATTTCTCATTGCTTCTGTACAGCATTGTGGGCTATCGCCCCGCCCCTTTTAAAGAGGGTCGCTGCCTGGCCGTGCCAACCCTCTGCAGTGTGTGCCTGCTGTTCCTCCTCATGGCAGACGCACTTATAAATAGACATGAGGGTGGTGTGGCTATGAGGCCAGCGTGTGGCATGAGTGCAGCTGAAGGCTGCGCAGGGACACTTTGGTGTGCGCTGTGGACACTGGGTCGTGCGGGGGGGGGGTTTGGGCAGCATGTTACCCAGGAGAAGTGGCAGCAGAGTGTCATGCAGGCAGTGATTGTGCTTTGCTGGAGGTAGTGTGGTGCTTAGCTAAGGTATGCCTTGCTAATGAGGGTTTTTCAGAAGTAAAAATTGTTGAGAGGGGGGGGCACTCTTGCCGCTATTGTGGCTTAATAGTGGGACCTGGGAACTTGAGATGCAGCCCAACATGTAGCCCCTCGCCTGCCCTATCCGTTTCTGTGTCGTTCCCATCACTTTCTTGAATTGCCCAGATTTTCACAAATGAAAACCTTAGCGAGCATCGGCGATATACAAAAATGCTCGGGTCGCCCATTGACTTCAATGGGTTACTCGAAACGAACCCTCGAGCATTGCGAAAAGTTCGTCTCGAGTAACGAGCACCCGAGCATTTTGGTGCTTGCTCATCTCTAAATTTATGCCTAGAAACATGCTAGATTTCACCTTGAGTAATCCAGCTGGAGATACTAATTGGACCACCACAAAGTTTCCTGTCTTGTGTTCTTTTCTTGGGAACTTACTAATGAGCTTTTGCAGGAAATGTCTCAAGGACAAACATCTGCAAGGGGAAAACACTTGATAAGAAACTGATATGTATTAAGAAACTGCTATGTAGTATTTTTAATTGTATTTGGCAGAAAGCCACTCGCTTTGTAAAATCCTATAAAGAATGAGCGTATGTCATAATAAACCAGAATACTACACAGATAACACCATCTCTGTGTGTCTCTGCGTTCTCCTGACCGGTCATACCTCTGTAATTTGGAGCCTGACAGCGTATCAGGAAGCCTTTGAATTTCTCTAACACTATGCACTTTTATATTGGTAGCAATGTTTAAAAAAAAACAAAAAAAACTTCACTTTTAAAATAAAAATGTTCTCTAAAATGAATATCAGCTGCTTACTTTATTAAAGGGGGTGATCCAGTTATTTAACAAAATGGCTACTGTCCATGCATTCTGTGAAAATCCATCTTAAAACAGATAGACCAGAGGGGTAAGAGAGTGGTGCCGCAGGTGTGGGCTAAGCCTCACACCAACACTGAATAGTAAGCCTGACAGGAACTAACAGCATAACATTAGGCTCTGCGCGCTTTTCCACTCTGGTGTATACATGCTTTAAACCTGGACTATGGTGGGTTTCCAAAGACTGCACGTACAGGGGGTGGACAAAAATATGGAAACTCTGTACAGAAGGAGTAGGATTTTAATCATTAGCACTGAGCTGCACTTTTGACCACTGCTTGGCTGAGAACTTTCCTGCTAAAGTTGTGTTTACTGCACCTCTTGCCCTGCTGTGGGTGGTTTTTAGAGGCAGCTGGTAGCAGCAGCTGAGTGTCCCAAACGCCTGACCATTGGAGCCTTGCTGTTTGGGCAGATGTGCACTTCTGCATGAAAGCATCTGTGTCTTATTACCTCCACTTAAATTACCTGGGATTATAAAATATATTTCAATAAGACATGTAAAAAACAACTTTAAAGCATGCATTTCGTATAGTGTTTCCATATTTTTGTACACCCCTGTATATCAACCATTTTACTGAATTCCTGAACAAAATCTTTAAGGATATACTTTATGGACAGGTTTAATAAAAAAATCTATAAAGTTGGTATACAGATGCATCTTTTTTTCCTTATGTCTTACATAAAACACATGGTGTAAATGTCTGCTAACACAATAGTAAATTACTTCATATTTGGGGTAGTTAAGATATCATTGCTCAAAAATTCTTTTTTACAACAACTAAAAAACACTACATTTGCACAATTAAAAACTCTCCTTGTTATAATGGAAATGGACTCCTCTTGGGTCAGATGATGAATGCAAATGGCACATACTGTTAAGTGTTTTGGAAAGAGATTTTGGTCCACAGAAGAATACTCCAATACTTGTTCTGTTTAAAGATAAAGAAATTAAGGATGATGTTCTAGTAACAGTCATTTAAAAAAACATTTGCCTTCATAATAAAGCTATTATAAAGTTATTTATTAAGCCATTTTTCCAAATTGTTTTTAGAGGTTGTTTAGGTTTTCTTTGTATATGTACCCATTTTTATTATGGGAGAGATCTGGTTTAACATGGTGGTTATTCAAATGAATAGCTTCTGCATAATAGAGAGATATCACTTGTGGCATCCATATGAGCTATGTCTTGATAAAACAACCCTTTTAAAGAATCTCTGTCACCAGAGCAGTACAAGGTAGTGACAGTCATATTGACTGCAGTGATATGTCTGCTGTGTGGATCTGAGCATGAGTTTCAAAGAAATTAGCATTCATTAGTAGCAGGCAGACACAGAACTAGTCCTGCATATTCATGACCTGCAGATAGCCACACCCACCCCGCCCTCCAGTTAATAATTGACATCTCTCTCTCTCTATGGACATTAATAGGCAGATAGCTGTCAATCAATAGTCAGGTGGAGCTAGCCTGCAGCTCACGAATATACTTGAAGTAGTCCTCTGTGCATTTGCTGTTACTGATAAAAGGCAAGTTTCTCAAAAACTCCTGCACAGATACATACAACAGACATATCACTATAATGGGTGTGACTGTCATTACCTTATGTTTTCCTCAGAGAGGGGTGCAAAAAGATGTGACTGAGTCTCTTTAATTTCTCCCCATAAAATATGCTAAATTTCTCATTTAACAGATTTTTCTTAGGCTATGGCACAAATAAACTGAATTAAAATATCTTATAAGATATAGTGCCCTATTGGTCTTAATAGATTTTGTTTTAATATTCTATACTTTATTTGAGGCAGCCAGATGTATTAGTAAATCATATCCTGCAATACTAAGCATCAACACAAATATTTCTTACTCTTTAACCAGACTAATTTAATAGAAGCCTTTGAGTTCAACAAATCAGCAGACTGTGACTTTTATGCCACAGTTCTACAATAAAGGCATCTTCAAGCTAACAGCCTGCTTTGCCAAATTATTATGATTTACCTGTCCTGTATGGCAGAGCCGCAATTAATGGAACTTATACTTTACCTTAATAAAGATATATTTGAACAAATCCATCGAGTAAATGAGTTGCAGAAAAATAAATCCAAATTCCTATGTGAAATCCAATTAAGTATTAGATGGTGGACCTCTGCAGAATAGTCTACACTCATTGGGGGAAAAGTTCATCTCTTAAGAGCAACATTTTTATGAAGAAAACTTTGGAAACATTTGAACAATAAAATAAACACACAATTAACCTCTTCATGACGCGGCCCTTTTTTTTCCATTTTCATTTTTTCTTCCTCCCTTTAAAAAAATCATAACTCCTTTATTTATCCATCAACATCACTGTATGAAGGCTTGTTTTTTGCGCGACGTGTTATGTAGTTTTTAATGGTGCTGTTTAAAGTACCATATAATGTACTGAAAAACTTTTAAAAAATTATGAGTGGAGTGAAATGAAAAAAAAAAACGACATTCTGCCATCTTTAATTGCGTCTTGTTTCTACGGCGCACAAACTGCAACAAAAACGACATGATAACTTTATTCTATGGGTCAGTATAATTGCTACGATACCAAACTTGCATAGTTTTTATTTTTACTTTACTACTCTTTTTTTTTTTTTAAAGACATTTAATTTTTTTGAATTATTTTCTGCAGTGATCTTGTGCACGCAATATCTTTTTTATTTTTTCCATCGACATAGTTGAGTGAGGGCTCATTTTTTGCGGGATGTCCTGTAGTTTCCGATAGTACCAATCCAGAATACATACGACTTTTTGATCGCTTTTTATGGCGTTTTTTCTGGGAGACAGGGTAACTGAAAAAGTGCATTTCTGGCGTTCTTTTTTTTTTCCGGACGACGTTCACTGTGCGGGAAAAATAATGTGCTACTTTGATAGATCAGACTTTTCCAGACGCGGCGATACAAAATATGTATTTTTATTTTATGATTTAGATTTTTTAATGCCAGATATGGCAAAAGGGGGGTGATTTAAACTTTTATAAGTTTTTTTTTTTTTTTTACAATTAATAAAACTTTATTGATTTTTTTTTTTTTACTTTACTTTAACCCCTTAATGACGCGGCCATTTTTCTTTTTCCATTTTCGTTTTTTCCTCCCCCCTTTAAAAAAATCATAACTCCTTTATTTATCCATCCACGTCACTGTATGAGGGCTTGTTTTTTGCGGGATGAGTTGTATTTTTCAATGGTGCTATTTAAAGTACCATATAATGTACTGAAAAACTTTTAAAAAATTCTAAGTGGAGTAAAATGAAAAAAAAAAACGACATTTTGCCATCTTTTAGTGCGTCTTGCTTCTACGGCGCACAAATGGCAATAAAAACGACATGATAACTTTATTCTATGGGTCGGTACGATTACTACAATGCCAAACTTGTTTAGCTTTTTTTTTTACTATACTCCTCTTTTTTTTTTTAAAAGACATAAAATTTTTTTCAATTATTTTCTGTTGTCATTTTGTGCGCGCAATAACTTTTTTATTTTTCCGTCGACGTAGTTGAGCAAGGTCTCATTTTTTGCGGGATGTCCTGTAGTTTCTGATAGTACCATTTTGGAATACATAGGACTTTTTGATCGCTTTTTATTGCGTTTTTTCTGGGAGACAGGGTAACTAAAAAAGTGCATTTCTGGCGTTCTTCATTTTTTTTTTCGGACGACGTTCACCGTGTGGGAAAAATTATGTGCTACTTTGATAGATCGGACTTTTACGGATGCGGCGATATCAAATACATATTTTTAATTTATTATTTAGATTTTTTAATAATAGATATGGCAAAAGGGGGGTGATTTAAACTTTTACAACTTTTATTTTTTTTCAATTAAAAAAAAACTTTATTGATTCTTTTTTTTACTTTACTTTGAAGTCCCCCTGGGGGACTTTAAGATGCGATGCTTTGATCGCTCCTGCAGTATGACGTAATGCTATAGCATTACGTCATACTGCTTTTTGACAGGCAGCCTATGAAGCCACCCCACGGGGACGGCTTGATAGGCAGTCTGCTAAGGCAGCCCTGGGGCCTTTTATTAGGCCCCCGGCTGCCATGATACGTGCATGGCTCCCCCGATCTCACCACGGGGGGGCCGCGCGGGACCCCCGAACATTGTTCGGGGGATTTAAATGCCGCTGTCAGAATTGACAGCGGCATTTAAATGGTTAATAGCCGCGATCGGCCGCGCGGCCGCTCGCGGCTATTGCCCGCGGGTGTCAGCTGTTATAAACAGCTGATGCCCGCACTGTATGAAGAGAGGTTGCCACGCAACCTCTCTTCATACATACCCCGACGCTCCATGACGTACCGGTACGTCATTTGTCGTTAAGGGGTTAAAGTCCCCCTGGGGGACTTTAACATGCGATGCTTTGATCGCTCCTGCAGTATGACGTAATGCTATTGCATTACGTCATACTGCCATTTGACAAGCCATGGGGATGGCTTGAAAGGCAGTCTGCTAAGGCAACCCTGGGGCCTTTCAAAAGGCCCCCGGCTGCCATGACATTTGAACAGCTCCCCCGATCTCACCGCGGGGGGGGGGGGCGTGCGGGACCCTCGAACAGTATTCGGGGGATTTAAATGCCGCTGTCAGGATTGACAGCGGCATTTAAATGGTTAATAGGCGCGATCGGCCGAATGGCTGATCGCAGCTCTTGCCCGCGGGTGTCAGCTGTACTAAACAGCTGACGCCCGCGCTGTATGCAGAGAGGTCTCCCCGCGACCTCTCTGCATACATGCCCTGATGCTCCAGGACGTAAATGTACGTCCTGGAGTGTGAAGGGGTTAAATATTCCTTTCGCAACACTAAAAGAAGTACGGATGTAAGGCTGCTTTCACATCTGCATCGGGGGGTTCATTTTTCTGCCCCATTCAGGGAAGCAGCAAAGGGGAACACCCTGGCCGAACGGTATCCATCTTATGAGGGAACCGAACAACACCGAAGGGACCCCGTTGACTATAATGCGCATGCAGCGCTTCTGTTCTAGAATTTTGTGTCGGATCTGTGATGCAACCTCCGAATGGCTATCTTAAACAAACTAAATTAAAACATTGAGTTGCAAAATACCCACATGCAATATACACTTATTGTCAAAAAAATCAAGCCCCTAGAAGGAGTTGTCGTTTTGCTGCAAAATCCAGCATGCAGTTACATCTCAGACAGATAAGTGGCCTCTTTTTGCATCTCTGTAAAGCTGTTGAACCCTAGACACTCTACGACTCAGAGAAGAGATTTCACCCTGTTACAAGAGACTGAGAGGGGTTGTATTATTGGAATGTAAGATGGTCGTATCAATGATTAGTCTGCCACCTGGGACGTTCTGACCAGAATGTTAGGAGGTGTTAAGACCAGTGGATGTGTGAGGGGACACAGGGCGACAGTGCTCAGGACGCCTTTAACAGACTACCAGTAGAGAGAAGCATCTGATTGTATGACAAGCATGAGCATCTCCAACTGTTTTGTTGTCCACCATCCAGAGACAGGTGGCACAATCGTTACAACCCTGTGTCTCTTGGAACCATTTCCAGGCACTTGGCTGAAGGAGATTTCAGGAAAAGAATAGATCGTGGCAGCATGTAGAGATGCAATAAAATCAATCCTTTATTTTTCCTCCATAATAAAAGCTGCAACATTTCGATCTCTATGGGAGATCTTTGTCAAGCAGGCTGAAGGAGATTTAGTGTCATGGTGCCCATTGCATGTACTGCCTTTGACAGCCACCCACCTCATTGGCAGCAGTGTCATGAATGACAAAACTGGACTACTATGAAGTGGAACTGGGTTGTCTCCAGTAATGAATACAGGTTCACTTTTGGCACTGACAAGGGCCATGTCCATGTCTGATAACCTAGGGGTGAGCACCTCAATTCTGCCTTTGCTATGGTGTGATGGTCTCGGGGGTCAGCGATATGTTCAGGACATCCTGCAGCCACATAAGTTGCCTATTATGGCAGGGCTTCCAAAAAGCAGCAAGATAATGCTCGGCTGCACAAACAAGTGTATCACAAGAATGTCTGCATAACATTGCCACACTTGCATGTCCTGCCTGGTTGCCAGATTTATTAGCAATAGAACATGTATGGGACTATCTAGGACACCAACTACAACAGTATATGAATTTGCACATTCTAGAGGCTCAGCTTTAGTAAATGTGGACTGATGTGCCAAAGGTTGTATCCAAGCTAGAGGTAGTACAATGGGGTACTAGAGCCTCCATGCCCGGCCATATCACATCTACTATCCAAGCTAGAGGTGGTACAACAGGGTACTAGAGCCCCCATGCCCGCCCATATCACATCTTGTATCCAGGCTAGAGGCGATACAACAGGGTACTAGAGTGTAGTCACAGAGCCAGAAAAAAACATCTAAAATATAACTCAACGCCATTCACAGTTTAGACAAAATTAAAATCTATTTCTTTTATTAGATATACATTAAAACTATACTCGACAGACAGGGCACCACATAAAGACCTCCAGAAACCTAGAGGTGACTGAGTCTCGACTGGAGACTACCGATAGGTGCCATCTATTTGATCTTAGAGCCAGTGACGTTTCCTCTTTTTTCTTTTTGTTTATCAGTAAGAGAAGTCAGATGGTGTTTAGTTGCTCTCAAAAATAATATAATGGCTACCAATATTAATTGGAACTGGAGTGTTTTGCAAATCTCTGGTTTCCTAAATTTCTGTATCGATTGATCTTTGTTGGCGAAATTGGTCACCGTCAGTTAGTTATGCTTCCCTTGGGGATATTCAATAAATGATCTCTAATATATCCTATATTTTTCCTTATTCCTTTTGTTCTAAGGATATAGATTGACAGTGACAATTTGCGCTACGTTCCCACTCATCAGATGTTGTGGGAAGAATGTGAGCTCACTATGAATTTTTACAGATCACATCAATTTTCACAGTCAGCAAACATTAATTTCTCTAAGTGATGATTTATGATCACTTGAGTGATCATAGGTTCGTTAGATAGTATTACGTAATCTCTTTCAATCTCGACGCGTTTCACCGCTAATATTAGCGGGTCATCAGGAGATTAGTGAGCTGTTACTTTCTCAGTGTTTAGTACGGGTAGTTTCCCACTCCAGAGTTCAACTGATGAATCTTAATAATATGTGATAAAGATAAACTACTCCTTTATTGTCCTATTAATCAGTAGTATGCAGTATTACACAATATTAGTGCAGTTAGATAACGATTTTCATACTCTATACATAGAAGTATTTCCATATATAGGGAACATCCAATATGTAAAAGGAGTATGAGAAAGAGTAGCTCCCTCCAATTCTCAATTATACAACAGGAGCTAATTAGAGACACTCTTCTCTGAGTATAGCGGAATGGTATACAACCGATTAGGCTACCAAAACTCAGCTAACAGATAGGTGCTCTTTTTTTCTTAGTATTGCACTTGTTAACACTGCCTGATTCTAGGTGCAAATGGGTGCTCTTTTTCTTAATATTGCACTTGTTAACACTGCCTAATTGTAGGATACTATTTATAATATAGAGTCGGAGTAATAGTGCCTCTGGCCTTGATGGTAG
Organism: Eleutherodactylus coqui; assembly: GCF_035609145.1. NCBI lineage: Eukaryota > Metazoa > Chordata > Amphibia > Anura > Eleutherodactylidae > Eleutherodactylus > Eleutherodactylus coqui. Next base: position 127,542,598 of record NC_089839.1, on the reverse strand, counting down.
GTCAGGGTTGTCTGTGCTCTAGTCATATAACCTTCCTTATATAGCTCGCCTGGCTCCTCCTTCTGGGGGTATGTCCTCAGCTGTTGACCAATAATGTGATACTGAGGGATAAACTAATCAAAGTCCTAGTCATGAGTTGAGCTCGTATTAAGACTTGGCTGTAAAATAACATAAGGGACTAATGGGTACTGATGACAAGATACCCACAAAGTACACTGATTGCTTCCAAAGTGTACCGATCGATTGTAGAGCTTTCAATTTAGTTTCTATGTTTTTCCGTTACCTTGGTAATAGGCCCTCCTCTTCGGACTGTATCCCTCGGGCTATGCCGCATAATAGGATGACATGATGACGCAACTACGTGCGCGGCACGATGATGTAGGCTCGTTCCTATAAGCACGTGACCTGCATGTGAGTCACATACCCGACGTTGGAGACAGTCAGCGGTGTGATGAGGTGGCTGTGTTAGGAATGGTCACGTGACCCACGTACTAGTCACATGGCCACCGCTGACATCGCGTCTATGTCAAGTTGCTTTAACATTTGGGCAAGGGCATTCGTGGCCATCTTGGATGAGGGCATATGTAGAAAAAGTGAGTTTGGAGATCTATTGGAGTGAATATGCTATTAAAATATATTCATTCATTTGTATTCAAGAACTTCTTTTAGTCTTGCTGATTTAAACGATCCCTTTAGTAAGTTTGCTATTAATACCATTTGCATATCACCTTTATAAAAAGTGTATATTAATGAAATCAACTATACACTTATAAATAATTTTCAAAGCGCAAAACTAGTTTAGAATGCGGATAGTTATAAAGCAGCACACTCCTTCTCATCTATGAATTTTCTTCATATCTGATCTTCCAGGTGAACACATAGTTCTTCTTCCATCTTATTAAGTATCCATTTCGGTGGTATACAAGGTCCCTGGATAAGAAAAGCCTTCATGACCTAAATAAACATTTGATTATTAGAGATTTATTCTCTTGATTTCAATGATTATCCTCAGTATCTTCATCCCCTTTTAAACTCTTCAGAGGAAGCAATTAAATGTTAACTGTTCATTAAGTCCCTTCGGTTGGACCGTGTCCATCCTAAAGATCCATCCTGCTTCTTTTTTTAAGAGGAAGGTATCAATATCTCCACCTCTTGCATCTTTCCTTATGAGTTTTATGCCCTGAAACTTTAGGCAATCAAGATTGCCTTCATGGAATTCCCAAACGTGATTTGCTATTGGGGTCTTCTCCTTCCTCCTGATGTTACTGACGTGTCCCAAGATCCTTCTCCTAAATTCTTGTATAGTTTTTGCAATGTATTGTTTTTTGCACACACATGTAGCAAGATAGACAATATTTCTAGTGGTGCAGTTGAAGAAGTTTCTCGTCTTGTAGATTTTCCCAGTGACATTGGATGAAAAGGAATCACTTTTTTGTACAAAGGTACATGCAGCACAGTTAGAACAGGGGAAAGTGCCATTGGGAATATTTTTAGACAGCCAGTTTCCATCTTGTTTATTACGATCCATGTGGCTTCTAATAAGGTGGTCCCTGATGTTTCGTCCCCTTCTATATGTAATTTGTGGGTTTTCAGGAATTATATCTTTAAGGTCTTTATCATGGCATAATATATCCCAGTATCTGTCCAGAATTTCCTTTACTTCGTGGTGTGCTGTATTGTACGTGCCCAGGACCCTGATGATAGGGGATTCTCCTCTCCCTTTGGGAATTAGTAGTTCTCTACTTTGTTCGCGGGCATATTTATAGGAATTGTCCAGGAGCGCCATTGGGTACTTTCTCTGTCGAAACTGATTCTGTAGTTTCTTACTTTGAACCTCAAAAGTAGAAATCTCTGAACAATTTCTCCTCACGCGTAAGTATTGTCCCTTGGGGATTCCTTTTCTCAGAGGATAGGGATGAAAACTATCCCATCTCAGCAGATTATTAGTTGCCGTAGGTTTGCGGTAGAGGTTTGAGGATATTGAACCATCTTGTTTCAATTCAATCATCACATCTAGGAATTCGATGGACACATTGTTAATTGCCGATGTGAATCTTAGGTTGAGCTCATTTTGATTAAGAAAGTTTACGAATTGTTGGAACTGGATTTCATTACCTGTCCATAGGAGTAATATGTCATCAATATATCGTGCCCAAAATAAAATATACCCTGACCTACCATCCAGGCCAGAGGCTCTATTACTCCGACTCTATATTATAAATAGTATGTTAGAATTAGGCAGTGTTAACAAGTGCAATATTAAGAAAAAAGAGCACCCATTTGCACCTAGAATCAGGCAGTGTTAACAAGTGCAATACTAAGGAAAAGAGCACCTATCTGTTAGCTGAGTTTTGGTAGCCTAATCAGTTGTATACCATTCCGCTATACTCAGAGAAGAGTGTCTCTAATTAGCACCTGTTGTATAATTGAAAATACGGGATATATTAGAGATCATTTATTGAATATCCCCAAGGGAAGCATAACTAACTGACGGTGACCAATTTCGCCAACAAAGATCAATCGATACGGAAATTTAGGAAACCAGAGATTTGCAAAACACTCTAGTTCCAATTAATATTGGTAGCCATCATATTATTTTTGAGAGCAACTAAACACCATCTGATTCCTCTTACTGATAAACAAAAAGAAAAAAGAGGAAACGTCACTGGCTCTAAGATCAAATAGATGGCACCTATCGGTAGTCTCCAGTCGAGACTCAGTCACCTCTAGGTTTCTGGAGGTCTTTATGTGGTGCCCTGTCTGTCGAGTATAGTTTTAATGTATATCTAATAAAATAAATAGATTTTAATTTTGTCTAAACTGTGAAGGAACAGGGTACTAGAGCCTCCATTCAAATGTTTAGTTTTCCACAATAAATGATCCTTTTGCTCTGATATTGTAATCACTTACTTATATCAACCTTACAATCACACAGAGAAAGTTTAATATAATCCTGACAACTCTTTCTAAGTTCTTGATTTTTTTGACAATGAGTGTATAAAGCAAAAAAGGACAATGGTCTCTAGCCAACTGAAAATGATTTATTTATTGGCTAAAATGTCTATATTTACTGTTTCTATTAAAGAATAACTGCATTTTTGTGAAACTTTTGACATGTCGCTCTTTCAGTATAAATAAGGTACGTGTACTTTTAAAGTAGACATAATATTCGATACCTGTGTAATGAAAATGAAAATCATTGTGGTTAGCAGTTCTCATGGTCATAAAGCATACAAAAAGAAGTAGTCACTAGTCTGTTTTACCCTGAATGTCTGTCTGCTATATATCTGAATTCTTTATTCCAGTTGGGTCTTCCAATATTTGTTTTATGTCTTAGTCCTGTGATAACATCCAAGTCATTATCACAATGGAAAGCTATGTGTGCAGCCTAAAGCAAAAGATAAAAAAAAAATTAAATTAAATTAAACTAAACCACAAAACACAATTCCCCTCCCCCCAACCATCCCACCACCACCCAATGCATAAGCTGGCTCATGTCACAGTTATATTCAATAATAGGTTTGCTGTTTAGACTGCCCTCCAAAAACCATCAATAGATGTCCATGTTTCAAAAATATTGTCACCTTACTTATTTCAGTAAATATTAAAGGGGTTCTCCGAGAGTGAAGAAATTCTATGTGCAGAGAATGAACTTAAATAAGAAAAATAAGCCATCCTCAAAAATCACGTGTTTCCTTGGTCCAGTGCAGGAGCACTTGTCCCCACAGTTCTAGTCCCTGAAGAAGCTCCAGTGGTGATGTAACATTCATTGTACAGGTGACCACTCAGCCAATCATGGGCATCAGCAAATACATGCCGTGCATAATATTTTTACAGCTCCCTATACCCATAAAGATTTCTGCATAGTTTAGTACAATACTTTTTTTGTCATACTTTCAGCACTGGCATCAATTGTCAAATCCTGTTGTCTTCACTTACAAAATATTCCTAGTCTACTGTACCTCACAACTAATTGGCATTCCACTAAGCAGGTAGGCTCTATTTCCATCCATCATGAACGCAGCAGACAGTTTTTTGTCTAGCGCTTGTACTGACACTGGACCCGACGACCCTGGAGGTCTCTTCCAACTCTACCATTCTATGCTCTCTAATACTCAACATGCTAGTTACATGTTTGTTGCAGAATTAAATGAAAAACTCTCCTAGTCTGCAAAGCTCTCCACAATACTACTCTGTCATACATCCACACCGTTATATCTGTTTACTAGTAATTATTAGGACATTATAGTATCAGTGTTTTTTTGTGGCACATCACACTCACAGTAGCTTGATTACCACAAAAGACAAACACAGCTTGGTTCCTCCCACAGCAGTGACATCACCACAGGTCCTTCAGCCCACTGGATCTCTGTGGTAGGTCAATGTGTTCTGTCAGGACTGCTGAGTTGTGTGGATAATTATAGTACCTGTGTTTCTGGTGGTACAATGCGCCACACAGCTCTGCTACATGGTACATGCACACACACAGCTCTACTACACCCCACACATCACACACACAGCTTGGCTTCTCCCACAGCAGTGACATCACCACAGGTCCTTCAGCCCACCGGATCTCTGTGGTGGTGGTAGGTTGTTGTCAGGACTGCTGAGTTGTGTCTTCTGAGATAATAACAGCTTGGTTGTATTTTCAGTGTGTTATTTTTGTCCTCCCCTTCCAAGAGCCCTAACGGTCTTGTTCTGCTGTCAATCAGATTCTGTGCTTTATATATGTTGTAGGACCTTCGGTGGCTGCACAAGGGGGCAGAGCAATGACATCAGCAGGGGAAGAGCATGAGAAGCACTCACATACTACAGACAAGTGGACATTGGTAGTTTGACTAACTCAGCTGTGTTTTCAGTCAGTGGCCTACACCTCTCATTCTCTCTATTTACCCTTTACACCATCCTTTCACCCCCATCTGCAGGAAGTCTGCCAGGTTGCACCCGTTCTTTGGATCTCTTTGCTCCAGACCATTAGACTTGGTACTAATATTCCCATTTTTAATGTGTACTTTATATTCATGTTTGCTCAAATATTGAATGCAACTTTATCTATATTCCCCATAGCAACACAAAGAGCTGTTCCACTGGATAAAGTTAGCATCTTGTACCTATTATGTCACTCTTCACATTCCATTTAGATCATATACTCTTATGGTCAAATACGTCTCTCTTTTTTGTCTTATTATTTGCCTACTTGTTCAGAATAATTATACATTTACTTGATTATTATTTCCTCGATTTTAGATAGCAAAAAAAGATTAATAATAATATTGATATAATTCAAGTTTTCACATAAATTAGCATTTTACCTGGGTTTCATCCCAGCCAGTGAGAAAAAGATGATAACTAAGAAAGTCCATCTTGCCTCGCTCCGACATTTGTTCTTCCAAAGAGATGAGGAGATCAGCAAACCATTCAAATGACTGAGTGTCCCGACAAAGCCAATAGAAATATATCTAAAACACAAAATCAAGTTTTTATCTGCGTTCCATTCTCCGCTAGCAGACATCATTATGTTAGTACATACTGTAAGGAAATATTTACACAGGATGAATCTATGGTGGAAAATCTGGAAGCAAATCCACGGTGAATTCCACAGTATTTTAGTGCAGATTTGCTTGCAAATTAGTGCTATGGAATAGTTTATTGAAAAGGAATACAGCTATTTACTCACCTTCTGCATCTTTCTCTCTGCCAGTTTCTCCTCGTCTCCAGACGTGAAATCTTGACCCATGTGACCACTGCAGCTGTGTTTTTGTGCAGCAGTCACATGTTCATCCAACATGTCATCACTGGAGGCTGCAGAGGTGTGTAGAGAGCTGGCAAGAACATGCAGAAGGGGAGTAAATGGTTTTTTAATTTTACAACTTTTGTCATTTCATAAAGTGCCTCTCGCTGCAGTCTTGTTACCGATGCATACTTCCTCTTAGAACTCAAAAGAGAAAATCCACAACCAAACTGCAGCTTAAATTGACAGCCACAGATATACAATCTGCACTGCAGGTCAATTTACACTGCAGATTTTTTCTGTAGCATGTGAATTTCTTGCAATCTCATTTACAACTAGAGATGAACGAGCACCAAAATGCTCGGGTACTCGTTATTCGAGACGAACTTTTCGCCATGCTCGAGGGTTCGTTTCGAGTAACGAACCCCATTGAAGTCAATGGGCGACCCGAGCATTTTTGTATATCGCCGATGCTCGCTAGGGTTTTCATTTCTGAAAATCTGGGCAATTCAAGAAAGTGATGGGAACGACACAGAAACGGATAGGGCAGGCGAGGGGCTACATGTTGGGCTGCATCTCAAGTTCCCAGGTCCCACTATTAAGCCACAATAGCGGCAAGAAGGCCCCCCCCTCCCAACAATTTTTACTTCTGAAAAACCCTCATTAGCAAGGCATACCTTAGCTAAGCACCACACTACCTCCAACAAAGCACAATCACTGCCTGCATGACACTCCGCTGCCACTTCTCCTGGGTAACATGCTGCCCAACACCCCCCCCCCCCTCCCCGCACGACCCAGTGTCCACAGCGCACACCAAAGTGTCCCTGCGCAGCCTTCAGCTGCACTCATGCCACACGCTGGCCTCATAGCCACACCACCCTCATGTCTATTTATAAGTGCGTCTGCCATGAGGAGGAACCACAGGCACACACTGCAGAGGGTTGGCACGGCCAGGCAGCGACCCTCTTTAAAAGGGGCGGGGCGATAGCCCACAATGAGCAATGAGAAATCCAATCCTGTGCCACCTCCATCAGCAGCTGCACATGTGGGCATAGCAATGGGGAACCCATGTGCCACACACTATTCATTCTGTAAAGGTGTCTGCATGCCCCAGTCAGACCGGGGTTTTTTATAAATACTCACAGGCAGGTACAACTCCGCAATGGGAATTCCGTGTGCACCCACAGCATGGGTGGCTCCCTGGAACCCACCGGCGGTATATAAATGTATCCCATTGCAGTGCCCTGGACAGCAGAGCTAACGTCAGATTAAATGCAGGTAGGCTTCGGCCCACACTGCATGCCCCAGTCAGACTGGGGTTCTTTAGAAGTGGACACATGCAGTTACAACTCCGTGTGGACCGACAGCATGGGTGGGTCCCAGGAAGCCACCGGCGGTACATAAATATATCCCATTGCATTGCCCATCACAGCTGAGGTAACATCCGATTAAATGCAGGTGGTCTTCGGCCCACACTGCATGCCCCAGTCTGACCGGGGTTTTTAATACATAGACACTGGCAGGTACAAATCCCTAATGTGAAGTCCCTGTGCACCCACATCATGGGTGGCTCCCTGGAACCCATCGGCGGTACATAAATATATCCCATTGTAGTGCCCTGCTCAGCAGAGCTAACGTCACATAGAATACAGGTGTGCTTTGGCCCACACTGCATGCCCCAGTCAGACTGGTAATATGTTTGTGTAGCAAAAGTGTAGGCCAACCCCACACACCTTGCTGTACCACGAGTGCAGGCGAAGCCCATAAAAGTTGGTGTACCAACAGTACTAATGTACCTCAGAAAACAGGTGAAACCCATTAATCGCTTTGGCTAATGTGGCTTAATTTGTAACTAGGCCTGTAGGCAGCCCAGTTAAAATAAAAATTGGTTCAGGTGTAAGTTTCAACGCTTTAATGAGAATTGAAACGTATAAACATTGTTTACTAAAGTAATATGACTGAGCCTTGTGGGCCTAAGAAAAATTGCCCGTTCGGCGTGATTACGTGAGGTTTCAGGAGGAGGAGCAGGAAGAGGAGGATGAATATAATACACAGATTGATGAAGCTAAAAGGTTCCCGTTTTTGATGGTGATAGAGAACGATGCTTACGTATTGTTTAGATACCGCTGCTGTCCGCTGGTGGAGAAGAGAAGTCTGGGGAAATCCAGGCTTTGTTCATCTTTATGAGTGTAAGCCTGTCGGTTGACAGGAGGGTACGCTTATCCGTGACGATTCCCCCAGCCGCACTAAACACCCTCTCTGACAAGACGCTAGCCGCAGGACAAGCAAGCACCTCCAGGGCATACAGCGCGAGTTCAGGCCACGTGTCCAGCTTCGATACCCAGTAGTTGTAGGGGGCAGAGGCGTCACGGAGGATGGTCGTGCGATCGGCTACGTACTCCCTCACCATCCTTTTACAGTGCTCCCGCCGACTCAGCCTTGACTGGGGAGTGGTGACATAGTCTTGCTGGGGAGCCATAAAGCTGTCAAAGGCCTTGGAGAGTTTTCCCCTGCCTGCGCTGTACATGCTGCCTGATCTCCGCGCCTCCCCTGCTACCTGGCCCTCGAAACTGCGCCTTCTGCCACTAGCACTGTCGGATGAGAATTTTACCATCAGTTTGTCCGCCAGGGTCCTGTGGTATAGCATCACTCTCGAACCCCTTTCCTCTTCGGGTATGAGAGTGGAAAGGTTCTCCTTATACCGTGGGTCGAGCAGTGTGTACACCCAGTAATCCTGTCTTTTCCCCCTCCTCCTCATGCTCCTCCTCCTCATGCTCCTCCCCTCCTCCTCCTCTTCCTCCTCAACGCGCTGGGATATAGACATGAGGGTGCTCTGACTATCCAGCGACATACTGTCTTCCCCCGCCTCCGTTTCCGAGCGCAAAGTGTCTGCCTTTATGCTTTGCAGGGAACTTCTCAAGAGGCATAGCAGAGGAATGGTGACGCTAATGATTGCAGCATCGCCGCTCACCATCTGGGTAGACTCCTCAAAGTTTCCAGGGACCTGGCAGATGTCTGCCAACCAGGCCCACTCTTCTGTAAAGAATTGAGGAGGCTGACTCCCACTACGCCGCCCATGTTGGAGTTGGTATTCCACTATAGCTCTACGCTGCTCATAGAGCCTGGCCAACATGTGGAGCGTAGAGTTCCACCATGTGGGCACGTCGCACAGCAGTCGGTGCACTGGCAGATTAAACCGATGTTGCAGGGTCCGCAGGGTGGCAGCGTCCGTGTTGGACTTGCGGAAATGTGCGCTGAGCCGGCACACCTTTCCGAGCACGTCTGACAAGCGTGGGTAGCTTTTCAGAAATCGCTGAACCACCAAATTAAAGACATGGGCCAGGCATGGCACGTGCGTGAGGCTGCCGAGCTGCAGAGCCGCCACCAGGTTACGGCCGTTGTCACACACGACCATGCCCGGTTGTAGGCTTAGCGGCGAAAGCCAGTGGTCAGTCTGCTCTGTCAGACCCTGCAGCAGTTTGCCTCTTCTCTCCTAAGCTGAGTAGTTTCAGCACGGCCAGCTGATGCTTGCCCACCGCTGTGCAGCCACACCGACTACTGGTGACGTGCTGCTGCTGACACATCTTGATTGCGAGACAGAGGTTGCGTAGGAGGAGGAGGAGGAGGGTGGTTTAGTGGCGGAAGCATACACCGCCGCAGATACCAGCACCGAGCTGGGGCCCGCAATTCTGGGGGTGGGTAGGACGTGAGCGGGCCCAGGCTCTGACTCGGTCCCAGCCTCCACTAAATTCACCCAATGTGCCGTCAGATAGATTTAGTGGCCCTGCCCACCTGTGTTTGTCCACGTGTCCGTTGTTAAGTGGACCTAGGCAGTAACCACGTTGGTGAGGGCGCGTACAATGTTGCGGGAGACGTGGTCGTGCAGGGCTGGGACGGCACATCGGGAAAAGTTGTGGCGACTGGGAACCGAGTAGTGCGGGGCCGCCGCCGCCATCATGTTTTTGAAAGCCTCCGTTTCCACAAGCCTATACGGCAGCATCTTCAGGCTGATCAATTTGGCTATGTGCACGTTTAACTCTTGAGTGTGCGGGTGCGTGGCGGCGTACTTGCGCTTGCGCTCAAACAGTTGCGCTAGCAACGGCTGGACGCTGCGCTGAGAGACATTGCTGGATGGGGCCGAGGACAGCGGAGGTGAGGGTGTGGGTGCAGGCCGGGAGACGGTAGTGCCTGTGTCCTGAGAGGGGGGTTGGATCTCAGTGGCAGGTTGGGGCACAGGGGGAGAAGCAGTTGTGCAAACCGGAGGCGGTGAACGGCCTTCGTCCCACCTTGTGGGGTGCTTGGCCATCATATGTCTGCGCATGCTGGTGGTAGTGAGGCTGGTGGTGGTGGCTCCACGGCTGATCTTGGCGCGACAAACCTTGCACACCACAGTTCGTCGGTCGTCTGCACTCTCAGTGAAAAACTGCCACACCTTTGAGCACCTCGGCCTCTGCAGGGTGGCATGGCCCGAGGGGGCGCTTTGGGAAACAGTTGGTGGATTATTCGGTCTGGCCCTGCCTCTACCCCTGGCCACCGCACTGCCTCTTCCAACCTGCCCTGCTGCTGCACTTGCCTCCCCCTCTGAAGACCTGTCCTCAGTAGGCTTAGCAAACCAGGTGGGGTCAGTCACCTCATCGTCCAGCTGCTCTTCCTCCGAATCCTCTGTGCGCTCCTCCCTCGGACTTACTGCAATTACTACTACCTGAGTGATAGACAACTGTGTCTCATCGTCATCATCCTCCTCACCCACTGAAAGCTCTTGAGACAGTTGCCGGAAGTCCCCAGCCTCATCCTCCGGACCCCGGGAACTTTCCAAAGGTTGGGCATCGGTCACGACAAACTCCTGCGGTGGAAGAGGAACCATTGCTGCCCATTCTGGGCAGGGGCCCGAGAACAGTTCCTGGGAGTCTGCCTGCTCCTCAGAATGTGTCATTGTAATGGAGTGAGGAGGCTGGGAGGAAGGAGGAGCAGCAGCCAGAGGATTCAGAGTTGCAGCAGTGGACGGCGTAGAAGTCTGGGTGGTCGATAGATTGCTGGATGCACTTTCTGCCATCCACAACAGGACCTGCTCACACTGCTCATTTTCTAATAAAGGTCTACCGCGTGGACCCATTAATTGATTCTGGGGACCCCTGAAACTTGCCTCTCTCCTAATCCCGCAGCAGTCAGCTGCGATACACCTGGGTCAGGAGCTCGGCCTGTGCCCACACCCTGACTTGGGCCTCCGCGTCCTCGCCCGCGTCCACGTCCTCTAGGCCTACCTCTACCCCTCAGCATGGTGTATTACGAGTAGAGCAGAAACAGAATGCTGTAATTAAATGTGTCGCTTATTGGCCTGTGGTTGGAGGCTGACTTCGCTTACAGAACGCACAGCAGAGCCAGGAAACAATTTTGCGCACGCCTGCACTGAGACGTAGGTGCGTATGACTGAGCTAGTGGAATTCACAGCGCAGAAGCAGTCAAGTGGCCAAAGGCCACTAGTAGGCCTTAAGTATTTTGCTTCTATTTTTTTAAATGCTGAGCTGATACAGCAGACAGATACTGTAGGCAGCGTATATTATGTATACTGTTTCCCTCTGACGGGATGACGGCGGTGATGTAACGGAGACAGCAGAGCCAGGAAACAATTTTGTGCATGCCTGCACTGAGACGTAGGTGCGTATGACTGAGCTAGTGGAATTCACAGCGCAGAAGCAGTCAAGTAGCCAAAGGCCACTAGTAGGCCTTAAGTATTTTGCTTCTATTTTTTTAAATGCTGAGTTGATACAGCAGACAGATACTGTAGACAGCGTATATTATGTATACTGTTTCCCTCTGGTGGGATGACGGCGGTGATGTAACGGAGACAGCAGAGCCAGGAAAGAATTTTGCGCACGCCTGCACTGAGACGTAGGTGCGTATGACTGAGCTAGTGGAATTCACAGCGCAGAAGCAGTCAAGTGGCCAAAGACCACTAGCAGGCCTTAAGTATTTTGCTTCTATTTTTTTAAATGCTGAGCTGATACAGCAGACAGATACTGTAGGCAGCGTATATTATGTATACTGTTTCCCTCTGGCGGGATGACGGCGGTGATGTAACGGAGAAAGCAGAGCCAGGAAACAATTTTGCGCAAGCCTGCTGTAACGCTTAGCTGCGTATTAATTAGGACTACTACCCCCAGCAGACACGCAGTACACTGAAGACGGTCACAGGCAGACCAAATATAGTATTTTTCCCCAATTTTTTTGAAAAAGCCCACTGCCTATATAGCCTGTATATCTCTTTCCCTGTACCACTGTCCCTGCCTCACCAGTACTGGCCCTATACTCTGTACAATGACTGCAGACTGAGGACGCAATGCTCTGCACGCCCAATATACAAAAAAAAGAATAAATTGTGCAACACTGCTAAAAGCAGCCTCAACAGCACTGCACACGGTCAGATGTGGCCCTAAGAAGGACTGTTGGGGTTCTTGAAGCCTAATATAACTCCTAACGCTCTCCCTATAGCAGCAGCAGCATCAGCAGCACTGTCCCTGATCTATGTCAGAATGCATCTGTGGCGAGCCGCGGGCGGGGCAGATTTAAATACTCGGGTGACACCTGATCTCCCCAGCCACTCACTGCAGGGGGGTGGTATAGGACTGGAACATCACTGGAGGAAGTTGTAATGCCTTCCATGTCTTTCTATTGGCCAGAAAAGCGCGCAAATGTCTCAGAGATGAAAGTGAAAGTAACTCGAACATCGCGTGGTGTTCGTCTCGAGTAACGAGTATCTCGAACACCCTAATACTCGAACGAGTATCAAGCTCGGACAATACGCTCACTCATCTCTATTTACAACACATTGCTTGCACTGTAATATGCTGTATATTTTCCAAACACATATCTGCCCCATGTGCACATACCCTAATTGGGGAATTTCTCTAAATATTATTATTACTCTGAAACAAGAAATACGTATTTTTAATAAACTTACACATGATTGCATGAAAGTCATAGTAGCTATTATTTTTTATAAAGAAAAAAGTTGCATGAGACAGCAAGGAGGAGACAAAAATTAAACCATTCTACAAAAATTACAAACAAAAATTTCCGCTAATTACTGAACAGTCACTGCATGTCACAAAATAAAACATTTCAGTTAAGCAGCTCTAATTTATTTCTTGGCAAAGACCAGTTTCACGTGTGTCAAATTTGGGCACATTTGTGCAGCCACTAGTCTTGGTCTGACCATGGCTTTACTGTTTAGAACTGAGGGCTTCATAGGGTTACTGGCTTTTGTAAAACTGTCCAGACCAATTACTATTACCTTTCTTAATCTCATATCATTACTTGGAGAGCAGTATTTATACCATACGGATTTTAGCACAGATGCAAATGGTGTAACTCCAATCCCTGCTGCAATGCAGACACTGATATGATAGTGGAATACATTAGCTGCAGCTGATCCGTAAGGTCCATCAACAGCCAATCTAGAATGAAAAAAAAAACACATGAGAGAATACAAAAATACAAAATAAAAATACGGTACATGAATAGTTATCTATTTTCAATCTAAAATCTTTAAATGGTATTTCCATTTTAGACATTAATGTCATGTCCACAGGATATGCTTAAAAAGTACGGTAATAGCGGATCCAGATCTGTTTTTATCATTTCTGTTTTTCTGTTCATCGTAGGAGAGCTAGATCTATATATATAAAGACGAAAGCCCTCACTGACTCACTGACTCACTCACTGACTGACTGACTCGCCACTAATTCTCCAACTTCCCGGTGTCGTAGAAACATGAAATTTTGTAAAAGCATAGATTATGTCATAAATAGGAAAAGTTAATGGGTCCCAACTCGATTATTCAATTCTAGCATAAAAGAACTAGCGTCCAAATTTTACGTACGGAATCTAATTCTCTCACTTCTTGGTGTAATAGAAAGTTAAAATTTGCCACGAGCATTGATTATGTCATAAATAGGAAAAGCTAATAGGTCCCAACTCGATTATTCAATTCTAAGCGCAAAAGAATTAGTGCCAAATTTTACGTACGGAATCTAATTCACTCACTTCCCGGTGTCATAGAAACTCGAAATTTGGCACAAGCATTGATTGTGTCATAAATAGGAAAAGTTATTGGGTCCCAACTTGATTATTCAATTCTATGCGCAAAAAAATTAGCGTCCAAATTTTACGTATGTAATCTAATTCTCTCACTTGAAATTTGGCATGAGCATTGATTATTATGTCATACATAGGAAAAGTTAATGGGTCCCAACTCAATTATTCAATTCTATGCGCAAAAGAATTAGCGTCCAAATTGTACTTACGTGATCTAATTCTCTCACTTCCCAATGTCATAAAAACTTGAAATTTGGCATGAGCATTGATTATATCATAAATAGGAAAAGCTAATGGGTCCCAACTCGAAAATTCAATTCTAAGCGCAAAAGAATTAACGTCTACATTTTACATACGGAATCTAATTCTTCAACTTCCCAATATCATAGAAATTTGAAATTTGGCACGAACATTGATTGTGTCATAAATAGGAAAAGCTATTGGGTCCCAACTCGATAATTCAATTCTAAGCGCAAAAGAATTAGCATCCAAATTTTACGTACAGAATCTAATTCTCCAACTTCCCAATGTCATAGAAATTTTGCACAAGCATTGATTATGTCATAAATAGGAAAAGTTAATGGGTCCCAACTCAATTGTTCAATTCTAAGCGCAAAAGAATTAGCGTCCAAATTTTACGTACGTAATCTAATTCTCTCACTTGAAATTTGGCACGAGCATTGATTATTATGTCATACATAGGAAAAGTTAATGGGTCCCAACTCGATTATTCAATTCTATGCGCAAAAGAATTAGCGTCCAAATTTTATGTAGAAAATCTAATTCTCTCACTTCCCGATGTCATAAAAACTTGAAATTTGGCACAAGCATTGATTATATCATAAATAGGAAAAGTTAATGGGTCCCAACTCGATTATTCAATTCAAGCGCAAAAGAACTAGCGTCCAAATTTTACATACGGAATCTAATCCTCTTACTTCCCGGTGTCATAGAAATGTGAAATTTTGCACGGGCATTGATTATATCATAAATAGGAAAAGTTAATGGGTCCCAACTCGATTATTCAATTCTAAGTACAAAACAATTAGCATCCAAATTTTACGTACGGAATCTAATTCTTTCACTTCCCGGTGTCATAGAAACTTGAAATTTGACACAGGCATTGATTATGTCATAAATTGGAAAAGTTAATGGGTCCCAACTCGATTATTCAATTCTAAGCGCAAAAGAATTAGCATCCAAATTTTACGTACGTAATCTAATTCTCTCACTTCCCGATGTCATTTTATATAAAGGAAACGTCGCATGGTTACCTTCACATGGTGTTTCCTGGGTAATGCAAAGAACCATGCAAAATGGTGAACATATTTTTTTCCCGGTATCTCTAAAGTAACGAAGACTTCATAAGATTTTCCGTGTGAACACCACGTGTTGGCAGGCGCACTCGGACACATCCGCCGCGCTGAAGAAAAAAGATCCGGCCTGCACGGAGAGGAGCTACACTGAATCTGGAGAAGTAAGCAGCTCCTTTTTCCCTGTCATGTCTGCAGGCATGCACGGATTCCTCTGCAGGATTCAGCAGTGCAATCCAAGCGTGCAAGTGGACATAAGGCCTTATTTAGATGATTCCCTGGTATTGACCTTTAATAAATTTGCTAGTTTCCTCAGTAGACATTTGTTTTCCCTTACATATCTTAATATAATCCAAACACAGAAACCGCATAAACAGAGCGCTGCTCTACACCTTTTTAAAAAAAAGCAAAGACCATAGTTCAGCAATGAACCCTATCATAAAACTTCACCTCTGGGTTCCAAAGTTCTAGTCGTTCTACATTATGAATCTGTTTGCATTACACACATTGGATAAATCAAGATATATCAACTGTGCTGAAATACCAAGTTTACATTTGCAAAATGGAATAGTTGTCTTAATAGGTGAAACAGATGTTAAAATAATGTGAGACTACGGTCCCTCAGTACAGTAACTGCAATGCATCCGAAGCCCTGTCCACCCGCAGCAGCCAAAGGCTGTATATTTTGTCAATAATGCTGCCCTTTAAGGGTACTTGCATGCAGGCAATTTAATAGTTATGCCCAAGATTTATGGATGCAACTTACATCAGACAGCACTCAGACACCCCATCCATGTGCTGTCCAATGTGCTGAGCACTGAACATTGACATGAGCTATTCTCATCTAAAAATTGGACAAGCTGCAAATTGTTTTACTTGGACTATCAGTTCGAGTTAAAAAAAAGTCAAAAAGTCTGTAAGTATGCACCCATTCAAATGAATGGTCACTATTTCCATCTAAATTTCGGACAATTTTTTGTCTGAAAATCAAATTGAAAACACGTGTGTGCATGTACCCTTATTGTCAAAATCCACTCACTGGCTGCTGTGGTTGGGGGTTGCTTCAACTGCACAGCAGTTACTGCATTCTACCCTAATTGGAGGCAGCAGAGTTTATGTGCAAAGAACAGTTATGGCTGAAGTACATCTTTATGGCAGCCTGGACATGAATAGAGAAGAAAAGAAGATGATTTCAGGGGGCACAGCATGTTCATTTCAAGTGCACACTGGAGATTCCGGTGGCACGGTGAGTAGCACTATTCAGGTGATGCAGTATGTGGCGCTTATAATTTCAGAAGAGATAAAGATAAAAGAGGAAAATATTCTATAAAGGTCAAACATAGCTGGAAGAAGTCATGAAAATTTGGACCAGCTGCAGAAGAAAAGAAACAGCGTCACCTGTGAGTCATTCAGTTTCATTGTGAATTCTGTCTCTTACTGCGTCACATCAGTATTATGATCACATATAAGGTCCATGGCATTCCTGCTTGTGAAATTATAACCCTTTACACATCTGTACCATTGTTTAGGTCATAATGGAAGTTGTAGATTCACATGGTAATAACTTCTATAGAACACCATGGGGTGCTAGTAATGCTTTGTTATATCAAGTATACTAAAAGATTTTTTCAGTGCTACTCAGGTGCAGTACAGAAAGTTAACACATTGTTTTAATCGTGTGGTAAATGTAAAAAAGAAAACAGGGACCCACTGAAACCAGATAGTAAAACATTTTATTTTTCTATTCTGCTTTTATTTTCTGATTATAGCTTTTTTATTTGGGGACAGCCATCTTGCCTGAGCTGCAGAGATTTGAAGCTTATTCATTTTTACATATAGGGCATGCTCAGAGTGCAGAACACATGCTCTCGCTATTCATCAATGCCTGGAGCATATCTTGAGCACATTATGTATCTATTCATCATTACTGGAGCACACCGCACAGAGCATACTTGGATTGTGCTGGCTGTGCTCCATTGAAAAGCAAGGTTGCACTGTCACGGATTACTCTGGGAGTAATCCAACAGTGTAAATATGAATATGCCTATGCTTTTACAGCAACTTTTAGAGATATACTTTAGAGCAGCCTCATGGGCTATTCATACAATGCACAATTGACTTCTATGGGAGACTGCTCTGGATATGCTCTGTGCAAAGACCACTATGCTGAAAGGGTAATAGGTAAACTATGACTATCCCATCACCTATTGTGAATGGTGGTGTAAATGTTACCTCAGTATAGGTGTTACCTTTGATTGTAATTGTATGTGCGAAGGTAATGAGATTCAATGCTTTTCTCTATAGAACAGACCTTTTTAGATGCGCTGATAAATCGTTCAGTGTAAATGCTGCCCGACTGAACAGCGAATGAGATTTTGTTCTCCTCACATACATTGTTCAGTTTCTGCATGCCGGAAACTGAAGCAGGGATCGGCCCATGTAAATAGGCAGTCATTCACCTATGAATGACTGTTTCCTGTGAATGAAGGTGGCTGGACCGATTCGTACTCCACTGCGCCTCCATTCACTCAGCAATAATCATTCTTGTTTGAAAGTAAAGGAACAATTATTGCTAGGACGACCTGTTGAGTATCTGCGCCTAACAAAAGAAAATTCACCAAAATATTTGTTGCACGGGATTGGAGCCTCAGGTGTAATAGCCGCAGGTCTGGAGAGTAGTCAGAAGGGAAGCCAGGGGTTGATATCAGAAGGTATAATAGAATTGCAGAGGGGCAGACAGTACTGAGTCATAAAATCATAGAATGGTAGAGTTGGAAGGGACCTCCAGGGTCATCTGGTCCAATCCCTTGCTTAGTGCAGAATTCACTAAATCATCCCAGACAGATATTTGTCCAGCCTTTGTTTGAACACTTCCATTGATGGAGCCTTTTCACTGTAGCAGAAGGATCAAAAATTGAATTAAATCAGACCTTTTACTGTAAAGATCCTTTTCCCATCTATTAAAAATTAACTTTTATTATACCTAGATCTAAAATCATTGACCAAACTTTAGACAAACAAACATACATCTACAACACATGACACCTAAGTGTCAGAAATAGGTCATAGGTGAGGGAAGAATATTTTCTAAATCTTCAGGACAACTATTACATTGGGGTGGGGAGGTTTGGTTAACCCCTTAGTGACCAGCCCATAGTCTTTTTATGTCCTAGCAAAGTGGGCTTTAATCCCTGAGGACGTAAAAACATGCTTCCTGCAGGGATTAAAGTAACGTGGGCTATAGACGTGACAGCTCCATGCTGTCAGTGCCCGCAGGTAGCCGACAGCCTGGAGCTGTCATCCCAGGCTGCAGGGAGTTTCCCCTGGCAATGCAATTGGCGCTATTCAATGCATAGCGTCGATCGCATTAAAGTGCAAAAAAGTTTTTAAAAAGTTAAAGATTCAGCTGCCCCCTTGGATTGGATCCATGGGGGCAGATTAGATTACTCACCCCGGTCCTCTGTGCTGTCCCATGCTAATCTGGTCCTCCGGGACCATACGCCAGCCTTTTGCGCATGCGCGCCACACAGATGATGTCACGCGCATGCGCAGAAGGCCGGGACCCCCGGCAAGTTTAAAATCTCCTGGCTCCCGGCTCCTGAGGGTAGCCGGGAACCAGGAGATGTCACCGCGGACCGCGGGGACCATGGGGGAGGTGAAAAAACTCACCACTGGTTCTCCGCAATGTCCCGATCTTCCGAGACCTGAAGTCCCCTTCTGTGCTACGCCCCCGATGTCATTCATTGGGCGCGTGCACAGAGGGGCTCACGCCCTGGGATATTCAAAATCCCTCTGCTCTTGGCTACCATTTGTAGCCAAGAGCAGAAAGATGTCACCGGGGATGTGATCACTGTTATCCAGTGGATAACAGTGATTATTTAAAGTTAAAAAAAGAGTGTAAAAAAGTATTTTTAAAAAAGTTTTAAAAAGCTGAAAAAGCTTACGTTTCATCTCCCCTCACGGATCATATCCATGAGGGAGGATGAAATTACGTACCTAAAGCCCCCAGATTTATCAGCGGACCTTACCCCAGCTTCTGCGCACGCTCCCATTGTCAAAATGGCAGACGCATGCGCAAAAGCCGTGGATTGCCAGGGTAATTTAAATTCTCCCTGCTCCTGGCTACAAAACTTAGCCAAGAGCCTGGAGATTTCACGAGGGGCTGCAGTGAGCAGTTCCTGGTCACGTGTTCGCCGTTATCCAATGGATAATGGCGATCACGTAAAAGTTAAAAAAAAAATTGAAGTTTCATCTCCCCTCATTGATGCAATCAGTGAGAGGACATGAAACTGTTTACCAGAGGCCTCCGTATTTGAATCCCAACGTGATCCTCCTACGTGAACCTTCCCAGATTCTGCACATACGACCACCGGACACATGCGCAGGAGCCGGGGAGCCCAGGAAATTTAACATCTCCTTGCTTCCGGCGACCAACGGTCGCCGAGAGCCTGGTGCAGTGACCTCGTTGAGTGGTCTCTGGTCACATGATAAAAAGGTAGCGATCTACCTTGAGCCGGTCTCACATGACCGGATAGGATGAAGGATTCCGCATGCATCTGATCCGCATTACTACGTGGATCAATCAAATGCATTGGATTACACAATTCCACTCACATTAGCGGGTCGGAATTATGTAATCCACTGGCAGAAAAGAAAACGCAGGTTCTATTTTACCGCAGATATCCACAACATAGAGCCCATTGTGCTCCATGGTCGCAGATATACCCGCAGCCTATACGCAACTACATTCTGTATGAGCTGCGGGTACCAGTGTCATTGCTAAGCAACAGCGTGGGTAATACGAACAAAAAAAAGGTGTACTGCGCATGACTGCCTGTGTGAGTACGCAGTTATGCGCAGTACATTACTCGGCCGTATGCAGTGCCATGGCTGGCTCACAGCTGGGTTCCGCTGCAGGCCTCAACAAGTGGATTCCACATACAGCCGTGTGAGCCCGGCATTATTCAGATCACTACCTGTAATACGTAATTAACAAGAAGCTCCGGGAACGCTCACCTTTCTGCAGTTCCAGGAGCAGCTTGTTGAGGGCCTCTGTGTGAGACCGCCGCACCTCCCCAAGCTTACGAAGCCTCACAGAGCGCTACTTTTTACACCCAGTCCCTGCCACTGCGGTCAAAAAATACCCCCCAATAAACAAAGCATGAGAGGAGGCTGGGATACCCGGATGTATTGCCCCATGTACCCATCCCAACCAGGCCCCAGTAATTACCCCTGTCTTCGGAAATACTACACAGTTCACATTATTACTTTTATCTAAGATTTGGGGAATGCCAAAAAGGGCATGGGGGGGGATGGGGGGATTTTTAGGGTGTCAATTTTTATTCCGTACAAGTGAGCAATGGGGCCTGGAATTTATTCAGTTGTGCCCTGCAATCCAACGAGTATTCCCTCCATTATAGGCCTTGCCATGTGTCCTGTAAATAGATTAGGGCCACAATGGGTATGTTTCTGAACACGGAACAAACAGGGGGATCCATTTTGGGGTAAACGTCTTCATTCCTATGTACACTGTACAAAAAAACTGTTTTTAAATTGACACAATTGCCAAAAAAATGAAAATCGTAATTTTTTCCAACTGCTTTATTTAGATTCATTCAAACAATGTGGGGTCAAAATATGCAGTACACCCCTAGAGAAATTCGTTAAGGGGTCTAGTTTTCAAAATGGGGTCATTTGAGGGGGTTCGTTATTTTTTGGCCGCTCAATGGCTCTACAAGTGGGCAATGGGGCCTGGAATTTATTCAGTTGTACCCTGAAATCCAACTGGTGCTTCTTCCATTATAGGCCTTGCAATGTGTCCTGTAAGTAGATTAGGACCACAATGGGTATGTTTCTGAATACAGAACAAACAGGGTTATCCATTTTGGGGTGAAAGTCTTCATTTATATGTGTGCTGTCCAAAAAAACCTGTTTTTAAATTGACACAATTGCCCAAAAAATGAAAATCGTAATTTTTTCCTACTGCTTTGCTTAGATTTATTCAAAATTTGTAGGGTTAAAATACACAGTACACCCCTAGATGAGTTTGTTAAGGGGTCTAGTTTTCGAAATGGGGTCATTTGTAGGGGTTCTCTATGGTTTTGGGTGCTCAAGAACTCTACAAGTGTGCTATGGGACATAAAAGGCCTTCAAGCAAAATTTATGTTCTAAAAGCCACCGACTACTCCTTTCATTTTGGGCCCCGTTGTGCATCCAGACATAAGATAAGGGCCATAATGGGTATATTTCTGAGAACAGGACAAACAGGTGTTTCCATTTTGGGGTGCAAGTCTGCATTGATATGTGTGCTGTACAAAAAAAGCTGTTTTTAAAATGACAATTGCCCCAAAAAATGAAAATCACAATTTTTTCCTTTTGCTTTGCTTGAATTCATTTAAAAACTGTGGTGTCAAAATGGTCAGCACACCCCTAGATAAATTAATTAATCATGCGCGGGTGCAGTGGCAGGGTCAGGCTTTTAGAATTAGCGTTATTAGGAACAGAGGCTGCGTCAGGACTAGGAGGCAGGAACTTGATAGCTGGAAGCATGGAACAAGGCTGTGGAGCGGAACTGTCCACAGGCTGGATGGCTCAGTAGTGAGAGCTACCAACCAAGAGCAGGAGATTCCTGACACTGTCATTCCATTCATCTCCATAGGAATAATAGAGATGGGAAAGTGCTTCTACTTGGCTATCTTTGTCAGTCTCATAGAGATCAACTGCCACTCCATTCATTCTGGGGTGTACTGGATATCCATTCTCATGATTGGTGGGGATACCTGCAATCAGATCCACACTGATCATACACTTATACTTTGTTCTGTAGATGGAAGATAAGTGTTAAAGCTGACACAACCCATTTAAAAGGGGTGTGATTTGTAAAAACGGCATTGAAAGGAAAAAACATTAAATATTTTCCTACACTGAACTTTGCTGCTATATTTCTATTATAACTCTGCCAGTAAGAACTATACATAGCAGCATAGGCCTCACTCTACTGTTGTGTGTAGGACTGTCGTGTCCTGTAAAGCATCTGGAATTTAAACCCATGCCTTCATCAATATCTGGCTTCGTAACAATACAGTCCTCCTAGGGAAACCCTTAGGGTATGTTCACATGGAAGGGAATAGCTGCAGAATGTCCGCAGCGGACAATCTGCAGCAGATCTGAAGCTGAAAGTCTTCAGCAAAATCCACAACACTGGGTGAATTTTGGTGCAGTATTCACCCCGTAATTCAGAAGAGGTGGATTCCGAATCGTATCCAGAGCTAAAATTGACCTGCAGTGTATTTAAATTCTGCATCGCATGCCAATTTCGGCACTGGTTTTGTACTGAAATTTTCCGCAGTGTGTGGACGAGATTTTAAAAAATCTCATCCACTTTGCTGATACTGTACATGTCGCCGTTTTTCCATGCAGAGGATCCGGCAAATCTTACACATACTGTAAATGTTGAGGATTTCTTGCAGCTAAAAATGCATTAAAAAAAATGCTTCAAAATCCACACTCTTGGTGCAGACTTTGACTAGGAATCAGGTGCATATCTGCAGCTGATTTCAGCAGTTATAGCACTCCCCTTCACCTCACAATACTTAATGCTGTCAGCGCACCCTGTCACCCAGCAGTCTCTAGTCGGTGATATGGATCATAGATATACAACTAATTCCTAGTCAAAATCCACACCGATTTTGATGCGTTTTTTGATACGGAAATTCTGCAGATTCTGCCATGAAATTTTCTGCTGCGGAAAATCTGCAGCATTTCAGCTATGTGTAAATGTATCCTTAGAACATAGCGTTTTGCAATGACTGTGGGGGGTCTAGAGCCTACCCCTCCCATCTTTCTCCAGGTTGTTTCCAGATACATTTTCATTTATTATAAACAAGGATTGAGTCGAAGCTGCTCAGCAGCGTGTAATCTTGATTTTCCAGCACCATATACTATCAAGAGTGACTTCTATCTACCCTTCCCTTCCACCAGCTCAACCACATATCTGAATCAGAACGTCTCTCTTTACCTATGTTCCTGGAACATGATTTCCCTGAGTTAACTGTAAGGGTTCTTCCCATAAAGTGTCCCACAAAACATAAATGGAGACCAGATGGCCTCTGTGTTTTATTTCAGGAATTGAAGTTCTGAGGTCCCAAGGCAGACGTGGTGATATTGACAAAAAACTGTTATGCAAGGAAGCTTTGTGGATTTACCGTTTAAATACTGTTAATCCCAACGGTCTAAATGAAAACCTATGCTTCAATTGTTTTCTTTAACTTGATTCCCTGCGGTTCCACCACCTGAAGAAACTACAACCGGCTTTAGTAATTAATCATTTCTCTATTATGAGACTATCGTATTATCACGTATCAAGTTAACAATATACCATTTTGTTGTATCCCTCTATCTCTCCATCCAAATTATTTCCCTAGACAAAGGATTTTACCAGCTTATAAATACCCAAATATGACTATACGTCCTTGTTATATCGTTTAAAATATCCGTCTATGCATATTGCATTTATCTATGCATATAACTGTTATTCTCTATCACTAATATTGACTGCTAAAAACTGCTAAAAAGCTAAAAAACATCTCAGGTTGCTTCATTATGGTTAATACTGTCATAACGAATAAGCATAATGTACTTTCTCATTAGCATATATCCTTCTCACATCTATAACAGCATCCCATGCATACAGTCACATGATCGGGCAACCAGTCTGTCATGTGACCGCCTCTCCATGGTGACGAATAACACACATTAGTAGACACTGCCCAGACATGAAACTACTCTCCACGTCACCCAGCGTCGCGCCGCGGTCACGTGACCGGCGTGATGACGTCACACGGCGATACGCGCATGCGCGTTCGCTAGTACACAACGGGACTGTTTTCAAGCATTTATTCATGGAAATTCAACGGTTATCACAGCGATCTGACAGTACATTAGTCCTCTACAGCACTGCACCTATGATACATTGAGCTATTTACATCCTCCACGTCATCCCACGTCGCGCCGCGGTCATGTGACCGACGTGATGACATCACACGGTGACGCGCGCATGCGCGATCGCTAGTATATAACGGGAATGTTTTTTTGCTCCTATTCACCTAATCCAGCGGTTATCATAGCGATCAGACAGTATATTGGTCCTCTACAGCAGTGCCCCCAGGAGAATCATATCTCACTGACATCTGAGATACAATTGCACGTAAGCTTTGAGGCAATTTAGCACTGGAGTTTATAACTCCTCCCATCTTAACAGCACATTGGCTCACTGTTGTTACACACCCTCTAAGGGGCGGATCTTCAGGGTATATAGCTGGGAACACCTTGGGCTTGCAGTCATATGCCTTATACTCACCATCAGAGTTATAGGCTCTACTACTCTGTCCTCTTTCCATCTTTTTTGTCTGGTATCTATGTCCTCCGGTCTTATCTTAGACCGTTCTATCTGAGATGTAACTGTAGCAATTTACTTTCTTTAGCTAGTATACAAAGCGCTTAGTCGTGACTAGGTTATCTTTAACCACTTTGGAGTTTACAACTTGACTCTGTAATTAGAGTCTGTTAACCACAATACTGGCAGTACTCTCGGCTCCATATGCTCAAGATCAACTTGTCCCTCAAGCTGAGGAGCTAGGGAGTTTTGACTTACCATATCGCTTTGCTTATAATAGCCAATAGGCAGGCATTGTACACTGCCGCTATTACCCCAGCAATTATTGATCAGACTTAATTTTGAGTCCTTTTGATCTACTCCATATAGTCAAAGCGATTAAGTATATTTGACCGAGCTTTGACATCGTTTAAGCTACCCTATATGATCTTCTGATACCAATATAAGATACTCTGACAGAGGCTCGATACACTTTACAGAGCATTCTTCTATAGGCTATTCAATTATTGGATCTACCAATATACAAAAAGCGCATCAACTCAAGCACTTTTTCTATGGGCAACCATCTAATGTACTTACCAACAAGTAATTTTTCGCTCCTGATGAACTGCTGTACACATCAGTAGAGAAACGCGTCGAGCAACTCTATCCTTGAGCAAACTCATCTCTTTTGAGCTTTTTCATCCCAGTAAGATACACTTTTCCATCTGCCCAAAGCCACAAGTTTTGACATCTGGTTTATATGAGAGTGTCCATCATTACATCTTATACATGCTCTTTCATGTGAAACCCTGATGAATAAAGTCAGGAGTCACAATAATAAAGTGCCATTAGTTATCTACCTCACAACAAGGACCATTGAGTCCTTACTATCAAATTTTGATAGTCGCACCAAAACTAAGGTCATGGCGGAGCTTGATCACCTCCACCCTGACCCTTATACTTTGTGTCGTCAATTTATGTTTTCACGTTCGTCTGTCAGCCCATGTCTTAAACAATTTTATTTAGACAACTAATAAAAGTTATATTTTAATCGTCTAGTTCTGTGAAGGGCTTCATTATACTTGAAACACTTAGATGTGTTTTATTTCACATTTATCTTTCAATTGTTATGTTTATAAATATTGCAATATCAAGGTGGGACTGCTGCATTGACTCTGCTACTACTTCAGTGCTGATACATGTTTCTTCTAATTGAGATATATATTATCATTATAACTGCATCACCTGAAGACTGCTAAAAAGTTAAATAAAATTGGTTTATATAAAAAACTATACATAACACTTTTCAGGGTCACAGAGAACAAAATTCTGATTGAGGAATTAAAATGCATATAATAAGAATTTTTTTCACACCTTGGCAGCTGCCATGGCTCTAAGCGCAGATTCCTGTTTGCCCCACATTCTGCAAAAAGTCCTCTAGTCCAGTCTCCAACAGCCCTCACATGCACACTAAAGAATGGCTCTTCTGGTGCTGAAGTTAATGTGAATGGATGCCACTCTAGACATGAAACAGCGGAGCATTGAAGAAAAATATATTGGCCTGGTTCCATTGCAAAACCACTTTTCTTCATTTGAATTTCTAGAACACTGGATGAGTGAGTCACAACCTAGAAAAGAATAACCTATATTTACCAGCAGTAAAACCAAGTAACCAATCATGTAAAAGAAAAATCTACATCAGAGACCGTGGATTTGGTGACAGGTAAAGTATGAGAAAAGACAGAAGTTTTCAAGTGCTGCTTTAAACTTGGCAACATTATCGCATCCAGTCAAACACACATTTAAAAGGAACATGTTAAAAACTATTTTGTCAGTCTCATTATAATTGTTACCTTTGTGATAACAACATTTTGCTTAGATCTCCAAAATCGAATTATCCTTTCAAAAATATATAAACCCAAAGGAAAAACAACCCATTTCCATGTCTAAGAAGAAAAAGCATTGTTAGTGTTGTGTGTAAATGCAAAAGTTTCAACCAAGAAAGTATTCAAAACTAAATTATGAAGACAGTTGAAAATGAGAAATTATATATAATGAATCAGAAAAATTGAGAGATGATGTGTCGGGGATCGACAGTCATGTGAAAATGTAAGGACACCTCAAATAACTGTTTTTACATTTTTAATATATGTTGACATTTCCATCTAAACAATATATAAAGATCAAGCTGCTCTAATGGAGCACAAAAAACATTAATACATTGATTCTATAATAATTTCTTATAATCAAATACAGATATTTAATTTTCTTATGTATAAAAAGTAAGTACATATATTACATACACACCTACATATTTCACAACCTTAAAGAATAAAGAGTAAGGCTGAAAGAGATTAGGTATACAGGATTAATATATGGTTGGAGAATATAGTAAAAGAACCTGATTTTTCAAAGCTAACACATTCAGGGTGCCCATATGTGATGTGCCAAGTGAATGTAGCAAAAATGCATGCAAATGACCAGAAGTTGCTGCTGTATTACAGCTTAACACAGGCTAAGCACAAAAACACGTAGGATCGTAGAGTTGGAAGGGACCTCCAGGGTCAACGGGTCTAACCCCCTGCTCAGTGCAGGATTCACTAAATCAACCCAGACAGATATTTGTCCAGCCTTTGTTTGAACACTTCCATTGAAGGAGAACTTACCACCTCCCGTGGTAACCTGTTCCACTCATTTATCACCCTCACTGTCAGAAAGTTTTTTCTAATATCTAATTTGTGTCTCCTCCCTTTCAGTTTCATCCCATTGCTTCTAGTCTTTTGTTGTGCAAATGAAAATAGGGATGATCCCTCTGCACTGTGACAGCCCTTCAGATATTTGTAGACAGCTGTCTGTCTTTTTTAACCCCTTAACGACTGCCCCATCGGGAAATTACGTCCTCAGAAAGTGGGCTTTAATCCTAGAGGACGTAGTTTTATGCATCCTCTTTGGATTAATGCCCACTTGCCTGAGGACGTGACAGCTCCATGCTGTCGGTGCCCGCAGGTAGCCGACAGCATGGAGCTGTCATCCCAGGATGCAGGCAGTCACCCCGGCATTGCGATCGGCGCTATCCAATGGATAGTGCCGATCGCAAAAAAGTAAATAAAAAGGTGTAAAAAAGTAAAGATTCAGCTGCCCTGATGAATCGGATCCATCAAGGCAGCTGAAAATACTCACCCGCCTTCTCCACACTGCCCCCGAAGATTCTGATCCTCCCGAACCCGCCGCTGCTCTTCTGCGCATGCGCGCCAGACGATGATGTCACGCGCATGCGCAGAAGCCCGGGAGCCCCCGGCAAATTTAAAACCTCCTGGTTCCCGGCTCCTAAAGGTAGCCGGGAACCAGGAGGTGTTACCGGGGGGTGCGGTAAGCGGTCCCCAGGCCCGCGATCGCCGCTATCCATTGGATAGCGGCGATCGCGAAAAATTTTTAAAAAGTTTTTAAAAAGTGTCAGTTTCACCTCCCCATATGGATCGGATCCATGAGGGGAGGTGAAAATACTCACCTAAGTCCTCCCCGATGTCCCGGGTGCCCGAATCCCCATCAGCGCATGCGCGCTCGATGTCAATCATCGGGCGCGTGCACAGAGGGGCTCGAGCCCCGGGAAATTTAAAATCCCTCTACTCCTGGCTGCCATGTGTAGCCCGGAGCAAAGAGATTATACCGGGGACATGATCACTGTTATCCAATGGATAGCAGTGATCATGTAAAGTAAAAAAAAGTGTGAAAAAGTAAAAAAGAAAAGTGTAAAAAGTAAAAAAAAAAAAAGTTTAAAAAAGTTTAAAAATCTTACGTCTCATCACCCCCCACGGATCATATCCGTGAGGGAGGATGAAATGACATACCTAAGGCCCGCAGATTTATCCGCGGACCTTACCCCAGCTTCTGCGCAAGCGCCCGTCGCCAAAGTGGCGGAGGCATGCGCAAAAGCCGTGGATTGCCAGCGTAATTTAAAATCTCCCTGCTCCTGGCTACAAAACTTAGCCGAGAGCCTGGAGTTTTCATGGGGGGGCCGCGGTGAGCGGTTACTGATCACGTGTTTGCCGTTATCCAATGGATAATGGCGATCACGTAAAAGTAAAAAAAAGGTGAAGGTTCATCTCCCCTCACCGATGCGATCGGTGAGAGGAGATGAAACATTTTACTGGAGGCCTCCGTATTTGCACCCCTATGCGATCTTCTTCCGTGAACTTTCCCGGATTCTGCGCATGCAACCGCCGGCAAAACATCGGACACATGCGCAGGAGTCGGGGAGCTCAGGAAACGTAAAATCTCCTTACTCCCAGCGACCAACGGTCGCCGAGTGCCTGGAACAGTGACGGGTGGCCTCGTTGAGCGGTCCCCGGTCACGTGAAAAAAAGGTAGCGATCTACCTTAGGCCGGTCTCGCATGACCGGATAGGAATTACGGATTCCGCAAGCGTCTGATCCGCGGTAATACGCACATCAATCGCATTGGATTACACAATTCAGCTCACATTAGCATTTCGGAATTGTGTAATCCACTCACGGAAAAGAGAGCGCAGCAGGTTATATTTTACAGCGGCTATCCGCAGCATAGAGCCTATTGTGCTCCATGGTCATGAATATATCCGCAGCCCATACGCAACTACGTTGTATACGGGCTGCGGGTACCCGCGTCATCGCTAAGCGCCGGTGCGGGAAATACAAACAAAAAAAGAAAAGTACTGCGCATGACCGCCTGTGTGAGTAGGCAGTTATGCGCAGTACATTACGCGGCTGTACGCAGGGTCACAGCCGGGCTCGCACCTGGGATCCGCTGCGGGCCTCCGCAAGCGGATTCCGCCTACGGCTGTGTGAGCCCGGCGTTATTCAGACCGCTACCTGTAATACGCAATTTACAAGAAGCCCTGGGAACGCTCGACTTCATGCAGTTCCAGGAGCAGCTTGTTGAGCGTCTTCTGCGTGAGACCGCCGCACCACCGCAAGCTTACAGAGACTCACAGAGCGCCACTTTTTACACCCCATACCCGCCACTGAGGTCAAGAAATACCCCCCAAAAAGCATGGGAGGAGGGGGGATACCCAGTTTTAATGCCCCATGTACCCATCTCAACCAGCCTCCGTAATTACCCGTCTTCGGAAATCCTACACAGTTTACATTATTACTTCTATCTAAAATTTGGGGAACGCCGAAAAGGGCGCGGAGTGTGTGGGGGGGGGGGGGGGGATTTTTTTAAGGTGTCAATTTTTATTCCGTACAAGTGGGCAATGGGGCCTGGAATTTATTCAGTTGTGCCCTGCAATCCAACGGGTGTTCTCTCCATTATAGGCCTTGCCATGTGTCCTATGATTAGATTAGGGCCACTACAGGAATATTTCTGAACTCGAGACAAACGGGGGGATCCATTTTGTGGTGAACGTCTTCATTCCTATGTACACTGTACGAAAAAAACAGTTTTAAAATTGACAAAAAAATGAAAATTGTAATTTTTTCCTTCTGCTTTGCTTAGATTCATTCAAATACTGTGGGGTCAAAATACGCAGTACACCCCTAGATGAATTTGTTAAGGGGTCTAGTTTTCAAAATGGGATCATTTGTTGGGGTTCTCTGTCGTTTTGGCCGCTCAAGGGCTCTACAAGTGGGCAATGGGACCTAAATCACCTTCATGCTAAATTTCAGTTCTGAAAGCCACCGACTACTCCTTACATTTTGGGCCCCGTTGTGCATCCAGACAAAAGATTAGGGCCACAATGGGTATGTCTCTGAACACGGGACAAACAGGGGTATCCATTTTGGGGTGCAAGTCTTCATTCATATGTGTGCTGTACAAAAAAAGCAGTTTTTAAAATGATTGAATTGCCAAAAAAACGAAAATCACATTTTTTCCCCTTTGCTTTGCTTGAATTCATTCAAAAACTGTGGGGTCAAAATGAGCAGTACACCCCTAGATAAATTTGTTAAGGGGTCTAGTTTTCGAAATGGGTTCACTTGTAGGGGTTCTCTTTGGTTTTGGCCGCTCAAGAGCTCTACAAAAGTGCTATGGGGCCTAAAACGCCTTCAAGGAAAATTTATGTTCTGAAAACCACCGACTACTCCTTTCATTTTGGGCCCCGTTGTGCATCCAGACATAAGATTAGGGCCACAATGGGTATGTCTCTGAACACGGGAGAAACAGGGGTATCCATTTTGGGGTGCAAGGCTTCATTCATGTGTGTGCTGTACAAAAAAAGCTGTTTTTAAAATGACAGAATTGACAAAAAAACGAAAATCACAATTTTTTCCTTTTTGCTTTCCTAAAATTCATTCAAAAACTGTGGGGTCAAAATACACAGTACACCCCTAGATAGATTTGTTATGGGGTCTAGTTTTCAAAATGGGGTCATTTGTGGGGGTTCTCTATGGTTTTGGCCGCTCAAGAGCTCTACAAAAGTGCTATGGGGCCTAAAACGCCTTCAAGTAAAATTTATGTTCTGAAAGCCACCAACTACTCCTTTCATTTTAGGCCCCGTTGTGCATCCAGACATAAGATTAGGGCCACAATGTGTATGTTTCTGAACACGGGAGAAACGGGGGTATCCATTTTGGTGTGTAAATCCTCATTTTCATGGGCACTATAGGAAAAAATATGTCTTTAAAATGACTTATTTGCAAAAATATGAAATTTTATTTTTTCTCCTCTAAATTTAATTAATTCCTGAAAAAAAACGGTGGGGTCAAAATACTCATGACACCCCTCAGTGGATACATTAAGGGGTGTAGTTTTTAAAATGGGGTCATTTGGGGGGGGGTATCTATTAGTCTGACACTCATGAGCCTTTGCAAACAGAGCCTTTACAAAGTGTTCCTCAAAATGCTGAAAAGTAATGTTACATTTGTACGTAAAGTTTTTCAAATGTGCATTCAGAATAAAGTAAACAGATGGAAATATATATCTTATCAAAAATTTGTACAGTATGTTTGGACATATTGGAGATATTACAGTTGAAAATGTGAAAAAATGACAATTTTTTCAAAATTTTCCCAATTTTGGCGCTTTTAATAAATATACACATTCTATCGGCCTCTTTTTACAACCAAAATGAAGTACAACATGTGGCGAAAAAACAATGTCAGAATCACTTGGATATGTAAAGCTTTTTCGGAGTTATGCTACGTTGAACGACGCATGTCAGATTTCCAAAATTTGGCTCCGTCACTAAGGCGCAAACAGGCTTCGTCACTAAGGGGTTAATGTGGGGTGCCCAGAACTGGACACAGTTTTCCAGATGAGGTCTGACTAAGGAAGAGTAGAGGGGGATAATTACCTCACGTGATCTAGACTCTGTGCTTCTCTTTATGCATCCCAGAATTCTGTTTGCCTTTTTGGCTGCTGCATCACATTGTTGACTTATGTTCAGTCTATGATCTATTTGTATACCGAAGTCTCTCTCACATGTGAGGCTGCTTAGCTCAATTCCTCCCATTCTGTATGTGCTTTTTTCACTTTTCTTGCCCACATGTAGGACTTTGCATTTCTCCTTGTTAAATACCATTCTGTTAGTCGCTGCCCACTGTGCAAGCTTTTCTAGATCTTTTTGAATACTCTCTCTCTCCTCCAGTGTTAGCTATCCCTCCTAACTTTGTGTCATCGGCAAATTTGATCAGTTTTCCATCAATTCCCTCTTCCAGATAATTTATAAAAATGTTGAACAACTTTTGTCCTAGGACAGAACCTTGTGGAACCCCACTTGATACATTCTTCCACTTGGATGTACAGCCATTTATGACCACTCTTTGAGTACGATCACCCAGCCAGTTGTGAATCCACCTAACAGTTGCTTTGTCAATCCCATATTTGGTCATTTTTTTAATATGCATAGTATGAGATACTTTGTCAAATGCTTTACTTAGGTCAAGATATACTATATCCACTGCATTTACCTGATCGACCCAGTCAGTGATGCTATCAAATTAGATTCGTCTGGCATGACTTTTTTGTTACAAACCCATGCTGGCTCTGGTTAATTACTCCATTTTCATCCAAGTACTTGCATACATGCTGTTTAATAATTTGTTCAAAGTTCTTTCCCGATATGGAAGTCAGGCTCACAGGCCTGTAGTTTCCTGGATCCACCTTCTTCTCTTATTTGAAGATAGGGACATTTCCCTTTTTTCCAATCTTCTGGGACTTCGCCTGTTCTTCAGGAATTTTCAAAGATTATGGCGAGTGATTCAGCAATTACCTTCGCTGCTTCCTTTAGTATCTTAGGATGCAATTCATTTAGACCTTGGAGCTTGAATTCATTTAAGTTAGCTAAGTGTTCCCTTCCCATCTCTCTGCTTATAGATAGCCTGCATTCTTTTATTCAACCAATAGCACAGGGAAGATCAGTTGATGTTCCATCTACTTTCTGAGAGAAAGCAGATACCAAATAGGAATTTAAAAGTTCGGCCTTCTCAACATCATTCTTAACGAATTCACCATTTTCATCTTGTAAGCATCCAATAGCATCTTTGTTTTTTCTTTTGCTTTTGACATACCCCCAAAATCCTTTTTTAGTGCTTTTGATCTCTGTTGCAAGCCTCAATTCATTATTAGCTTTAGCTTTTCTGACACTTGCCCTGCAGTTTATGTAGACCGCATTATATTCTTCTTTAGATATTCCCCCCTTTTTCCATTTGATAAACATATTTTTCTTCATTTTTAACATGTATGCAACATCCATTTTGGTCTTTAAATGCTTCCCAATAATGAATTGAGGCTTGCAACAGAGGCAAAAAGCAATAAAAGAGGATTTGGGTGATATGTCAAAAGCAAAAGAAGAGTCAAAGATGCTATGGGATGCTTACAAGATGAAAATGGTGAATTGCTTAAGAATTATGTTAAGAAGGCCGAACTTTTAAATTCCTATTTTGTATCTGTTTTCTGTTTCTGTTTTCAAAGAGTGGTAATAAATGGCTGCACATCAAAGTAAAAGAATGTATCAAGTGGGGTACCACAAGGCTCTGTGCTAGGCCTGGTGTTGTCCAACAGTAAATGATCTGGAAGAGGTAATTGATGGGAAACTGATCAAATTTGCAGATGACACAAAGCTAGGAGGAATAGTTAACACTAGGGAAGGGAGGAAGAGTATTCAATAAGATCTAGAAAAGCTTGAACAGTGGGCGGCGACTAACAGAATGGTATTTAACAAGGGGAAATGCAAATTCCTACATCTGGGCAAGAAAAATGAAAAAAGGCACATACAGAATGGGAGAAATTGGGCTAAGCAGCAGCAGATGTGAAAAAGACTTGGGTATACTAATAGATCATAGACTCTACTCCTCTTTAGTCAAACCTCATCAGGAATACTGTGTCCAGTTCTGGGCACCCCACTATAAAAAGACATAGACAAACAGGAGCAAGTTCAGAGAAGAGTTACCAAGACGGTGAGCAGTCTGCGAATCATGTCCTATGAGGAACAGTTAAAGGATCTGGGAATGTTTAGCTTGCAAAGAAGAAGGCTGAGAGGAGACTTAATAGCTGTCTACAAATACAAATATCTGAAGGGCTGTCACAGTGCAGAGGGATCATCCATATTTTCATTTGCACAACGAAAGACTAGAAGCAATGGGATGAAACTGAAAGGGAGGAGACACAAATTAGAAAAAACTCTCTGACAGTGAGGGTTGTCAGTGAGTGGAACAGATTACCACGGGAGGTGGTGAGTTTTCCTTCAATGGAAGTGTTCAAACAAAGGCTGGACAAATATCTGTCTGGGGTGATTTAGTGAATCCTGCACTGAGCAGGGGGTTGGACCAGATGACCCTGGAGGTCCTTTCCAACACTATTGTTCTATGATTCTATGATCATGTAATTTATGCTGCATGATTAGCACTATAAAAAATGGCAGTATTGAGGGGTTTTCTCCCTGCCCTCCTAAAAAAATTATACTTTTGTTAAAGTTATACAATACATTATATGTACCCCAAAATTGTGACCAATTAAAACTGTAGCTCACCACATAAAAAATAAGACCTCATATGGCCATGTTGATAGAAAAATAAAAAAATTATGTTTTTTGAATAGTGGACATGAAAATCATCATGTCCTTAGGCCCAAAATCAGCCGGGGTTAAAGGCCACATATGGTTCGGCCAATTATTTAACATATGGGTAAATAATTGGCTGAACAAGAATTTTCAATTATTGCCCAGAGTAAACAGGACAACGACAAACGAGAAAATAGCTGATCATTTTTGTCAACAGCACTTGTGCAACTGACAATAATGAGAGTATGTGGCGACAATCGATGGGCTTATGTGAAGCTTTGCTTTTTTGCAGGACTACCTGTAGTTTCTATTGGTACCATTTTGGGGTATGTATGATTTTTTGATTACTGTTTTTATATTTAAAAAAACCTCGATCAGTTATGCATGTATCTATTTTTTTCTGTCACTGTTCACCGAGCAGGATGAACAATACATTTATTTTATTAGTGAAGACTTTTGTGGATGCAGAAATGCCAAGCATGTTTATTTTATTTTTTTTTATGCTAAAAAAAATTGAAAAGGTTATTTTTCAACTTTTGATATTTTTTATCCTTTTGTAATGAAAAAAATCACTTATTGTTACCCCTCCCAACAACCCATAGGGGACCTGAATTAGTGATTGTCAAATTGCTTATTCAATGTTCTGCAATGCTTGCAGGATGTTGTTTTTCTGTAGGTATTCTATAAAAGCTGTGCCACCCGCTGTCATGATGCCTAAAAGGTACCCTGTGATCTAATTGCAAATGGTCCATTCGAGATACAAAGGGAGCTTCCTCCCTCTCTTGGATCATTTAAAGAAAGATAAAAATCAAGGAGAGCGCCAAACATCTTTATGCAGTAATCGATGTAGTACAATGTAGTAACTCACCTGGTGCCTGACATGTCACCCTAAGGTGATCATGTCAGCACCCAACATCCTGGTAGGCTTGTAGCAATTGCTTTGTCAGTAAATCATCATAATCCAGATCGCTGGAGAGACGCAGGTCATACCAATACTCTGTTCCTCATAAGAGGTCGGATAATGCAAAAGAGAAGTATGGAGAAAAAACTGTAGTCCTGCGCTACTTATCCTATAAAGGACCTAGTTTAAGGTATCTCAGAAGTCAACCTCAGATAAAAATCAAGAGGTTTATTAATACAATGAAAGAGGTCACAACCTCATATAATAACAATATACTTGCAGAGTATCTTTGCGACGCGTTTTGGCATAATATACGCCTTTCTCAAGCATCATGTGGCTGACAGATACTATTCGAGTTGGAGTTATCTCCAATCACAGCTGCTGTATATGAAGCAGGCTAGACTCAAGGGCTCACACCATACACACCCACACCATACACATTCACACACACATACCCCGCCATCACCGCAGGGGTTAAATTAGTGCTGATTGACTTGCTACACTGCCAGTCAGCACTCATCAGTAGCCCATCAATCATTCCACTGTCTGGGAATCTACAATTCGAGAACATTTGAACAGATGCCAATTTGTCTATGCCATGTTGTTCAGCAATACAGCACAACAAAAGATTGTGAAAGAATTTCTTTGAGAACCTCACAATTTCATTACGGGAGTTACAGATAGTTCTCACCACTAGTAATGACAAATGGAGTCTGCCATTAGAGCTACATTCCCTGTCAAGAAAGAACATCTGAACAAAAATAAAGTTTACTCATGAACACCACAACAAACACCAGGAATTGGAAGAGTCTACCTTGGAGAGATGAGTCAAGATAGTTTTCTGGCAACAGTACAAAAAGATGTTTGGCAAAACCAAGGCATCAATTCGCCATACGAACCCAATGCCAATTGTAAAGCATGGTGGTAAAAATATTATGGTGTAGGGCTGCTTTGCTTCAGCTCACCATCATAATAATAATCTTTATTTGTATAGCGCCAACTTATTCCGCAGCACTTTCAAGCATGGGAGAAAACACAGACAATACAACAATTACATGTGATATACAATCAGTTTTAAACAAACCGGGTTGGGGTGGTACAGGAGATACAAGGTGGGGGGGGGGCATGGGGAAACACAGGCAGTACAAGAATTACATGTGGAAATCAGTTATTAGAAAGTAAATGTGGTGGGGGCAGTAAGGAGATGCAGCAGTAGAGGTCGTATGCGATAGGCAGGGTGGAAGGTGTGGTGAGTTATAGGGAGGGGCAGGGGGACTAGGTCAGGGGATTTGGTATCCCTCCCTGAAGATGTGAGTTTTTAAGGCGCATCAGAAATTTCGTGTATTGAGAATTGTCCAGATGCCTTAAGGTAGAGCGTTCCAGAGGATGGGTGCTGCTCTGGTGAAGTCCTGTACTTGAGCATGTGAGGTTCGTATTAGAGGGGTATTTAGTCTGAGTGTGTTAGCGGATCGGATTGTGCGGGCTGGGTGGTGTACGGTCAAGAGGGAGGCGATGTATGGTGCCGCGGCAACATGGAGAGCTTTGTGGGTGAGGAGTTTAAATTTACTTCTGTAGTGGATGGGCAGCCAATGCAGTGACTGGCATAGTGCAGAAGCATCTGAGTAACGGCTGGATAGAAAAATGAGTCTAGCTTCTGCATTTAGTATGAATTGAAGTGGAGTGAGTCTGCTGCGGGGAAGGCCAATGAATAGTGAGTTGCAGCAGTCAAGTCCGGAGTGGATGAGGGCGACGACTAGTTTTTTCAGCGTGTCCGTGGTGAGGAACGGCCAGATTTTAGCAATATTTCTGAGGCACATGTGGCATGTTTGGGCCAGAGATTGTATGTGGAGGGTAAAGGAGAGGTCAGAGTCCAGTGTGACCCCCAAGGCAGCGGGTATGCTGTCTGGGGGTTATGATGGTGCCAGACACTGGAATGGAGATGTTCAGAAGAGGTCGTTTGGAAGGTGGAAAGATGAGAAGGTCAGTTTTAGAGAGGTTAAGTTTGAGAAAAAGGGAGGACATAGAATTAGAGACAGTGGACAGACAGTCCGTGATATTTTAGAGGAATGGTTCAGAGATCTCACGGGAAGAGGTGTATAGTTGGGTGTCGTCAGCGTAGAGATGGTATTAGAGGCAGAATTTGCAGATGGTTTGTCCAGTTGGGGCTGTGTAGATAGAGAAGAGAAGGGGACCAAGGACCATCATGGGAACTGCAAGAATTCTTCATTGTATTAGAGGGTACTTGAAAATAATATGAGACCAGCTATCAAATAATTCAAGCTTAGCTGAAAGTGGACCATGCACCCACCAACCATTAACTGATGGCATAGGATAGCAACATAGTATCTGTTAATGTGATAACACAATCCTTTTAGCCTGGATTCATACATACCAGCATTGCTAAACAAAAATAGTAATATTCTGGGATGTGTACTCACAGATCATGTATTGTTGGCGGTAAGGGGGGCATGTAGACTCTAACACTTCTCCAGAGAAAAAAAATATTTTTTCTCCTTTAGGGCTCTTACCCATTTGCAGCAAAAAAACGCAAGTGGGTAAGAGCCTATACTTGGTGTTGAAGTTGGTTTAAATGATATTGTCTTTACTGGTTTGTAAATACACATCACCTCGCTCAGAGTATAACCAATATTGAAGTTGAACTTGTTTGCTTTCTGGGTAACTCAGATGTGATCATTTTTGTCCCCTTATCACACCATTAATTCTAATAATGTTATCCATGTGATATGACTATTATTTGAATATGGCTCAGTTACACATAAGCAACGTGGTCTGAAAAGTCAGTGAACATTTAAGGCATGAAAGAGCAACAATCCCTCAACTATTAGACGTAGTTATATGGTAATTATAACCTTTTGGACCAGCACTAGCAGCTGTACTCTTTCTGCACATTTTCGTTATGATCTGCATCACAGATTCCATTATATTCTGCGTGTTGATACAAATATCATTCTTACCACTGGTTTGTTTCCAGAAAATTGTGGTACTGGACATTGTGCAGTTTCACCCCACTCATTATAATGGTCTTTACAATATGAAAGGTTATGTAACAACATACTTTGTGGGGTCTGACCACGAACTGCCTGTCTGGGAAGATAAAGAAAATATTACACTTTTATTATGAAAACAGACAGATAGTAATACATTTGCATTGTACAGGGTGGAGCGCGGTAATTTGCTAATTTGGGAGTGAAATAAAAAAATAATGAACTTGTAAAAACTTTATTTTATATTTTATTTACATTGAACAGTAGTGGAATTTACAAATTATTTGGTTTTAAATATTGTATCTGGCAAATGTTGACCTTCGCTATCCACACACTGCTGCATACGTTTTCTGAAGTTCTCATGCACTCTTTCAAGCATGTCCACTGGTATTCTGGCAATCTCAGCATCAATATTGTTCCTTAAGTCTTCCAGGGTGTTGGGACGGTTGCAATACACCTTAGACTTCAGGTAACCTCAAAGGAAAAAAATCGCATGGGGCTAAGTCTGGTGAGCGTGCCGGCCAGTTAAGATCACCCCTCAGAGAGATAAGCCGTTCAGGAAACGTTTGCCTCAAAAAATTCATGGTAACTCTCGCTGTGTGTGCAGTGGCACCATCTTGTTGAAACCATGTATCCTCTAATTGCATTGCCTCGAGTGCTGGCTGGAAAAAATCCTGCAGCATAGTTAAGTAACGTTCGGAATTCACAGTTGCCGGAAAAAAGTAAGGGCCAATGATGCCTACTGGTGATAAGGCGCACCACACAGTGACGCGGTCCGAATGCAGAGGTCTCTGGTGAACTTCTCTGGGGTCGCTCCAGTACCGCATGTTTGGTTTGTTTACACACCCACTGAGGTGAAAATGTGCCTCAGCAGAAAAGAACACAATTGCGTCACGAGGTATGGTTGCAAGCATGTCTTCACAAGATGTTCGTCGTGTAACATAATCCCATGCTGACAATTGTTGGACCACGCACATTTTATACGGGTGAAAATTCAGTTCACTATGAAGAATCCGGTGGAGACAACGTCTTGAAATGCCAAGAGCAAGTGCTTGCTTCCGAGCAGAGCGTTTCGGAGATTGCAATACTGCTGCTCTAACTCGTTTGATGTTTTGTGGTGTTGTAACACTTCTCGCAGGTCCTCTTCGTACAGATGACACATTCCCTGCTGTTCTGAATGTATTTACCCAATTTACAACTGATTGCCGTCCAGGAACACGTCCGCGTGGGGGAACAGCGAATCGCAAACGAAAAGCACGTTGCATTGCAATGATCGAGTGGTTATTTGAAAAATACGCTTCAACACAAAATGAACGCTCCTCACGTGTCCACTGCATGATGGCAACTGAAAAGCAGCTGCAGACAAACTTCCCGTCAGCCACTATAAGCAACGCCCACTCTCCCCTCTCTTCGACCAACAGCGCTGCCACAACCTGCAACTCAAAAAAGCAACACCCTGGAAGACCTAAGGAACAATATTGACGCTGAGATTGCCAGAATACCAGTCGACATGCTTGAAAGAGTGCATGAGAACTTCAGAAAACGTATGCAGCAGTGTGTGGATAGCGAAGGTCAACATTTGCCAGATACAATATTTAAAACCAAATAATTTGTAAATTCCACTACTGTTCAATGTAAATAAAATATAAAATAAAGTTTTTACAAGTTCATTATTTTTTAATTTCACTCCCAAATTAGCAAATTACCGCGCTCCACCCTGTATAAAGTTTATATTACCAGAGTGAGGCATTGCTCATTTAAGCTAAATATTGAGGTTCATTTATATTTAACCTCAAATTATTTAATAGTTTGGCAAGATCCACTTGTATCAACAAAATACGTGCGCAATATGTAGAGAATAGAACCCATTGATTTCAATGGGTTCGCTCCCATCACCTTTTTTCGCACGTGTGGAATAAAATACAGCATGCTCTACTTTTGTGCACATTTGTGCACCAAAGGTCCCCATAGAAGCCTATGGGGGTGCACAAATGAGCAATGGCAGGCGCAACATGATGCTCAATTCCACGAGGAAAAAAACACACCTGGAGCTCATTAGGCTAAATAGCCATTTAAATGGGGCGTGGTTGTCCCCCGTGTGCAAAAACCATGGCCTTCGAACACAAAAAGTGCAGTAAAATACGCAAATATGTATGCAAAAAAGACTCGTTCATAGCGCAAATATGCATATGCCCATGTGAAGCCTACCTTAAAAAAATAGTTTTTGCCTTTATAGTGCAGCATAGACTATTATTAAAGTAAATGCAGATGCTATTCTGTAGGTCTTTGGTATAGCTGCTTTAGTTGATGAGTCCTTTATAGGTTGTCTGCCACCTTGATGCCTTCTTCCCTGATGTGTACTTTATAGATTGTCTGTCATTTTGGTTCCTCCTTCCCCTCTGATATAGTTTCCCTTATGCAGTCTATATTTTCGACTCTGCAAGGACAGAGGGGACAGAGCAACACTGCACTTGCTCTACTCTGAGTCCAATCTAAAGGTAGCAGACAGAAGTTGGATGCTGACTAGAGATGAGCGAGCGTACTCGTCCACGCCCCTTTTTCGCCCGAGCGCCGCGATTTTCGAGTACTTCCGTACT
The DNA here is from genome assembly GCF_035609145.1 of Eleutherodactylus coqui. Classification (NCBI taxonomy): domain Eukaryota; kingdom Metazoa; phylum Chordata; class Amphibia; order Anura; family Eleutherodactylidae; genus Eleutherodactylus; species Eleutherodactylus coqui. The sequence goes on along the minus strand of NC_089839.1, from coordinate 127,501,605 downwards.
CGGGTGAAAAGATTCGTGGGGCGCCGTGGGTGAGTGGGGGTTGCAGTGGGGAGTGGGGGGGGGGAGAGGGAGAGAGAGAGGGCTCCCCCCTGTTCCCCCCTGCTACCCCTCGCTTCACCACCCCTCCCCCCGCCGCCCCCCGAATCTTTTCACCCGAGTACGGAAGTACTGGAAAATCGCGGCGCTCGATCGAGTAATTACTCGAAATGAGTAGGTTCGCTCATCTCTAATGCTGACTAATCAACGCTGAATAAAGGTCCATCTGGTAAACACATATTAGTTGATGTTGGCCATTTCAGTTTTTCAGAGTAGCCTTACATGCAAGACAACACCAGGAGAGTGCTGACCATTAGAGGAGGATGAAAGACATCTCACATAAAAATAAAGATCCAACTGAAGAGAAGTTCCAGCACTCACAAAAAAGTGCTTACATTGCTCCACCAGTTTAAAGTCACGGTATGATGGATACAATTAAGAGACAAGGGCAACAGCCATTGAATGCTACCTGCACGTCTCCCTAGTATGGTCCCCAGTATATGTCATTTATATAAAGCTCAAAAAGAAGGGAACACCCGCATAGACAATTAAAAACAAAGCAGCGCAAAAAGCCAGGCTATTAATATTAATGTATAATCTGCTTGATAGTAAAAACATCATGAGCAATATACACTGGAGCAGATTTATAATATCATCTAATAGTTAAGACTGTGTAAACTCAGACTAAGCTGTCTCAAAATGTGCCAGTTTACCACAGTGGCTCATGCTGGATGATAAGTCTTGCACATCTTTAGACACTTTGTCTAACTTTATATGGGGACAATTTTGGCACATGGTGTTACATTTAAACTATGGCCCTTTCTCTGCAAGCCTTCCTTCAGTTCCACTGTGACACGCTCCTTATCGCACAAGCCACATAATTGTCTAAAACACATAATAAATAAGTTACAAGACATGTATAGCAGTTTTTTGACTCAAATTGGTCCAAGGGCTTCAGACCTTTCTATTACAAACAGAAGCACCAGTGGCGGATTATAATAGGGGAGACTGGGGCAGCCGTCCTGGGCCATGAGCTCCATGGGGCACACAGCCACCCAAACAGAACCTATTATAATCTGCTATTGTCACCCGTCCCACTATCCTACAGATAGCTGAGCTCTCAGAATCAGGCCCCTGCCTTTCCTAAAGCTTTCCCCTTTGTAGTCCTTCTTCCTACGCACAGGCCCTTCCTTTATGACAGCATCGTGACCAGCCTAGATGATCTTACCTTACCACCGTCAACGAAGCAGCAACTTACATAGCCTCTCTTCTCCCCACCAATTACACAGCTGCTGTTCTATAAAATGTTCAGCAGACAGGTGTCAGCACTCAGAAATACATCATCACCTGGGGGAAGCCCTATCAGATTAGGTCATATCACGCCATAAACCACTGGATGAAACCAAAGGTTTTTGTTAGTCAAACATGACCCACGTTGGTGGTGGATTCGATTTTATTTTGGCATTTTTACTGAAAAGAGTAAAGTAGTCGACTACTCTATTATGTCAGGTAAAAATGACAGAAAGCAGTGGAATGCAGCTAAAACGGAGGCAAACATGGTCTCCATTTGACTAATGAGAGCCTCTGGTTTCCTCCAGGGTTCTGTCTGAAGGCCACTTTTGGTGATTTCAGTGAAACCCTAGGATGGAAATGCTGGTCGCACACTGAAATGCAGTGTAAACCCAGCCTAATATGTGGTACTGTTCCATCTGTGTGCATGTAAAGTGTATCACTGTGTTTGAGTAAATAAAAGTGTACACGTGCATGATAATGTATTCAGGTGTTTGGAGCATATTGACTAAATCTGTATATGTTGTGAAGTTTGCACCATGATTTTTAATCTTTATATTACAAAAAGGGACACAACTGTATGTCATCTGTATGCTGCGCTTGATGGATGTTTTTTTTTGTTTTAACATTGGTAGCGTTAAATTAGGTTAGAGCTACACAGTGGCTCTTGGCCACAACAGGGATCATGTGACCAAAAATTGCTGTGCAGTCCAGCGACCTCGCACTCTCATTGAGATCAATAGGGTCACAATGCAACTCATAAGTTGCCACAACCCACGGGCCACAAAAAATCCACCAGGGTTGGATTTGTTTCACAACTTGTGGGTCAAGATAACTGTCAAGTTGCACTGTGACCCCATTGATCTCAATGAGAGAGCAAGGTTGAAGGACTACACAGCAATCTTTAGTCATGCAAACACTGTCTTGATCAAAAATCCCCAAGTAAACATATCCTGATTCTTACAGAGGCTGAAGTAAGCATATTTGTGTTACTGTATATAAGTAGAAGGCTCAGTTCTGTAATTATATCTATATCCTAAGCCCAGTTCTGATATCGTATCTACGCAGTAAACTTGTTTCTGGTATTGTAGCTATACATTAAGCTGTTCTGGTATCATCTCTATTTAATAAATGTCAGGTTATTTTAGAACTTTACAATCGTCAGTGGCGGGGCCATGATTTTCATACAGCCCTCAGGCCTTGGTAGCATTAATCCACCACTGGAAAGCACACTGTATATTAAAGTGTTCATCCATATATGAAAGAGTACTACTGACCCATTCAATGCAAGAAGAATTGAGAGCACCGTTATGCTTCGTCATGCACACGTTTTCGGTGTCAATTTTTGACCCTAAAAAATACTTGAAAAAAATCATTACAGCCGTTTTTTGGCTGGAGTTATTTTTAATGCATTTTTCCTGGTGTTTTAATGTAGGAAAGTCTAAACAAAAAGAGCAGAAAGACTGTGAAATGTACACCCTACTGTGATTGCAAGAGAACACCATTGACCTAAATGCCATAGAAACACTCTTTTTTCATTTTTTTATTTTACATACATTTTTAGTGGTGCACTTGAAGTCCTATAAAGAAGTGTATTAGAAAAAATACCAGAAAAACATACCATACTTAGAGCATGCTGCCATTTGAAGAAAAATACCCCTGATCCCCAAAAGTGCAACAAAAAAGCGAAGAAACAAGATGGTGATGTATAAACTTTTCAATACTTTGCTGTACACTTATGATCTGGCCGGAGTGTTTAAAACTAAAAAAGAAAATCAGCTATTTAAAAAAAAAAAAAAAAAGCCACAAAAATGTGTGTGAATCTAGCAGTGGTTCTTAACCTTTTTCAGCCCAGCACTCCCTTTAGGTATTGGAATGGTGGCCAGCGCCCCCCAAGCCTTACTAGTTTAACCCCTTAAAGACCAGCCCATAGTGTTTTTACATCCTCCCGAAGTGGGCTTTATTCTCTGAGGACGTAAAAACATGTGTCCTGCAGAGAATAGAGCCCCTCAGGCTCTGGACGTGACAGCTCCATGCTGTCGGTGTCCGCAGGTAGCTGACAGCATGGAGCTGTCATCCCGGGCTGTACATACCCCCCCCTTCCCCGGCATTGCGATCGGCGCTATCCAATGGATAGCCGATCGCAAAAAAGTAAATAAAAGTACAAAAAAAGTTAAAGATTCAGCTGCCCTGATGGATCGGATCCACCGGGGCAGCTGAAATTACTCACCCGGGTCCGGCACGCTGTTCCCCGCTCTCCCGATGCTCCGGGCCCCATAGCCGTCCTTCTGCACATGCCGTCAGCCGCATGTGCAGAAGGCCCGGCGGCGCGGGAAATTTAAAATCTCCTGGCTCCCGGCTCCTGTAGGTAGCCGGGAGGCAGGAGATGTCAGCGATCGCGGAAAACTGCAAAAAAGTTTTAAAAAAGTAAAGTTTCACCTCCCCTCATTGATCGGATCCATGAGGGAAGGTGAAAATACTCACCCCGCTTTCTCCATGTCCTCCGGCCGGTTTCCGGACCCCCCGCTGGCTTTTGCGATGTGCCGATGTGGCGCGCATGCGCAGAAGGCCGGCGAGCCCGGCAAATTCAAAATCTCCCTGCACCCGGCTGTCACAGATAGCCGAGTGCAGGAAGATATGACTGGGGACCGCTGATGGATAACGGTGATCATATAAAGTTAAAAAGTAAAAAAAAAAAAAAAGTTAAAAGTTTATAAAGTTAAAGTTTCATCTCCCCTTACGGATCATATCCGTAAGGGGGGATGAAATTACGTACCCAAGGTCCCTGGATTTGTTCCCTGATGGGATGTTCATCCGCGGACCTTACCCCAGCTTCTGCGCATGCGCCCGTCAGCATGATGGCGGTTGCATGCGCAAAAGTGAAATATTGCCCAAGAAATTTAAAATCTCCCTGCTGCTGGCTACCAAAGGTAGCCAAGAGCCTGGAGATGTCACGGGGAGCCGCGGTATGCAGTTACTGGTCACGTGATCGCCGTTATCCAATGCATAATGGCGATCACGTAAAAGTTCTTTAAAAAGTGGAAGTTTCATCTCCCCTCACCGATGCGATCGGTGAGAGGAGATAAAACATCTTCTCGGAGGCTTCCGCATTTGAATCCAGATGCGATTATCCTCCATGGACCCTTCCAGCTGCTGCGCATGCGCCCGCCGGCAAAATGCTGGACGCATTTGCAGGAGGCGGGGAGCCCAGGAAATTTTAAATCTCCTTGCTCCCAGCGACCAACGGTCGCCGAGAGCCTGGCGCAGTGACCGATGGCCTCGTTGAGCGGTCCCCGGTCACGTGATAAAGTGGCGATATAACATTAGGCCGGTCACACATGACCAGAGAGGAATTACGGGTTCTGCATGTGCTTGATCAGCAGTAATCCACGGATCAATCGCATGCATTGGATTACACAATTGCCCCCAATTAGTGGGTCGGAATTACGTAATCCACTCTCCGAAACAGAACACGGCATGCTATATTTTACCGCGGATATCCGCGACCTAGAGCCCATTGTGCTCTATGACCGCGGATATACCCGCAGCCCATATGCAAACACATTGTGTACGCGCTCCGGGTACCCGGGTCATCTCTAAGCGACGGAGCGGGAAATAAAAACAAACAATGGTGTACTGCGCATGACCGCCTGTGTGAGTAGACAGTTATGCGCAGTACATTACGCGGCCGTATGCAGGGTCATAGCCGGGCTCACAGATGGGATCCGCTGCGGGCCTCCGCAAGCAGATTCCGCATACAGCCGTAAGAGCCTGGGGTTATTTACATCGCTACCTATAATACGTATTTTACAAGAAGCCCCTGGAACACTCGCCTTCATGCAGTTTCATGAGCAGCTTGTTGAGCGACTTCTGTGCGAAACCGCTGCACCGCAGCAAGATTACAAAGCCTCACAGAGCGCCACTTTTTACACCCCATACCTGCCGCTGAGGTTACAAAATACCCCCAAAAAGCATGAGAGGAGGGGGGATACACAGTTTTCTTGCCCCATGTGCCCAACCCAACCAGCCTCCGTAATTACCCCTGTCTTCGGACATAAAACGCAGTTTATATTATTACCTTTATCTAATATTTAGGGAATGCCAAAAAATGGGGATGGCGGGGGGTGGGGGGGTGGGAGGAGAGTTGGGGGGATTATTTTTAGGAAGTCAATTTTTTTCCGTATAAGTGGGCAATGGGGCCTGGAATTTATTCAGTTCTGCCCTGAAATCCAGCAGGCATTCCCTCCATTATGGGCCTAGCCATGTGTCCTGTAAGTAGATTAGGGCCACAATGGATATGTTTCTGAACACGGGACAAACAGGGGTATCCATTTTGGGGTGAAAGTCTTCATTCCTATGTACACTGTACAAAAAAAACTGTTTTTAAATTGACAAAATCGTAATTTTTTCCTTCTGCTTTGCTTAGATTCATTCACATACTGTGGGGTCAAAATATGCAGTACACCCCTAGATGAATTCGTTAAGGGGTCTACTTTTCAAAATGGGGTCATTTGTGGGGGTTCTCTATTGTTTTGGCCGCTCAATGGCTCTACAAGTGGGCAATGGGGCCTGGAATTTATTCAGTTGTACCCTGAAATCCAATGGGTGCTCCTTCCATTATAGGCCTAGCCATGTTTCCTTTAAGTAGATTAGGGCCACAATGGGTATGTTTCTGAACACAGGACAAACGGGGGTATCCATTTTGGGGTGAACGTCTTCATTCCTATGTACACTGGACAAAAAAAACTGTTTTTAAGTTGACACAATTGTCAAAAAAATGAAAATCCTAATTTTTTCCTTCCTTCATTCAAAAACGGTGAAGTCATCGTACCCCTAGATAAATTCGTTAAGGGGTCGACTTTTCAAAATGGGGTCACTTGTTGGGGTTCTCCATCATTTTGGTCACTCAATGGCTCTACAAGTGGGCAATGGGGACTAAATCTCCTTCAAGCAAAATTTCTGTTCCGAAAGCCACCGGTTGCTCCTTTCATTTTGGGCCACATTGTGCATACAGACGTAATACTAGGACACCAATGGGTGTGTTTCTGAGCACAGGAGAAACAGGGGTACCCATTTTGGGGTGCAAGTCTTCATTTATATATGTGTTGTACAAAACAAAAAATGATTTGGAAATGACAGAATTACCAAAAAAATAAAAACCGTTATTTTTTTCCTTCGGCTTGGCTTTGATTCATTCAAAAACTGTGAAGTCAAAAAAGTCATCGTACCCCTGGATAAATTCGTTAAGGGGTCTACTTTTCAAAATGGGGTCACTTGTGGGGATTCTCCATCGTTTTGGTCACTTAATGGCTCTACAAGTGTGCAATAGGGCCTACCTCTCCTTCAAGCAAAATTTCTGTTTCGAAAGCCACCATTTGCTCCTTTCATTTTGGGCCCCATTGTGCATCCAGACATACGATTAGGGCCACAATGGGTATGTTTCTGAGCACAGGACAAACAGTGTTATCCATTTTGGGGTGCAAGTCTTCATTCATATATGTGCTGTACAAAAAAAAACTGCTTTTAAAATGACAGAATTACCAAAAAAATGAAAATTGTAATTTCTTTCCTTCGGCTTGGCTTAGATTCATTTAAAAACTGTGAAGTCAAAAAAGTCATCGTACCCCTAGATGAATTTGTAAAGGGGTCTACTTTTCAAAATGGGGTCACTTGTGGGCGTTCTCCATCGTTTTGGTCACTCAATGGCTCTACAAGTGTGCAATAGGGCCTAAATCTCCTTCAAGCAAAATTTCTGTTCTGAAAGCCACCGGTTGCTCCTTTCATTTTGGGCCCCATTGTGCATACAGACAATAGTAGGGCCACAATGGGTATGTTTCTGAGCACGGGACAAAGAGGCTTATCCATTCTGGGGTGCAAATCCTCATTTTCATGTGTACTATAGAAAAAATTCCTGTCTTTAAAATGACATATTTGCAAAAATATGAAATTTTAGTTTTTCTCTTCTAAATTGCATTGACTCCTAAAAAAAAAACTGTGGGGTTAAAACACTCATGACACCCCTCAGTGAATACGCTAAGGGGTGTAGTTTTTAAAATGGGATCATTTGTGGGGCTATCTATCATTTTGACTCCTATGAGCCTTTCCAATCTTGGCTTGGTGTAGGAAAACAAAGTGTTCCTCAAAATGCTGAAAAGTAATGTTAAATTTGTACGTCTCCTAAATGGTTAAAAAAAAACGAAAGTTTTTCCAATGTGCACCCAAAATAAAGTAAACGGATGGAAATATATATCTTAGCAAAAATTTCTATATTATGTTTGCACATATTTGAGATATTGCAGTTGGAAATGTGAAAAAATGACGATTTTTTCAAAGTTTTCCCAATTTTGGCGCTTTTAATAAATAAACACAAATTCTATCGGTCTTTTTTTTCCGCCTAAATGAAGTACAACATGTGGCGAAAAAACAATGTCAGAATCGCTTGGATATGCAAAACCTTTCTGGTGTTTTTCCATGCTAAATTGACACGTGTCAGATTTGCAAAATTTGGCCTGGTCATTAAGGCGCAAACAGGCTTGGTCACTAAGGGGTTAAAGTCAGTCAAAGTTTACCCTGTTTGCAAAGTTAAATGTACAATTTAAAATAACGAATACTTTTTTGGGAAAGTTTGATAGTGTTTAACAGATTAGCATTAAGGGTGGCTTCACACGAGCTTGTTTTTGTGCGTATATAGGTGCGCACCCCTGTACGTGCAAAGACACGCGTGTATGAAGGTCCGTACATTGCCTTCAATGGAGCCACGGCTGCTGCAGCCGGCGGCTCCATTGAGGGCAATGATCTGCCGGCACCCCGTAATTGTTTTTCACGGAAGAGCTTTAAATATAAGCTCTTCCCTGAAAAACAAGAATTTTAGTGTTAAAAAAAAAAAGAAATACTTACCTATCCCTGCAAGGAAAAAGAATTCCCTGCTGCACCTGCCACATCTGTGACAGATGCAGCAAAGGAATTGTTCATCCCTGTGGGGAATAAAGAATTTCCTACCACAGCTGTCACAGATGGCAGCTGTGGTAGGGGATCTAGCTGCTGGCATCCTGTAATTGTTTTTCAGGGAAGGGCTTTAAATATAAGCTCTTCCCTGAAAAACAAGAATTTTAGTGTTAAAAAAAAAAGAAATACTTACCTATCCCTGCAAGGAAAAAGAATTCCCTGCTGCACCTGCCACATCTGTGACAGATGCAGCAAAGGAATTCTTCATCCCTGCGGGGAATAAAGAATTTCCTACCACAGCTGTCACAGATGGCAGCTGTGGTAGGGGATCTAGCTGCTGGCATCCTGTAATTGTTTTTCAGGGAAGGGCTTTAAATATAAGCCCTTCCCTGAAAACCAAGGAAAATTGGTGTTGAAAAAAAAAATCATACTCGCCTTCCTTCAGCTGCCAGGGCTCAGCCGCATTCTCTGTGCACTGTCCCTGGCTCCTTAATGCCAAGAAACAAGATGATGCTATATGTATAAACTTTTCAATACTTTGCTGTACGCTTGTGATCTGGCTGGAGTATTTAAAACTAAAAAAAAAATCAGCTATTTAAAAAAAAAAATGCCACAAAAATGTGTGTGAATCCAGCAGTGGTTCTCAACCTTTTTCAGTCCAGCACCCCGAATACTTTTTTGGGAAAGTTGGATAGTGTTTAACAGATTAGCATTAAGGGTGGCTTCACACGAGCGTGTTTTTGTGCGTACATAGGTGGGGGTGATATCTCTCCCTCAACCCCCGCCCCCCCCCCCTCGCATTTGTTCGGACGAGTAATCAGTTACTCAAGAAGACCGATGCTCGCTCGAGCATCAACCTTAAACGAGCATGCTCGCTCATCTCTAATAGGTTTTATAGCAGAAGATAATTTGGGGGGGGAAGCAAGCAATAATACCATCTTTAATTACACTGTAGAACATAATTTTTTATAACAGATAAGCAGATAGGCAGCTTATCGTAACTTTAGTGCGCTGAATTCAAATATGATATCCGTTTTTTTCTGCCATGTAAGGTTTTCCAATTATGGGGAATAATGTAATCCATTTGTCGTTGTATTGTATTTTTTGAAAATATGCCTATTCAATTATTCCAGTAGGCTTGCCATTAACCTTGCTTAATAAAAAGAATAACAAAAGAAATTGAGCAATGATTTCACAATTACTGTTACACACTGCGTGCAGACTGAACACTGTAAAAGTAGGTTTATGTAACATATAGGGCATGATTCCACGTGGCGTAAACACTGCGGATCATCCACCAGTAAGTTGTAATTAATGAGCTGTGTTTGTACAGGTCATTGGTTAGACTAAACAAAACCGAATCTTCAGACCCGATCACAGCGATACTCGGATAAAGCAAATTACTCGAGCGAGTAGTGCTTTTCCGAGTACGCTCGCTCATCTCTATTCATGATCTATGTAACTTTTAAATACTAACGTGGGTACTCAATCCATTTTCAGCAGATGCAGGAGAATTTCATCCTAGATTACAAGAGCAGTTGATAGACTTGAAACACGATAGCGAAGCCCAAGCACTTTTCCAACAATGTGGCTATGAATGTTTTTGGGTGAAAGTGAAGAATTCCTATCCTACCCTGTAGCAGGAAGTTAAGTTGCTCGTGTTAGCTTTTCCATCTATGTACTTAGTGGAGAGGGGCTTCAGTGCGGTTCAGCAGCTCCTTACAAAACTGGAAAACAAACTTCAAATATATGTAAGGGGGACTTGAGAATGCGGTTGATGAAGATAAAACCAGATATCGTGAAATTGGCGTCCGCTCATCAGGCCCAAGGCAGCCATTAATGACACAGATTGATTGTGCCAAACATTATTATCATTAGTTGAATTTCATCGTTCTTGCATTTTAATTCGTCTTCTGACCATTAAGGATTAAGGTGCATTTTCTTTATACATTGTACGTTTTACTGTGCAACAAATTTTTTAAAAATTTTCGTAACAGAAATTAATTGAGATGTTTCTGTAAAATAAAAAAATGTGATTACACTAGTAAAACTGAATAATAGCTAGTACATCTCATTTTCAAGTGATTTAACCCCTTAGTGACAGCATTTTTTCGTTTTAAAAAATCGTAACTTCTTTACTTATCCATCAACGTAGCTGTTGAGGGCTTGTTTTTTGTGGGACGAGTTGTATTTTTCAATGGTATTGTTTAAGGTAACATATAATATACTGAAAAACTTTTAAAAAGTTCTAAGTGCAATTAAAATGAAAAAAAACCCTGAAATCCGCCATCTTTAGGTACGTCTTGTTTCTACGGCACACAAGCTGCAACAAAAATGACATGATAAATTTATTCTATGGGTCGGTATGATTACTACGATACCAAACTTATGTTGTTTTTTTGCTGTACTAGTTTTATTTTTTTTCAATGACATTCAATCTTTTTAAAATTATTTTCTGCTGCCAGCTTCAGTGCGCAATAACTTTTTTATTTTTCCATCCACATAGTTGTGCAAGAGCTCATTTCTTGTGGGACATCCTGTGGTGTGCATTAGTACCATTTTGCAATTCATAGGACTTTTTGTTCACTTTCTTATTGTATTTTTTCTTGGAGGCAGAATGTCTAAAAAGGCGCATTTCTGGCGTTATTAATTTTTTTTTTGGACAACGTTTACTGTGGGGGGTAAATAATGCATGACTTTGTTAGATCAGACTTTTACGGACACAGCGATACCGAACATGTATTTTTGTTTTATGATTTTGATTCTTTTATTTATACTAACTAATGACCTGTACAAACAGTTTATTAATTACAACTCACTGGTGGATGATCCACAGTGTTTACGCCACGAGGAAACATACCCTATATGGTACATAAAACCAACCTTTATAGTGTTCAGTCATCACGCAGTGTGTAACAGTGATTGCGAAATAGATGGGCAGTCACTTTTTTTTTTTTATTAAGCAAGATTAATGGCAAGTCTAAATTGTATAGGCATATTTTCAAAAATACAATACAATGGCAATTGGATTACATTATTGCCCATAATAGAAACACCTTACGTGGCAGGAAAAAATGGATATCATATTTGAATTCAGCACACTAAAGTTACTATGAGCCACCTATCTGCTTATCTCTTACAAAAAGTATGTTGCACAGTGTTATAGATGAAAACCGAGGTATCCATACAAATTTTTAGAAAAATGTAGTTACTAGACGAAAAAAAAATCCACAAAAGCAAACACAGAACGCCCCCTTTATGTTCCAACGCCCCTCTGCCGCCCCTTTTCAATTCCACAGCCCCCTTGAGAAGTTAAAATGTTTCCCAGGGGGTAAGAATGCCCTCATGTTGAGAACCACTGGTCTACAGTATACAGCATCACGCATTTCTTCTTTATGAAGAATCAAAGCTCTGGTCCCCACTACAGTATTATCCACAAGGTTCAATTGTCAAAGCATCTACATACATATACATATATATATATTATATATATATATATATATATAATAGTATGGACTATGGATAGTATGGAATGATACTTAGAAGTGTCTGCAACCAGATATTTTGTTCTTCACTGAGAAGGAAAGGAGTATTTTAAAATGTTATCTATTGGGAGGTACACTACATTAGCTGACGATACTAAAAGTAGTTACACATCTGCGCTTAGGAGTTCCACTTTACTGCTCCATTCGGGAAGCAAGAAAGGGAAATCCCCAGGCCAAACGGCTCCAACTTATAATGTAACCAAACAGAGCCAAATGGATCGCATTGACTTCGGTTTTCGCTTAACTGTTCAGCTTTTAGCCGGAAGAAAAGCAGCGCTTTTTCTTCCGGAGGTTCCAACACAGATGTGAAACCACCCTAAGTTGTTTAGGGGATGATAGAATCAGATAAATATGGGCCTGATATATAGATGTAGCTAATAGAGATGAGAGAGCACGAAAATGCTCGGGTGCTCGTTGCTCGAATTGAACTTTTCGTAAAGCTCGAGAGCTCGTTTCGAGTAACGAACCCCATTGAAGTCAATGGGCGACTCAAGCATTTTTGTATGGGACCGATGCTCCGCATAGCTGATGACTTGTGAAACACCAGAAAGTCATGGAAACACCACAGAAACGGATAGGGAATGGCAGGGGTAGCATGCATGGCTGCATCTGAGGCTCCCAGGTCCCACTATTAAGCCAAAATGGGGGCAAGAGTCTGGTGGTCACCCCCCTAACAATTTACTTCGGACAAACCCTCATTAGCAAGGCACATGTGCTGGCACATCTTAGCTAAGCACCACACTACCTGCAAACAAGGACAATCACTGGCTGCGGGTGACACCGCTGCCTCTTCTCCTGGGTTACATGCTGGCATTGCTGTCCAACCCCCCGCACAACCCTGCGGCCATAGTACACGCTAAAGTTTCCCTGGGCAGCGTTCAACTGCCCTCATGCCACACGCTCGCTTCATAGCTACACCACCCTCATGTCTATTTATAAAGGCATACTGGATGAGGAGGAACTGGAGGCACACACTGCAAAGGGTTGGCAGGGTCAGCCAGCGACCCTTTTTGAAAGAGTGGGCGACACCCACAATACTGTTGAGAATTCATGATAAATTGACGTACGATCATCATTCCAATTCCGTGCCACCTCCGTCACAAAATTGTCAGGAGCCGCAAACGTGGGCATAAAGGGGACTCAGGTACCAGCACTTCTACACATCTCCACAATGCAGCAGCACATACTAACACCAAAGATTGGTTTGAAGCAGGAGGTGTTGCAAAAGTAACCACCACAGGTATACAGTGACCCTGTGAATGTCTCATGAAATCACTAATGCTTCCTGTGAATGCTCCAATCCTCTATCTCGGATAACTGTGGTAATTTGTAGCACGAGAGATAATACATGCCAACCAATGCAGATCCCCAGACCCCAAGCAGGAGGAGGGGGTGGCATAATAAGCCCGAGAAACCATGACCGAAGTAGGACCTGCAATACTCTGTGTGGGAAGCACATGAGCGGGCCCTGGGCAGGCTCGGTACATGCCTCCACCTTGTGTGACCCAAGGTGCCGTGAGTTACATAGCAATGGGAAATCCATGTATCCCCACACAATTCATTCTGTGTAGGTGTCAGATAGCTGAACACCGCGCTAGGAAAGCCGTCTGTGCCCTACCCAAGTCATTCAGTGTATTTGTGCCAAATAGTTAAAACACCACAATGGGAAATCTTTGTGCACCCACAGCATAGGCGAGCCCATGAAACCCAAAAAAAGTATTAAACATGAAGCAATTACAGTGCCCAAACATGGCAGACTTTCACTCCGCCGATTACCTCAGCCTCTGCACACACCCTCAGCAATCGTGGGCATAAAGCGGACTCTGATGCTAGCATGGCTGTGAATGTCTCATTAAATCAGTAACGGTTTCTTTCATCGCTCCAAAGACTGGATGAACCACAAAGACGTTCCACAGGCCAAACCTGGCGCAGTTGCAATTCTCCCAGGACTTTGGCCTCTGCCCACACCCTCAGCAATCGTGGGCATAAAGTCGACTCCGATGCTAGTACAGCTGTGAACGTCTCATTAAATCAGTTACGGTTGCTTTCATCGCTCCAAAGACTGGATGAACCACGAAGAAGTTCCACGGGCCAAACCTGGCGCAGTTGCATTTTCCCCAGGACTACCGCATCTGCCCAAACCCTCAGCAATCGTGGGAATAAAGCGGACTCCGATGCTAGTACAGATATGACCATCATTAAATCAGTTACGGTTGCTTTCATCGCTCCAAAGACTGTATGAACCACAAGGAAGTTCCACGAGCCAAACGTGGCGCAGTTGCATTTTCCCCAGGACTACCGCATCTGCCCACACCCTCAGCAATCGTGGGCATAAAGCGGACTCTGATGCTCGTACAGATATGAACATCTCATTACATTAGTTACGGTTGCTTTCATCGCTCCAAAGACTGGATGAACCACAAAGAAGTTCCACGGGCCAAACCTAGCGCAGATGCATTTCCCCCAGGACTTCGGCCTCTGCCTACACCCTCAGCAATCATGGGCATAAAGCGGACTCCGATGCTAGTACAGCTGTGAATATCATTAAATCAGTTACGGTTCCTTTCATCGCTCCAAAGACTGGATGAACCACAAAGAAGTTCCACGAGCCAAACCTGGCACAGTTGCATTTCCCCCAGGACTTAGGCCTCTGCCCACACTCTCAGCAATCATGGGCATAAAGCGGACTCAGATGCTAGTACAGCTGTGAACATCATTAAATCAGTTACGGTTTCTTTCATCGCTCCAAAGACTGGTTGAACCACAAAGAAGTTCCACGGGCCAAACCTGGCGCAGTTGCATTTCCCCCAGGACTTCGGCCTCTGCACACACCATCAGCAATCGTGCGCATAAAGTGGACTCCGATGCTAGTACAGCTGTGAATGTCTCATTAAATCAGTTACGGTTGCTTTCATCGCTCCAAAGACTGGATGAACCACGAGGAAGTTCCACGAGCCAAGCCTGGCGCAGTTGCATTTTCCCCAGGACTACCGAATCTACCCAAACCCTCAGCAATCGTGGGCATAAAGCGGACTCTGATGCTAGTACAGATATGAACATCTCATTAAATTAGTTACGGATGCTTTCATCGCTCCAAAGACTGGATGAACCATGAAGAAGTTCCACGGGCCAAACCTGGTGCAGTTGCATTTCCTCCAGGACGTCGGCCTCTGCCCACTCCCTCAGCAATCGTGGGCATAAAGCAGACTCCGATACTAGTACAGCTGTGAACGTCTCATTAAATTAGTTACGGTTGCTTTCATCGCTCCAAAGACTGGATGAACCACAAAGAAGTTCCACTGGCCAAACCTGGAGCAGTTGCATTTCCCCCAGGACTTTGGCCTCTGCCCACAATCTCAGCAATCGTGGGCATAAAGCAGACTCAGATGCTAATACAGCTGTGAACGTCTCATTAAATCAGTTACGGTTTTTTTCATCGCTCCAAAGACTGGATGAACCACAAAGAAGTTCCACGGGCCAAACCTGGCGCACTTGCATTTCCCCCAGGAATTCGGCCTCTGCACACACCATCAGCAATCGTGCGCATAAAGTGGACTCCGATGCTAGTACAGCTGTGAATGTCTCATTAAATCAGTTACGGTTGCTTTCATCGCTCCAAAGACTGGATGAACCACGAGGAAGTTCCACGAGCCAAACCTGGCGCAGTTGCATTTTTTCCCAAGACTACCGCATCTGCCCAAACCCTCAGCAATCGTGGGCATAAAGCCGACTCTGAGGCTAGTACAGATATGAACATCTCATTAAATTAGTTATGGATGTTTTCATCGCTCCAAAGACTGGATGAACCACAAAGAAGTTCCACGGGCCAAACCTAGCGCAGTTGCAGTTCTCCCTGGACGTCGGCCTCTGCCCACACCCTCAGCAATTGTGGGCATAAAGCGGACTCTGATGCTAGTATAGCTGTAAACGTCTCAATAAATCAGTTATGCTTGCTTTCATCACTCCAAAGACTGGATGAACCACAAAGAAGTTCCACGGGCCAAACCTGGCGCAGTTGCATTTTCCCCCAGGACTTCGGCCTCTGCCCACACCCTCAGCAATTGTGGGCATAAAGCAGACTCTGATGCTAGTAGACCTGTGAATGTTTCATTAAATCAGTTACGCTTGCTTTCATCGCTCCAAAGACTGGATGAACCACAAAGAAGTTCCACGGGCCAAACCTGGCGCAGTTGCATTTCCCCCAGGACTTCGGCCTCTGCACACACCATCAGCAAACGTGCGCATAAAGTGGACTCCGATGCTAGTACAGCTGTGAATGTCTCATTAAATCAGTTACGGTTGCTTTCATCGCTCCAAAGACTGAATTAACCACGAGGGGGTTCCACGAGCCAAACCTGGCGCAGTTGCATTTTCCCCAGGACTACCTTATCTGCCCAAACCCTCAGCAATCGTGGGCATAAAGCGGACTCTGATGCAAGTACAGATATGAACATCTCATTAAACTAGTTACGGATGCTTTCATCGCTCCAAAGACTGGATGAACCGCAAAGAAGTTCCACGGGCCAAACCTAGCGCAGTTGCATTTCCCCCAGGACGTCGGCCTCTGCCCACACCCTCAGTAATTGTGGGCATAAAGCGGACTCTGATGCTAGTATAGCTGTAAACGTCTCAATAAATCAGTTACGCTTGCTTTCATCACTCCAAAGACTGGATGAACCACGAAGAAGTTCCACGGGCCAAACCTGGCGCAGTTGCATTTTCCCCCAGGACTTCGGCCTCTACCCACACCCTCAGCAATTGTGGGTATAAAGCGGACTCTGATGCTAGTAGACCTGTGAATGTTTCATTAAATCAGTTACGCTTGCTTTCATTGCTCCAAAGACTGGATGAACCACGAAGTTCTACGGATCAAACTAGGCGCAGTTGCATTTCCCCCAGGACTTCAGCCTCTGCCCACACCCTCAGCAATTGTGGGCATAAAGCGGACTCTGATGCTAGTATAGCTGTGAATGTCTCATTAAATTAGTTACGGTTGCTTTCATCACTCCAAAGACTGGATGAACCATGAAGAAGTTCCACGGGCCAAACTGGTGCAGTTGCATTTCCTCCAGGACGTCGGCCTCTGCCCACTCCCTCAGCAATCGTGGGCATAAAGCGGACTCCGATGCTAGTACAGCTGTGAACGTCTCATTAAATTAGTTATGGTTGCTTTCATCGCTCCAAAGACTGGATGAACCACAAAGAAGTTCCACGAGTCAAACCTGGAGCAGTTGCATTTCCCCCAGGACTTTGGCCTCTGCCCACAATCTCAGCAATCGTGGGCATAAAGCTGACTCAGATGCTAATACAGCTGTGAACGTCTCATTAAATCAGTTACGGTTTTTTTCATCGCTCCAAAGACTGGATGAACCACAAAGAAGTTCCACGGGCCAAACCTGGCGCACTTGCATTTCCCCCAGGAATTCGGCCTCTGCACACACCATCAGCAATCGTGCGCATAAAGTGGACTCCGATGCTAGTACAGCTGTGAATGTCTCATTAAATTAGTTACGGTTGCTTTCATCGCTCCAAAGACTGGATGAACCACGAGGAAGTTCCACGAGCCAAACCTGGCGCAGTTGCATTTTTTCCCAAGACTACCGCATCTGCCCAAACCCTCAGCAATCGTGGGCATAAAGCCGACTCTGAGGCTAGTACAGATATGAACATCTCATTAAATTAGTTATGGATGTTTTCATCGCTCCAAAGACTGGATGAACCACAAAGAAGTTCCACGGGCCAAACCTAGCGCAGTTGCAGTTCTCCCTGGACGTCGGCCTCTGCCCACACCCTCAGCAATTGTGGGCATAAAGCGGACTCTGATGCTAGTATAGCTGTAAACGTCTCAATAAATCAGTTATGCTTGCTTTCATCACTCCAAAGACTGGATGAACCACAAAGAAGTTCCACGGGCCAAACCTGGCGCAGTTGCATTTTCCCCCAGGACTTCGGCCTCTGCCCACACCCTCAGCAATTGTGGGCATAAAGCAGACTCTGATGCTAGTAGACCTGTGAATGTTTCATTAAATCAGTTACGGTTGCTTTCATCGCTCCAAAGACTGGATAAACCACGAAGAAGTTCCACAGGCCAAACCTGGTGCAGTTGCATTTCCCCCAGGACGTCGGCCTCTGCCCACACCCTCAGCAATCATGGGCATAAAGCGGACTCCGATGCTAGTACAGCTGTGAACGTCTCATTAAATCAGTTACGGTTGCTTTCATCGCTCCAAAGACTGGATGAACCACGAAGTTCTACAGATCAAACCAGGCGCAGTTGCATTTCCCCCAGGACTTCGGCCTCTGCCACACCCTCAGCAATTGTGGGCATAAAGCGGACTCTGATGCTAGTATAGCTGTGAATGTCTCATTAAATTAGATACAGTTGCTTTCATCACTCCAAAGACTGGATGAACCATGAAGAAGTTCCACGGGCCAAACCTGGTGCAGTTGCATTTCCCCCAGGACGTCAGCCTCTGCCCACTCCCTCAGCAATCATGGGCATAAAGCGGACTCCGATGCTTGTACAGCTGTGAACGTCTCATTAAATTAGTTACGGTTGATTTAATCGCTCCAAAGACTGGATGAACCATGAAGACGTTCCACGGACGAAACATGGCGCAATTGCATTTCCCCCAGGACTTTGGCCTCTGCCCCCCCCCCCTCAGGAAACGTGGGTATAAAGCGGACTCCGATGCTAGTACAGCTGTGAACGTCTCATTAAATTAGTTACGATTGCTTTCATCGCTCCAAAAACTGGATGAACCACGAGAAAGTTCCACGGGCCAAACCTGGCGCAGTTGAATTTCCCTAAAAACATTTGCCACTTCCCACACTCTCAGCAAATGTGGGCATAAAACGGACTCCGATGCTAGTACAGCTATGAACATCTCATTAAATTAGTTACGGTTTCTTTGATCGTTCCAAAAACTGGATGTACCACGAAGAAGTTCCACGGGCCAAACGTGGCACAGTTGCATTTCCCCCAGGACTTCGGCCTCTGCTCACACCCTCAGCAATTGTGGGCATTAAGCGGACTTCAATGCTAATACAGCTGTGAAGGTCCCATTAAATTAATTACGGTTGCTTTCATCGCTCAGCAATTATGGGCATAAAGCGGACTCTGAGGCTACTACAGCTGTGAACGTCTCATTAAATCAGTTACGGTTGCTTTCATCGCTCCAAAGACTGGATGAACCACGAAAAAGTTCCACGGACCAAACCTGGCTCAGTTGCATTTCCCCTAGGACTTCGGCCTCTGCCCACACCCTCAGCAAATGTGGGCATAAAACAGACTCTGATGCTAGTACAGCTGTGAATGTCTCATTAAATTAGTTACGGTTGATTTCATCGCTCCAAAGACTGAATGAACCATGAAGAAGTTCCACGAGCCAAACCTGGCGCAGTTGCATTTTTTCCCAGGACTACCGCATCTGCCCAAACCCTCAGCAATCTTGGGCATAAAGCAGACTCTGATGCTAGTACAGCTGTGAATGTTTCATTATATCAGTTACGCTTGCTTTCATCGCTCCAAAGACTGACTAAACCATGTTGAAGTTCCACAGGCCAAACCTGGCGCAGTTGCATTTTCCCCAGGACTTCGGCCTCTGCCCACACCCTCAGCAATCGTGGGCATAAAGCAGACTCCGATGCTAGTACAGCTGTGAACGTCTCATTAAATCAGTTAAGGTTCCTTTCATCGCTCCAAAGACTGGATGAACCACGAAGAAGTTCCACGGGCCAAACCTGGCGCAGTTGGATTTCCCCCAGGACTTCGGCCTCTGCCCACACCCTCAGCAATTGTGGGCATAAGGCGGACTCTGATGCTAGTACAGCTGTGAATGTTTCATTAAATCAGTTACGGTTGCTTTCATCACTCCAAAGACTGGATGTACCATGAAGAAGTTCCACGGGCCAAACCTGGTGCAGTTGCATTTCCTCCAGGACGTCGGCCTCTGCCCACTCCCTCAGCAATCGTGGGCATAAAGCGGACTCCGATGCTAGTACAGCTGTGAACGTCTCATTAAATTAGTTACGGTTGCTTTCATCACTCCAAAGACTGGATGAACCACAAAGAAGTTCCACGGGCCAAACCTGGAGCAGTTGCATTTCCCCCAGGACTTTGGCCTCTGCCCACAATCTCAGCAATCGTGGGCATAAAGCGGACTCAGATGCTAGTACAGCTGTGAACGTCTCATTAAATCAGTTACGGTTTCTTTCATCGCTCCAAAGACTGGATGAACCACAAAGAAGTTCCACGGGCCAAACCTAGCGCAGTTGCATTTCTCCCAGGACGTCGGCCTCTACCCACACCCTCAGCAATTGTGGGCATAAAGCGGACTCTGAAGCTAGTACAGCTGTAAACGTCTCAATAAATCAGTTACGCTTGCTTTCATCACTCCAAAGACTGGATGAACCACGAAGAAGTTCCACGGGCCAAACCTGGCGCAGTTGAATTTTCCCCCAGGACTTTGGCCTCTGCCCACACCCTTAGCAAATGTGGGCATAAAGCGGACTCTGATGCTAGTACAGCTGTGAATGTTTCATTAAATCAGTTACGCTTGCTTTCATCGCTCCAAAGACTGCATAAACCAGGAAGAAGTTCCACGGGCCAAACCTGGCGCAGTTGCATTTCCCCCAGGACTCGGCCTCTGCCCACACCCTCAGCAAACGTGGGCATAAAGCAGACTCCGATGCTAGTACAGCTGTGAACGTCATAAAATCAGTTATGGTTGCCTTCATCGCTCCAAAGACTGGATGAACCACGAGGAAGTTCCACGAGCCAAACGAGGCGCAGTTGCATTTTCCCCAGAACTTCGGCATCTGCCCAAACACACAGCAATCATGGGCATAAAGTGGACTCTGATGCTAGTACAGATATGAACATCTCATGAAGTTAGTTACGGATGCTTTCATCGCTCCAAAGACTGGATGAACCACGAGGAAGTTCCATGAGCCAAACCTGGTGCAGTTGCATTTTCCCCAGGACTACCGCATCTGCCCACACCCTCAGCAATCGTGGGCATAAAGCGGACTCTGATGCTCATACAGATATGAACATCCCATTAAATTAGTTACGGTTGCTTTCATCGCTCCAAAGACTGGATGAACCACAAAGAAGTTCCACAGGCCAAACCTAGCGCAGATGCATTTCCCCCAGGACTTCGGCCTCTGCCTGCACCCTCAGCAATCGTGGGCATAAAGCGGACTCCGATGCTAGTACAGCTGTGAACATCATTAAATCAGTTACTGTTGCTTTCATCGCTCCAAAGACTGGATGAACCACAAAGAAGTTCCACGGGCCAAACCTGGCGCAGTTGCATTTCCCCCAGGACTTTGGCCTCTGCCCACGCTCTCAGCAAGCGTGGGTATAACGCGGACTCAGATGCTAGTACAGCTGGGAACATCATTAAATCAGTTATGGTTGTTTTCATCGCTCCAAAGACTGGATGAACCACAAAGAAGTTCCACGGGCCAAACCTGGCGCAGTTGCATTTCCACCAGGACTTCGGCCTCTGCACACACCATCAGCAATCGTGCGCATAAAGTGGACTCCGCTGCTAGTACAGCTGTGAATGTCTCATTAAATCAGTTACGGTTGCTTTCATCGCTCCAAAGAGTGGATGAACCACGAGGAAGTTCCACGAGCCAACCTGGCACAGTTGCATTTTTCCCAGGACTACCGCATCTGCCCAAACCCTCAGCAATCATGGGCATAAAGCGGACTCTGATGCTAGTACTGATATGAACATCTCATTAAATTAGTTACGGATGCTTTCATCGCTCCAAAAACCTAATGAACCACAAAGAAGTTCCACGGGCCAAACCTAGCGCAGTTGCATTTCCCCCAGGATGTCGGCCTCTGCCCACACCCTCAGCAATTGTGGGCATAAAGCGGACTCTGATGCTAGTAGAGCTGTGAATGTTTCATTAAATCAGTTACGCTTGCTTTCATCGCTCCAAAGACTGGATGAACCACAAAGAAGTTCCACGGGCCAAACCTGGCGCACTTGTATTTCCCCCAGGACTTCGGCCTCTGCACACACCATCAGCAATCGTGCGCATAAAGTGGTCTCCGATGCTAGTACAGCTGTGAATGTCTCATTAAATCAGTTACGGTTGCTTTCATCGCTCCAAAGACTGGATGAACCACGAGGAAGTTCCACGAGCCAACCCTGGCGCAGTTGCATTTTTTCCCAGGACTACCGCATCTGCCCAAACCCTCAGCAATCGTGGGCATAAAGCGGACTCTGATGCTAGTACAGATATGAACATCTCATTAAATTAGTTACGGATGCTTTCATCGCTCCAAAGACTGGATGAACCAGAAAAGAAGTTCCACGGGCCAAACCTAGCGCAGTTGCATTTCTCCCAGGACGTCGGCCTCTGCCCACACCCTCAGCAATTGTGGGCATAAAGCGGACTCTGATGCTAGTACAGCTGTAAACGTCTCAATAAATCAGTTACGCTTGCTTTCATCACTCCAAAGACTGGATGAACCACGAAGAAGTTCCACGGGCCAAACCTGGCGCAGTTGCATTTTCCCCCTGGACTTCGGCCTCTGTCCACACCCTCAGCAATTGTGGGCATAAAGCTGACTCTGATGCTAGTACAGCTGTGAATGTTTCATTAAATCAGTTACGCTTGCTTTCATCGCTCCAAAGACTGGATAAACCACAAAGAAGTTCCACGGGCCAAACATGGCGCAGTTGCATTTCCCCCAGGACTCGGCCTCTGCCCACACCCTCAACAATCGTGGGCATAAAGCAGACTCCGATGCTAGTACAGCTGTGAACGTCATAAAATAAGTTACGGTTGCTTTCATCGCTCCAAAGACTGGATGAACCACAAAGAAGTTCCACGGGCCAAACCTGGCGCAGTTGCATTTCCCCCAGGACTTTGGCCTCTGCCCACACTCTCAGCAATCGTGGGCATAAAGCGGAATCAGATGCTAGTACAGCTGTGAACATCATTAAATCAGTTACGGTTGCTTTCATCGCTCCAAAGACTGGATGAACCACGAGGAAGTTCCACGAGCCAAACCAGGCGCAGTTGCATTTTCCCCAGGACTACCGCATCTGCCCAAACACTCAGCAATCATGGGCATAAAGCGGACTCTGATGCTAGTACAGATATGAACATCTCATGAAATTAGTTACGGATGCTTTCATCGCTCCAAAGACTGGATGAACCACAAAGAAGTTCCACGGGCCAAACCTGGAGCAGTTGCATTTCCCCCAGGACTTTGGCCTCTGCCCACAATCTCAGCAATCGTGGGCATAAAGCGGATTCAGATGCTAGTACAGCTGTGAACGTCTCATTAAATCAGTTACGGTTTCTTTCATCGCTCCAAAGACTGGATGAACCGCAAAGAAGTTCCACGGGCCAAACCTAGCGCAGTTGCATTTCTCCCAGGACGTCGGCCTCTACCCTCACCCTCAGCAATTGTGGGCATAAAGCGGACTCTGAAGCTAGTACAGCTGTAAACGTCTCAATAAATCAGTTACGCTTGCTTTCATCACTCCAAAGACTGGATGAACCACGAAGAAGTTCCACGGGCCAAACCTGGTGCAGTTGCATTTTCCCCCAGGACTTTGGCCTCTGCCCACACCCTTAGCAATTCTGGGCATAAAGCGGACTCTGATGCTAGTACAGCTGTGAATGTTTCATTAAATCAGTTACGCTTGCTTTCATCGCTCCAAAGACTGCATAAACCACGAAGAAGTTCCACGGGCCAAACCTGGCGCAGTTGCATTTCCCCCAGGACTCGGCCTCTGCCCACACCCTCAGCAAACGTGGGCATAAAGCAGACTCCGATGCTAGTACAGCTGTGAACGTCATAAAATCAGTTATGGTTGCCTTCATCGCTCCAAAGACTGGATGAACCACGAGGAAGTTCCACGAACCAAACCAGGCGCAGTTGCATTTTCCCCAGGACTTCGGCATCTGCCCAAACACACAGCAATCATGGGCATAAAGTGGACTCTGATGCTAGTAGAGATATGAACATCTCATGAAGTTAGTTACGGATGCTTTCATCGCTCCAAAGACTGGATGAACCACGAGGAAGTTCCATGAGCCAAACCTGGTGCAGTTGCATTTTCCCCAGGACTACCGCATCTGCCCACACCCTCAGCAATCGTGGGCATAAAGCGGACTCTGATGCTCATACAGATATGAACATCCCATTAAATTAGTTACGGTTGCTTTCATCTCTCCAAAGACTGGATGAACCACAAAGAAGTTCCACAGGCCAAACCTAGCGCAGATGCATTTCCCCCAGGACTTCGGCCTCTGCCTGCACCCTCAGCAATCGTGGGCATAAAGCGGACTCCGATGCTAGTACAGCTGTGAACATCATTAAATCAGTTACTGTTGCTTTCATCGCTCCAAAGACTGGATGAACCACAAAGAAGTTCCACGGGCCAAACCTGGCGCAGTTGCATTTCCCCCAGGACTTTCGCCTCTGCCCACACCCTCAGCAATTGTGGGCATAAAGCGGACTCTGATGCTAGTACAGCTGTGAATGTTTCATTAAATCATTTACAGTTGCTTTCATCACTCCAAACACTGGATGAACCATGAAGAAGTTCCACGGGCCAAACCTGGTGCAGTTGCATTTCCTCCAGGACGTCGGCCTCTGCCCACTCCCTCAGCAATCGTGGGCATAAAGCGGACTCCGATGCTAGTACAGCTGTGAACGTCTCATTAAATTAGTTACGGTTGCTTTCATCGCTCCAAAGACTGGATGAACCACAAAGAAGTTCCACGGGCCAAACCTGGAGCAGTTGCATTTCCCCCAGGACTTTGGCCTCTGCCCACAATCTCAGCAATCGTGGGCATAAAGCAGACTCAGATACAAGTACAGCTGTGAACGTCTCTTTAAAACAGTTACGGTTTCTTTCATCGCTCCAAAGACTGGATGAACCACAAAGAAGTTCCACGGGCCAAACCTGGCGCACTTGCATTTCCCCCAGGACTTCGGCCTCTGCACACACCATCAGCAATCGTGCGCATAAAGTGGACTCCGATGCTAGTACAGCTATGAATGTCTCATTAAATCAGTTACGGTTGCTTTCATCGCTCCAAAGACTGGATGAACCACGAAGAAGTTCCACGAGCCAAACCTGGCGCAGTTGCATTTTTTCCCAGGACTACCGCATCTGCCCAAACCCTCAGCAATTGTGGGCATAAAGCGGACTCTGATGCTAGTACAGATATGAACATCTCATTAAATTAGTTACGGATGCTTTCATCGCTCCAAAGACTGGATGAACCAGAAAAGAAGTTCCACAGGCCAAACCTACGCAGTTGCATTTCTCCCAGTACGTCGGCCTCTGCCCACACCCTCAGCAATTGTGGGCATAAAGCGGACTCTGATGCTAGTGAAGCTGTAAACGTCTCAATAAATCAGTTACGCTTGCTTTCATCACTCCAAAGACTGGATGAACCACGAAGAAGTTCCACGGACCAAACCTGGTGCAGTTGCATTTTCCCCAGGACTACCGTATCTGCCCACACCTTCAGCAATCGTGGGCATAAAGCGGACTCTGATGCTCATACAGATATGAACATCCCATTAAATTAGTTACGGTTGCTTTCATCGCTCCAAAGACTGGATGAACCACAAAGAAGTTCCACAGGCCAAACCTAGCGCAGATGCATTTCCCCCAGGACTTCGGCCTCTGCCTACACCCTCAGCAATCGTGGGCATAAAGCGGACTCCGATGCTAGTACAGCTGTGAACATCATTAAATCAGTTACTGTTGCTTTCATCGCTCCAAAGACTGGATGAACCACAAAGAAGTTCCACGGGCCAAACCTGGCGCAGTTGCATTTCCCCCAGGACTTTGGCCTCTGCCCATGCTCTCAGCAAGCGTGGGTATAACGCGGACTCAGATGCTAGTACAGCTGGGAACATCATTAAATCAGTTATGCTTGTTTTCATCGCTCCAAAGACTGGATGAACCACAAAGAAGTTCCACGGGCCAAACCTGGCGCAGTTGCATTTCCACCAGGACTTCGGCCTCTGCACACACCATCAGCAATCGTGCGCATAAAGTGGACTCCGATGCTAGTACAGCTGTGAATGTCTCATTAAATCAGTTACGGTTGCTTTCATCGCTCCAAAGAGTGGATGAACCACGAGGAAGTTCCACGAGCCAAACCTGGCACAGTTGCATTTTCCCCAGGACTACCGCATCTGCCCAAACCCTCAGCAATCATGGGCATAAAGCGGACTCTGATGCTAGTACTGATATGAACATCTCATTAAATTAGTTACGGATGCTTTCATCGCTCCAAAAACCTAATGAACCACAAAGAAGTTCCACGGGCCAAACCTAGCGCAGTTGCATTTCCCCCAGGATGTCGGCCTCTGCCCACACCCTCAGCAATTGTGGGCATAAAGCGGACTCTGATGCTAGTAAAGCTGTGAATGTTTCATTAAATCAGTTACGCTTGCTTTCATCGCTCCAAAGACTGGATGAACCACAAAGAAGTTCCACGGGCCAAACCTGGCGCAGTTGCATTTCCACCAGGACTTCGGCCTCTGCACACACCATCAGCAATCGTGCGCATAAAGTGGACTCCGATGCTAGTACAGCTGTGAATGTCTCATTAAATCAGTTACGGTTGCTTTCATCGCTCCAAAGAGTGGATGAACCACGAGGAAGTTCCACGAGCCAAACCTGGCACAGTTGCATTTTCCCCAGGACTACCGCATCTGCCCAAACCCTCAGCAATCATGGGCATAAAGCGGACTCTGATGCTAGTACTGATATGAACATCTCATTAAATTAGTTACGGATGCTTTCATCGCTCCAAAAACCTAATGAACCACAAAGAAGTTCCACGGGCCAAACCTAGCGCAGTTGCATTTCCCCCAGGATGTCGGCCTCTGCCCACACCCTCAGCAATTGTGGGCATAAAGCGGACTCTGATGCTAGTAAAGCTGTGAATGTTTCATTAAATCAGTTACGCTTGCTTTCATCGCTCCAAAGACTGGATGAACCACAAAGAAGTTCCACGGGCCAAACCTGGCGCACTTGCATTTCCCCCAGGACTTCGGCCTCTGCACACACCATCAGCAATCGTGCGCATAAAGTGGACTCCGATGCTAGTACAGCTGTGAATGTCTCATTAAATCAGTTACGGTTGCTTTCATCGCTCCAAAGACTGGATGAACCACGAGGAAGTTCCACGAGCCAAACCTGGCGCAGTTGCATTTTTTCCCAGGACTACCGCATCTGCCCAAACCCTCAGCAATCGTGGGCATAAAGCGGACTCTGATGCTAGTACAGATATGAACATCTCATTAAATTAGTTACGGATGCTTTCATCGCTCCAAAGACTGGATGAACCAAAAAAAAAAGAAGTTCCACGGGCCAAACCTAGCGCAGTTGGATTTCTCCCAGGACGTCGGCCTCTGCCCACACCCTCAGCAATTGTGGGCATAAAGCGGACTCTGATGCTAGTACAGCTGTAAACGTCTCAATAAATCAGTTACGCTTGCTTTCATCACTCCAAAGACTGGATGAACCACGAAGAAGTTCCACGGGCCAAACCTGGCGCAGTTGCATTTTCCCCCTGGACTTCGGCCTCTGTCCACACCCTCAGCAATTGTGGGCATAAAGCGGACTCTGATGCTAGTACAGCTGTAAATGTCTCAATAAATCAGTTACGCTTGCTTTCATCGCTCCAAAGACTGGATAAACCACAAAGAAGTTCCACGGGCCAAACATGGCGCAGTTGCATTTCCCCCAGGACTCGGCCTCTGCCCACACCCTCAACAATCATGGGCATAAAGCAGACTCCGATGCTAGTACAGCTGTGAACGTCATAAAATAAGTTACGGTTGCTTTCATCGCTCCAAAGACTTTATGAACCACAAAGAAGTTCCACGGGCCAAACCTGGCGCAGTTGCATTTCCCCCAGGACTTTGGCCTCTGCCCACACTCTCAGCAATCGTGGGCATAAAGCGGAATCAGATGCTAGTACAGCTGTGAACATCATTAAATCAGTTACGGTTGCTTTCATCGCTCCAAAGACTGGATGAACCACGAGGAAGTTCCACGAGCCAAACCAGGCGCAGTTGCATTTTCCCCAGGACTACCGCATCTGCCCAAACACTCAGCAATCATGGGCATAAAGCGGACTCTGATGCTAGTACAGATATGAACATCTCATGAAATTAGTTACGGATGCTTTCATCGCTCCAAAGACTGGATGAACCACGAGGAAGTTCCATGAGCCAAACCTGGTGCAGTTGCATTTTCCCCAGGACTACCGCATCTGCCCACACCCTCAGCAATCGTGGGCATAAAGCGGACTCTGATGCTCATACAGATATGAACATCCCATTAAATTAGTTACGGTTGCTTTCATCGCTCCAAAGACTGGATGAACCACAAAGAAGTTCCACAGGCCAAACCTAGCGCAGATGCATTTCCCCCAGGACTTCGGCCTCTGCCTACATCCTCAGCAATCGTGGGCATAAAGCGGACTCCGATGCTAGTACAGCTGTGAACATCATTAAATCAGTTACTGTTGCTTTCATCGCTCCAAAGACTGGATGAACCACAAAGAAGTTCCACGGGCCAAACCTGGCGCAGTTGCATTTCCACCAGGACTTCGGCCTCTGCACACACCATCAGCAATCGTGCGCATAAAGTGGACTCCGATGCTAGTACAGCTGTGAATGTCTCATTAAATCAGTTACGGTTGCTTTCATCGCTCCAAAGAGTGGATGAACCACGAGGAAGTTCCACGAGCCAAACCTGGCACAGTTGCATTTTCCCCAGGACTACCGCATCTGCCCAAACCCTCAGCAATCATGGGCATAAAGCGGACTCTGATGCTAGTACTGATATGAACATCTCATTAAATTAGTTACGGATGCTTTCATCGCTCCAAAAACCTAATGAACCACAAAGAAGTTCCACGGGCCAAACCTAGCGCAGTTGCATTTCCCCCAGGATGTCGGCCTCTGCCCACACCCTCAGCAATTGTGGGCATAAAGCGGACTCTGATGCTAGTAAAGCTGTGAATGTTTCATTAAATCAGTTACGCTTGCTTTCATCGCTCCAAAGACTGGATGAACCACAAAGAAGTTCCACGGGCCAAACCTGGCGCACTTGCATTTCCCCCAGGACTTCGGCCTCTGCACACACCATCAGCAATCGTGCGCATAAAGTGGACTCCGATGCTAGTACAGCTGTGAATGTCTCATTAAATCAGTTACGGTTGCTTTCATCGCTCCAAAGACTGGATGAACCACGAGGAAGTTCCACGAGCCAAACCTGGCGCAGTTGCATTTTTTCCCAGGACTACCGCATCTGCCCAAACCCTCAGCAATCGTGGGCATAAAGCGGACTCTGATGCTAGTACAGATATGAACATCTCATTAAATTAGTTACGGATGCTTTCATCGCTCCAAAGACTGGATGAACCAAAAACAAAAGAAGTTCCACGGGCCAAACCTAGCGCAGTTGGATTTCTCCCAGGACGTCGGCCTCTGCCCACACCCTCAGCAATTGTGGGCATAAAGCGGACTCTGATGCTAGTACAGCTGTAAACGTCTCAATAAATCAGTTACGCTTGCTTTCATCACTCCAAAGACTGGATGAACCACGAAGAAGTTCCACGGGCCAAACCTGGCGCAGTTGCATTTTCCCCCAGGACTTCGGCCTCTGTCCACACCCTCAGCAATTGTGGGCATAAAGCGGACTCTGATGCTAGTACAGCTGTAAATGTCTCAATAAATCAGTTACGCTTGCTTTCATCGCTCCGAAGACTGGATAAACCACAAAGAAGTTCCACGGGCCAAACATGGCGCAGTTGCATTTCCCCCAGGACTCGGCCTCTGCCCACACCCTCAACAATCATGGGCATAAAGCAGACTCCGATGCTAGTACAGCTGTGAACGTCATAAAATAAGTTACGGTTGCTTTCATCGCTCCAAAGACTGGATGAACCACAAAGAAGTTCCACGGGCCAAACCTGGCGCAGTTGCATTTCCCCCAGGACTTTGGCCTCTGCCCACACTCTCAGCAATCGTGGGCATAAAGCGGAATCAGATGCTAGTACAGCTGTGAACATCATTAAATCAGTTACGGTTGCTTTCATCGCTCCAAAGACTGGATGAACCACGAGGAAGTTCCACGAGCCAAACCAGGCGCAGTTGCATTTTCCCCAGGACTACCGCATCTGCCCAAACACTCAGCAATCATGGGCATAAAGCGGACTCTGATGCTAGTACAGATATGAACATCTCATGAAATTAGTTACGGATGCTTTCATCGCTCCAAAGACTGGATGAACCACGAGGAAGTTCCATGAGCCAAACCTGGTGCAGTTGCATTTCCCCCAGGACTTCGGCCTCTGCCTACATCCTCAGCAATCGTGGGCATAAAGCGGACTCCGATGCTAGTACAGCTGTGAACATCATTAAATCAGTTACTGTTGCTTTCATCGCTCCAAAGACTGGATGAACCACAAAGAAGTTCCACGGGCCAAACCTGGCGCAGTTGCATTTCCCCCAGGACTTTGGCCTCTGCCCACGCTCTCAGCAATCGTGGGCATAACGCGGACTCAGATGCTAGTACAACTGGGAACATCATTAAATCAGTTATGGTTGCTTTCATCGCTCCAAAGACTGGATGAACCACAAAGAAGTTCCACGGGCCAAACCTGGCGCACTTGCATTTCCACCAGGACTTCGGCCTCTGCACACACCATCAGCAATCGTGCGCATAAAGTGGACTCCGATGCTAGTACAGCTGTGAATGTCTCATTAAATCAGTTACGGTTGCTTTCATCGCTCCAAAGACTGGATGAACCACGAGGAAGTTCCACGAGCCAAACCTGGCGCAGTTGCATTTTTTCCCAGGACTACCGCATCTGCCCAAACCCTCAGCAATCGTGGGCATAAAGCGGACTCTGATGCTAGTACAGATATGAACATCTCATTAAATTAGTTACGGATGCTTTCATCGCTCCAAAGACTGGATGAACCAAAAAAAAAAGAAGTTCCACGGGCCAAACCTAGCGCAGTTGGATTTCTCCCAGGACGTCGGCCTCTGCCCACACCCTCAGCAATTGTGGGCATAAAGCGGACTCTGATGCTAGTACAGCTGTAAATGTCTCAATAAATCAGTTACGCTTGCTTTCATCACTCCAAAGACTGGATGAACCACGAAGAAGTTCCACGGGCCAAACCTGGCGCAGTTGCATTTTCCCCCAGGACTTCGGCCTCTGTCCACACCCTCAGCAATTGTGGGCATAAAGCGGACTCTGATGCTAGTACAGCTGTAAATGTCTCAATAAATCAGTTACGCTTGCTTTCATCGCTCCAAAGACTGGATAAACCACAAAGAAGTTCCACGTGCCAAACATGGCGCAGTTGCATTTCCCCCAGGACTCGGCCTCTGCCCACACCCTCAACAATCATGGGCATAAAGCAGACTCCGATGCTAGTACAGCTGTGAACGTCATAAAATAAGTTACGGTTGCTTTCATCGCTCCAAAGACTGGATGAACCACAAAGAAGTTCCACGGACCAAACCTGGCGCAGTTGCATTTCCCCCAGGACTTTGGCCTCTGCCCACACTCTCAGCAATCGTGGGCATAAAGCGGAATCAGATGCTAGTACAGCTGTGAACATCATTAAATCAGTTACGGTTGCTTTCATCGCTCCAAAGACTGGATGAACCACGAGGAAGTTCCACGAGCCAAACCAGGCGCAGTTGCATTTTCCCCAGGACTACCGCATCTGCCCAAACACTCAGCAATCATGGGCATAAAGCGGACTCTGATGCTAGTACAGATATGAACATCTCATGAAATTAGTTACGGATGCTTTCATCGCTCCAAAGACTGGATGAACCACGAGGAAGTTCCATGAGCCAAACCTGGTGCAGTTGCATTTCCCCCAGGACTTCGGCCTCTGCCTACATCCTCAGCAATCGTGGGCATAAAGCGGACTCCGATGCTAGTACAGCTGTGAACATCATTAAATCAGTTACTGTTGCTTTCATCGCTCCAAAGACTGGATGAACCACAAAGAAGTTCCACGGGCCAAACCTGGCGCAGTTGCATTTCCCCCAGGACTTTGGCCTCTGCCCACGCTCTCAGCAATCGTGGGCATAACGCGGACTCAGATGCTAGTACAACTGGGAACATCATTAAATCAGTTATGGTTGCTTTCATCGCTCCAAAGACTGGATGAACCACAAAGAAGTTCCACGGGCCAAACCTGGCGCACTTGCATTTCCACCAGGACTTCGGCCTCTGCACACACCATCAGCAATCGTGCGCATAAAGTGGACTCCGATGCTAGTACAGCTGTGAATGTCTCATTAAATCAGTTACGGTTGCTTTCATCGCTCCAAAGACTGGATGAACCACGAGGAAGTTCCACGAGCCAAACCTGGCGCAGTTGCATTTTTTCCCAGGACTACCGCATCTGCCCAAACCCTCAACAATCGTGGGCATAAAGCGGACTCTGATGCTAGTACAGATATGAACATCTCATTAAATTAGTTACGGATGCTTTCATCGCTCCAAAGACTGGATGAACCATGAGGAAGTTCCATGAGCCAAACCAGGCGCAGTTGCATTTTCCCCAGGACTACCGCATCTGCCCAAACACTCAGCAATCATGGGCATAAAGCGGACTCTGATGCTAGTACAGATATGAACATCTCATGAAATTAGTTACGGATGCTTTCATCGCTCCAAAGACTGGATTAACCACGAGGAAGTTCCATGAGCCAAACCTGGTGCAGTTGCATTTTCCCCAGGACTACCGCATCTGCCCACACCCTCAGCAATCGTGGGCATACAGCGGACTCTGATGCTCATACAGATATGAACATCCCATTAAATTAGTTACGGTTGCTTTCATCGCTCCAAAGACTGGATGAACCACAAAGAAGTTCCACAGGCCAAACCTAGCGCAGATGCATTTCCCCCAGGACTTCGGCCTCTGCCTACACCCTCAGCAATCGTGGGCATAAAGCGGACTCCGATGCTAGTACAGCTGTGAACATCATTAAATCAGTTACTGTTGCTTTCATCACTCCAAAGACTGGATGAACCACAAAGAAGTTCCACGGGCCAAACCTGGCGCAGTTGCATTTCCCCCAGGACTTTGGCCTCTGCCCACACCCTCAGCAATCGTGGGCATAAAGCAGACTCCGATGCTAGTACAGCTGTGAACGTCTCATTAAATCAGTTAAGGTTCCTTTCATCGCTCCAAAGACTGGATGAACCACAAAGAAGTTCCACAGGCCAAACCTGGCGCAGTTGCATTTCCCCCAGGACTTCGGCCTCTGCCCACACCCTCAGCAATTGTGGGCATAAAGCGGACTCTGATGCTAGTACAGCTGTGAATGTTTCATTAAATTACTTACGGTTGCTTTCATCGCTCCAAAGACTGGATGAACCACAAAGAAGTTCCACGGGCCAAACCTGGCGCAGTTGCATTTCCCCCAGGACTTTGGCCTCTGCCCACGCTCTCAGCAATCGTGGGCATAACGCGGACTCAGATGCTAGTACAACTGGGAACATCATTAAATCAGTTATGGTTGCTTTCATCGCTCCAAAGACTGGATGAACCACAAAGAAGTTCCACGGGCCAAACCTGGCGCACTTGCATTTCCACCAGGACTTCGGCCTCTGCACACACCATCAGCAATCGTGCGCATAAAGTGGACTCCGATGCTAGTACAGCTGTGAATGTCTCATTAAATCAGTTACGGTTGCTTTCATCGCTCCAAAGAGTGGATGAACCACGAGGAAGTTCCACGAGCCAAACCTGGCACAGTTGCATTTTCCCCAGGACTACCGCATCTGCCCAAACCCTCAGCAATCATGGGCATAAAGCGGACTCTGATGCTAGTACTGATATCAACATCTCATTAAATTAGTTACAGATGCTTTCATCGCTCCAAAAACCTGATGAACCACAAAGAAGTTCCACGGGCCAAACCTAGCGCAGTTACATTTCCCCCAGGACGTCGGCCTCTGCCCACACCTTCAGCAATCGTGGGCATAAAGTGGACTCTGATGCTAGTAGAGCTGTGAATGTTTCATTAAATCAGTTACGCTTGCTTTCATCGCTCCAAAGACTGGATGAACCACAAAGAAGTTCCACGGGCCAAACCTGGCGCACTTGCATTTCCCCCAGGACTTCGGCCTCTGCACACACCATCAGCAATCGTGCGCATAAAGTGGACTCCGATGCTAGTACAGCTGTGAATGTCTCATTAAATCAGTTACGGTTGCTTTCATCGCTCCAAAGACTGGATGAACCACAAAGAAGTTCCACGGGCCAAACCTGGAGCAGTTGCATTTCCCCCAGGACTTTGGCCTCTGCCCACAATCTCAGCAATCGTGGGCATAAAGCGGACTGAGATGCAAGTACAGCTGTGAACGTCTCATTAAATCAGTTACGGTTTCTTTCATCGCTCCAAAGACTGGATGAACCACAAAGAAGTTCCACGGGCCAAACCTGGCGCACTTGCATTTCCCCCAGGACTTCGGCCTCTGCACACACCATCAGCAATCGTGCGCATAAAGTGGACTCCGATGCTAGTACAGCTGTGAATGTCTCATTAAATCAGTTACGGTTGCTTTCATCGCTCCAAAGACTGGATGAACCACGAGGAAGTTCCACGAGCCAAACCTGGCGCAGTTGCATTTTTTCCCAGGACTACCGCATCTGCCCAAACCCTCAGCAATCGTGGGCATAAAGCGGACTCTGATGCTAGTACAGATATGAACATCTCATTAAATTAGTTACGGATGCTTTCATCGCTCCAAAGACTAGATGAACCAGAAAAGAAGTTCCACAGGCCAAACCTAGCGCAGTTGCATTTCTCCCAGGACGTCGACCTCTGCCCACACCCTCAGCAATTGTGGGCATAAAGCGGACTCTGATGCTAGTACAGCTGTAAACGTCTCAATAAATCAGTTACGCTTGCTTTCATCACTCCAAAGACTGGATGAACCACGAAGAAGTTCCACGGGCCAAACCTGGCGCAGTTGCATTTTCCCCCAGGACTTCGGCCTCTGCCCACACCCTCAGCAATTATGGGCATAATGCTGACTCTGATGCTAGTACAGCTGTGAATGTTTCATTAAATCAGTTACGCTTGCTTTCATCGCAAAGACTGGATAAACCACGAAGAAGTTCCACGGGCCAAACCTGGCGCAGTTGCATTTCCCCCAGGACTCGGCCTCTGCCCACACCCTCAGCAAACGTGGGCATAAAGCAGACTCCGATGCTAGTACAGCTGTGAAAGTCATAAAATCAGTTACGGTTGCTTTCATCGCTCCAAAGACTGGATGAACCACAGAGAAGTTCCACGGGCCAAACCTGGCGCAGTTGCATTTCCCCCAGGACTTCGGCCTCTGCCCACACCCTCAGCAATCGTGGGCATAAAGTGGACTCCGATGCTAGTATAGCTGTGAATGTCTCATTAAATCAGTTACGCTTGCTTTCATCACTCCAAAGACTGGATGAACCACAAAGAAGTTCCACGGGCCAAACCTGGCACAGTTGCATTTCCCCCAGGACCTCGGCCTCTGCCCACACCCTCATCAATCGTGGGCATAAAGCGGACTCCGATGCTAGTACAGCTGTGAACGTCTCATTAAATTAGTTACAGTTTATTTCATCGCTCCAAAGACTGGATGAACCACGAAGAAGTTCCACGGGCCAGCCTCTACCTTGTGTGACCCGAGGTGCCGTGAGTTACATAGCAATGGGAAATCCATGTGTCCCCACACAATTTATTCTGTGTAGGTATCAGATAGCTGAACAACGCAATGGGAAAGCCATCTGCACTCTGGACCCAAGTCAGTCAGTGTATTTGTGCCAGACAGGTAAAACAACGCAATGGGAAGTCTGTGCACCCACAGCATAGGCAAGCCCAAGGAACTTAAAGATAGTATTACACATACAAAAATCACAGCGCCCAAACATGGCAGTTTCACCCCACCAAGGACCTAGGCCCACATTTCTACCCTAGTCAGTCAGTGTATTTGTGCCAGACCGGTAAAACACCGCTATGGGAAGTCTTTGTGCACGCACAGCATAGGCGAGCCAAAAAAACCCAAGGAAAGTATTACACATAAAGAAATTACAGCGCCCACACAAGGCAATTTCACCCTGCCAAGGACCTCTACCTCGGCTCACACCCTCAGTAATCGTGGGCATAAAGCGGACTCGGATGCTAGTGCAGCTGTGAATAATAATATCCAAAAAGTGATTGACAAAGTTAATTCCCCCTTTTTTTCTGGTGATAGATAATGCTTTTTTCTCCTGTTGCAGCGAATAGAATCATTAGGTTCTGCTGCTTTCCGCCAGTGGAGAAAAGAAGTCTGCGGAAATCCAGCCTGTGTTCATCTTTATGAGTGTAAGCATGTAGGCACTGGCAGTTGACAGGCGTGTACGCTTATCCGTGATGATTCCCCCAGCTGCACTAAACACCCTCTCTGACAAGACGCTAGCGGCAGAGAAGGCCAGAGCCTCCAGGGCGTACAGCGCATGTTCGTGCCACGTGTCAAGCTTCGACACCCAATAGTTGTATGGAGCAGAAGCATCACGGAGGACGGTGGTATGATTGGCTACGTACTCCCTCACCATCTTTTTACAGTGCTCCCTCCGACTCAGCCT
The DNA here is from genome assembly GCF_035609145.1 of Eleutherodactylus coqui. Lineage (NCBI taxonomy): Eukaryota > Metazoa > Chordata > Amphibia > Anura > Eleutherodactylidae > Eleutherodactylus > Eleutherodactylus coqui. Next base: position 127,465,110 of record NC_089839.1, on the reverse strand, counting down.
TGACTGGGGAGTCGTGACACAGTCTTGCTGGGGAGCCATAAAGCTGGCAAAGGCCTTGGAGAGTGTTCCCCTGCCTGCGCTGGACATGCTGCCTGATCCCCGCGCCTCCCCTGCTACTTGGCCCTCGGAACTGTGTCTTCTGCCACTAGCACTGTCAGATGGGAACTTTAGCATCACTTTTTCTACCAGGGCCCTGTGGTATTGCATCACTCTCGTACCCCTTTCCTCTTCGGGAATGAGAGTGGAAAGGTTCTCCTTATACCATGGGTCGAAAAGGGTGTACACACAGTAATCCGTGTTGGCAAGAATGCATCTAACGCGAGGGTCAAGGGAAAGGCAGCCTAACATGAAGTCAGCCATGTGTGCCAGAGTACCAGTACGCAATACATCGCTGTCCTCACTAGGAAGATGACTTTCAGGATTCTCCTCCTCCTCTACAGCCCATACACGCTGAACAGATGAGAGGCAAGCAGCATGGGTACCCTCTGCAGTGTGCCCAGCTGTCTCTTTCCCCTCCTCCTCCTGCTCCACCCCCTCCTCCTCCTCCTCCTCCTCCAAAATGCGCTGAGATATAGACATGAGGGTGGTCTGGCTATCAAGCGACATACTGTCATCCCCGTCTCCTGTTCCAACCGCAAAGCGGCGGCCTTTATGCTTTGCAGAAAACTTCTCAGCAGGCAAAGCAGCGGGATGGTAACGCTAATGATTGCAGCGTCGCCGCTCACCATCTGGGTAGACTCCTCAAGGTTTCCGAGGACCTGGCAGATATCTGCCATCCTTGCCCACTCCTCAGTAAAGAATTGTGGAGCCTGACTACCACTACGCCGCCCATGTTGCAGCTGGTATTCCACTATTGCTCTACGCTGCTCGTACAGCCTGGCCAACATGTGCAGCGTAGAATTCCAGCGTGTGGGCACGTCGCCCAGCAGTCGGTGCTCTGGCAGCTACAACCGATGTTGCAGGGTCCTCAGGGTAGCAGCATCTGTGGTGGACTTGCGGAAATGTGCGCAGACGCGGCGTACCTTGCTGAGCAGGTCAGACAACTGGGGGTAGTTTTTCAGAAACTGCTGAACCACCAGATTGAAGACGTGGGCCAGGCATGGCACGTGTGTGAGGCTGCCTAGCTGCAGAGCCGCCACCAGGTTACGGCCGTTGTCACACACGACCAACCCAGTTGGAGGCTCAGCGGCAAAAGTCAGACGTCGGTCTGCTCTGTCAGACCCTGCAACAGCTCGGGGGCCGTGTGCCTCTTGTCACCTAAGCTGATAAGTTTCAGCACGGCTTGCTGACGCTTGCCACCGCTGTGCTGCCGTGCCTCGTGCAACTTCCTGCTGGCAACGTGCTCACACTTCTTAATTGAGAGGTAGAGGTGGTGAGGAGGAGGGGGAGGGTTTGGAGGAGGTGGCATAAAACGCCTCAGATACCATCACTGAGGTAGGACCCGTTATTCTGGGTGTGGGTAGGACGTGAGCGGTCCCAGGCTCTGACTCGGTCCCAGCCTCCACCAAATTCACCCAATGTGCCATCGGAGATATAGTGGCCCTGCCTGCCAGTACTTGTCCACGTGTCCGTGGTTAAGTGGACGTTCCCAGTAACCGCGTTGGTGAGGGCACGATTTATGTTGCAGGAGACGTGCTGGTGTAGGGCTGGGATGGCAAACCGGGAAAAATAGTGGCGGCTGGGGACCAAGTAGCGCGGGACCGCCGCCGACAACATGTTTTTGAAAGCCTCCATTTCCACAAGTCTGTACGGCAGCATCTCAAGCCTGATCAATTTGGCAATGTGCACGTTTAAAGCTTGTGCATGCGGGTGGGTGGTGGCGTATTTGCGCTTTCGCTCCAACGCTTGTGTTACACAGTAGGAAGTGGTAATGCCTTCCCCGCATGTCTATTGACTAGAAAATGGCGCTAAACATGCGGGAAAGGAAATGCAATTGACTCGAGTACCGTGTGGTGTTCGACTCGAGTAACAAGCATCTCGAGTACCCTAATGCTCGAACGAGCATCAAGCTCGGACGAGTGTGCTCGCTCATCTCTAGTAGCTAAGTTTAACCCAACACTGATATCTTGTTGCAACAAGTTATCTGCTGCTGTGATTCTGGGATCTGTTCCTTCCTAGTAATCTGGTTTTGGTCTTGTATTTGGTCCTCTTCTTCTTCTGGTTCTGATATGAGTGGTTTTATGTGAGACTTGCTTGGTCTCACCTGTGTGTAACTTGGGAGGACTATTTAAACTGGCCTACTGCTTAGCTCATTAAGTACTGTTTAATTCAGTCTCCCACTGACTGTGGTGGAAGTTAGAGCTTGGTGCTGGATCTCCTGTTTTCCTGATTCTTCACTAAGCTAAGTACTAAGGTTACTATTGTTGATATTTTGTTCACTGTAGTTTTTTCCTGTCCCACGTAGAGTCTGCTAGTGGTCTGAGTATGTGGTCAGGTTCACCATGTTAGGGCGGGTTATCTGCTTATAGGCTGGTCCCTTACCTGGATAAAGCGTTTATAAGGACAGAGTTACCCTGGTGTCTGTTTTATTTATTATTTACCACTGTTTTGTGTGCACTTGCGATCTGTTTGTTCACAGCCCGTGAGTCTTTCAGGTTTTCGGATCCAGCACGTCCTGATTGGACGTGATATAACCATTATCTTACCATACTGAAAAGCTATTGAAAGGGCAAGAAAAAGCGTTAAGTGCCGAGTTAAACTTTGCTACATCTGTATGGTTGTCGGAAAAAATCTAGCAATTTTATCATTGCATTTAGGGAAACCTAAAAAGTCTATTACGCTGGCCTAGGTGAGGGCAGCACAGTATAGTGACAGACGTAGTTCACACGGCGAGATGTACTGCCAACATTTTTTTTTCAGCTGCACAAAAGATTTGATCAACCAATGAAGAAGTGTTTGCTTGTTCGTCGGCTGGTCAGTTGCAGCTTCACACAAATATTTTTGCCTGATCATCAAGGCTCTTAAGATTGTTGTATCTACATAACCAAATAAGCTAATTTATAAGTTGCAGACCAAAATACAGAAAGAAATGGCAGTATAGCAGTCTTTGACTTACCCCGCACCATGTATCACAAGTCCAATGAAGAAAATGATAAACAAGTTATGAGTATACCAAAATACTTCATAAAATGACCTTCTTATGAGTTCTGTAGATGAGGTTACAACTAACACCAGAGCCAATGTGATGACAAAGCCAGTGATGCCAGCTACAGAGACAAGCACTTCCTTTATAATATTCTAGAAGAAAACATATAACATAAGAAAATAAATGCGTATTAGATTATTATACATGTAGATTTCATCCCCCATAATTGTCTGTCCTCAAAAATGTAGCAATTCTATTGCTATTGTTGGGCCTCATGTGGCACAGAGTGTTAAGGCAGCAGAATGCAGTCCTAAGCTCTCACTCATGACCTGAAGGTTGTTGGTTCAATCCCTGCATGGTTCAGGTAGCCAGCTCAAGGTTGACTCATCCTTCTGAGGTCAGTAAAATAAGTACCCAGCTTACTGGGGAGTAATAAACAAATTATCTGAAAAGTGCTGTGGAATAAGTTGGCTCTATACAAATAACAAGTCCTTTTCCCTCCTTCTTTTATGACACATGATTTTATGAAATGCACAATAATCTTACTGTATATTAAAAATTGTACAAATGGAGGGGGGCGTGGCTAGCCAATGAGGGAGTAGGTCGCACGCCAGCACTGCTCCCGCAACCGACCCCAGAAAACCCACAGGCAGATGACCCAGACCCGGCTACTTACGGCAATGACCAAGGGGAAGAGAAGAGGAACCTCCAGGACACCATCGGAGGACACAGGGAGAGGAATAGCGGCGTTTATGAAGAGAACGGCGGGAGGAGAGTCCCGCGCGGCAGCGCCCAAGATGGCAGACGCAGAACTTCTGGAGCGGCAGACAACCTCGGAGGGACCGCCCGGCCCGGGCGCACGGAGCGGAGCCAGCGCTGAAGGAGGAAGCGAGACGGCACACAGCCCCGAAGGCAAAAGAGGCAGGGGAGCTGCCGGGGCCGGCGGGGGAGAGCCGGAGGGGGGCGGAGCCTCTGAACCCGCGGCCAGCAACTATACAGGAAGAAGGAGACGGCCCCCGACCGGAGACAGCAGCTCAGCAGCACCCGTGGCTGTGGGAGCGGTGAGTGATGCGGGCATAACAGACTCAGGGGAGGGGGTGCCTCATCTACAGGGGCTGGGACCACCGGGGCCCCGGCCCCCCTCCCGCAGTCTCCCCCCCCCCGAGCCCCACAGAACCACAGGAGCCAGGAGGGAGCACGCCCCAAGACTGCACCCAAGTGCAGATCCCCATGCATAAGGGGACTCCCAACCCACAAGGGGCAACAGGCTCAGTGCCCACCAGCAATAAGGGAACGGAAGGAGCCCGCATCAGCTTAGGCCCCCTGCAACCCCTAGATCTGGAGAGAGAACTCTCACAACGCTCCTCACCCCCCCAGAGCGGCTCAACACCACCGCCAAATCGCGGTTCCCCCCCATCAGGCAGCTCACCAGAACCACAAAGTTCCCCCGAATCGCAGCACAATGCCAGAATTGCCCACAAGGGCTCCTTAAGAGGCCCATATGCGGACGCAAAAGGGGCCACAGTAACCCAGTCAACCTGGGACTACCCGCAGCCTCAAAGAATGCCGAGCCAAAGAAGACCCAGACAGCCAGACACCCAGGGCACAACAGAGCCCACAAACCATACAACATCAACACGGGAGTCGACCTCGTGGCAAATCAGCCATAAACACTCCAGCGATACAGAGAGGCATTCAACCGAGGCCAGACGCCCCATCCCGAGGAGTCCCAATGATTCTCCCACGCTGACACAGGAAGAGAGCTGCGACTGGAAAAAGCATCTCAGAGCCTTACCAACACAGAACCATATTGACGCCCAGTTCCAGCAACTGGAAACCTCCCGCAAGAAAGACATGGAGTCCCTCCAATTTGAGATTCGACAGATTGGCCAAAGAGTAGAGGCGGTGGAGGAGGCCCAGGAGAAGACAACAGAGACCCTCGAGGCTCATAACCAAGAACTCCACTTACACTCCCAACAGATCCTAGACCTCTATACCCACATAGACGATTTGGAGAACCGTCACCGAAGAAATAACCTGCGCATAAGAGGCCTCACAGAGGAAATAGAACCATCCCAACTTGAACCCTGGGCCCAGTCTTTCTTCATAATATCCTGAAGAGACCCGAAGCTACCATCCTGGAAATCGATAGAATTCACAGAGCACTAGGCCCGAAACCCGCGGATCCGGCCAGACCAAGGGATGTGGTCTGTCGAATCCATTTTTACAAGGATAAAGACTTAATACTACAAAAAACCCGTGCCATTAAAGAACTGACCTTCAAGGGAACACCGATCTATATTCTCCCAGACCTCTCTCGTAGGACCCTCCAGCTGCGGAAAGCCTTAAAACCCCTACTGACTCTACTGCAGGACAGGGAAATACCCTATCGTTGGGGGTTCCCCTTCCAATTACACGCAACCAAGAATGGCAAATCTACAACATTCAGAGGACTGGGAGACTTACCAAACTTCCTGGGCACCCTAGAGCTTCCCCCGGTCCGGTTGCCGGACTGGCCCACCCCGTGCGCCCTGCCGGTGATGCCCCCAAGGAACACATGGCAACCAGCACCTGCAAAATCCAGACGCCGCCGCAAAGAACCGCGACAGGGAGAAAGAAGCGAACCCCCGGAATGATCCGACGAACCGTATACTTAACCTAACTCACCCTGTGATATAACTTTCTTCAATCTAATCCTCTATTCTCTATCTCACCCGTTAATTACCCCCCCTTCTCTCTTTCACAATCATTACCCCGCTAGGGGAACGTGCTATCAGATCTAACCAGATGGGGGGTAAAGTTACACCCAGTTGGGTCTGGGAACGTCTACGCCTATTACCACCAGTCCTGGGCTCTTTTCTTTTTGAAAGAGGGGAGCCGGGAAACAATAAATACTAGGGGTTGGGAAGCGGGAGGAGCTTACCCCTCCTTGGTTTCCACTCTCCCACGTAGGGCTGACAGCTAATTAAAGCTGCCGATTTCTGCCTGAACTAGGCAGGCTATTAGTTGAAGGGGACCAACAGGGTCACCCCAACAGTTACTGTTTGTACCCCAGTTAAGTGTTATCCCCTTATGGGTTCCCTATCCACCTCCTTCCCTCATGTGTCCCCCCTACCCCCCAATAACCTGAGCGAGAGGAGACAAAGGCACACACCTATCCTTGCAATAGACTCCAAATGGCGAATCTAACATTTTGCTCATTTAACACTAAAGGCTTGAACAGCCCTCAGAAGAGAAGGCAGCTCCTCTACCATCTCCACAAAAAAAAGGTGATGGTGGCTCTACTACAAGAAACCCATTTCAAGGCGGGTTGTGTGCCAGCCTGCTCCTCCTCGTTCTACACCACGTGGCTGCACAGCCCCGACCCCCTGAGAAAGGCTGGAGGGAGGGGTCTCCATAGCTTTGCATAGAACTCTACAGAACCAGCGGATTGACTCACTGACTGATGAAGGAGGTAGATATATTTTCCTCAAGGTTGAAATTCTGGGTAAAGTAATCACATTTGCAAATATCTATCTTCCTAACCAGAACCAGGTATCCCAAGCACTGAAAGTGTTAAACATCCTCGCCAAATTCGCGGATGGATCGGAAATCATCCTGGGAGGCGATCTCAACCTTGTCATGGATCCCACCATGGACACCTCATCGGGTAAGTCCTCTGTCTCCCGAACAGCACTTAGGACACTTAAGAAAAAATTAGACGCACTACAGCTTGTAGATCTCTGGAGAATTTTGCATCCAGAGGACCGAGATTTCACCTTCCACTCAGCAGCCCACAATTCCTATAGCAGGATTGACTACTTACTGGTCTCACACAGCCTTCTAGATAGATACCCTTCATGCTCACACGGAGACATATTGTGGTCAGACCATGCTCCGGTTCTGGGAGGCCTAGCGGGATGGGGAACCACTCCAAGACTCCAGTCTTGGAGACTTAATGACAATCTCCTAAGAGACCCATTATGCACCGCGGCAATCAGGAATGCAATAGAAACATTCAAAGAGGTTCATCAAACCGATCAGACCCCAGCCCCAGTAAAATGGGAAACACTAAAATGCATCCTGAGAGGGGTATTAATCTCCCATGGAACGAGAATTAAAAAAGAGAGATCGGCGACTCTGACGGGATTATTAGCCTCTCTGAGGGACAGGGAAAGCGCAAATAAAAGACAGCAAAGCGAGGCCCTGAGAGCAGAGATTTCGTCAATACGTCAACAAATTCTGGGAATTCTAGATCAGCGCTCCCTGACCTCCAGAGATAAGCTCAGGAAGGGGTCCTTTGAATATGGAGATAAATGCGGAAGCCACTTAGCCAGAACCCTCCACCCTAGATCGCCACTTACTTATATCCCCAAAATTCAATCATCTAAAGGACGCATGGCCCACAGCACCAAAGATATACTAGAAGAATTCCAATCTTATTACAACAAACTTTACAATATCCCGACAGAGCCCCCTTCCACCTCTTCTCCCCGGGATGAAGAGATGGAAGCATATCTACTAGCACACGCCCCAAAGAGCCTGACGCCAACAGAGGCAGAGGAACTAGAACAAGACTTTACTCCACAAGAACTGACGGCCATAATACAAAATTTAAAGACAAACAAAAGCCCAGGACCAGACGGGTATACGGCCAGGTTTTATAAACTGTTTGTGGAAGAACTGGCCCCAATAGCATTAGACGCTTTTAACACAGTAAATAGAGGACATCCATTTCCCAAGGAGGCACTACAGGCGCACATCTCAATCATTCTCAAACCAGGAAAGGACCCCTCGGCCTGCGGGAGTTATAGACCAATTTCATTAATAAATGTAGACGTCAAGATGTTTGCAAAATTGATAGCAAACAGGCTACAGAATCTAATACCTAGGCTGATCCACCTGGAGCAAGTGGGCTTCGTACCAGGCAGAGAGGCAAGGGACAACACCATTAAGACACTATCCTTGATAGCCAGAGCCAAATCCACCAATACCCCGTTGTGCCTTCTGGCAATCGATGCCAAGAAGGCATTCGACAGGGTGAGTTGGACCTTCCTCTCTGCCACACTAAAAAAAATTGGAATGGGCCCTCGAATGCTCCAGTGGGTCATGGCGCTGTATGAAGACCCCACAGCTAGAATTAGAGTGAACGGGTCACTGTCTGACCCCTTCAAAGTGAGTAATGGAACGAGACAGGGGTGCCCCCTTTCCCCCTTCTTATATATCTTAACTATGGAGGTTTTAGCCAATTCGATCAGAAGCAACGACTCAATAAAAGGATTCAAGATAAACACTTCAGAACACAAAATGGCACTATTTGCAGATGATCTGCTACTTTATTTATCCAATCCCCGAGTCGGCATGCCTGTGGTCCTTAAAGAATTTGAAAAATTTGGGAGAATAAACAATTACAAAATCAACGCCCAAAAATCCGAAGCCCTGAACGTCTCACTCCCGCAGGCCGAGGTCTCCCAACTGGAGGCAGCGCTCCCCTTTCGGTGGGCTAACTCACATATAAAATACTTGGGAACCAACATCTCAGCAGACCCCTCCCAGGCCTATAAACTAAACTACATTCCCTTTGTCGAGAACCTGGAAAGAACCCTGGGTAAATGGAACCCATTATACATTTCGTGGAATGGACGAATCAACGCGGTTAAAATGGATATACTGCCCAAATTCCTTTATCTCTGCCAAACCATCCCAATAGGGCTCCCGAGATCTTTCTTCCTAAAAATCAAATCAATAATCACAAACTTCGTTTGGAGGGGCCAAAAACCACGATTGAGACATTCACTTTTGACTAGAGACAAAGAAAGGGGAGGACTGGGCCTGCCAGACTTTTCTTTATATCACAAGGCCAACATAGCAAATTGTGCCCTAGACCTTATCAAGGGACGGGATACCAGGCTTTGGGTTGATATAGAGCATTCAGGTGAAGTAGATGGGATATACGGAGCACCCTGGATTCCCCCTAAATGGGTCAAGTCTATCCCCAACATCCCTCCCTTCAGTCTCCAATTATTCACCACGTGGGCAAGTTTCGCGCCTCGACTAGGATTAGTTACAATACCAGGCCCTTTAACACCTCTCCTAGCAAACCCTCTATTCGAAATAGCCACAAGAGAAAAGGGATTGCTATCCCTCCCTACTGACCCAATTCCAAGGCTGAGAGATGTAGTAACACAGTCGGGACTGAAACCCTTGACCGAGATCAGGGGCCAGAACACCCCACGGCCAGGAATATGGCTCCAATATCTTCAGCTGAGGGGCTTTGTGGGCTCGCTGAGGCCGGGAGTGAATCTGACGGCGCCTCTTACGGAGTTCGAGCAACTCTGCATGTCAGACCAAAACCAGAGACACATGATATCTAAGATCTACAAAATGTTGCTAAGTCGGGAGACGGAGGATGAGGCCCCGAAATATAAAGAGGCTTGGGAAAGGGAACTGGGTGAAAACCTCACCGAGGAGGACTGGAGCAAAATATGGGCCCTTACGCATAAGATCTCCACAGCAGGCAAAGTACAGGACCTTAACTACAAGATAGTCTCAAGGTGGTATAGGACCCCAGACCAATTACAGAGAATTTTCCCCCAGTCCTCCTCGGCATGCTGGCGATGCAGAGGGAGCAGAGGTACAATGATACACATCTGGTGGGAGTGCCACCTAGTGGCCGACCTTTGGAAGGAAGTGACAACCCTGTACAATCATATCAGTCGCACAGATGTGACTATGACTCCTAAACTTGCCCTGCTCTCCCTGTTCCCAGGGGCTGCGAGAATAGCTAAGACAAGTTTACTAAAACACTTTATTATTGCAGTGAGAAGACGGATCCCAAGACTCTGGCGCACCACGACTGCCCTGACTAGAGGTTTGTGGGTGGAAGAGCTCCACACTCTCATGAGATTTGACGAGCTGGGGGCTGACGAGCCGAAACTGTGGGAAACCTACTATAAGACGTGGCAGTCGTGGGTCGCCTTTAGGGGATCAGACGCCCTCAAATATTGGATTGAACAAGGAACGATTGATTGAGCAGCCACTACCCTGACGAGTACTGAGACAATAATCGTTATAGTCTTGCTTGTCTATATGTACCGAGTCTCCACCCCTCCACTTCCCCCCCCTTCCCCCCCCCCCAACCCCCCTCTCCTATGTACGTCTTAGAATAAGAAAAGTTAAGTTAAGTCATTACAATCGGAAGAGAGGAAAAGGTCTATCGAGTATTTAGACTAGGCCCGGGTCGATTACCCAACCCCGAACCTTAGTCACCATCACAGGGAGGGAGCGGCTGGGAATGAACCACCAAGAGTGGGGCCACCAGGCAGCCCCCGAACAATCTACATGATTCAACGTCTCATTAGCTCAGACTTCCCCCTCTCCACTTCCTCTCTATCCTTCATATTTACAACTGCCTAAGTAGAAGTTAACAGAATTGCATTGCTAAAAGTTTTCCTTTTTTCTGTTGATTGATCAAGATATAAGCAAATAACTATGACAAAGTGGTACTTAATAAAATTTATTTGAACCTAAAAATTGTACAAATGGAAACATCCCACCATACTAAATAGTACAGGCGATAAATGGGATAAGATCACAAACATCCTAATTACCTCATGTGAGCAGTTCATACTCACAAAAATAAAAGAACTACAAGTAGAAGGAAAGCAATGTGGCTTGACATGACTGTAAGGGGGGGTAATAAGTGAAAAAAATAAAGCGTTTAAATTATTAAAGCAAGAAGGCAGTGAAGAAGTGCTAAAAACATACAGAGAAAAGAACAAATTATGTAAGGAAAAGATAAAAACTGCAAAGGAGGAGACAGAAAGACTGATTGCCAAAGAAAGCAAAAATAACCCTAAACTATTTTTCTATTATATTAATGGTAAAAGGATTTGCAATGAAAGCACTGGCCCTTTAATAAATAATGCAGAAGAAATCATAGAAGATGATGGGGGAAAGGCAAATCTATTAAATAGTTTTTTCTGGATAGTGTATTCAGGAAGGAAAAAAGAAATGTCACATGAGATGCAGGGGGATAAAACAAAATATAACCTGCCTAACTCAGGAGGAAGTGCAGAGCTGGTTAAAAAAAGATTAAAATTGACAAATCACCGTGCCCAGATGGAATACGTCCAAGGGTTTTAAGGGAACTAAATGACGTGATAAACTGACCGCTATTTCTTATATTTAGGGAGACTATTGAGATCGGGGTTGTACTACTGGATTCGCGTATTGCCAATGTGGTTCCAATATAGAAAAAGGGGGCAAGAAGGGAGCCTGGTAACTACAGGCCGCTAAGTCTCACTTCAATAATACTGTATATTCCGGCATATAAGACGACCTTTTAACCCTGAACAATCTGCTCTGCAGTCCGGGGTCGTCTTATACGTCAGGTATATAGTTGTCCGGAAAAAAAAAATGAATACTCATCTTCCGTGGCACTGCTGCAGGTTGTCTCTCCCCCGTGCATGCTGGCAGAGCATTGCTTTCTGCAAGCGGGGCTTGAAATCCCTGCCTCCAGAAAGCTAATGCAATAACATCATTGAATGGCTATGACTGGCTAACGCAGCGCCAGCTTTCATTGGCTGACGCCGTCTAAGTTAGCCAATCAGAGCATTAGCTTTCTGCAGGCGGGGCATTGAAGCCCCGCTTGCAGAAAGCAATGCTCTGCCAGCATGCACGGGAAAGCGAGAGGCTGCAGCAGCGCCGCCGGGGTTGAGTATTCTTTTTTTTTTTCACACTGTATTCCCGGCAAATAAGACAAGTCGGGGGTCGTCTTATACGCCCCATCGTCTTATATGTCGGGAATATACTGTAATTGGAAAAATATTTGAGGGGTTTCTGAGAGATGCCATCCTGGAATACCTGAAGGAAAGCAATGGTATAACTCCTCATCAGCATGGGTTCATAAGGGGTCGATCAAGTCAGACCAATTTGACCAGCTTCTGAAATGAAGTAAATTCTAGGCTGGGCCTTGGAGAATCTATTGATCTTGTATATCTGGATTTTTTTTAAAGCATTTGATACTGTGCCGAATAACAGGCTGATATATGAAATGAGACAGCTCAGACTGGACAAAAAGGTGTGTAGTTTGGTAAAGAACTGGCTCAGAGATAGAAAGCGGAGGGTGGTAATAAATGAATCAGACTCTGATTGGGCCACCGTTGCTAGTGGGGTACGGCAGGGTTCAGTAGGCCCCATTTTGGTCAATATATTTATCAATGACCTGATAGAGGGACTGCACAGTAAAATATCAATATTTGCAAACGACACAAAATTATACAAGGCAATTAATACAACGGAGGACTATGTACGGCTACAAATGCACATAGATAAGATGTGGGCTTGGGTAGATAAATGGCAAATGAAGTTCAATGTTGATAAATGTAAGGTTATGCACATAAGCAGGAGAAGCGGATGTCACCAATACACACTAAATGGGTTACTGATAAGGAAAAGTAATATGGAAAAAGACCTAGGTGTACTAGTTGACTGTAGACTTAACTGGAGCAATCAATGCCAGTGAGCTGCTGCAAAAGCAAATACAGTCTTGGGGTGCATTAAAAGAGGTATAGGGGCGATGGACGAGATCATTATTCTTCCACTATATAAGGCCCTTGTCAGGCCTCACATGGAATACTGTGTACAGTTCTGGACACCAGTGCTCAGGAAAGATGTTGCAGTGCTTGAGGAGGTTCAAAGAAAAGCAACTAAATTAATAAACAGAATGCGAGAGCTGGAATACCCAGAGAGGCTATCAAAATTGGGATTATTTACCCTGGAAAAAAGGCAGTTAAGGGGCGACCAAATAACTATGTATAAAAATATTAGGGGACAATACAAGGATCTCTGCCATGACCTGTTTATACCCAGGACTGGGACGGTAAAAAGAGGGCATCCTCTATGTTTAGATTAACAAAGGTTTCATTACCAACGTAGAAGGGGGTTCTTTACTGTAAGAGCAGTGAGTCTGTGGAACTCTCTGCCTGAGGATGTGGTGATGGCAAAATCGATAAAGGAATTTAAGAGGGAACTAGATGCCTTTCAGGAGCACTAGGACATTACAGGATATAGACATTAAATAACCAACAGGGTTATTGATCCGGGTCTTGGAGTCAGGTAGGAACTTTCAAACGTTGATCCAGGGATTATTTTGACTGCCATTATGGAGTCGGGAAGGAATTTTTTGCCCCAAATGGGCTAATTGGCTTCTGCCTCATTGGGTTTTTTTTTTTTGCCTTCCTCTGGATCAACAATGGGAGTTGGGGGGTGGAAATAGGCTGAACTAGTTGGACATTGTCTCCCTTCAGCATAACATACTATGTTACTATGTAAATATTACATATTTATTGACATGGTAAAATAACATGTTTTATACTTATAGCTATCATATGTTCAACTAGTCGGAAAAAGACTAACATTAGGCCAACATTGTTTAGCAGTTAATTTTAACCTATGAAATTTTTATTAAAGGCCAGATTAAGATTGTGTTCACATGTACTGGTAGTGAACGATGCTGTCAAAATCCACATTAAAAACATGGCAGTAATTTGTAAGCAAACAGAGAGAATAATAAAATAGAAAGATTTGCATGTTGTCCATGTTTTGGACCCATTTCTGGTTCTGATACAACTAGTGCTAGAAAATAATAGGAAGAATACTGTAGAGTGAAAGTGGCCTCAATCTTACTTCATTATTGAGCTTCTCAATACCCCCATCAATCAGTTGCCCTTCTAATCTTTTCAACCTTGGGGTGTCACTTATTGTGTAATAGTCATTGGAGGTGAACCACATATTCAAACGTGAAGCATTATTAATGATATATGGCAGCATAAAATATCCATACGGAAGTTACCTTATATGATGTTAATAAATACTCTGGACTAAATAAATATTATAGAGGTCATACTAACCTGGGCTAACCAGAAACATTGTATTTGCATGCTTTCAATGCTACTTAGGCCTCTTCATCAGGCTGGTATAATATAACCGTATCTGAGACCTTTTTTGTCTGAATGGAAGGCACATTTCAGGTTTTATGCAATCAAGTATGCTGATTTCAAAAATCAATGCCCCCTCCCAACAATTTTTACTTCTGAAAAACCCTCATTAGCAAGGCATACCTTAGCTAAGCACCACACTACCTCCAACAAAGCACAATCACTGCCTGCATGACACTCCGCTGCCACTTCTCCTGGGTAACATGCTGCCCAACCCCCCCCCCCACGACCCAGTGTCCACAGCGCACACCAAACTGTCCCTGCCCAGCCTTCAGCTGCCCTCATGCCACGCCACCCTCATGTCTATTTATAAGTGCGTCTGCCAGAGGAACCGCAGGCACACACTGCAGAGGGTTGGCACGGCTAGGCAGCAACCCTCTTTAAAAGGGGCGGGGCGATAGTCCACAATGCTGTACAGAAGCAATGAGAAATCCAATCCTGTGCCACCTCCATCTGGAGCTGCACACGTGGGCATAGCAATGGGGAACCTATGTGCCACACACTATTCATTCTGTCAAGGTGTCTGCATGCCCCAGTCAGACCGCGGTTTTTTATAAATAGTCACAGGCAGGTACAACTCCGCAATGGGAATTCCGTGTGCACCCACAGCATGGGTGGCTCCCTGGAACCCACCGGCTGTACATAAATGTATCCCATTGCAGTGCCCATCACAGCTGAGCTAACGTCAGATTAAATGCAGGTGGGCTTCGGCCCACACTGCATGCCCCAGTCAGACCGGGGTTTTTAATTCATAGACACAGGCAGGTACAACTCCCTATTGTGAAGTCCCTGTGGACTGACAGCATGGGTGGGTGCCAGGAAGCCACCGGCGGTACATAAATATATCCCATTGCATTGCCCATCACAGCTGAGGTAATGTCATGTTTAATGCAGGTGGGCTTCGGCCCACACTGCATGCCCCAGTCAGACTGGGGTTCTTTAGAAGTGGACACATGCAGTTACAACTCCCTGTGGACCCACAGCATGGATGGCTCCCTGGAACCCACCGGCGGTACATAAATATATCCCATTGCAGTGCCCAACACAGCTGATGTAACGTCAGCTGTAATGCAGGTGGGCTAAAAATTAATTTGATTACACTGTAGGCGAGGGCCCCCAAAAATTGGTGTACCAACAGTACTAATGTACCTGAGAAAAATTGCCCATGCCCAACCAAGAGGGCAGGTGAAACCCATTAATCGCTTTGTTTAATGTGGCTTAATTGGTAACTAGGCCTGGAGGCAGCCCAGTAAAAATAAAAATTGGTTGAGGTGAAAGTTTCAACGCTTTAATGAGCATTGAAACGTATAAAAATTGTTTAGAAAAATTATATGACTGAGCCTTGTGGGCCTAAGAAAAATTGCCCGTTCGGCGTGATTATGTGAGGTTTCAGGAGGACGAGCAAGTGGAGGAGGAGGAATATTATACACAGATTGAGGAAGCAAAAAGGTCCCCGTTTTGGATGGTGATAGAGAACGATGCTTCCATCCGTGGGTGCAGCCTACGTATTGTTTAGGTATCGCTGCTGTCCACTGGTGGAGAAGAGAAGTCTGGGGAAATCCAGGCTTTGTTCATCTTGATGAGTGTAAGCCTGTCGGCACTGTCGGTTGACAGGTGGGTACGCTTATCTGTGATGATTCCCCCAGCCACACTAAACACACTCTCTGACAAGACGCTAGCAGCAGGACAAGCAAGCACCTCCAGGGCATACAGCGCGAGTTCAGGCCACGTGTCCAGCTTTGACACCCAGTAGTTGTAGGGGGCAGAGGCGTCACCGAGGACGGTCGTGCGATCGGCTACGTACTCCCTCACCATCCTTTTGCAGTGCTCCCGCCAACTCAGCCTTGACAGGGGACCGGTGATACAGTCTTGCTGGGGAGCCAGAAAGCTGGCAAAGGCCTTGGATAATGGTCTCCTGCCTGCGCTGTACATGCTGCCTGATCTCTGCGCCTCCCCTGCTACCTGATCTCTGCGCCTCCCCTGCTACCTGGGCCGCGGAAATGCGCCTTCGGCCACTAGCGCTGTCGGATGGGAAGTTTACCTTCAGTTTGTCCACCAGCGCCCTGTGGTATAGCATCATTCTCGAACCCCTTCCCTCTTCGGGAATGAGAGTGGAAAGGTTCTCCTTATACCGTGGGTCGAGCAGTGTGTACACCCAGTAATCCGTAGTGGCCAGAATGCGTGTAACGCGAGGGTCACGAGAAAGGCATCCTAACATGAAGTCAGCCATGTGTGCCAGGGTACCTGTACGCAACACATGCCTGTCCTCACTCGGAAGATCACTTTCAGGATCCTCCTCCTCCTCCTCCTCCTCATGCTCCTCCACCTCCTCCTCCTCCTCCTCCTCCTCCTCCTCCTCCTCTGGCCATACACGCTGAAAGGATGACAGGCAAGCAGCATCTGTCCCCTCAGCAGTGGGCCAAGCTGTCTCTTCCCCCTCCTCCTCATGCTCCTCCCCCTCCTCCTCCTCCTCAACGCGCTGAGATATAGACATGAGGGTGCTCTGACTATCCAGCGACATACTGTCTTCCCCCGCCTCCGTTTCCAAGTGCAAAGCGTCTGCCTTTATGCTTTGCAGGGAACTTCTCAAGAGGCATAGCAGAGGAATGGTGACGCTAATGATTGCAGCATCCCCGCTCAGCATCTGGGTACACTCCTCAAAGTTTCCAAGGACCTGGCAGATGGCTGCCAACCAGGCCCACTCTTCTGTAAAGAATTGAGGAGGCTGACTCCCACTACGCCGCCCATGTTGGAGTTGGTATTCCACTATAGCTCTATGCTGCTCATAGAGCCTGGCCAACATGTGGAGCGTAGAGTTCCACTGTGTGGGCACGTCGCACAGCAGTCGGTGCACTGGCAGATGAAACCGATGTTGCAGGGTCCGCAGGGCGGCAGCGTCCGTCTTGGAGTTGCGGAAATGTGCGCTGACCCGGCGCACCTTTCCGAGCAGGTATGACAAGTGTGGGTAGCTTTTCAGAAAGCGCTGAACCACCAAATTAAAGACATGGGCCAGGCATGGCACGTGCGTGAGGCTGCCGAGCTGCAGAGCCGCCACCAGGTTACGGCCGTTGTCACATACGACCATGCTCGGTTGGAGGCTCAGCGGCGCAAGCCAGCGGTCGGTCTGCTCTGTCAGACCCTGCAGCAGTTAGTGGACCGTCTGACTCTTCTCTCCTAAGCTGAGTAGTTTCAGCACGGCCTGCTGACGCTTGCCCACCGCTGTGCTGCCACGCCGCGCGACACCGACTGCTGGCGACGTGCTGCTGCTGACACATCTTGATTGCGAGACAGAGGTTGCGTAGGAGGAGGAGGAGAAAGCATACACCGCCGCAGATACCACCACCGAGCTGTGGCACGCAATTCGGGGGACGGGTAGGACGTGAGCGGTCCCAGGCTCTGACCCTGTCCCAGCCTCCACTAAATTCACCCAATGTGCCATCAGGGAGATATAGTGGCCCTGCCCGCCTGTGCTTGTCTACGTGTCTGTTGTTAAGTGGACCTTGGCAGTAACCGCGTTGGTGAGGGCGCGTACAATGTTGCGGGAGACGTGGTCGTGCAGGCCTGGGACGGCACATCGGGAAAAGTAGTGGCGACTGGGAACCGAGTAGCGCGGGGCCGCCGCCGCCATCATGCTTTTGAAAGCCTCCGTTTCCACAAGCCTATACGGCAGCATCTCCAGGCTGATCAATTTGGCAATGTGCGGGTGCGTGGCGGCGTACTTGCGCTCGCGCTCAAACAGTGGCGCTAGCGACAACTGGACGCTGCGCTGAGAGACATTGCTGGATGCGGCCGAGGACAGCGGAGGTGAGGGTGTGGGTGCAGGCCAGGAGACGGTAGTGCCTGTGTCTTTAGAGGGGGGTTGGATCTCAGTGGCAGGTTGGGGCACAGGGGGAGAGGCAGTGGTGCAAACCGGAGGCGGTGAACGGCCTTCGTCCCACCTTGTGGGGTGCTTGGCCATCATATGCCTGCGCATGCTGGTGGTGGTGCCTCCCAAGCTGATCTTGGCGCGACAAAGGTTGCACACCACTGTTCGTCGGTCGTCAGGCGTCTCTGTGAAAAACTGCCACACCGTAGAGCACCTTGACCTCTGCAGGGTGGCATGGCGCGAGGGGGCGCTTTGGGAAACAGTTGGTGGATTATTCGGTCTGGCCCTGCCTCTACCCCGGGCCACCGCACTGGCTCGGCCTGTGCCCATACCCTGACTTGGGCCTCCGCGTCCTCGGCCGTGTCCACGTCCTCTAGGCCTCCCCCTACCCCTCAGCATGCTGTATTACCAGTAATGCAGATACAGTACGCTGTAATTAAATGTGCCGCTTATTGGCCTGTGGTTGGAGGCTGACTTCGCTTACGGAACGCCAGGAAATAATTTTGCGCAAGCCTGCTGTAACACTTAGCTGGCTGCGTATGAATTTGGAGAAATACTACACCCAGCACAGACCCAGAACACTGAGGACAGTCACAGGCAGCCCAAATAGATTTTTTTCCCCAAATTTTTTTGCAAAGGCCCACTGCCTATATTCAATCAATATGTCTTCTGTCCCTGCCTAAGCGCTTCTGGCCCTGGAGTATGTCAAAGAACTGCAGTGTGTTGCACTGTGAACTGCAATACAGCGGTGATTTCACAGCCCAGACAGAGCCAGGAAATAATTTTGCGCAAGCCTGCTGTAACACTTAGCTGGCTGCGTATGAATTTGGAGAACTACTACACCCAGCACAGACCCAGAACACTGAGGACAGTCACAGGCAGCCCAAATAGATTTTTTTCCCCAAATTTTTTTGCAAAGGCCCACTGCCTATATTCAATCAATATGTCTTCTGTCCCTGCCTAAGCGATTCTGGCCCTGGAGTATGACAAAGAACTGCAGAGTGTTGCACTGTGAACTGCAATACAGCGGTGATTTCACAGCCCAGACAGAGCCAGGAAATAATTTTGCGCAAGCCTGCTGTAACACTTAGCTGGCTGCGTATGAATTTGGAGAACTACTACACCCAACACAGACCCAGAACACTGAGGACAGTCACAGGCAGCCCAAATAGATTTTTTTCCCAAAATTTTTTTGCAAAGGCCCACTGCCTATGTTCAATCAATATGTCTTCTGTCCCTGCCTAAGCGCTTCTGGCCCTGGAGTATTACTGCAGGGCGCAATGCTCTGCACGGCCGATATACCAAAAAAAAAAAAAGTGCAACACTGCAAAAAGCAGCCTCCACAGTACTGCACACGGTTAGATGTGGCCCTAAGAAGGACCGTTGGGGTTCTTGAAGCCTAAAATACTCCTAACACTCTCCCTATAGCAGCTCCAACAAGATACCACTTTCCCTCCTCTATGTCAGAACGCATCTGTGGCGAGCCGCGGGAGGGGCCGATTTTTATACTCGGGTGACACCTGATCTCGCCAGCCACTCACTGCAGGGGGGTGGTATAGGGCTTGAACGTCGCAGGGGGAAGTTGTAATGCCTTCCCTGTCTTTCAATTGGCCAGAAAAGCGCGCTAACGTCTCAGAGATGAAAGTGAAAGTAACCCGAACATCGCGTGGTACTCGTTACGAGTAGTGAAGTACTCGAAAATCGTGGTGCTCAATTGCGAAATCGCCCTTACCGAGTACGTTCGCTCATCTCTATTATTTATATTTCTGTATGTAGAGTACAAAAAAAAATTACAATCTTTACAACAGTCATATACTCATTAGCCTACTCAATTTACTTATATACTGTTTAGGAGAAGGATAGTTGAAGTCTTTTTTTAATCGAAACATGGCAGTGAATTTTTCCGGTCATTTAGGGGGGTGTTCCGGTTTTTGGAGAATTTTTTTCGTCTTGATTTTTGAAATCAGCATACTCGATTACATAAAACCTGAAATGTGCCTTCCATTCAGACAAAAAAAAGGTCTCCGACACTACAGGCTAATATATATGTTAGAGAGAGAGAGAAATATTGTAGCAGGGTGAAAAGATAAGTCAGGTATGTGTCTGGGAGGTTGCTCAATTCTGTAATGTAGGCCTGGCTCGTCCCAACTCCACTACATGTTTTACACATGAGCCAGGAAACCAGGTGGGGCTCAGGCACCTGGTAGATTTTTAAAGGAGACAGGCTAGGGCGAGAGAGGAGGTGTGTGTGTTTGGAAGCCTCAGACAGATGCAGTAATAAATACTGAAAAGGAAATCTGTCTTCTCAGGAAGATGAGGTGTCACCTCTCCCTGCTACAAGCTGCTGCTGTGGATTTAAAAAGAACATTTAAATTCTTCTGTTTTTCTGGAGTGCCAGTTGCTTATGTTAACATTTTTTTGTCATCTGAATAAACTAAAGATGAACAAAATCTTGCTATTTGCCTGGTATTAAACCCTTAATGTCTACAGTATATATATATATTTACATATCAGGTAGCCAGCTCAAGGTTGACTCAACCTTCCACGATTCCCAGGTCGGTAAAATGAGTACCCAGCTTGCTGGGGGGTAAAAGATGACTGGGGAAGGCAAACCACCCCATACAAACAGTCTGCCAAGGAAATGTCATGATGTGACGTGACCCTAGGAGTTAGTCATGACTCGGTGCTTGCACCAGATTATGTATATATATGTAGATTCTCATCCAGTCGTTCAGTTTCTGCATGCTTTTACACGGTACGATTATCATTCAAAACCCTGTGGGATCATGTACAACTACCAACAATAATCGTCTCATGTAAAAGGGCCTTTAAGGGCCATGCAATGCTCTTCTATGAAATTTGGTATGCAACTTGAAGATATAATGCCTTTGCAGCAAATGTTTCATTTATCCCCGCGAGGAAAAAAAAATTCCCTGCTGCCAACAAAAATGGTTCATTCAGCGAGAGCTAACTGTGATTGGCTGAGCTCCTCAGCCAATCAGAAGCAGCTCTTTCAGTAGGCAGGTATTTTAAATCCCCCGCCTGCTGAAAGAACTGCATTACAGGGCCGGGGACAGTGCAGAGAGGACGCGGCTGAGCCCCGGCAGCTGAAGGAAGGGGAGTATGTTTTTTTTTATTTTCAACACCATTTTTCCTTGTTTTTCATGGAAGGGCTTATATTTAAAGCCCTTCCCTGAAAAACAATTACAGGATACTGGCAGCTGGATCCCCTACCGCAGCTGTCATCTGTGACAGCTGTGGTAGGGAATTCTTTATTCCCTGCAGGGATGAAGAATTCCTTTGCTGCATCTGTCACAGATGTGGCAGGTGCAGCAGGGAATTCTTCTTCCTTACGGGGATGAATTCAGGGGTGCCGGCAGACCATTGCCAAGGCTCCCTTGAAGGCAATGTACGGACCTTCATACACACGTGTTTTTGCACGTACAGGGGTGCGCACATATGTACACACCTATGTACGCACAAAAACACGCTCGTGTGAAGCTACCCTTAAACTGACTATGCAGCATATTTAAGAATATAAGCCAAACTAGAGTTTTCTCCATAGGGAGAAGACACCCATGTACATTCAGTCAGTTCTTGTCCCTCATCAGTGCGAAACAAGCAACAAAATTTCTCTCAGTAACATTGCATGGCTTATAAGTTTCCTCACACCCACCTGGTGCTCTCCACAATGAGAACCAGTACCCCTCCTGACCCACCAAGACTCTCAGCCAGCCAACCAGAACCCTATTCTGCACTGATGAGGAGCAAAAACCTCTGAAGGATTCTAGCTGAACTTATATCCTTAGTCATGTTGCAAGGCTGGACAATGACCTATAGAGATGCTATCTTCTAATAGGTGGCATTGTAGAGGCATTATACCATCTCTCATTTAAATCCTTATGTTGTGCAGTGCAGGCTCTACACTAGGTATATCACATTGTATGAGGTTTTCCGGGGGTGCTTTTTCAATACCAAAAATTATCTTTCTGCTTATACTTTATGTTATAGTACTCAAGTTAGGCAACTTGAGTTAGGCAAAGTGAACTTACCTTATTGTAGCTTCTTATTGGATTTAAGTAGTTTTCATTTGATTGGTTGCCGATGTTTGCTAGTATATTACATAGTTCCCCGGCCTCTACTGACTGACTCATATGGTAGCGTTCTATATTAATAAAATGTGCGATAATGTGGATGGCTGCAATATGAAAATTCCAAAATAAATAAATATACATTAATGTTATTAGACAAAGCTGGTATTGAATGGAGAATGATAGTAAACGTAGAAATGAATATTCTTCTTTATCTACACAACTGCAGAATACTCCTAGCATCAAAACATGGTAAAACATCTGTCTGCATTACTTGAAGGACATGGCTTTCTCCAATACCCGAGATATCTCCCATGGACACTTCTTGTTGACAGTACAACTGGCTTTTCTGTCAGCTCCTGCCACTAGAGTTATGATTTTCCTTGGGATGTCAGGAATGAAAACAGCTCTAAAGTTGATTACTATGTTCAGAAGGAAATGTACTGTTTCACTAAAGGCCCAATTACATGGAGCGATGATCGCTTAAAAATCGCTAAAACGACAGTTTGAGTGACAGCTTTGAACAATCATTTTGCATAAACTATTAGGTGGCTACTCAACTGCTTAATAGCCTATTAGCGTGCAAATGAAGCCTTTAGCTGAATGCAGTTAATAGCCAAAGGGCTCTTATCTTCATTCAGCTCCTTTGTTCTCCAACAGGTTAAATAGCTGAAACAATGCTATCAGCACTACCCGTGGAGAACTCAACGTGCAGTACTGATAAGACCGCACAATGATTTTTAGGCTGGCTTGAATATAATGATCAACCAGCAGTGCACGATAGGCGTGCATTTAGACGCAACGATTATCACTCAAACAATTGCTTTTGAGTGATCATCGCTCCATATAAATGGGCCTTCAGGTTAACATTTTACCATCATTCTTCAGTCAACTCCTTTATGATTCATGAGTGTCTATAAACACACCACAATTTTCAGGAGAGAAAAGGAGATGATAAGACAGTTTATGTTGCAGATGTTTTGTTTCAGCAAAAATTACCACTCAAAGAAACCACCTTACAGCTGCCAATGAATACACTCATTAAAACCACTTTTCATTTTAAAGGCTGGGACTCCCAATGATCATCTGTACAGTGTGCAGAATCTAGCAGCAGATGTTCAATTCTCCTGCAGTGCCACTAGAGAAGCAATGAGGCACTATACTTTGACATTAAAATCAGTGCGTTGTCTCAATAGTGTACACCTTCTTTTATCAGATCTGGCTAATACACTCTTTGTCAAAAAAATCGTTCCCCTAGAAGAAGTTGTCGTTTTGCTGCAAAACTCGGCATGCAGTTCTATCTCAAGTAGATATACAAATGATTAGAATTGTTGAGTGATTAAATGAATGGCCTGGCTCCCTGAGACCCTAAAAAGGCTCAGAGGCTTCTTAGGTGTAGTGACTAGAGATGAGCGAGCACCAAAATGCTCGGGTGCTCGTTACTCGAGACGAACTTTTCGCGATGCTCGAGGGTTCGTTTCGAGTAACGAACCCCATTGAAGTCAATGGGCGACCCGAGCATTTTTGTATTTCGCCGATGCTCGCTAAGGTTTTCATGTGTGAAAATCTGGGCAATTCAAGAAAGTGATGGGAACGACACAGCAACGGATAGGGCAGGCGAGGGGCTACATGTTGGGCTGCATCTCAAGCTCACAGGTCCCACTATTAAGCCACAATACCGGCAAGAGTGCCCCCCCCCCCTCCCAACAACTTTTACTTCTGAAAAGCCCTCATTAGCATGGCATACCTTAGCTAAGCACCACACTACCTCCAACAAAGCACAATCACTGCCTGCATGACACTCCACTGCTACTTCTCCTGGGTTACATGCTGCCCAACCCCCCCCCCCCCCCCGCACGACAGTGTCCACAGCGTACACCAAATTGTCCCTGCCCAGCCTTCAGCTGCCCTCATGCCACGCCACTCTCATGTCTATTTATACGTGCGTCTGCCAGAGGAAAAGCAGGCACACACTGCAGAGGGTTGGCATGGCTAGGCAGCGACCCCCCCCCCCCATAAAAGGGGCGGGGCGATAGTCCACAATGCTGTACAGAAGCAATGAGAAATCCAATCCTGTGCCACCTCCATCTGGAGCTGCACACGTGGGCATAGCAATGGGGAACCTATGTGCCACACACTATTCATTCTGTCAAGGTGTCTGCATGCCCCAGTCAGACCGCGGTTTTTTATAAATAGTCACAGGCAGGTACAACTCCGCAATGGGAATTCCGTGTGCACCCACAGCATGGGTGGCTCCCTGGAACCCACCCGCTGTACATAAATGTATCCCATTGCAGTGCCCATCACAGCTGAGGTAATGTCGTGCTTAATACAGGTGGTCTTCGGCCCACACTGCATGCCCCAGTCTGACTGGGGTTCTTTACAAGTGGACAGATGTAGGTTAAACTCCGTGTGCACCTACAGCATGGGTGGCTCCCTGGAACCCACCGGTGGTACATAAAAATATCCCATTGCATTGC
The DNA here is from genome assembly GCF_035609145.1 of Eleutherodactylus coqui. Taxonomy (NCBI): domain Eukaryota; kingdom Metazoa; phylum Chordata; class Amphibia; order Anura; family Eleutherodactylidae; genus Eleutherodactylus; species Eleutherodactylus coqui. Next base: position 127,440,610 of record NC_089839.1, on the reverse strand, counting down.
CCACCACAGCTGAGGTAATGTCGTGGTTAATGCAGGTGGGCTTCGGCCCACACTGCATGCCCCAGTCAGACTAGGGTTCTTTACAAGTGGACAGATGTAGTAACAACTCCCTGTGGACCCACAGCATGGGTGGGTGCCAGGAAGCCACCGGCGGTACATAAAAATATCCCATTGCATTGCCCATCACAGCTGAGGTAATGTCGTGCTTAATACAGGTGGGCTTCGGCCCACACTGCATGCCCCAGTCTGACTGGGGTTCTTTACAAGTGGACAGATGTAGGTTAAACTCCGTGTGCACCTACAGCATGGGTGGCTCCCTGGAACCCACCGGCGGTACATAAAAATATCCCATTGCATTGCCCATCACAGCTGAGGTAATGTCGTGCTTAATACAGGTGGGCTTCGGCCCACACTGCATGCCCCAGTCTGACTGGGGTTCTTTACAAGTGGACAGATGTAGGTTAAACTCCGTGTGCACCTACAGCATGGGTGGCTCCCTGGAACCCACCGGTGGTACATAAAAATATCTCATTGCATTGCCCATCACAGCTGAGGTAATGTCGTGGTTAATGCAGGTGGGCTTCGGCCCACACTGCATGCCCCAGTCAGACTGGGGTTCTTTACAAGTGGACAGATGCAGTTACAACTCCGTGTGGACCCACAGCATGGGTGGCTCCCTGGAACCCACCGGCGGTACATAAATATATCCCATTGCAGTGCCCTACTCAGCAGAGCTAACGTCAGATACAATACAGGTGGGCTTCGGCCCACACTGCATGCCCCAGTCAGACTGGTAATATGTACCTTAACAGTAACCTCGTTGGTGGTAATGTGGTGGTGACTGCGGACCTGGTAGCGCGGTTTTATGTAGTTGGTTTTCGGAATGTGGCCAGGATTAAGTGGTCCGGGGCGGGGGGATGGTGGTGGTGCTCTCTTCTTGTGTCGTTAATGGTGAAATTCGTGGACTGCCACCAGATGGACCAATGCAAAGGTATTTGCCAAGAATGTTTTCATTGTTGGAGGAGGAGGGGGATGTTTTGGAGGCACTATGTGTCCTCTACACGTGTCCGTGGTTATATGCACCTTAACAGTAACAGCGTTGGTGGGAAATGGCCTCGCCGCCATCATGTCTTTGTGAAGCCTCTGTTTCCACACCCCAGTGACATACCATTAGCAGCGGTATAGGCAGAGCCCAGAATTATTAACATTTCAGCGGTAGCATTAGGGACAGGCCCCACTAACATATCACTAGCAGCAGTATAGGGGGAGCGCAGTCTTAGTTCCATTTCAGTAATAGTAGCACTCAAGACAGGCCCCAGTAACATTCCCATTGCAGCAGTTTAGGGAGATAACAGTCTCTTTCACATTTCAGTAGCTGCAGTATAGACAAGGCCCCAGTTACATTTATGTAGCTAAAGTGTAGGCCAACCCCACACACCTTTCTGTACCATGAGTGTAGGCGAAGAACATAGAAATTACTATTATTACACTGTAGGTGAGGGCCCAAAAAAATTGGTGTACCAACAGTACTAATGTACCTCAGAAAAAATTGGCCATGCCCAGCCAAGATGGCAGGTGAAACCCATTAATCGCTTTGGTTAATGTGGCTTAAGTGGTAACTAGGCCTGGAGGCAGCCCAGTTTAACGAAAAATTGGTTCAAGTTAAAGTTTCAATGCTTTTAAGAGCATTGAAACGTATAAAAATTGTTTCGAAAAATAATATGAGTGAGCCTTGTGGCCCTAAGAAAAATTGCCCGTTTGGCGTGATTATGTGAGGTTTCAGGAGGAGGAGCAGGAGGAGGAGGATGAATATTATACACAGATTGATGAAGCGAAAAGGTCCCCGTTTTTGATGGGGATACAGAACGATGCTTCCATCCGCGGGTGCAGCCTACCTATTGCTTAGGTATCGCTGCTGTCCGCTGGTGGAGAAGAGAAGTCTGGGGACATCCAGGCTTTGTTCATCTTGATGAGTGTTAGCCTGTCGGCACTGTCGGTTGACAGGCGGGTACGCTTATCTGTGATGATTCCCCCAGCCGCACTAAACACCCTCTCTGACAAGACGCTAGCCGCAGGACAAGCAAGCACCTCCAGGGCATACAGCGCGAGTTCAGGCCACGTGTCCAGCTTCGACACCCAATAGTTGTAGGTGGCAGAGGCGTCACGGAGGACGGTCGTGCGATCTGCTACGTACTCCCTCACCATCCTTTTACAGTGCTCCCGCCGACTCAGCCTTGACTGGGGAGCGGTGACACAGTCTTGGTGGGGAGCCATAAAGCTGTCCAGGGCCTTAAAGAGTGTTGCACTGCCTCTGCTGTACATGCTGCTCGATCTCCGCGCCTCCCCTGCTACCTGGCCCTCGGAACTGCGCCTTCTGCCACTAGCGCTGTCGGATGGGAATTTTACCATCAGCTTGTCCGCCAGGGTCCTGTGGTATAGCAACACTCTCGAACCCCTTTCCTCTTCGGGAATGAGAGTGGAAAGGTTCTCCTTATACCGTGGGTCGAGCAGTGTGTACACCCAGTAATCCGTAGTGGCCAGAATGCGTGCAACGCGAGGGTCACGAGAAAGGCATCCTAACATGAAGTCCGCCATGTGTGCCAGGGTACCTGTACGCAACACATGGCTGTCTTCACTAGGAAGATCACTTTCAGGATCCTCCTCCTCCTCCTCAGGCCATACACGCTGAAAGGATGACAGGCAAGCAGCATGGGTACCGTCAGCAGTGGGCCAAGCTGTCTCTTCCCCCTCCTCCTCATCCTCCTCATGCTCCTCCTCCTCAACGCGCTGAGATATAGACAGGAGGGTGCTCTGACTATCCAGCGACATACTGTCTTCCCCCGCCTCCATTTCCGAGCGCAAAGCATCTGCCTTTATGCTTTGCAGGGAACTTCTCAAGAGGCATAGCAGAGGAATGGTGACGCTAATGATTGCAGCATCGCCGCTCACCACCTGGGTAGACTCCTCAAACTTTCCAAGGACCTGGCAGATGTCTGCCAACCAGGCCCACTCTTCTGAAAAGAATTGAGGAGGCTGACTCCCACTGCGCCGCCCATGTTGGAGTTGGTATTCCACTATAGCTCTACGCTGCTCATAGAGCCTGGCCAACATGTGGAGCGTAGAGTTCCACCGTGTGGGCACGTCGCACAGCAGTCGGTGCACTGGCAGATTAAACTGATGTTGCAGGGTGCGCAGGGTGGCAGCGTCCGTGTGGGACTTGCAGGAATGTGCGCAGAGCCGGCGCACCTTTACGAGCAGGTCTGACAAGCGTGGGTAGCTTTTCAGAAATCGCTGAACCACCAAATTAAAGATGTGGGCCAGGCATGGCACGTGCATGAGGCTGCCGAGCTGCAGAGCCGCCACCAGGTTACGCCCATTGTCACACACGACCATGCACGGTTGGAGGCTCAGCGGCGCAAGCCAACGGTCAGTCTGCTCTGTTAGACCCCGCAGCAGTACGTGGGCCGTGTGCCTCTTATCTCCTAAGCTGAGTAGTTTCAGCACGGCCTGCTGACGCTTGCCCACCGCTGTGCTGCCACGCCGCGCGACACCGACTGCTGGCGACGTGCTGCTGCTGCTGACACATCTTGATTGCGAGACAGAGGTTGCGGAGGAGGAGGAGGAGGGTGCTTTAGTGGAGGAAGCATACACCGCCGCAGATACCAGCACCGAGCTGGGGCCCGCAATTCTGGGGGTGGGTAGGACGTGAGCGGTCCCAGGCTCTGACTCTGTCCCAGCCTGCACTAAATTCACCCAATGTGCCGTCAGGGAGATATAGTGGCCCTGCCCGCCTGTGCTTGTCCACGTGTCCGTTGTTAAGTGGACCTTGGCAGTAACCGCGTTGGTGAGGGCGCGTACAATGTTGCGGGAGACGTGGTCGTGCAGGGCTGGGACGGCACATCGGGAAAAATAGTGGCGACTGGGAACTAAGTATCGCGGGGCCGCCGCCGCCATCATACTTTTGAAGGACTCCGTTTCCACAACCCTATACGGCAGCATCTCCAGGCTGATAAATTTGGTTACGTGCACGTTTAACGCTTGAGCGTGCGGGTGCGTGGCGGCGTACTTGCGCTTGCGCTCAAACACTTGCGCTAGCGACGGCTGGACGCTGCGCTGAGAGACATTGATGGATGGGGCCGAGGACAGCGGAGGTGAGGGTGTGGGTGCAGGCCAGGAGACGGTAGTGCCTGTGTCCTCAGAGCGGGGTTGGATCTCAGTGGCAGGTTGGGGCACAGGGGGAGAGGCAGCGGTGCAAACCGGAGGCGGTGAACGGCCTTCGTCCCACCTTGTGGGGGTGCTTGGCCATCATATGTCTGCGCATGCTGGTGGTGGTGGCTCCCCGGCTGATCTTGGCGCGACAAAGGTTGCACACCACTGTTCGTCGGTCGTCTGCACTCTCAGTGAAAAACTGCCAGACCTTTGAGCACCTCGGCCTCTGCAGGGTGGCATGGCGCGAGGGGGCGCTTTGGGAAACAGTTGGTGGATTATTCGGTCTGGCCCTGCCTCTACCCCTGGCCACCGCACTGCCAATTGCAACCTGCCCTGCTGCTGCCCTTGCCTCCCCCTCTGAAGACCTGTCCTCAGTAGGCGTAGCAAACCAGGTGGGGTCAGTCACCTCATTGTCCTGCTGCTCTTCCTCAGAATCCTCGGTGCGCTCCTCCCTCGGACTTAATGCCCTTACTACTACCTCACTGATAGACAACTGTGTCTCATCGTCATCGGCCTCCTCACCCACTGAAAGGTCTTGAGACAGTTGCCCGAAGTCCCCAGCCTCATCCCCCGGACCCCGGGAACTTTCCAATGGTTGGGCATCAGTCACGATAAACTCCTCTAGTGGGAGAGGAACCACTGCTGCCCAATCTGGGCAGGGGCCCGAGAACAGTTCCTGGGAGTCTGCCCGCTCCTCAGAATGTCTCATTTTCATGGAGTGAGGAGGCTGGGAGGAAGGAGGAGCAGCAGCCAGAGGATTCTGAGTTGCAGCAGTGGACGGCGCAGAACTCTGGGTGGACGATAGGTTGCTGGAAGCACTTTCTGCCATCCACGACAGGACCTGCTCACACTGCTCATTTTCTAATAAAGGTCTACCGCGTGGACCCATTAAATGTGCTATGAATGTGGGGACACCAGAAACGTGCCTCTCTCCTAATCCCGCAGCAGTCGGCTGCGATACACCTGGATCAGGAGCTCGGCCTGTGCCCACACCCGGACTAGGGCCTCCACGTCCTCTAGGCCTACCCCTACCCCTCAGCATGCTGTATTACCAGGAATGCAGAAACACAACGCTGTAATTAAATGTGCCGCTAATTGGCCTGTGGTTGGAGGCTGAGTTCGCTTACGGAACGCCAGGAAATAATTTGTCGCAAGCCTGCTGTAACACTTAGCTGGCTGTGTATTTATTTGGAGAACTACTACCCCCAGCAGACACCGACCCAGAACACTGAGCACAGTGACAGGCAGGCCAAATAGATTTTTTTCCAATATTTTTTTGAAAAGGACCACTGCGTATATTTAATCTATAATATGTCTTCTGGCCCTGCCTACACAATTCTGTCCCTGGAGTGTGTCACGGAACTGCAGTGCTGCACTGTTATTAACTGCAACAGAGCGGTGATTTCAGAGCCAGGAAATAATTTGGCGCAAGCCTGCTGTAACACTTAGCTGTCTGCGTATGATTTTGGAGAACTACTACCCCCAGCAGACACGGACCCAGAACACTGAGCACAGTGACAGGCAGGCCAAATAGATTTTTTTCCAATATTTTTTTGAAAAGGACCACTGCGTATATTCAATCTATAATATATGTCTTCTGGCCCTGCCTACACAATTCTGTCCCTGGAGTGTGTCACGGAACTGCAGTGTTGCACTGTTATTAACTGCAACAGACCGGTGATTTCAGAGCCAGGAAATAATTTGGCGCAAGCCTGCTGTAACACTTAGCTGGCTGCGTATGATTTTGGAGAACTACTACCCCCAGCAGACACGGACCCAGAACACTGAGCACAGTGACAGGCAGGCCAAATAGATTTTTTTCCAATATTTTTTTGAAAAGGACCACTGCGTATATTCAATCAATAATATATGTCTTCTGTCCCTGCCTACACACTTCTGTCCCTGGAGTATTACTGCAGGGCGCAATGCCCTGCACGGCCGATATACCAAAAAAAAAAATGTGCAACACTGCTAAAAGCAGCCTCCACACTACTGCACACGGTTAGATGTGGCCCTAAGAAGGACCGTTGGGGTTCTTGAAGCCTACACTAACTCCTAACACTCTCCCTATAGCAGCTCCGGCACCAGCAGCACTGTCCCTCAGCTATGTCACAACGCATCTGAGGCGAGCCGCGGGAGGGGCCGATTTTTATACTTGGGTGACACCTGATCTCCCCAGCCACTCACTGCAGGGGGGTGGTATAGGGCTTGAACGTCGCAGGGGGAAGTTGTAATGCCTTCCCTGTCTTTCAATTGGTCAGAAAAGCGCGCTAACGTCTCAGACATGAAAGTGAAAGTAACCCGAACATCGCGTGGTACTCGTTACGAGTAACGAGCATCCCGAACACGCTAATACTCGAATGAGTATCAAGCTCGGACGAGTACGTTCGCTCATCTCTAGTCTGAAGTAATGTGACAAACATTTAATGATCATAAAACCAACATCCAGCTCCAAGGAAAGAGATAAAAATGTAAAAAAGCCTGTATTAAAGCCAAGCATTGACATATCACTTGGACTGAACCTGAGATATTTTAATGGAGCCTATATGGATTTAATAAAGGCTTTTTTTACATTTTTATCTCATTCCTTGCATATGGATGTTTGTTCTATAGATGTTGCTGATTCCACAATATACTTTTCATGCTCCAGAGAGAAGAAGGGAAGTATTCAAGTAAGCTGGTTCTTTTAAATTGTCAAATATTTAAAGAAGCTGCAAACAAATTACAAGTTATTATTACCTATCCATAGAACAGTGGATAACTTGCAGATCGGTGGGGGTCTTACCACTGATACCCCCACCGATCACAAGAATGAAACTCCCGTGTCCCACTCTGCCTGTCACTGCAGGGTTTGCTTCCTGCCCCGCAGTAATGTCAGTGTGAATGGAGCTCTGGTCAAGCATTCTTTTTAATGGGGCTGGCGAAAATACCCAAGCGAGTGCTGCTCGAGTATCTCCACAGTCCCACTGAAAGTGAATGGAGCGCTTGCACAACTAGCCCTCCATTCAATCTCCACTTAACTGTGAGAGATGCAGCAACGAGATCCCTACCAATCAGCAAGTTATCCCCCAATATGTGAATAGGGAATAACCTGTAATTGTGGTACAACTCCTTTAATAATGCAGTTTAGAAAGTGTTCACAAAAAAATAAAACTTTAAACTAATTTTAAATTAACCTATGAAGATAATATATACAAACTGTTTGTGACCATAGGAGATTCTAACGTCCATAAAGAAAACAATGGCCCAAAGAAATTAGCACACTTCCAGATGAATACTTTTGCTGCAGTCTAGCATCACTCTTAACTTAACTCCTTAACGACCAGCCCATAGTGTTTTTACGTCCTCCCGAAGTGGGCTTTATTCTCTGAGGACGTAAAAACATGTGTCCTGCAGAGAATAAAGCCCCTCAGGCTCTGGACGTGACAGCTCCATGCAAAAGAGTAAATAAAAGTACAAAAAAAGTTAAAGATTCAGCTGCCCTGATGGATCGGATCCACCGGGGCAGCTGAAATTACTCACCCGGGTTCGGCACGCTGCTCCCCGCTCTCCCGATGCTCCGGGCCCCATAGCCGTCCTTCTGCGCATGCGCGCCAGGCGGCATTACGTCAGCCGCATGCGCAGAAGGCCCGGTGGTGCGGGAAATTTAAAATCTCCTGGCTCCCGGCTCCTGTAGGTAGCCGGGAGGCAGGAGATGTCAGTGATCGCGGAAAACTGCAAAAAAGTTTTAAAAAAGTAAAGTTTCACCTCCCCTCATGGATCGGATCCATGAGGGAATGTGAAAATACTCACCCCGCTTTCTCCATGTCCTCCGGCCGGTTTCCGGACCCTCCGCTGGCTTCTGCTATGTGCCGATGTGGCGCGCATGCGCAGAAGGCCGGCGAGCCCGGCAAATTCAAAATCTCCCTGCACCCGGCTGTCACAGATACCCCCCCCCCCCCCCCCGGCATTGCGATCGCAAAAAAGTAAATAAAAGTGCCCAAAAAGTTAAAGGTTCACCTGCCCTGATGGATCGGATCCATCAGGGCAGCTGAAAATTCTCACCTGGCTTGTCGGCGGTGTCCCCCGGAGATCTGGTCCTCCCTCCCGGAGCCGCCGCCGGCCTTCTGCGCATGCGCCCCAGACGATGATGTCACGCGCAGAAGCCCGGGAGCCCCCGGCAAATTCAAAATCTCCTGGCTCCTGATCACGAAAAAGTTTAAAAAGTTTTTAAAAAGTGCTAGTTTCACCTCCCCTCATGGATCGGATCCGTGAGGGGAGGTGAAAATACTCACGGGTCCGCCGATGTCCCCGGTGTTCTGCGATGATTGACATCGGGCGCGTGCACAGAGGGTCTCGAGCCCCGGGAAATTCCAAATCCCTCTGCTCCTGGCTGCCATGGGTAGCCAAGAGCAGCAATAAAAAAGACTTCGGCAGCATCCAGGGTGCAAATTGATATCCAAAGTTTTATTCCCCCATCACAGAAAAACAGGCAACAATTCGGCCATGTTGGCCTTTGTCAAGCCAAGAGCAGAGAGATGTCACTGGGGACATGATCACTGTCATCCAATGGATGACAGTGATCATGTAAAGTTAAAAAAAAAGTGTAAAAAAGTAAAAAAAAAAAGTTTTAAAAAGTTTTAAAAAAAGTTTAAAAAGCGTACGTTTCATCTCCCCTCACGGATCATATCCATAAGGGAGGATGAGAGTACGTACATAAGGCCCCCAGATTTATCCGCGGACCTTACCCCAGCTTTTGCGCACACGCCCGTCGCCAAAATGGCGGACGCATGCGCAAAAGCTGTGGATTGATAGGATAATTGAAATTCTCCCTGCTCCTGGCTACAAAACTGAGCCAAGAGCCTGGAGATTTCACGGGGAGCTGTGGTGAGCGGTTCCTGATCACGTGTTCGCCGTTATACAATGGATAATGGCGATCACGTAAAAGTTTTAAAACAAAAATTGAAGTTTCATCTCCCCTCACCGATGCGATCGGTGAGAGGAGATGAAACTTTTTACCGGAGGCCTCCGTATTAGCACCCCAACGCGATCCTCATCTGTGAACTTACCTGGATTCTGCATAAGTGACCGCCGGCAAAATACCGGACACATGCGCAGGAGTCGGGGAGCCCAGGAAACTTAAAATCTCCTTGCTCTCGGCAACCAACGGTCGCTGAGAGCCTGGAGCAGTGACGGGTGGCGTCGTTGAGCGGTCCCTGGTCACGTAATAAAAAAGTAGCGCTCTAACATAGGTCGGTCTCACATGACTGGATAGGAATTACGGATTCCGCATGCGTCTGATCCGCGCTTATACGCAGATCAATCGCATTTGATTACACAATTCCGTTCACATTAGCGGGTCAGAATTGTGTAATCCACTCGCAGAAAACAGAACGCAGCAGGCTCTATTTTACCGCGGATATCCGCAACATAGAGCCCATTGTGCTCCATGGTCGTGGATATACCTGCTGCCCATACGCAACTATGTTGTGTACGGGCTGCGGGTACCCGCGTCATCGCTAAGTGACAGTGCGGGAAATACAAAAAAAAAAAGGTGTACTGCGCATGACCGCCCGTGTAAGTACGCAGTTATGCGCAGTACATTACGCGGCCGTACGCAGGGTCACAGCCGGGCTCACAGATGGGATCCACTGCGGGCCTCCGCAAGCAGATTCCGCCTACGGCTGCGTGAGCCCGGCGTTATTCAGACCGCTACCTGTAATACGTATTTTACAAGAAGCCTCAGGAACGCTTGCCTTCATGCAATTCCAGGAGCAGCTTGTTGAGCGCCTTCTGTGAGAGACCGCCGCACCTCATCAAGCTTACGGAGACTCATGGAACGCCACTTTTCACACCCCGCCCCTGCCACTAAGGTCACGAAATACCCCCAAAAAGCATGAGAGGTGGGGGGATACACGGTTTTATTGCCCCATGGGCCCATTCCAACCAGCCTCCGTAATTACCCGTCTTCGGAAATACCACACAGTTCATATTATTACTTTTATCTAAGATTTGCGAACGCCAAAAAGGGTGCGGAGGGGGGGGGGGATTTTTAGGGAGTTAATTTTTATTCCGTACAAATAAGCAAGGGGGCCTGGGATTTATTCAGTTGTGCCCTGAAATCCAACGGGTGTTCCCTCCTTTATAGGCCTTGCCATGGGTCCTGTAAGTAAATTAGGGCCACAATGGGTATGTTTCTGAACTCGGGACAAACGGGGGTATCCATTTGGGGGTGAATGTCTTCATTCCTATGTACACTATACAAAAAAACTGTTTTTAAATTTAAAAAATTGCCAAAAAAATTGAAAATCGTAACTTTTTCCTTCTGCTTTGCTTAGATTCATTCAAATACTGTGGGGTCAAAATACGCAGTACACCCCTAGATGAATTTGTTAAGGGGTCTAGTTTTCAAAATGGGGTCATTTGAGGGGGTTCTTTATAGTTTTGGCCGCTCAATGGCTCTATAAGTGGGCAATTGGGCCTGGAATTTATTCAGTTGTACCCTGAAATCCAACGGGTATTCCTTTCATTGTAGGCCTAGCCATGTGTCCTGTAAGTCTATTAGGGCCACAATGGGTATGTTTCTGAACACGGGACAAACAGGGGTATCCACTTTGGGGTGAAAGTCTTCATTTATATGTGTGCTGTACAAAAAAACCTGTTTTTAAATTGATGCAATAGCCCAAAAAATGAAAATCGTAATTTTTTCTTACTGCTTCGCTTAGATCTATTCAAAAATTGTAGGGTTAAAATACACAGTACACCCCTAGATAAATTCGTTAAGGGGTCTAGTTTTCAAAATGGGATCATTTGTGGGGGTTCTCTATGGTTTTGGGCGCTCAAGAACTCTGCAAGTGGGCAATGGGGCCTAAAAGGACTTCAAGCAAAATCTATGTTCTGAAAGCCACCGACTACTCCTTTCATTTTGGGCCCCGTTGTGCATGCGGACATAAGATTAGTGCCACAATGGGTATATTTCTGAAAACAGCACAAATAGGGGTATCCATTTTGGGGTGCAAGTCTTCCTTCATATGTGTGCTGTATAAAAAAAGCTGTTTTTAAAATGACAGAAATGCCAAAAAAACGAAAATCCTAATTTTTTTTCTTTTGCTTTGCTTGAATTTATTCAAAAACTGTGGGGTCAAAATACAAGGTACACCACTAGATAAATTCATTAAGGAGTCTAGTTTTCAAAATTGGGTCATTTGTGGGGGTTCTATATGGTTTTGGGCGCTCAAGAACTCTACAAGTGGGCAATGGGGCCTAAAAGGACTTCAAGCAAAATCTACTGTATGTTCTGAAAGCCACCGACTACTTTCATTTTGGGCCCTGTTGTGCATCCAGACATAAGATTAGGACCACAATGGGTATGTCTCTGAACACGGGAGAAACAGGGGTATCCATTTTTGGGTGCAAGTCTTCATTCATATGTGTGCTGTACAAAAAAAGCTGTTTTTAAAATGACAGAATTGCCAAAAAAACGAAAATCACAGTTTTTTCCTTCTGATTGGCTTGAATTCATTCAAAAACTGTGGGGTCAAAATATGCAGTACACCCCTAGATAAATTCCTTAAGGGGTCTAGTTTTCAAAATGGGGTCATTTGTGGGGGTTTTCTATGGTTTTGGGCGCTCAAGAACTCTACATGTGTGCTATGGGGTCTAAAAGGACTTCAAGCAAAATTTCTGTTTTGAAAGACACTGACTACTCCTTTCATTTTGGGCCCCGTTGTGGACTCAGATATAACATTAGGGCCACAATGGGTATATTTCTGAACACGGGAGAAACAGGGGTATCCATTTTGGGGTGTAAATCCTCATTTTCATGTAAACTATAGGAAAAAAATATGTCTTTAAAATGATATTGCAAAAATATGAAATTTTACTTTTTCTCCTCTAAATTGAATTAATTCCTGAAAAAAAACTGTGGGGTCAAAATACTCATGACACCCCTCAGTGAATACACTAAGGGGTGTAGTTTTTAAAATAGGGTCATTTGTGGGGGTATCTATTATTCTGACACTCATGAGCCTTTCCAATCTTGGCTTGATGTAGGAAAACAAAGTGTTCCTCAAAATGCTAAAAAGTAATGTTAAATTTGTACGTCTCCTAAATGGTTAAAAACGAAAGTTTTTCCAATGTGTGACCAAAATAAAGTAAACGGGTGGAAATATAAATCTTAGCAAAAATTTCTATATTATGTTTGCACATATTTAAGATATTGCAGTTGGAAATGTGAAAAAATGACGATTTTTTTCAAAATTTTCCCAATTTTGGCGCTTTTAATAAATAAACACAAATTCTATCGGTCTAATTTTTCCGCCTAAATGAAGTACAACATGTGGTGAAAAACAATGTCAGAATCGCTTGGATATGCAAAACCTTTCTGGTGTTTTTCCATGTTAAAGTGACACATGTCAGATTTGCAAAATTTGGCCTGGTCATTAAGGCACAAACAGGCTTGGTCACTAAGGGGATAACTTGTCATTAGCTTTTTTTATTTAACATTAAGCATGTTGCTTTAGTGCATAAGGCTAATATATACCAACATGCAGGCTCTTAGCATAAAGGTGCCCATGCACCCTAAATAGCTGTTAATCAAACACTTATTGCCCGACAGGGGTCCTTCTTGACTTCCCTGCACATAAGCCCACTTGACACAGACGAAAATACTATACATGTGTTTCAATGGGGAGAAGAGACTAAGTTGCTGCCAGACACCACATACAGATGTGGTCTTTGCCAAACAATCATTCGGCATGTGACAGCTGTTTGCTTCATGGGCTGAAAGTTAGTTTGGTCCTTACGTGATTTGCATAGCCCGCTGTAGTCTATTGACTGCCAGGGTACAAAAACAGAGTAGGTGCACTACAATAACGCTATAACATGTTGTGCCAGTTGAGCCAACACAAAACATAACTCTACATCCCTTATTTTTCCTCTAGTGTGCATGGCCATTTTAAGACTTGTAAGAGTCCACTAATGTTTAATACTGCCTAATGGTCAATATTCGCCTATGTCAGTCATTGCCATATTCTACAAGATCTATATCTATATATATAAAAATGAATGTATGTCTGTGTGTCTGTCTGTTTGTCCTTTATGCGCTACTATACCATTCATCTGATCGCCATGAAATTTGGGAAGTTGTTGAGTACACTCCTGGGAAGATTACTGGCATAGTACATCTATCCTACGATAGGTGGCGTGCGTCGTCAACAGTTGCGCCCCCCCCCCCCCGCCATGTAGATCGTTCGATTTCCATCATTGCCACTAATTTTCTCACTTCCCGATGTCGTAAAAACATGAAATTTGACATGGGCATTGATTATGTCATAAATACGAAAAGTTAATGGGTCCCAACTCGATTATTCAATTCTAAGCACAAAAGAATTAGCGTCCAAATTTTATGTACGGAATCTAATTCTCTCACTTCCCGATGTCATTAAAACTTGAAATTTGGCACGAGCATTGATTATGTCATAAATAGGAAAAGTTAATAGGTCCCAGCTCAATTATTCAATTCTAAGCGCAAAAGAATTAGCGTCCAAATTTTACGTACGGAATCTAATTCTCTCACTTCCCGATGTCATAAAAACTTGAAATTTGGCACGAGCATTGATTATGTCATAAATAGGAAAAGTTAATAGGTCCCATCTCGATTATTCAATTCTTAGCGCAAAAGAATTAGCGTCCAAATTTTACGTACACAATCTAATTCTCTCTCTTCCTGATGTCATCTATATATATAAAAATGAATGTATGTCTGTCTGTCTGTCCTTTATGCATTACTACACCATTCATCCAATCGCCATGAAACTTTGAGAAGTTGTTGAGTACACTCCTGGGAAGATTACTGGCATAGTACATCTATCCTACGATAGGTGGCGTGCGTGCGAGCATCGTCGACAGTTATGCCCCCCAGACAAAGATCGTTTGATTTCCATCTCAAGCACGAAAGCAAAACGCATTACAAGCAAGCGTGTTCAACTACAAAATGATGCATCCACCGAACGTTTCGCAAGACAATTGCTGAATATTGAGAATGCTGAGGTAAAATGAAAGCTGTGCTGTGATTGGTTGCTATTTCTTATACTGCTGAGGTAACATGAAAGCTGTGCTGTGATTGGTTGCTATATATTATACTGCTGAGGCAACATGAAAGCTGTGCTGTGATTGGTTGCTACTTCTTATACTACTGAGGTTACATGAAAGCTGTGCTGTGATTGGTTGCTATATATTATACCGCTGAGGTAAAATGAATGCTGCACTGTGATTGGTTGCAATTTTTTATATTGCTGAGGCAGAATAAAAGTTGCGCTGTGATTGGTTGTTATTTCTCTTACTGCTGAAGTAACATGAAAGCTGTGCTGTGATTGGTTGTTATATATTATACTGCTGAGGTAACATGAAAGCTGCGCTGTGATTGGGTGTTATATATTATAAAGCTGAGGTAACATGAAAGCTGCGCTGTGATTGGTTGTTATCTATATATATATATAAACGAATGTATATCTGTCTGTCTTCGCAGCAACGCGCGACGGGTAAGCTAGTTCCCTATAAAATTGAAGTGTAGTCAAGAAGGATGTCTAGTAGTGTCATTGCAACCATTTACTTAGAATGCATATAATTGCACCTCCGCATTGTGATCTAGTATCGCTGATAATGTCTTAAGGACCATTTAGACACAACGATTATCACTCAAAATTCATTAGAACGATTAAAAGTGAGCAATGGTTTTGCTTTTAAAGATGGACGTTTTAACCTAACGAAAATTGTTGAAAATGGACGTAGCGGCCGGGCATTTCAGTTGTTCGATTATCGTTGTGTAGCTTTTGCATTAAATGATAATTGAGCGATAGTTTGTTTCAAAGGTGTGTGCATTTAGTGAAGGGAAAAAAGAGCTGCTTTGTATTGGCTCGTGAAAATCGTGTGTGCGCTTATCTTGTCTTTAAAAAAAACCTAGCTGTTTAGCAGTGACAAAACTCCCCTTTGAAGTATGGAGATTTCACTCTCACAAATGTGTCAGTCTAGTAACGAAATCTGCGCGAGCCTAAATGAAAATAATCCATGAATCCGAGACCTTAGCACGTTTAAAATGGCAAATTAATTTTTCAATGGTCTTGGTTGCTTCTTGCATAGTACATCACAACGGCATGGCCAATGGTTGAGCACTAGGTGGGCATGTTAAAATAGAAGCTTTGTCCTCCCAACAGTCAATGGCTCTGCCTTTAGCCAGCTGAATGTATGGCCCGCCAAATGATTAAACACTCCCCTCAAATTGCTGAACGGCTGAATGAATAGATTTTAAGTGAAAGGTGGATTTCAAGTGGACTGAAAGACAACAATGAACGAATAGTTAACGAAAAATGCTCGATGGGTGAACGTTTACACACAACGATTATCGTTGTGTCTAAATGGGCCTTTAGGTTACAAAGAAACTTGTAGGTCCCAAGATAAAGACACCTGTTCCTGACTGCAACACTTAAGGCACCTATGCACATTAGCCTCCAGTCATCCAAACCCCATAACTCAGATGATTCTAGTGTGTATGGGGGCAGCTCAACTTTCCCCTGATACATATTGAGGAAAAGAAGGATTGAGTACATTGAATTTCAACACCCAAACATTTTCTTCCCAGAGATAAACCAGCGCTACAGCTGTCTTACTACTGCTTAACTCTCTAAATACACAAATACTCAGCCAACCCAAACATTCATGTGTTTGGGGGAAACTGGGGAAACAGCTGTCGGACGCATGATTGTTCATTCGACAGTTGTTGAAGATGAATGGGCATCCTTATTGGCAATTAGCTTTATTTAGAAATATGCACATTCCCTTTTCTAAAATTATTTACATTATCAGTAACTTTCTTTGTTGAGATGAGTTGTTTCCATTACATACACATTATTGATTTTATATGAAACAGTTTGCCCTCAAAATGAGTAATTCTTTAATTATGTGCATGGTAATGTTGATGGTACCCCCTCCAGAAGATGAAAGACGAGTAAGTACAGTTATCTGGAGCCTAACTGACAGATCATTCTCTCTTAATGACTTTCATACACAAGATTTAGGACCACAAACATCACATTATGTGAAAGATGTATCTGAAGGGAACTTATATTAATTAACCCAGGCAAGTGTGAAAATGAAAAATGTTGATGTATGTCTGCAAGGATGCTTTAGTAATGGGATGCTGACAGCCAAGCTGTATTCATTAAACACAGGCATGTGTGCAGACGAAAAGCCCTCCTAAGCACAGATCCCTTGAGTGGATTTTCAATTGTGCTCTTGATTACAGATAACATTGTTGTGTATTCCTCTTTGAACATGCCCTGGCTCCAACAGGCTCTAATTGCATCCTTTCCAATTTTAGCAATTAAAGCTTGCATTTGAAGTAGTGTGAGAACCGATGAGAAATTAAAGGTTGGCATGTAAACATAGATCTAAATGCACTTCTTTCAAGGTTGCTCACCTCTATTAGAAAAACCTGTTATTGACGCAGCAAGATAATAGCTGATGCTAATAAAGTAGGCTTTGTATATTTTAAGCTCAGAAGAAGCTGATTATACGAACAATGCTTGAAGAACAGCAGTGGTTACATTTAACAGTGTAAAATAAGGCTCCTTTGGAGCTCTTTACTGCAAGATGTATTTTCAGAATTGATCACTTTCCCCTAGCTCTTTGTTTGAGCATAATAGATAAGTCTCACCATGTAATAGGTTCAGATTGTACCTCCTAGTTTACCACCTACCAGGGATAACTGATAACCTGAAATACAATGGGTATTTATAATACAAACATTATGGCACTAAAGGCCCCAGATATTAGATAGTGGCTTCAGACGAGCGTGTATTTTGTGCGTGCGTACGCACGCACAAAAACACGGGTCTATTAGTCCCAATGCATTCACTATGGTGTGTGCACATGTCTGTGCTTTACAGGCGTGTGCCCGCAAAGATAGGACACGCGTGCACCATAGTGAATGCACGCATTGTTTTATATTTAAAGCCCTTCCCTGAAATCAATTGACAGGGTGCCAGCAGAAGAATCCTCTACCACTGCTGTACCATGTGTCATGTGTGACAGCTGCGGTAGAGAATTGAAGAATTCCTCTGCTGCATCTGTCACAGATGTGGCAAATGTAGCAGCAGGGAATTTTTTTTACTAGCGGCGATGAAGGAAACAGGGGACACAGCAGCGGCGGACAGGTAAGTTTATTTTTTATTTATTTTTTTACACTAAAATTTTAGTTTTTCAGGAAAGGGCTTATATGTAATGCCCTTCCCTGAAAAACAATGCAGGCGTGCTGGCAGACCATTGTTTTCAACGGAGCTTCCGGCAGCAGCTGTGGTTCCATTGAAAACAATGCACGGACCTGCATTAACGCGTGTTTTTGCACGTACATGGGTGCGCCCGTGTGAAGCTACCCTTAGAATATCCCATTGACGTGCCTTCAGCTCAACAGAATAGGGCTTAAGACCCATTAACACACAACAATTATCACTCAAAATTCATTGAAACGAGCAAAAGTGAGCAATAATTGTTACATGTAAACACGTGGCCATTGTGCACTATTCATTCACTTGTTTATCTATGAGTTTCAGGTGGCATAAAAATAGTCATTAGGTAGCTCAATATTCGTTTAGTTTAAATGGAATTTGTTCAGTCTTTTGAGCAGGTGAACAACTTGAGAGGAGGGGTAATTGTTACCTAACCAAACACAATAAGTACATAGTTTACTCCTGCCAGGAGAAGACAATGGTTTTTCTTCGCACTAATTAAAATCCTAATGGCTAGGGATTCCTCGCATAAACATATGCACACCTGAGTAACAACATTTACAGTGTTTACATTAGCTAATGAGGGAAATAAGGAGGATTTCAGATGATTATCTGTGCATTTTAATGTTCAGAATTTTATGCAGAAAAGTTGTTAATTTGTTCAGTCGTTCGGCCTTTCAAGCCAAAATCATTGCGTGTAAAAGGGTCTTTATTTATGTATGCCCCTATTATATGGGACAAGAAGCTCACAATTTTCATTTGTCCAAGCAAACGAGCTGGTGACATCATCAGCAGCACGTCCGTGCTCGGGCCGCCTGTTTAGGCCTCATGTCCACGGGGAAAATCGGGCCCGCTACGGATTCTCTATGTAGAATCTGCAGCGGGTCCCTCCTGCCCCGCGGACATGAGCGCTGAAAATAAGAATAAATAAGAATAAACTCACCTCCCACCCGCTCCGTTTCTTCTCTTCGCCGCGGCGTCATCTTCTCTGCGTCGCGGCCGGATCTCCTTTCTTCGGCTCGGCGGATGCACAGGATGACGTCGGTGACGTACCCCGCGCATGCGCCGTCCCGAAGAAAAAAGATCCGGCCGCGACTGAGAGAAGATGGCGCCGCGGCGAAGAGAAGAAACGGAGCGTGTGAGTAAAATCTGATTTTTGTCTCCCGCGGATCCGGACGGCTTCCATAGGCTTCAATAGAAGCCCGCGGGAGCCGTCCCCGCGGGAGACCCGCACGAAAATGGAGCATGGTCCGGATTTTTTCATGCTCCATTTTTTTTTAAATCACTTTTATTGACCATCCGCGGGTATTTATCTACCCCGCGGGTGGTCAATGCATCCCTATGGGGTGCGGATCCGCGGGCAGGAGAACAGTTAAAATCTGCTGCGGATTTTAATTCTTATTTTGCCCGTGGACATGAGCCCTTAGACAGCATGATTCTCAGTAAGTGCAGTTTTCGTGCTCCGAACGTTTAATGTTTTACATTCCTTTGAAAGATCAGTGATTAAGCTACATGGTAAATGAACGAGCCGGCGCTGATTTTTATGCTGGTTAAACTGAATAACGAACGAGAAGTGCATGATTCTCATTCGTCGTTTAGTCATTGGCTGCGTTTAAACTCGACCGATTATCCATCAGCTTCACTCATTTGAACAATTTTCTGAATGTTTATCATTATGTGTAAATGCAGCATAATACGGTCTAAAAGTTAGACAATGCAAACTTAGGGCCCTTTTATACTGCAGATTATCATTCAGATTCTCATTGAATCACGTGAATCTGAGCAATAAATCGCTCTGTGTGAATGCGGGCAGTGACTAACGGACGATAATTGGTTCATCGTTCAGCTTCTGTAGGCATAAAAATCAAACGACGGCCTGTTTACTGTGAATGAAGATCGCTGCTCCTGTGTGGACGCACAGGAACTATTATCGCTGGAACGACTGTTAGACAGTCTTAAAATGTGCCAGATTTATTATACTCGTAGTAGCTCTGCTGAATGATAAATCTGTCAAGTTTAAAGACTGTCTAGTCTAAGTTTAGACCACCTATTGATTTTACTTTTACATTTGATTTTACTTTTCCTCCATATTGCAATCTGGCTTTCTGCATGCTAGTATGGTATATGGTGATTGAGCCTGCCCTGCAGTTTATCAGGTAGTGTGAATTTGGCTTCTTTTGCTGTGAGTTATGTCTTTGTACTTTTACACTTACTCGTCTGTAAGTCTGTGGATGTCTGACACGTACGTGCAATTTTCATCGTAGGAGTGCTCCTCTCTGGTGTGGCAGCAGTACGAAGTGGTGGATGAGGCAGCATGAATGTGTGTCATGGGGGGGGGGGAGCTTACCATCAGCGCTTTATCTTGCCCCACTTCCTGTACTGCTAATGGCCAGAAGCTAATTAATCCATACAGACCAAATACAAGAGTACAAGGAAAGTACAAGACCCTTGTCTACGTCCTTAATCTGTTGTCCACAAGAGCAGGTGTCTGGGATTGTTTAGCAGTCCCTATGAATACAAGTACAGTACACTTGCCAATGCAACCTTAAGACCCCTAGCAAGTGTCATATAATGGTATGATGAATCAGTTTGCAAACAGATCCCGATAAATCCTTACAGATCTTATTGACTTCTGATTGGGTTTATTAAGTTTCTGTCTGTGTTTTAGGGTTATCTCTGGCAAGAGCCCTGCAGTCTACATTGTTCTTGCCATCAAAATTCCAGAAAGAAACATGGTGAATTAGTAGAACCTTTACTTTATGTATGTGTATGACTATGTTATAAAAAAATACACATCTTTAGTACTCTGAAGCGCAACTAAATGCTAATGACAATAAAAAATGTCTTGAAATTATTTTTGTCAAGCAAATACAAAGATGGAACATTTCATAATAACATGCCATAATTAGAGATGAGCGAACGTACTCGTCCGAGCTTGATACTCGTTCGAGTATTAGCGTGTTCGAGATGCTCGTTACTAGAGGCGAGTACCACGCGATGTTCCAGTTACTTTCACTTTCATCTCTGAGACGTTAGCACGCTTTTCTGGCCAATAGAAAGACAGGGAAGGCATTACAACTTCCCCCTGCGACGTTCAAGCCCTATACCACCCCCCTGCAGTGAGTGGCTGGCGAGATCAGGTGTCACCCCAGTATATAAATCGGCCCCTCCCGCGGCTCGCCACAGATGCATTCTGACAGAGATCAGGGAAAGTGCTGCTGGTGCCGGAGCTGCTATAGGGAGAGCGTTAGGAGTTATTTTAGGCTTCAAGAATCCCAACGGTCCTTCTTAGGGCCACATCTGACCGTGTGCAGTACTGTTGAGGCTGCTTTTAGCCCTGTTGCACAATTTTTTTTTTTGTATATCGGCCGTGCAGAGCATTGCGTCCACAGTCTGCAGTCATTGTACAGAGTATAGGGCCAGTACTGGTGAGGCAGGGAAAGAGATATTCAGGCTATGTAGGCAGTGGACTTTTTCCAAAAAATTGATCGCCGTCATCCCGCCAGAGGGAAACAGTATACATAATATTATACGCTGCCTACAGTATCTATCTGCTGGGGGTAGTAGTCCTAATTAATACGCAGATAAGCGTTACAGCAGGCTTGCGCAAAATTGTTTCCTGGATCTGCTGTCTCTGTTACATGATCGCCGTCATCCCGCCAGAGGAAAAGAGTATACATAATATTATACGCTGCCTACAGTACTATCTGCTTGGGGTAGTAGTCGTAATTAATACGCAGCTAAGCGTTACAGCAGGCTTGCGCAAAATTGTTTCCTGGATCTGCTGTCTCTGTTACATCAGTGCTGTCATCCCGCCAGAGGGAAAGAGTATACATAATATTATACGCTGCCTACAGTATCTGTCTGCTATATCAGCTCAGCATTTAAAAAAAATAGAAGCAAAATACTTAAGGCCTACTACTGGCCTTTGGCCACTTGACTGCTTCTGCGCTGTGAATTCCACTAGCTCAGTCATACGCACCTACGTCTCACTAATGGCGTGCGCAAAATTGTTTCCTGGCTCTGCTGTGCGTTCCGTAAGGGAAGTCAGCCTCCAACCACAGGCCAATAAGCGGCACATTTAATTACAGCGTTCTGTTTCTGCACTACTGGTAATACAGCATGCTGAGGGGTAGGGGTAGGCCTAGAGGACGTGGACGCGGGCGAGGCCCAAGTCAGGGTGTGGGCACAGGCCGAGCTCCTGATCCAGGTGTATTGCAGCCGACTGCTGCGGGATTAGGAGAGAGGCACGTTTCTGGCGTCCCCACATTCATCTCACAATTAATGGGTCCACGCGGTAGACCTTTATTAGAAAATGAGCAGTGTGAACAGGTCCTGTCGTGGATGGCAGAAAGTGCATCCAGCAATCTATCAACCACCCAGAATTCTGCGCCGTCCACTGCTGCAACTCTGAATCCTCTGGCTGCTGCTCCTCCTTCCTCCCAGCCTCCTCACTCCATTACAATGACACATTCTGAGGAGCAGGCAGACTCCCAGGAACTGTTCCCGGGCCCCTGCCCAGAATGGCAAGCAATGGTTCCTCTCCCACAGCAGGAGTTTGTCGTGACCGATGCCCAACCTTTGGAAAGTTCCCGGGGTCCGGGGGATGAGGCTGGGGACTTCCGGCAACTGTCTCAAGAGCTTTCAGTGGGTGAGGAGGACAATGACGATGAGACACAGTTGTCTATCACTCAGGTAGTAGTAATTGGAGTAAGTCCGAGGGAGGAGCGCACAGAGGATTCGGAGGAAGAGCAGCAGGACAATGAGGTGACTGACCCCACCTGGTTTGCTACGCCTACTGAGGACAGGTCTTCAGAGGGGGAGGCAAGTGCAGCAGTAGGGCAGGTTGGAAGAGGCAGTGCGGTGGCCAGGGGTAGAGGCAGGGCCAGACCGAATAATCCACCAACTGTTTCCCAAAGCGCCCCCTCGCACCATGCCACCCTGCAGAGGCCGAGGTGCTCAAAGGTCTGGCAGTTTTTCACTGAGAGTGCAGACGACCGACGAACAATGGGGTGCAACCTTTGTCACGCCAAGATTAGCCGGGGAGCCACCACCACCAGCCTCACCACCACCAGCATGCGCAGACATATGATGGCCAAGCACCCCACAAGGTGGGACGAAGGCCATTCACCGCCTCCGGTTTGCACCGCTGCCTCTCCCCCTGTGCCCCAACCTGCCACTGAGATCCAACCCCTTTCTCAGGACACAGGCACTACCGTCTCCTGGCCTGCACCTACACCCTCACCTCCGCTGTGTTCGGCCCCATCCACCAATGTCTCTCAGCGCAGCGTCCAGCCGTCGCTAGCGCAAGTGTTGGAGCGCAAGCGCAAGTACGCCGCCACGCACGCGCACACTCAAGCGTTAAACGTGCACATAGCCAAATTTATCAGCCTGGAGATGCTGCCGTATAGGGTTGTGGAAACTGAGGCTTTCAAAGGTATGATGGTGGCGGCGGCCCCGCGCTACTCAGTTCCCAGTCACCACTACTTTTCCTGATGTGCCGTCCCAGCCCTGCACGACCACGTCTCCCGCAATATTGTACGCGCCCTCACCAACGCGGTTACTGGCAAGGTCCACTTAACAACGGACACGTGGACAAGCACAGGCGGGCAGGGCCACTATATCTCCCTGACGGCTCATTGGGTGAATTTAGTGGAGGCTGGGACAAAGTCAGAGCCTGGGACCGCTCACGTCCTACCCACCCCCAGAATTGCGGGCCCCAGCTCGGTGGTGGTATCTGCGGTGGTGTATGCTTCCTCCACTAAACCACCCTCCTCCTCCTCCTACGCAACCTCTGTCTCGCAATCAAGATGTGTCAGCAGCAGCACGTCGCCAGCAGTCGGTGTCGCACGGCGTGGCAGCACAGCGGTGGGCAAGCGTCAGCAGGCCGTGCTGAAACTACTCAGCTTAGGAGAGAAGAGGCACACGGCCCACGAACTGCTGCAGGGTCTGACAGAGCAGACCGACCGCTGGCTTGCGCCGCTGAGCCTCCAACCGGGCATGGTCGTGTGTGACAACGGCCGTAACCTGGTGGCGGCTCTGCAGCTCGGCAACCTCACGCACGTGCCATGCCTGGCCCACGTCTTTAATTTGGTGGTTCAGCGCTTTCTAAAAAGCTACCCACGCTTGTCAGACCTGCTAGAAAAGGTGCGCCGGCTCTGCGCACATTTCTGCAAGTCCCACACGGACGCTGCCACCCTGCGCACCCTGCAACATCGGTTTCATCTGCCAGTGCACCGACTGCTGTGCGACGTGCCCACACGGTGGAACTCTACACTCCACATGTTGGCCAGGCTCTATGAGCAGCATAGAGCTATAGTGGAATACCAACTCCAACATGGGCGGCGCAGTGGGAGTCAGCCTCCTCAATTCTTTACAGAAGAGTGGGCCTGGTTGGCAGACATCTGCCAGGTCCTTGGAAACTTTGAGGAGTCTACCCAGATGGTGAGCGGCGATGCTGCAATCATTAGCGTCACCATTCCTCTGCTATGCCTCTTGAGAAGTTCCCTGCAAAGCATAAGGGCAGACGCTTTGCGCTCGGAAACAGAGGCGGGGGAAGACAGTATGTCGCTGGATAGTCAGAGCACCCTCCTGTCTATATCTCAGCGCGTTGAGGAGGAGGAGGAGGAGCATGAGGAGGATGAGGATGAGGAGGAGGGGGAAGAGACAGCTTGGCCCAATGCTGAGGGTACCCATGCTGCTTGCCTGTCATCCTTTCAGCGTGTATGGCCTGAGGAGGAGGAGGAGGAGGATCCTGAAAGTGATCTTCCTAGTGCGGACAGCCATGTGTTGCGTACAGGTACCCTGGCCCACATGGCTGACTTCATGTTAGGATGCCTTTCTCGTGACCCTCGCGTTACACGCATTCTGGCCACTACGGATTACTGGGTGTACACACTGCTCGACCCGCGGTATAAGGAGAACCTTTCCACTCTCATACCCGAAGAGGAAAGGGGTTCGAGAGTGATGCTATACCACAGGACCCTGGCGGACAAACTGATGGTAAAATTCCCATCCGACAGCGCTAGTGGCCGAAGGCGCAGTTCCGAGGGCCAGGTAACAGGGGAGGCGCGGAGATCAGGCAACATGTACAGCACAGGCAGGGGAACACTCTCCAAGGCCTTTGACAGCTTTCTGGCTCCCCAGCAAGACTGTGTCACCGCTCCCCAGTCAAGGCTGAGTCGGCGGGAGCACTGTAAAAGGATGGTGAGGGAGTACGTAGCCGATCGCACGACCGTCCTCCGTGACGCCTTTGCCCCCTACAACTACTGGGTGTCGAAGCTGGACACGTGGCCTGAACTCGTGCTGTATGCCCTGGAGGTGCTTGCTTGTCCTGCGGCTAGCGTCTTGTCAGAGAGGGTGTTTAGTGCGGCTGGGGGAATCATCACAGATAAGCGTACCCGCCTGTCAACCGACAGTGCCGACAGGCTTACACTCATCAAGATGAACAAAGCCTGGATTTCCCCAGACTTCTCTTCTCCACCAGCGGACAGCAGCGATACCTAAACAATACGTAGGCTGCACCCGCGGATGGAAGCATTGTTCTCTATCACCATCAAAAACGTGGACCTTTTAGCTTCATCAATCTGTGTATAATATTCATCCTCCTCCTCCTGCTCCTCCTCCTGAAACCTGACGTAATCACGCCGAACGGGCAATTTTTCTTAGGCCCACAAGGCTCAGTCATATAATTTTTGTAAACAATTTTTATACGTTTCAATGCTCATTAATGCGTTGAAACTTTCACCTGAACCAATTTTTATTTTAACTGGGCTGCCTCCAGGCCTAGTTACCAATTAAGCCACATTAACCAAAGCGATTAATGGGTTTCACCTGCCCTCTTGGTTGGGCATGGGCAATTTTTCTGAGGTACATTAGTACTGTTGGTACACCAATTTTTTGGGGCCCTCGCCTACAGTATAATCCAATTAATTTTTTGCCCACCTGCATTAAAGCTGACGTTACATCAGCTGTGCTGGGCACTGCAATGGGATATATTTATGTACCGCCGGTGGGTTCCAGGGAGCCACCCATGCTGTGGGTCCACAGGGAGTTGTAACTGCATGTGTCTACTTCTAAAGAACCCCAGTCTGACTGGGGCATGCAGTGTGGGCCGAAGCCCACCTGCATTTAACATGACATTACCTCATCTGTGATGGGCAATGCAATGGGATATATTTATGTACCGCCTGTGGCTTCCTGGCACCCACCCATGCTGTCGGTCCACACGGAGTTGTAACTGCATGTGTCCACTTCTAAAGAACCCCAGTCTGACCGGGGCATGCAGTGTGGGCCGAAGCCCACCTGCATTTAACATGACATTACCTCAGCTGTGATGGGCAATGTAATGGGATATATTTATGTACCGCCTGTGGCTTCCTGGCACCCACCCATGCTGTCGGTCCACACGGAGTTGTAACTGCATGTGTCCACTTCTAAAGAACGCCAGTCTGACCGGGGCATGCAGTGTGGGCCGAAGCCCACCTGCATTTAATCGGACGTTACCTCAGCTGTGATGGGCACTGCAATGGGATACATTTATGTATAGCCGGTGGGTTCCAGGGAGCCACCCATGCTGTGGGTGCACACGGAATTCCCATTGCGGAGTTGTACCTGCCTGTGACTATTTATAAAAAAACGCGGTCTGACTGGGGCATGCAGACACCTTGACAGAATGAATAATGTGTGGCACATAGGTTCCCCATTGCTATGCCCACGTGTGCAGCTCCTGATGGCGGTGGCACAGGATTATATTTCTCATTGCTTCTGTACAGCATTGTGGACTATCGCCCCGCCCCTTTTAAAGAGGGTCGCTGCCTAGCCGTGCCAACCCTCTGCAGTGTGTGCCTGCAGTTCCTCCTCATGGCAGACGCACTTATAAATAGACATGAGGGTGGTGTGGCTATGAGGGCAGCTGAAGGCTGCGCAGGGACACTTTGGTGTGCGCTGTGGACACTGCGTCGTGCGGGGGGGGGGGGGGTTTGGCAGCATGTAACCCAGGAGAAGTGGCAGCGGAGTGTCATGCAGGCAGTGATTGTGCTTTGTTGGAGGTAGTGTTGTGCTTTGCTAAGGTATGCATTGCTAATGAGGGCTTTTCAGAAGTAGAAGTTGTTGGGAGGGGGGGCCCACTCTTGCCGCTATTGTGGCTTAATAGTGGGACCTGGGAACTTGAGATGCAGCCCAACATGTAGCCCCTCGCCTGCCCTATCCGTTGCTGTGTCGTTCCCATCACTTTCTTGAATTGCCCAGATTTTCACAAATGGAAACCTTAGCGAGCATCGGCGATATACAAAAATGCTCGAGTCGCCCATTGACTTCTATGGGGTTCGTTACTCGAAACGAACCCTCGAGCATTGCGATAATTTCGTCCTGAGTAACGAGCACCCGAGCATTTTGGTGCTCGCTCATCTCTAGCCATAATATATCAAAGGTAATATTTATTGTACTTTAGATTTAGCATTTAATTAAATTCATTCTTTTTTCTTGTTTAATATAAAATATACCTGCAAGAAGTGTGATCATATAGCCAACAAGCCTATGAAATGTAATATTTTTGTCAAGTAGTCTTCTCAGATCTCCCCTGCAACACTGGATAAAAACAATGAATAATTTGATCATCATACAGAATTTAGGAGTGCTATGAAGAACAAACATGAGACATCGACAAAATAGAACGGAACCAAAGATGGCTATAAAATTGATGGCATGTCTCAAGCACAAAACTTATCAGGAGAGACTTTACTCATATCTAACCTTTGAAGCAACTTATGCTCATTCAGTAGCCTGTGTGTTTCATCAATTGTGTAATATACATACCACTGTAAATCAAGGCTGACTTGCAGCCCCTCTGCAATCCACTGCTTGTCATTAGGCATTCAACTTGTCTAGCAACTAGGACATTATGCACCTTCTCAGCAGTGGGGGAGGGTCTGTCTTCACAAGTTTAGCTTCCCTGCACTTATACTGCTCTCAGATCTGCAGCCAGTGTGTACACAAGCTTTGCCTCTCCTGATGTTACCTAACCTGCTATGTGCACTTATCTTTATGTTGTAGGCATTATATTTCTCTCCAGTTTGCTGTGGACAGAACAGCATAATTCTTATTGGATAGATATTTATTAGATGCTTTACAGGTCTTGTGTGTTTGTATGGTCACAGCATCTAGTGTATATATATTGATCTCTAGAGATCTCTATATATCCTGTGACCATGCAAATAAACAGGAGCTAGCAAAGCATCTAACAAAGAGACATCCAATAAGAATTATGCTGCTTTGCCCACCGCAAACTGCAGAGACATTGAATGCCTACAACATAAAGATAAGTGCACATCAGGAGAGGCAGAGATTGTGTACACACTGACTGCAGGTCTGAGAGCAGTGTGAGTGCAGGGAAGCTGAGCCTATGAAGTGGTAAAACAAAAAAAAGTTAATGTATTCAATTACAAAACTGCTGAGACACAAACAGGCTATTAAATGGGGAGAAAGTGGCTGAAAAGTTAAAGGGGTTGTCTCACGAAAGCAAGTGGGGTTAAGCACTTCTGTATGGCCATATTAATGCACTTTGTAATATACATCGTGCATTAAATATGAGCCATACTGAAGTTATTCACTTACCTTCCCTGCGCTGGCGTCCCCGTCTCCATGGCTCCGTCTAACTTCAGCGTCTAATCGCCCGATTAGACGCGCTTGCGCAGAAGGGTCTTCTGCCTTCGGCTCGGTCTAGCACGAGCGGCGTTCTGGCTCCGCCCCCTTCTACACGGCATCGCGTAGCTCCGCCCCATCACGTGTGCCGATTCCAGCCAATCAGGAGGCTGGAATCGGCACACGTGATGGGGCGGAGCTACGCGACGATGTGTGGAAGGGGGCGGAGCCAGAACGCCGCTGCTGCCGGACAGACCCGAAGGCAGAAGACCCTTCTGCGCAAGCGCGTCTAATCGGGCAATTAGACGCTGAAGTTAGACGGAGCCATGGAGACGGGGACGCCAGCGCAGGGAAGGTAAGTGAATAACTTCTGTATGGCTCATATTTAATGCACGATGTATATTACAAAGTGCATTATTATGGCCATACAGAAGTGCTTAACCCCACTTGCTTTCGCGAGACAACCCCTTTAAGTACACGATAACATTTGTTGTGAGCCCGGATGAAAAGAAGAGAAAGGGTGGACATGTTTGAAATCTTTAAAGTGTTTTTAATAAGAAACTAAACATAAAGGGGCACAATCTGACATCAAACAACATCAGGAAATATTATTCTACAGAAAGAGAAACAATTACTTTGAACAAACATCCAGAAGACGTGGTTGGAAAATGGACAATAAATGAATTCGAGCTACTGGGGAGAAGAATAGATCTATCCTAAGAAAAAAGCATACAAGAAATAATAGAAGGCCAGACTGGATGGGCCACGTGGCCTTTTTCTGCTGTCAATCTACATGTAAACTAATATTGCTGTACATATTTCCTACTTACTGCACTTGTTCCTCTGAGCAGGGACATGAAATTACGACAGACTGGAAGTATAATCAGCATGCAGTTGAAGTTCAGACACACTGCAGAAGCTCTTGCCCATGATAAAGCAGACTGCAGAGATAGTTTTAAGACAGAAATACACCAACAATATAAATCTTCAGAGTTAAAGATTTAACAGTACTGTAACTGAAAATGAATGGATGCACACCACATTGGATGCGCATGACCAGAAAGATGCCACAGTATTTATACTTTCTACATAAAGAATACAGCTGTCTGTATAAAAAAAACTTATCTAATCCAGATGTCTCCCTAATCTATCAATACAACACTAAATAATTTCCTACTATGTGTTTGCTTGTAAAGGAGTGCAGTGAAAAAGTTCCACATTTCTGATTTCAAGTTTTAAAAGGCAACACATCTCTGAGTTTTTGCCAAACTTCAGAGCTGACTGCAGAGAATGGCATAGTATGTGATAACTATTTGTTATCTCTACATACTTGGATAAAAGTTTGAGGGAATGTCAGATTAGCATTACTCTGCTTTGCACATATGTATGTCCAGTGCACTGGCTGGTAGATTTAGATTCAGTAGATACATTATATAACTGATACTATTTTATGTACACTGCTATGTAGCAGCCACAAAATAGTGTAGAATTGTGTGTGACAGACACAACAGTTTGGACTTTTTTATGTTGATGTTATTACATTGCTGATATTAGTACTTATAACCATTGTGCACATACTACTCGTATATGGCCTTAGTGTAGAGGCAATCTATGTTCTGAGATGTTGTGTGTCACTAGTTGTGGGCACTGAGGTTGATAATACAAAAGTGCCTTATAATTATTACTTCGATTTGTTTGGGAGGAGTTGCTAGAATGATAAGAGATTGAAGTGCTGTTTAATGTCTCTGTGCCTCCATCACTAAAGTTCCTGAATGACATTTAGCAGCAACCCTGAATCTGGTGTTACATAGTGGCCATTAAAATGATTCACCATGCATGTATTATAATGCATGGAAAAACTAAAGTAGTGAGAGCCCCTCTTAAAAACGTGTTCTCCTTTCCAGCTTATACAGTGGGGGAAACCACTCTACAAAGCCCATATGCTCTAGTAAGGCAAATAGACAGTCATTTTCTTAGTAGGACAACCTTTTTTTAACTCCGTAACAGTCACATTTAATTTGGATACCTCTCACAAAAATATCACTTTTATTTTAGATTTTGAATTTATATCTCATATAAATATATTTTCCACAGAACTTAGGGTTGTGTCAGAAAAAAACCCCAAACTATACTCTTCTATTCCTCCCCCGTCAGTCCCCTTACCACATCTTCTCCTTGCTGAGCTTCTGCAGTGCACCTAGGGTCACCTCACAGCACCCCAGCCGGCTTGTTATGAAGGCTGCATTCCTCACATTCTTTTCCAGCTGGGCCAGTGAAGGTCACGTCCCTGTGCCATGGCGTTCACTGCCTAGGAAGGAATTCTGATCTATTGCTGAGACAGATTGCATGAGCAGTCAGTGCAGTAGATCACCACTCCCCCTGCTGGCCTGTGAACTGTGACGTAGCGTACATCGGCTGGCAGAAAGAAGACTGCCCGTGAATGTATGTAACCTCACAGGAGGAGAGGAATCAACCAGCTGAAGGTGAGGTGACCCGGGGGGACTGCATGAGACAGTGAGGTGAAAATTTGGTAAGTAGACTTACGGGTGAAGAATAGGTAAGTATAGATTTTTTTTTAATGACAGAACCCCTTTAAGTGCATTTTTACCCCTTAATGGAATAACTTATTATAGCCTTAAAGGCCATCGAAACCTTTGTGCATGAAAAATCAATACACATATATCATACAAGGCTCTGCAGAAAAAAAAAATTATACACTTATCTTTTTTGTTTGCTTTGAGTTTTAGTTCTGATGCACAAAAAGTCTCACACTTGCTTTGCCTCAAGGCCTCCACTGAGATTTGTTACTGGGGGATTCCCAGAACTGATCAGTCCAAGCCACACCTAATCAATATTACACAATACTTTTCATCTGTTCTTCCTTTTCACAAGTCACTTGTTAAATTGTGGACAGTTTGGGGGATTAGTACTCAAGAAGGACATATTATAGCTTGAGCGGGTACAAAGGTGGGCAACTAGAGTAATAAATGGAATGGCCGGACTACAATACCCAGAGAGGTTATCAAAATTGAGATTATTTTGCTTGGAAAAAGATGGCTGAGGGGCAACCTAATAACTGTGTATAATATATCAGGGACAATACAGAGATCTCTCCCATATATCTATTATGCCCATGACTGTAACAAGGGGGCGCACTAATAACTATATTTAGATATATTAGGGGACAATACAGAGATCTAACCTATCATCTATTTATATCCAGGACTGTGACTGTAACAAGGGGGCACTCTAATAACTATGTATAAATATATGAGGGGTCAGTACTGAGATCTCTCCTATCATCTATTACAGCCAGGACTGTAACAAGGGGGCGCTCTAATAACTATATTTAGATATATTAGGGGACAATACAAAGATCTAACCTATCATCTATTTATATCTAGAACTGTGACTGTAACAAGGGGGTGCTCTAATAACTATGTGTAGATATATCGGGAGGAACAATACAGAAATCTCTTCCATTATCTATTTCTACCCAGGACTGTAACAAGGAGTTCTCTAATAACTATGTATAGATATGTTAGGCAACAGTACAGAGATCCCTCCCATCATCTATTTATACCCAGGACTGTAAGAAGGGGGCACTTAGAGGGGAGAAGGTTTCTACACAACATAGAAAGGGATTCTTTAGTGTAAGAGCAGTGAGACTATGGAACTCTCTGCCTGAGGACAGGGTGATGGCAAATTCAATAAGAGTTCAAGAGGGGCCTAGACATCTTTCTTGAGAATAATAATATTACGTGTTATAGTCACTCATTTATTCAGAAGGGTCGGTAATCCGGGGAATATTCTGATTGCCAAATTGGAGTCAAGAAGGATTTTTTTCCTTAAATGAGGAAAGTTGACTTCTGCCTAATTGTTATTTTTAATTGCCTTCCTCGGGATCAACATTGGGGGTTGATAGGCTGAACTGGATGGACATGTGTCTTCTTCAGACTCAAATACTGGTACTATGTCAAATGACAAGGTGATAAGAGACAAACTTCACTAAAAATGGAGCCTCATTGTATTAGGATCTGGATGGATAGTGGAGCAGAGCATAATAAAACAGTACTAGAAGGTGTAGCATTCTGGGGCATGGGGACTGGTGAGAGGATCAGCATCTCCCCACATTGTATATATATTCCTGTGTAATAAGGTTTCTCCCTTCAGGCATATCACAGGTTTTCTATCCTCTTTTACTACCTATGGCTTGGATTGAGTGTAATAAACAATGATATATAAGCTTTCCATAGACGGTACTTCCCTGTGTGGAAGACACATGAACTCACAAATGACCATGTGCTGCCTTCTTGTCAGAGAGGGGCTGAGAAGCAGCCCTCAGTTTACTCTCACAGATGGATTTTGCTAATACGTCAGCCCTACAATCTGCAGTGTCTTGGAAAACTGTATGCACATAGCAACCAGACTATCAGGAATTTATAATTAAAAGCAATTACAAAAGTCTTCATTTCTAAATACACACTGATTAAAAGAAAAAATACAAGAGCGATAAGCTGTATGTAGCCTTTAAGAACTAGTAATAACTCTCCTTTTTTGTGTTCCCGAGGTCATAACTTTTTTATTTTTTCATCAGTGTAGCTGTATGACACCTTGTACTTTACCAGACGAGTTCTAGTATTTATAGGAACCAATTTGGGGTTTTTAGAATTTTTTTTGTGGGAAGGGGTGCACTGCAAAAAAACACTATTTCACCATTGTTTTTTCTTATTTATTTTTACATATAATATTTTAGTATGCATATTATGATAACTTTATTCTAAGGATGATTACGTTTGTGACAAAACCACATTTCTAGAGGGTTTATTATTTTTTAATACTTTTGCACAATGTAAACACTTTTTCTTTTTCAAAAGGACATAGTGTGGTGCCACAGTACGGGACCATAGCATTTTTAATTTTCCATCAACAGAGCTGCATATGGGCTTCTTTTTGCGTGACTTGAGTCTTTATTGGTACCATTTTGAGACATGTGAGTATATGACTTTTTTATTCCTTTTTGTAGAAGTGAGAACAACAAAAAATGTCTATTTGGCACTCTTTTTCAAATTTTTTAATCAAATTTACTGCACTGCATAAATAATGTATTATTATATAGCATGGATTGTGTAGTTTTTTTGTTTAAATTTCTCAATATTTAAAGTTTTGCATAAGGGGGGCAACTTTTTAAATTTTTTTTTTTACTGTAAAAATGTTTAGATGCCATGGTCAGCAATGACTGCAGCATCTACAGGGTTATATGGTATAGAGAAGTGATTGGATGAGAAAGTCCTCATCTTTTCACTCCTTTTCAAGGAAAAAACCCTATTTGTGACAATCAGAGAGCAAATATGCTCTATGATTAATGGGTGGGGGGGTGATAGCATGAACAAAAATCACTTCTCTTGGACAGGACAACAGAGAGGAGAATCACAGATCTTCTCTGCTCGTCCTTCCCCACTGCATCTCCTCTGCCCTGTACAAGTACTGAAAAGCAACAGTTGTAAATTCAGCATTCCCAACCCCAATTCAAATGGCTGCAGCTCTGGTTCTGTAAGTGTGACCAACATGTTTTTTCATTTTAAAGACCAGAATCTTGGTTTTAAAATGATACTGAGAGCTTATAGAACCGCAACTACAGCCGTTTAAATTGGAATGAGCTCTGTTTGCTCAAAATGGTAACCGGCTTCTCCTATAGAAGGAACGGAGCTCGTCCTAGACTGCTAGAGGGTTAATGTTGCATAAAATTGTCTTATACTTACCCCCAGTATCACCCGTGTATAGTAGTATGAATCAGCTGTATCATACCAGATAAAGCTATCAGTGAATAAATATGTATTGAATCCTAGCCACAATACCTGCAACAGAATATTTCTTTATTAATATCTCCATCATTGTTATTTTTGATTTGTATAATCGTAATACATTCAAAGACAACATACAATCATAGAATGCAATGCCACTGACAGATGTGGGCTTTGTCATTAAAAAAGACTCCCTTTTTTAATCCTGAGGTTAAATAGCGCTTAAAGATTGCTTTCCAATGTATGTCTTTGGGTTTCAAATTAGGTTGTTTATATAAGTCGGGCTTAGAAGTAACCTCCACCACAAGAAGACTGGGTGTGATTGAAAGTTATCTATCTACCTTTCATAGACAGCCAGCAGTTTTTAGAGAGGCACATGCTTCAATTACAATAATTCAAATTTATTATAATTCATTTATTACCATTGATTCATAAATAGAGATGAGCGAGCGTACTCGTCCGAGCTTGATGCTCGTTCGAGTATTAGGGTACTCGAGATGCTTGTTACTCGAGACGAGCAACACGCGGTGTTCGAGTCACTTCCATTTTCTTCCCAGAAAATTTTGCGCCGTTTTCTGGCCAATAGAAACACAAGGAAGGCATTACAATTTCCTCCTGTGAAGTTCCAGCCCTATCCCACCCCCTGCAGTGAGTGGCTGGGGAGATCAGGTGACACCCGATTATATAAACTGGGGCCGCCCGCGGCTTGCCACAGATGCACGCTGAGAGACATTAGGGAAAGTGCTGTCTTGCTGTAGCTGCTATAGGGAGAGTGTTAGGCTGTTATATTCGTCTTCAAGAACCCCAGCGGTCCTTCTTAGGGCCACATCTGACCGTGTGCAGTACTGTTGAGGCTGCTTTTAGCAGTTTTGCAAATTTATTTTTTTTTGTATATCGGGCGTGCAGACCATAGCGTCCTCAGTCTGCAGTCATTTTACTGAGTATAGGGGCAGTACTGGTGAGGCAGGGACAGTGGTACAGGGAAATAGATATACTGGCTATATAGGCAGTGGGATTTTTCAAAAAAATTGGAAAAAAAAAATCTTTGGGCTGCCTGTGACCATGTTCAGTTTACTGCGTGTCTGCTGGGGGTAGTAGTCGCTCATTAATCCCCAGCCTTGCGCATAACTTTTTCTGGCTGCACTGTGCTTTCAATAACCTAACCACAGTCATCCTCCAACAGGGAAATCCATATACAGGCTATATAGGCAGTGGGCTTTTTCAAAAAAATTTGAAAAAAAATCTTGGGGCTGCCTGTGACCGTGTTCAGTTTACTGCGTGTCTGCTGGGGGTAGTAGTCGCTCATTAATCCCCAGCCTTGCGCATAATTTTTTCTGGCTGCACTGTGCTTTCAATAACCTAACCACAGTCATCCTCCAACAGGGAAATCCATATACAGGCTATATAGGCAGTGGGCTTTTTCAAAAAAATTTGAAAAAAAATCTTTGGGCTGCCTGTGACCGTGTTCAGTTTACTGCGTGTCTGCTGGGGGTAGTAGTCGCTCATTAATCCCCAGCCTTGCACATAATTCTTTCTGGCTGCACTGTGCTTTCAATAACCTAACCACAGTCATCCTCCAACAGATAAATCCATATACAGGCTATATAGGCAGTTGGCTTTTTCCCAAAAATTGGAAAAAAATACTATATTTGGCCTGCCTGTGACTGTCTCACTTCAGTTTACTGCATGTCTGCTGGGGGTAGTAGTCGCTCATTAATCCCCAGCCTTGCGCATAATTTTTTCTGGCTTCACTGTGCTTTCAATAACCTAACCACAGTCATCCTCCAACAGGGAAATCCATATACAGGCTATATAGACAGTGGGCCTTTTCCCAAAAATTGGAAAAAAATACTATATTTGGGCTGCCTGTGACCATCTTCAGTTTACTGCGTGTCTGCTGTGGGTAGTAGTCGCTCATTAATACCCAGCCTTGCGCATAATTTTTTCTGGCTGCACTGTGCTTTCAATAACCACAGTCATCCTCCAACAGGGAAATCCATATACAGGTTATATAGGCAGTGGGCTTTTTCCCAAAAATTGGAAAAAAATACTATATTTGGGCTGCCTGTGACCGTCTTCAGTTTACTGCGTGTCTGCTGGGGGTAGTAGTCGCTCATTATTACCCAGCTAAGCGTTACAGCAGGCTTGCACATAATTGTTTCCTGGCTCTGCTGTGTCCGTTACATGATCGCCGTCATCCCGCCAGAGGGAAACAGTATACATATATACGCTGCATACGGTGTCTGTCTGGTTTTTCACCTTACCATTTTTAAAAATTGAAGCAAAATACCTAAGGCCTACCACTGGCCTTTGGCCACTTGACTGGTTCTGCACTGTGAATTCCAGTTGCTCAGTCATACGCACCTAGGTCTCACTACAGGCTTGTGCATAATTGTTTCCTGGCTCTGCTGTGCGTTCCGTAAGCGAAGTCAGCCTCCAACCAAAGGCCAATAAGCGGCACATTTAATTACAGCGTTCTGTTTCTGCTCTACTCGTAATACACCATGCTGAGGGGTAGGGGTAGGCCTAGAGGACGTGGACGCGGGCGAGGACGCTGAGGCCCAAGTCAGGGTGTGGGCACAGGCCAAGCTCCTGGTCCAGGTGTATCACAGCCGACTGCTGTGGGATTAGGAGAGAGGCAAGTTTCTGGGGTCCCCAGATTCATCTCACAATTAATGGGTCCACGCGGTAGACCTTTATTAGAAACTGAGCAGTGTGAGCAGGTCCTGTCGTGGATGGCAGAAAGTGCATCCAGCAATCTATCGACCACCCAGTCTTCTACACCGTCCACAGCTGCAACTCTGAATCCTCTGGCTGCTGCTCCTCCTTCCTCCCAGCCTCCTCACTCCATGAAAATGACACATTCTGAGGAGCAGGCAGACTCCCAGGAACTGTTCTCGGGCCCCTGCCCAGATTGGGCAGCAATCGTTCCTCTCCCACCGGAGGAGTTTGTCGTGACCGATGACAAACATTTGGAAAATTCCCGGATCCGGGGGATGAGGCTGGGGACTTCCGGCAACTGTCTCAAGAGCTTTCAGTGGGTGAGGAGGACGATGACGATGAGACACAGTTGTCTATCAGTGAGGTAGTAGTAAGGGCAGTAAGTCCGAGGGAGGAGCGCACAGAGGATTCGGAGGAAGAGCAGCTGGACGATGAGGTGACTGACCCCACCTGGTTTGCTAAGTCTACTGAGGACAGGTCTTCAGAGGGGGAGGCAAGTGCAGCAGCAGGGCAGGTTGGAAGAGGCAGTGCGGTGGCCAGGGGTAGAGGCAGGGCCAGACGGAATAATCCACCAACTGTTTCCCAAAGCGCCCCCTCGCGCCATGCAGTTTTTCACTGAGAGTGCAGACGACCGACGAACTGTGGTGTGCAAGGTTTGTCGCGCCAAGATCAGCCGGGGAGCCACCACTACCAGCCTTACCACCAGCATGCGCAGGCATATGATGGCCAAGCACCCCACAAGGTGGGACGAAGGCCGTTCACCGCCTCCGGTTTGCACCACTGCCTCTCCCCCTGTGCCCCAACCTGCCACTGAGATGCAACCCCCCTCTCAGGACACAGGCACGACCGTCTCCCGGCCTGCACCCACACCCTCACCTCCGCTGTCCTCGGCCCCATCCAGCAATGTCTCTCAGCGCGGCGTCCAGCCTTCGCTAGCGCAACTGAGCGCAAGCACAAGTATGCCGCCACGCACCCGCACGCTCAAGCGTTAAACGTGCACATAGCCAAAGTGATCAGCCTGGAGATGCTGCCGTATAGGCTTGTAGAAACTGAGGCTTTCAAAAACATGATGGCGGCGGCGGTGGCCCCGCGCTACTCGGTTCCCAGTCGCCACTACTTTTCCCGATGTGCCGTCCCAGCCCTGCACGACCACGTCTCCCGCAACATTGTACGCGCCGTCACCAACGCGGTTACTGGCAAGGTCCACTTAACAACGGACACGTGGACAAGCACAGGCGGGCAGGGCCACTATATCTCCCAGACGGCACATTGGGTGAATTTAGTGGAGGCTGGGACCGAGTCAGAGCCTGGGACCGCTCACGTCCTACCCACGCCCAGAATTGCGGGTCCCAGCTCGGTGGTGGTATCTGCGGCGGTGTATGCTTCCTCCACTAAACCACCCTCCTCCTCCTACGCAACCTCTGTGTTGCAATCAAGATGTGTCAGCAGCAGCACGTCGCCAGCAGTCGGTGTCGCGTGGCGTGGCAGCACAGCGGTGGGCAAGCGTCAGCAGGCCGTGCTGAAACTACTCAGCTTAGGAGAGAAGAGGCACACGGCCCACGAACTGCTGCAGGGTCTGACAGAGCAGACCGACCGCTGGCTTTCGCCGCTGAGCCTCCGACCAGGCATGGTCGTGTGTGACAACGGCCGTAACCTGGTGGCGGCTCTGCAGCTCGGCAGCCTCATGCACGTGCCATGCCTGGCCCACGTCTTTAATTTGGTGGTTCAGCGGTTTCTGAAAAGCTACCCACACTTGTCAGACCTGCTCGGAAAGGTGCGCCGGGTCAGCGCACATTTCCGCAAGTCCAACACGGACACTGCTACCCTGCGGACCCTGCGACATCGGTTTAATCTGCCAGTGCACCGACTGCTGTGCGACGTGCCCACATGGTGGAACTCTACGCTGCACATGTTGGCCAGGCTCTATGAGCAGCGTAGAGCTATAGTGGAATACCAACTCTAACATGGGCAGCGTAGTGGGAGTCAGCCTCCTCAATTCTTTACAGAAGAGTGGGCCTGGTTGGCAGATATCTGCCAGGTCCTTGGAAACTTTGAGGAGTCTACCCAGATGGTGAGCGGCGATGCTGCAATCATTAGCGTCACCATTCCTCTGCTATGCCTCTTGAGAAGTTCCCTGCAAAGCATAAAGGCAGACGCTTTGCGCTCGGAAACGGAGGCGGGGGAAGACAGTATGTCGCTGGATAGTCAGAGCACCCTCATGTCTATATCTCAGCGCGAGGAGGACGAGGAGGAGGAGGGGGAGGAGCATGAGGAGAAGGGGAAAGAGACAGCTTGGCCCACTGCTGAGGGTACCCATGCTGCTTGCCTGTCATCCTTTCAGCGTGTATGGCCTGAGGAGGAGGAGGATCCTGAAAGTGATCTTGCTAGTGAGGACAGTCATGTGTTGCGTACAGGTACCCTGGCACACATGGCGGACTTCATGTTAGGATGCCTTTCTCGTGACCCTCGCGTTACACGCATTCTGGCCACTACGGATTACTGGGTGTACACACTGCTCGACCCACGGTATAAGGAGAACCTTTCCACTCTCATACCCGAAGAGGAAAGCGGTTCGAGAGTGATGCTATACCACAGGCCCTGGTGGACAAACTGATGGTAAAATTCCCATCCGACAGTGCTAGTGGCAGAAGGCGCAGTTCCGAGGGCCAGGTAGCAGGGGAGGCGCGGAGATCAGGCAGCATGTACAGCGCAGGCAGGGGAACACTTTCCAAGGCCTTTGCCAGCTTTATGGCTCCCCAGCAAGACTGTGTCACCGCTCACCAGTCAAGGCTGAGTCGGTGGGAGCACTGTAAAAGGATGGTGAGGGAGTATGTAGCCGATCGCACGACCGTCCTCCGTGACGCCTCTGCTCCGTACAACTACTGGGTGTCAAAGCTGGACACGTGGCCTGAACTCACGCTGTATGCCCTGAGAGTGCTTGCTTGTCCTGCGGCTAGCGTCTTGTCAGAGAGGGTGTTTAGTGCGGCTGGGGGAATCATCACGGATAAGCGTAGCCGCCTGTCAACTGACAGTGCCGACAGGCTTACACTCATAAAGATGAACAAAGCCTGGATTTCCCCAGACTTCTCTTCTCCACCAGCGGACAGCAGCGGTACCTAAACAATACGTAGGCTGCACCCGCGGATGGAAGCATCATTATCACCATAAAAATCGGGGACCTTTTAGCTTCATCAATCTGTGTATTATATTCATCCTCCTCCTCCTGCTCCTCCTCCTAAAACCTCACGTAATCACGCCAAACGGGCAATTTTTCTTAGGCCCACAAGGCTTAGTCATATAATTTTTGTAAACAATGTTTATACGTTTCAATTCTCATTAAAGCGTTGAAACTTGCACCTGAACCAATTTTTATTTTAACTGGGCTGCCTCCAGGCCTAGTTACAAATTAAGCCACATTAACCAAAGCGATTAATGGGTTTCACCTGCCCTCTTGGTTGGGCATGGGCAATTTTTCTGAGGTACATTAGTACTGTTGGTACACCGTTTTTTTGGGCCCTCGCCTACAGTGTAATCCTAGTAATTTTTATGGGCTTCGCCTGCACTCATGGTACAGCAAGGTGTGTGGGGTTGGCCTACACTTTTGCTACATAAATGTAACTGGGGCCTTGTCTATACTGCAACTACTGAAATCTGAAAGAGACTGTTATCTCCCTAAACTGCTGCAACGGGAATGTTACTGTGGCCTGTCTTGACTGCTACTACTACTGAAATGGAACTAATACTGTGCTCCCCCTATACTGCTGCTTCGGAATTGTTACTGGGGCCTGTCTTGACTGCTACTATTACTGAAATGGAACGAATACTGTGCTCCCCCTATACTGCTGCTAGTGATATGTTACTGGGGCCTGTCTAGACTGCAGCTACTACTGAAATGGAACTAATACTGTGCTCCCCCTATACTGCTGCTAGTGATATGTTACTGGGCCTGTCCATACTGCTACTACTACTGAAATGGAACTAATACTGTGCTCCCCCTATACTGCTGCTAGTGATATGTTACTGGGGCCTGTCTAGACTGCAACTACTACTGAAATGGAACTAATACTGTGCTCCCCCTATACTGCTGCTAGTGATATGTTACTGGGGCCTGTCTAGACTGCTACTACTACTGAAATGGAACTAATACTGTGCTCCCCCTATACTGCTGCTTGGAATTGTTACTGGGGCCTGTCTTGACTACTACTATTACTAAAATGGAACTAATACTGTGCTCCCCCTATACTGCTGCTAGTGATATGTTACTGGGGCCTGTCTAGACTGCTACTACTACTGAAATGGAACTAATACTGTGCTCCCCCTATACTGCTGCTTTGGAATTGTTACTGGGGCCTGTCTTGACTGCTACTATTACTGAAATGGGCGGTTGGGCAGCATGTTACCCAGGAGAAGTGGCAGCGGAGTGTCATGCAGGCAGTGATTGTGCTTTGTTGGAGGTAGTGTGGTGCTTAGCTAAGGTATGCCTTGCTAATGAGGGTTTTTCAGAAGTAAAAATTGTTGGGGGGGGGCCCACTCTTGCCACTATTGTGGCTTAATAGTGGGACCTGGGAACTTGAGATGCAGCCCAACATGTAGCCCCTCGCCTGCCCTATCCGTTTCTGTGTCGCTCCCATCACTTTCTTGAATTTCCCAGATTTTCACAAATGAAAACCTTAGCGGAGCATAAGTCCCATACAAAAATGCTCGGGTCGCCCATTGACTTCAATGGGGTTCGTTACTCGAAACGAACCCTCGAGCATCGCGGGAAGTTCGACTCAAGTAACGAGCATCCGAGCATTTTGGTGCTCGCTCATCTCTATTCATAAACTAAAACACAAATATGAATATGCATGATAAATAATTTAACATCTAAAATGCCAAACAAACACACGCTGGCGCAGTAGGATCATATATGATTAGCTTCTCCGAACATGCGTACAGGAATGTATAACAATAAAATGTTTAGTATAAATATTTAGAAACATGCGTGAACAGCAAGGAACAAGTCAACTTGATACGCCGGTCAATTTGGATACTTCATAGCTATCAGCTGCAGGCTTTTTGAGCAACTGTCTAATATCAGTAAACCGTCTCATTTTAAAAGAAAAATTAATGTAAATGAAAGAGTCATACAAGATACCCAATACTGAATGGCTACGCCTAAGATAGAACATGGAGTCAAATTCATTTCACCTAACACTGTGCAATCCCATTAAAACTGAGACGAGATAATGGTTTGACTTTCAGGTCAGTTAAGGATAGCCTCTGCCTAACTGTAATCAGTCACCAAATCTCCGCCATTTTATCTTAATTTAAGAGAAAATAGGCAGAAGAAGGAGGGCCCCATTTTAGTTTTAACAAAGATTGCTAACTTTGTACACATTAGGATCCTGCTCTGTAAGTTTTAACACTAATTGTGCGGTGGAGTCTGGACACTAAAGGCCACTATTAGGCCAGATTCCCAGACCTG
This sequence comes from Eleutherodactylus coqui, assembly GCF_035609145.1. Taxonomy (NCBI): domain Eukaryota; kingdom Metazoa; phylum Chordata; class Amphibia; order Anura; family Eleutherodactylidae; genus Eleutherodactylus; species Eleutherodactylus coqui. The sequence goes on along the minus strand of NC_089839.1, from coordinate 127,398,506 downwards.
CCTTCCCTCTGCTGTTTCTGGCAGATGCGGTTGTCATCCTGCTTTCTCTATTACATGAATTGCTGCACACATCTCGCCAGCACATCAGGGGTTATTTCGTCCAGTGCTCTCACCTCCCTATTTACCCCAGCTAGGAATCCTCCCTCATTGCCTCAGTGTTGGTGTGTGTTTGTCTCAGGCACCCCCCTATCTCCCACTACTTTGTCTGCGTTTACTCTGTATTAATATCAGTATTCATTTGTTTGCTGTCTCCCTGTCTTTGTTTGGATCCTGTCTCTGACCTCGTTGTCTGTCTCTCTGTCTTTTGCCTTTGTTTGTGTGCTCTTGTTCATTGCCTTCCTGTCTATGCACAGTTCCCATCCCTCTGGTGTGTACCATCCTGTCCTGTGTCCTATCAGGGATCGTTAGGCCCCAAAGGAAGATCGTGGGGTTGTCCCTGTTAGGACGCTGACCCTACTTTTAGGCAGAGGTACCCCCATCTGCCTGACTAGCCAAGGGCGAGTTTTCCCCTCTGACCACCGAGGGTCAGCTGCCAAGCCAAACCGGTAGGTTGGCACAGTTGGTTCACACTCACAGTCCTTAACAGCCATTTTACACAGCACGATTATCGTGCAAATTGCTAGTCAGATCGAATGGTTTGCATGAAAATTATAAGTTGTAAACATGTTCAGTGAAAGAACAATCAGTGATAAGTTCCTGATAGGATTTTTCATGCAGAACTAAAAATTTTTGTTGGTCTGCATCATTTTGTCTAAACAGGCTTATGTACTGTAAATGGAGGCGGGCAGGCCGAAACAATCTCCATCCGGCTCCACCTCAATTTAATGATGAACACTCAATCCTGTGTGAAATCACCATCCATCTGGTGATTTGATGAGCTAACAACCCCCAAATTGTCACACATCATAGGGTCATGTCAAAAGTTTTGTTCACTAGGACTCTGGCTGCTGAGACCCCAATGATGGCTAGAGAGAGCCAGCTGAAGCACTCTTCCAAGCGCTGTCACTGCTTGCTAGCTGAAGATGGGTTCATTAAAAAATCCATGAGCCCATCTTCAGTTAGCAAACAGAGACTGTGCTCAGACGAGTGCTTCAGCTGGTGGTCTCAGCAGCTGGACCCACAGTGATCAAAACTTTTGATATGCCTCTGCAAAATGCGTAGCAAACACATGAAAAACGCATTGGAAAACAGTCAGTTCTTTACTGAGCAAATTTGCTTCGACCTGTGTAAATACCGGCTTAAGTTTAATTTTAGTTTTCAAGAGGCAGAACGACGCTAACTGCCCAAATTTTCATTTTGTATACTATTATTCTTTAAAGGGGTTATCCAGTTTCATGTATTTGAAGGGGTTGCACCAAGATTGCAAGTTATCCCCTATCCACAGGATAGGGGATAATTTACTGATTACACAGGATAGGGGATAATTTACTGATTATTGCGGGACACCACAACTATTCATGTTTTCAGGATATCCTACAGTATATCTTAAGCACTGATAGTAATTACATTACCTGTGCAATACTGAGGAAAGCCTGAAAACATGACCTTTTGGGGTGTCTGAAGACTGGAGTTGGGAAACACTGACTTATCATGACCAAGTGTTCCAGGTGTATAGCTTATTCAGGGTGTTGTCACACATGCAGGATTTAGTCAGGTTTCTGAATCCAACATCAGGGGTGATAGTAAAAGGAGAGAAAGTATAAGGCCTCCTTCACACAGGTGACACGACATCTCCGCGAGAATGCGACAATGCTACAAATCGCATGTATGTGAAGCCCATGCTTTCCTATGGGTTCCTTCATATTAGCGATGTTTTGTAGCATGCTACATTGCAAGACAAAAACCTCCTGGATTTTGCAATATGCACGCGACCTGCAAAGTTTTGTAGCCCATGTTCCCCTCCGGAGCCTTCCTCTCTGCTGCAAAACGCGGCTTTCATGCGGTGCGATGCAACTTTGACGGTAGAAAATCCTACTGTCAAAGCCATAGCCTAAGCTCTAACTGCAGGAAGAAAAAAAGTATACATCTCCTTAGAAATGCTGTCTGGCGCTGAGAAGAATCTAACTGACCTCTGTGTGTATATACTTAGGAGAATCTAACTGACATCTATGTGTATCTAATAAAAGGCTGTAAAGTGCATAAGGAAGCGGCCATGGACTGCAGGGATGGAGCATGCTATTAAGGCTAAGAAGGGGCTGCAACCCCCAGTCTTGGGGTAAATTTTAATAAAAAAGGGGTGTTACCTTTACGGGTAAAAAGTGAGGAGAGCGGGAGGGGTGGCACATTCTGCAGAGGGACATCGGTACATACAGTCTGAGGAGAATCTAACACTCTATGTGTATACATATTGTATTTCTCAGTTCTTCTGAAGTAACCACAACTTCATAAAATTTTCTGTGTGAACAACAGGTAAATACCCGGGCAAAGCCGGGTATATAAGCCAGTAACTAATAAAGGTTCAGTTTTAAAAGGGAACCTGTCAGGTATGCTATGTTGTCCTCACTGTGAGGAGCATGAAGTAGTGACAGACGTGCTCTTTTCACTCACATTTTGCCTTATATGAAAATCACATGTTTTTTCAATAGGAAAAATACAAAATCGCACTCGCATGAAAATCACATCTACATGCAAATGGGATGAGATTTTTAATTATGTTTTTTGCTAACTTAAAAAATTGGTGATATCACTCAAAAATTAGGACATGCTGCAATTTTTCAATCTTTCACAAGTGGTGCATGTGAAAAATCACTCACGTAAAGTAACATTGTAAATAATGGTATATTAGAATGCACAATTTTTGCATGTCTTGCAATCGCTCAGAACTCATGTGTTTTTCTCACTCATGTAAGAACAGCCTAACATTTCCACTTACTGCCAGGCTCACACGGGCGAATCTGACTCCACATGCGGGTGGCCCACAGTGGATTCCAGCTGGTGACCCTGCGTACCTGCTATTACTGTATTGTGAATGACTGCGGTGGCTCCAACTTCCCGATGTCGTAGAAACATGAAATTTGGCACAAGCATAGATTATGTACAAGCCCGAAGTCATGCGCAGTACAGTTTTTTCTTTTTTTAATTTGTATATCTCGTGCCATTGCTTAGCGATGCCGTGGCTACCCGCAGCTTTCATTGACAGCAATGGAGGCCATCCGCACGGATTCCAATAGGACACCCTGCGATTTTCTGGAATATGCAATTTATATCCGCAAAACAAACAAAAAAGAGAAAATGCATGCCTTTCAATGCCTGCTTTTTAACGGGGATCTCCCACGCAGACGGCGATCACGGAAACCGCAATCCAAATCCGCCCATGTGAGCCCCGCCTTACTTACATAACATTGAACCACCACTTTAAAATTAGCATGGGGAGGCTACTTGCTCATTAAATTTCTTTATTTAATTCGCCAGTAGGATATTTAGTCACTTGTACTCGTGGTGCACACATCGACCCCTTTCACAAGTCTTTAATACTGAATGCTCCAAGTTTCTATTAACATAAAGATGAATAATAGACGGACAATGTCACCATTATATCTGGCCATTAAAATTAGAAAAAAATCCACTACTATTTTGCTGTAGCGTTACCACCTAATGAGTACTCAGTAAATTAATATACAAGTTCTAAAGGGCCAGAAAGTTTTTCATCATTATTAAATAAAGATTTATGCTTATTATGCAGAAAGGGAGTAAGTAGATCAGTACTGCGTGGAGCTCCATGAATAACAACCTCAGCAGTATCAGAGGGAGAAAAGGAAGGGTTTTAATGAGGCTTGACAGAGCATTCAATCATGTACACTACCATGACTGCGCACTGGAAGCTTTGTAAAACGGTGGAATCTATGATTATCTGCGTCTGCTCATGTTACAAGACATAAACTCTCGCAGAAGAGGTAGACCAGGGCACTTTTATCTGCATTATGAAATATTAGAAGTTTGCTTGGGTGTCTTAATTCAGTAGCAGCCACTTAATGCTGAAATGATTTGTTGCTTATAGATGCCGATGAATTTGACAGCACTTTCTAGCATAAAATACAGCAGCATAGTAAATTCACAAAGTCGTTATTTAGATTTCTTCTTACTATAAACAATACAATTTCTTTCATAAAGAACTGCAAGTTAACTGCTATAGATATTGAAAGCATGAAAACATATCAAAATATTTGATGCAAATAACTATATACATGGTAATCACAGAAACTAACAATCTCTACTAAAAATAAAAACTAATTTAACAAAAAAATGACAAGTCAGCGCTCTCACTTACCAAAATCAAGAAAGTTCTTGTTTCATTTAGAACCCAGTAACCCATTTCAAGCTGTAAATGTTCTACTGAGGCAGCAATATAAAGGTGAAAGACCTTTAGCACCTAATCTCTCTCCTGCTCTATCTTCTCCTTTGAAATGAATCTTTTGTTCTTGGAATTTTCTAATTAAAATGTACATGCCAAAAGACCATCAGCAGCCTGTCAAGATGCACATAAAGGTTGTCTATCTTCAGTGGGTAAATAAAGTGCGTTGTTCATTCATTACTTGGTGATTACGGGATCCTTAACATATACTTAACTTCAATTGCAAAAATGAAAATGCCTCCTTACTTGTACTTATTTTGCCTATTCACACTGATAATGCAGCAAAGATACGCATGGATAAAACATTTGTGGGATTTTTTTAAACATGTTTAAAATAATTTCAGCATTTGTTCCTCAAATAACCTGAAGGGTTAAGCCAGAAAGAGCTGTATGAACATACTACTACTGCTTTGAAATCAAACAGCTTCTTTGTTGGCAATGTCAGCTTTTAAAATAGTAAGGCCAATGCGTGATCCCCATGGTCAAAAAGTAAAATTAAAAATATAGAAATGTTAATAAACTGAATCATGGCCTTCTCTAGGTGATGGTTCAGATGGAATTGAAAAAACAACTTTTTCTGACGTGTTCAAAGAGCCTTTTTTCCAACACTGAAGGGATCCCTTTTAAACCAAGTTTGAAATAGTACCATCTGGGGTGTTTCCTGGCCATGGACCCAAAATTTCAATGTTTTGTTCACCGAGCCACTTAGTTATGACTTTTGCCTTGTGATATGGTGCTCCATCATGGTGGAAAAAGCATTGTTCAACCTAATGCCTTAACTTGTAAACAAGAGTTAAATAAATAATCTAATGCTCTCCATCTTCATGACATCTCTCCTTGCAAAACGTTTTATAACGCTAAACAGAAATCAAGAATATTGTCCTGGGGACACTGTTTTAAGGTTGCAGGACACCCAGAGGTTTGCAGAACTACTGGATTTGCTTTGCAAAAGTACTGGTGGTTTTCTTTACCTAAAGACATGAAAGATTTTTTTCCTGCCTGTCAGGAATCCACATAGTATACTCTCTCGGCAACAGCCTGCTGGTCTACTAATGGCATTACCCATCATGGAATATCTTTGGCTTCACCTAGCTATGGATTTTATCATGGACCTGCTACTCTTCAGTTGTTTGTTAATCTGAGTGGTGGTGGATAGATTCTCATCTAAAGAAGATGGCCCATTTTGTTCCCCTTCTAATTTTACCATCTGCCAAACCAAGAAAGTCCACCACACCTTGAGTTTACAACTGCTCTCAGTAACAAACAAAATAGCTTGATGGCAAAATACGCCTGTCTAATCGGACATCCAGTGGACTGCGCCTGGTGTTGTCCCAAAGACCATTGGTCCTGCTGCCAAGGAATTAAGCAAAATAACAAAAAAGAAAAATCCAGTGCATAGGGATAAGCCATTATAATTAATCAAATGATATTACCAAAAGTAAAGCTGATTTACTTCAAAAAGAGGGTGGTGAGATTAATCAAACACTACCGCCTTACTAGTGTGCCCAAAAGAAATATTCCACCATCATTGAAAAGATAGCTGGAAGTACAGGTTCACAATTTATTAGTAAAGCGTCATAACATGGATTGCAATAAGTTTTGAAGGTATGTGTGATTCTTCTCAGTAAAGAAACCAAGTAATCTTGGTGATATCTCTATGCCCTCTAGTCCTGGGCTGGAATTTGTTTCAATTAAGCAAATTAGGCACACTATGTTTGTGCCCTCCCATGTGATCATGTGTATATGTTTTTTCATAAATGCATCTTTAGATCTTTTCCATTATGCCTGAGGAAAAAACCCTGCGTAGGTTAAAAAGCTCGCTAAAACATCACGTATTTTTGTTAGCCATAAAAAGGTATCATATCTACAAGATTACTTGGTTTCTCTTGCTGAGAACATTTATACTTTGCCCTACTGGCTAACATGGTACCAAACTTTGTTTTGGAGGTATGTAACAATACAACAAGAAGACCACCTCCTTTCTCAAGCAGAAAAATCATCATGACTGTTTTTTCTGCTTGAGAAAGGAGATGGTCTTCTCGTTATATACCACTGAAACACGTTGCAGTGCATGTTATGTGATAAAAAAAAAAAAAGCAATGCAACCCCAAATCATGATGGTTCCTCCACCATACTTTATACTTGGGAGGAGGTTTTTGTTTTGATGTGCAATGTTCTTTTCCTCCAAACATACCACTGTATATTTCTGCTTTTTAAAGTTGCACTTTTGTCTCATCTGTACTTAAAACATTGTAGAACATCCATGTGGTCTTGGGCAAATTTTAAATGAGCTGCAATGTTTTTTTTACTAAATCATCTCATACAGATAGATATTTTTCCAGCCTTTGTTTGAACACTTCCATTAAAGGAGAACTCACCACCTCCAGTGTTAACCTGTTCCACTCATTCATCACCCTCACTGTCAGAAAGTTTTTTCTAATATCTAATCTGTGTCTCCTTCCTTTCAGTTTCATCCCACTGCTTCTAGTCTTTCCTTGTGCAAATGAGAATAGGGCTGATCCCCCTGCACTGTGACAACCCTTCAGATGTTTTTAGGGAGCTATTAAGTCTCCTCTCAGCTTTCTTTTTTGCAAGCTAAACATTCCCAGATCCTTTAACCGTTCTTCATAGGACATGATTTGCAGACCGCTCACCATCTTGGTAACTTTTCTCTGAACTTGCTCCAATTTGTCTATGTCGTTTTTAAAGTGGGGTCCCCAGAACTGGACACAGTATTCCAGATGAGGTCTGACCAAGGAAGAGTAGACAGGAATAATTACCTCATGTGACCTAGACTCTATGCTTCTCTTAACAGATCCCAGAATTGTGTTTGCTTTTTTGGCCGCTGCATCACATTGTTCACTCATGTTCAATCTATGATCTATTAGTATACCCAAGTCTTTTTCACATGTGCTGCTGCTTAGCCCTATTCCTCCCATTCTGTATGTGCTTTCTTCATTTTTCTTGCCCAGATGTAGGAACTTGCATTTCTCCCTGTTAAATACCATTCTGTTAGTCGCTGCTCACTGTGCAAGCTTTTCTAGATCTTTTTGAAAACTCTCTCTTCTCCAACTCTCTTCCCTAGTGTTAGCTATCCCTCCTAGCTTTGTGTTGTCGGCAAATTTGATCAGTTTCCCATCAATTCCCTCCTCCAGATCATTTATAAAAATGTTGAACAACACTGGGCCTAGGACAAAGCCTTGTGGTACCCCACTTGATACATTCTTCTACTTGGATGTGCAGCCATTTATGACCACTCTTTGAGTACGATCACTCAGCCAGTTGTGAATCCACCTGAGCGGCGATGGTGCTGCTCAGAGTACGGAAGGGGAGCTGATCATTCATTTTTGTATATATGTAAGTGTAATTTTGTGTTTCATGTTATGCGACTTGAGAAAGGTACCACTGCGCAGGTACCAAAACGCGTTGTCTTCTGCATACTGTGTATTAAAGTACCTTAACCTATGGTCGGTGTACTTGTCTGGAGAAACCATTTGGAGTCATCACTTCAAGGAGGGGGATTCTGAACATCATACCCCCCTCCTACAAAGTAAGTGCCTGCTTGATGTTGAATAATTATTCATAAGACAAATTGCAACTTATCTTATATAATACTATTTTCAGTAGCGCAGGGGCTTTTTCTTAACAGTTTATTGTTCTCTTTTTGGGGGTTCTCTATGCAAGAGAAACCCTCTGTTTATCCTGCAGCTCTCCCTAAATCCAAGGGATTGGAGATTGGTGTTTAAAGAATTGTGAAAAACAGACTTTGTGGCGAATCTCCCATTTCCTATCCAATCCCATATTTGGTAATTTTTTCAATGAGTATAGTATGAGATACTTTGTAAAATGCTTTACTAAGGTCAAGATATACTATATCCACCACAGTTCCCTGATCAACCCAGTTGGTGATTCTGTCATAGAAGAAAATTAGATTAGTCTGTAATAAGTTGTTTGTTATAAACCCATGCTGGCTCTAGTTAATTACTCCATTTTCATTCAAGTACTTGCATACATGCTGTTTAATAATTTGTTCAAAGATCTTTCCCAGTATAGAAGTCAGACTCACAGGCCTGTAGTTTCCTGGATCCCCCTTCTTCCCTTTTTTGAAGATAGAGACAACATTTGCCCTTTTTCAATCTTCTGTGACTTCGCCTGTTCTCCAGCAATCTTCAAAGATTATGGTGAGTGGTTCAGCAATTACCTCCGCTGCTTCCTCTAGTATCCTAGGATGTAATTCATCTGGACCTTGAGACTTGAATTCATTTAAGTTAGCTAAGTGTTCCCTCACCATCTCTCTGCTTACAGATAGCCTGCATTCTTTTATTCCCCCAATAGCACAGGGAAGATTAGTTGGTGCTCCATCTACTTTCTGAGAGAAAATAGATACAAAATAGGAATTTAAAAGTTGGGCCTTTTCAACACCATTCTTAACCAATTCACCATTTTCATCTTGTAAGCATCCAATAGCATCTTTAACTATTCTTTTGCTTTTAACATACCCCCCAAATCCTTTTTTATTGCTTTTGGCCTCTGTTGCAAGCCTCAATTCATTATTAGCTTTAGCTTTTCTGACACTTGCCTTACAGTTTCTGCAGACCGCATTATATTGTTCTTTAGATATTCCCCCCTCTTTCCATTTGATAAACATATTTTCTTTTTTAATATCTGTGCAAATTCTGTATTTATCCATCCTGGTTTCTTTAAATGCTTCCCATTCTTCCTTCCTTTAGGGATTTATAATGATTGTGCTTTGAGAATCTCATTTCGCAATATTTCCCAACCTTCTTAGACATTTCTGTCCTTAAGAACATCCAGTAATTGGATTCTTCCTACCCTCTTTCTGAGTTCATTGAAATCTGCCTTTCTGAAATCCAACCTTGAGGTCTGAGTTTTCTCAGGTCTCCCTCCCCTTTTTATCCAAAATTCAAGGATAGCATGATCACTGCCTCCTAAGGTCCCAGCTACTCTTACTTCCTCAACCATTTCCTCCCTGTTGGTAAGTATTAGGTCCAAGATAGCAGATCATCTTGTTTTCTCTTCAACGTTTGGGAAAATAAAGTTGTCAGCAAGAGTGGATAAGAATTTGTTGGATCTATTACTTTTACCTGAGAGAGATTCCCAACAAATGGCTGGATAGTTAAAATTTCCCATAATCACTATGTCATGCATTTTTGAGAGCTTGGCCATCTGATGTAGAAAGAGTTCATCAATATCTTCTGCTTCACCAAGTGGCCTATAGTAAATGCCTACAATGGTGTCGTTTTTGTTGTTCTCTCCTTGTATTCCTACCCAAACAGTTTCTACAGAACTCCCATGCTCTGAAGCTTGAATCTCTTTTTTTTGGTCTGTTTCTTATAAATAAGTTGTATCCTTCAAGCCTTGTATTCCGATCATGTGTATCATTCCACCATGTTTCCGTGATGCCTATGACATTATATTTATCTTCCTGTGTTAGGAGCTCCAATTCTCCTTGTTTGTTTCCCATGCTCTGTGCATTTGTGCAAAAACATTTCAGTTTGTGATAGGTGTCTCTTGCTCCTCTACTTACCTTCTGAATATTTTTGTCTGCTCTTTCTTTACACTTCTAATACCAAAGTTCTCATTTGTATTAATTAGCTGTATATTTTTACCTGGCCTTTCACTTCCCTTCCCATATTGTTCTAGTTTAAAGTTCTCCTAATGAGTGAAGCAAGGCACCAACCAAATATATGCTTACCTGTTTTTGTAAGGTGCAACCTATCTCTAACTAACAGTCCATCATATAAGTAATTCACTCCATGGTCTAGAAATCCCAATTTTTGCTGATGGCCCCATCAATGTAGCAAGTTATTAACCTTTAGAATCCTGTTCCATCTTCTTATTCCATTCACTGGTAGGATGGATGAAAAGACCACCTGTGCTCCTAGTTCCTTCACCTTCTTTCCGAGGTCTTCAAAGTTTCTGCAGATAATTGCAAGGTTCTTTTTTGCAGTGTAATTTGTCCCTACATATATTAGTAGGAATGGGTGGTGTTCTGTAGGACTGAAGAGTCTTGACAGCCTATCAGTCACATCTTTGATTTGTGCACCTGGAAGACAGCACACCTCTCGTGAGGTGTCAGGTCTGCAGACAGCGACCTCTGTTCCTCTCAATAGGGAATTCCCCTACAACCACCACTCTCCTTTCCTTCTTCACAACAGCACTTCTTTTTCTCCATTCAAGAGGACTCTGTGCGCCTACTAAACAGTTCTTTGTGGGTAGAGTCATTTCTTGCTGTACCACTTTCTCCCCTGCTCTGTTCTTTGTGGGTAGAGTCATTTCTTGCTGTACCTCTTTCTCCTTCTGCTCAAGAACCTGGTACCGGTACCCAAGTGATATGGGTGCTGGCTGACTCCTGATCGTCTTGCTTCTTTGGGTCACATGCTTCCATTCCTCTGCTTCTGCAGGTACACTGGACATTTCTTTTCCTTCAACATTTTGAAGACTTTCTTCTACTCTGTCAATGAAATCCTCATTTTCCTTAATTTGCTTCAATGTAGCTATTCTCTCTTGAAGACTGTGCACCTTTTCCTCCAGTAGAGACACCAGCTTGCATTTCTGGCAGGTGAAATTTAGCTTTTCCTCTGGTAGGTCTGTAAACATATTGCATACATTGCAGCTCACCAAATGGCTCCTCTCCTTTTCCATGTTATCAGTTGATGTCCACTTCCAGACTTCTAAAAGTCAAGAATTGTAGTGAAGATATATAACCTGTAAAGTAATATTTAAGGGGACTATGTCTCCCGAGCAGCTAGACTCGGCTAATCCCAGCAATTTTCCCACTTATGATGATTCTTTGCTCTTCCCAGAATGCACAGGGAATATGCAAATGATATTCCTGCAGCTCCAATCTCTGGTTTAGTACACAGAATGGCCTGTAGGGAGCTATATACAGGCATTCTGTTATAAGAAGTGAGAGAAAACACCTGTGGGTGTGGCAGAAAGCAACATAAAAGGATTAATTCCTGCCACACCCAGAGGGTAATTGACAGCTCAGTAGAGCTAAAACGGCTGCAAGACTCTTACCTTGGTGGGGTATGAACAAATGAACCTTGTTGCTGTTATGGTTTTGTGTGCTGTATATGCAATAAATGCTGGCAGGCACCAGATTTAAAGAGAATCAAAGTCTTTGAGCCTTTTATGTATGTGTGGTGCCTATTCATAGAATATTTACAGAATATTCCAGACATAAAGATGGCGATCCTGTAGGTCAATGACCCTGACTTACCACAGTGTACACATGAATTTAGATTTTTGAAGGTCTTTTGATATTACCATCAGGTTCTTTTTTACCTCTTTCAGAATTCCTTGTTGTGCTCTTGGAGTGATCTTATCAGGATGTGCACTCCTAAAGAGAGTAGTAAAGGTTCTGAATGTAATACACTTTAGACAATTTGTCTAACCATGGTTTGATATACATGACTTGGCAATTACAAAACACATTTTTTCCAGCCATTGTCTGTTATATTTACTTATGTCCTGTGCGTCATTGTCTTGTTGCATCATCCAGCTAACTTTTTAGTACATCCAGATCTTTTACAGAGTTTTCCTGCTTCATGTATCTCTCTTACACATTTTCTGAAAGTTCTTTGCATCAATGTATGGTTCCCACTAACCAATCTTACTGAGGCTTTATTAACACTAGCGTTTTTACGCAGATATTTAGCCGCGTTTTTGCGTCAGCCAAAAATCGCGACCATCTGAAGCATTGTCTCCGTTCAGCAATGTATTCGTTCAGATTACTGATTTTTAGCCAGATAAAAACATTGCGCCGAAAAAAATAGCACATACGCAACTAAATTTATACATTGCCGGAAAAGATATGTCTTGCTCTATCTTTCAACCAATATAGACTTCTATGAGAGCTACAAAACAAGGGAGGGGGAGCGAGTTTAGCAGCGTCAAAAGCAGGGAAAAGCTTACAGGTGCCTCTATTTAGGCATTAGAAGTCATTCCGAGGGTTTATGCCGAGCAAGGGATTTCTGGGCTGCGGCATATTTTTTCGCTAATACGTCGCACCCGCCGTGTGAATGGATGAGAACACACTAATGAAGCTGGGGACTTGATTGCATAATTTCTTCATTCACACGATTTAACAGTGCATATGAGTGACCATTAAAACGCATGCGCTTGTGTGAAGAAGCCCTCAGTCCACAAATACGTAGCGCTCAAGCATGCACAAATACACATACACTCATGTGAAGGATTCCTAATCCATATTGTATTAATGTCACTGGTTAAAAATAATGCATGAGCTAAGATTGAGGAAAACACTCAATTGTGACCTGATTAAATCATCGCAGGCTAATCAGCACATAAAGTGGGTGTTCTGGAATCTAAAAGGTGTTTAAATCCCCATTAAATGGTGAAATGTACTTGATTATCTAAAGAGAGGAGCAGCAGAAATTATTTTATTAGAAGCAGCTCATCACAGAAATTGAGAACAGTCTGGGTCGGATGCTTGTAGGAGCTCTCAATTCTTTCCATATTAGCGTTTCATGGCCGATGCGAGATGGCCATGGAAACTATTAATTAAAGTAGGCTTCTACCTGTTTTCCAACTGCAAAAGGTTTGAAAAAAGGTTATCAGTGGTCAGTCTCTATTAGCATTTGATTCCGTTTAACAATCTGTCAAATTATCTAATCTAGCAGAAACACAGTGAAGTATTAAACTCATTTTGTACCTTTTAATGTCAGTGCATCTGGGTCATTTCTTCAATTTTGTGCATCAATGGGAACTGTGAAAAGAACCAAACAGTTTGCAAATATCACATTATGAGCTTTACAATGTTGCTATGCAGTTCATTTTTGTGACAAATCATTTTAGCTAGGTATACAAAAGTAAATCCCTTGGAACCAGTTAAGGTAACCCCTTTCTGACCAAAGTCTTTGATGCCTAAATGGCTGCCTCAACATTTCATATTTTTAAAACCATACATAGTAAGGGTTAATATTTTTTATTTGATACCTAAGTTTTTTTAGTTTTTTGTGGCATGGATTGGGCTTTCTTATGGTACCATGATATAGAGAAAACTAGGCAAAAATTAAAACTTTATTAATTTTTCTCTATTTCTAATTCAGCATAATACATTTGGAGAAATAACAGATTTATAAAAATAATTATCTTCTCGCTCCTGTATATAACAATACCAACTATGCGTACGCTGATTAACCTATCATCTCTGGAATACTGGGGAACAATGGTCCCTCTGTTTATCTCTTGGTGTTTCCTCTCATTAGCTGGTAATTTGGCTTGCTTTGACCGCTATGTTCATCACTTTTCATTTCTAAGGGGGATTATAACAACTAATTGTCATTAGGTTTGAACTCACAAAGTGTTGACCCAATCTCTCTACTGGCAGAGCGCTATACAGTGAGATTTGCCACTAAAGTGCAGGATTTATATATACGTCCTAGCTGCATGGCGCATCAAAAATTAGGATTCACAGTGGATATACAAAGTCTACACATTCTTGTGAAAATGCCAGGTTTTGTCAGGTTAAAAAATACGAAAAGATATATTTCCACCTTCAATGTGTCCCATTATCTGTACAATTCCATTGAAAATAAACTTAGGAAAGACTAAAAGAATTTGGCTGTATAAATATGCACACCCTAAGGCAACTCTCACACATACCATCAGCAAAATGCTGCGATTTTGATCATGGCACTTTGCTGCGATTTTACTTTTGTTTTAGCGCAACCCATTATTGTGATGGGTGATGAGGTGCACTAAACACTGAAAAATAGAGCAGACAGCACCTAAAAGCGCCATCTAGCACCACGATCGAACACATGTCTGCAAGGCCCCATTGAAATCAATGGGAGCGGTATACTGCGAATACTACAGCATTCAAAACGCCATGGTAATTGCTGTAAAAAAGTATGTGTGAGAGTGGCCTAAACCTAAAACTTTGTTGATGTACCCTCTGACTTTGCAACAACATTCAGTCTTTTTGGGTAGATATCTATCAGCATGGAAGAGTCTAAAACTTTGATCTTCTTGTGAAGCCATTCTCTTGGTAATTTGGAGGTCTGCTTTGGGTCGTTGTCGGCTGAAAAATGAAATTCTTCTTCATCTTCAGCTTTTTAGCAGAGGCCTGAAGGTTTTGTACCAAAATGGTCTGATATTTGGAACTGTTAATAATTCTCTGCACCTTGACTAAAGACTCAGTTCTTGCAGCAGAACAGACCCCTACATAATGATGCCTCAACCACCTTCACTGCAGGTCTTGTGGTCTTCTGTTGATATGCAGTGTTGGCTTTGTGCCAAACATACCTACTTGAATTATGGCCAAAAAGTTCCCCCTCAGTTTTATCAGACCATAGCATGTTTGGCCACAGACTTCTTGGAAGCTTGATGGAGGTTTTGGCAAAACATAGCGGGCTTGGATGTTTTTCTTTGTAAAAAAAATCTTCCATCTGATCAGTCCAGTTACAATTATTAAATATTTTCATTAACCCCTTAACGACCAGCCCATAGTGTTTTTACGTCCTGCCCAAGTGGGCTTTATTCTCTGAGGACGTAAAAACATGCGTCCTACAGAGAATAAAGCCCCGTGGGCTATGAAAGTGACAGCTCCATGCTGTCGGTGCCCGCAGGTAGCCAACAGTATGGAGCTGTCATCCTGGGCTGCGGGAAGTCCCACCCGGCATTGCGATCGGCGCTATCCAATGGATAGCGCCGATCGCAAAAAAGTAAATAAAAGTGCTTGAAAAGTAAAAGATTCAGCTGCCCTGATGGATCGGATCCATCAGGGCAGCTGAAAATACTCACCCAGGTTCCCCAATGTCTGCCGCGGAGAAAGGGTCCTCCGGGACCCGGCGCGGCTCTTCTGCGCATGCGTGCCAGACGAATGACATCACGGATAGCAGTGATCATTTAAAGTTAAAAAAAAAGTGTAAAAAAGGTAATTTAAAAAAAGGGTAAAAAAGTAAAAAAAATAAATAAAAAGTAAAAAAAAGTTTAAAACGCTTACATTTCATCTCCCCTCACGGATCATATCCGTGAGGGAGCATGAAATTACGTACCTAAGGCCCCCGGATTTATCTGCGGACCTTACCACAGCTTCTGCGCACGCGGCCGTCGCCAAAGCGGCAGACGCATGCGCAAAAGCCGTGGATTGCAAGGATAACTTAAAATCTCCCTGCTCTTGGCTACAAAACTTAGATACCCGGTTTTCTTGCCCCATGTGCCCAACCCAACCAGCCTCCGTAATTACCCCTGTCTTCAGACATAAAATGCGGTTTATATTATCACTTTTATCTAATATTTAGGGAATGCCAAAAAATGGGGATGGCGGGGGTGGGGTTGGGGGGTTATTTTTAGGGGGTTATTTTGGGGGGTTAATTTTTTTTTCCGTATAAGTGGGCAATGGGGCCTTGAATTTATTCAGCTGTACCCTGAAATCCAGCGGGCATTCCCTCCATTATGGGCCTAGCCATGTGTCCTGTAAGTAGTTTAGGGCCACAATGGGTATGTTTCTGAACATGGGACAAACGGGGGTATCCATTTTGGGGTGAACGTCTTCATTCCTATGTGTGCTGTACAAAAAAACAACAGTTTTTAAATTGACAAAATTGCCAAAAAAATGAAAATCGTAATTTTTTCCTTCTGCTTTGCTTAGATTCAGTCAAATACTGTGGGGTCAAAATACGCAGTACACCCCTAGATGAATTTGTTAAGGGGTCTAGTTTTCAAAATGGGGTCATTTGTGGGGGTTCTTTTTCGTTTTGGCCGCTCAATGTCTCTACAAGTGGGCAAGGGGGCCTGGAATTTATTCAGTTGTACCCTGAAATCCAACGGGTGCTCCTTCCATTATAGGCCTAGCCAGGTTTCCTTTAAGTAGATGAGGGCCACAATGGGTATATTTCTGAACACGAGACAAACAGGGGTACCCATTTTGGGGTGAACGTCTTCATTCCTATGTACACTGGACAAAAAAAACTGTTTTTAAATTGACAAATCGTAATTTTTTTCCTTCTGCTTGGCTTACATTCATTCAAAAATTGTGAAGACAAAAAAGTCATCGTACCCCTAGATAAATTTGGTAAGGGGTCTACTTTTAAAAATGGGGTCACTTGTGGGGGTTCTCCATCGTTTTGGTCACTCAAGGGCTCTACAATTGGGCAATGGGGACTAAATCTCCTTCAAGCAAAATTTCTGTTCTGAAAGCCACCGGTTGCTCCTTTCATTTTGGGCCCCATTGTGCATACAGACGTAATACTAGGGCCACAATGGGTATATTTCTGAATACGGGACAAACGGGGGTACCCATTTTGGGGTGAACGTCTTTATTCCTATGTACACTGTACAAAAAAAACTGTTTTTAAATTGACAAAATTGCCAAAAAAATAAAAATCGTAATTTTTTCCTTCTGCTTGGCTTAGATTCATTCAAAAATTGTGAAGTCAAAAAAGTCATCATACCCCTAGATAAATTCGGTAAGGGGTACTTTTCAAAATGGGGTCACTTGTGGGGGTTCTCCATCATTTTGGTCACTCAATGGCTCTACAAGTGTGCAATAGGGCCTAAATCTCCTTAAAGCAAAATTTCTGTTCGGAAAGCCACCGATTGCTCCTTTCATTTTGGGCCCCATTGTACATACAGACGTAATACTAGGGCCACAGTGGGTATGTTTCTGAGCACAGGACAAACAGGGGTATCCATTTTGGGGTGCAAGTCTTCATTCATATATGTTCTGTACAAAAAAACCTGCTTTTAAAATGACAGAATTACCAAAAAAATGAAAATCATAATTTTTTTCCTTCGGCTTGGCTTAGATTCATTCAAAAACTGTGAAGTCAAAAAAGTCATCGTACCCCTAGATAAATTCGTTAAGGGGTTTACTTTTCAAAATGGGGTCACTTGTGGGGGTTCTCCATCGTTTTGGTCACTCAATGGCTCTACAAGTGTGCAATAGGGCCTAAATCTCCTTCAAGCTAAATTTCTGTTCTGAAAGCCACCGGTTGCTCGTTGCATTTTGGGCCCCATTATGCATACAGACGTAATACTAGGGCCACAATGGGTATGTTTCTGAGCACGGGACAAACAGAGGTATCCATTCTGGGGTGTAAATCCTCATTTTCATGTGTACTATAGAAAAAGTCCTGTCTTTAAAATAACATATTTGCAAAAATATGAAATTTTAGTTTTTCTCTTCTAAATTGCATTGACTCCTGAAAAAAAACTGTGGGGTTAAAATACTCATGACACCCCTCAGTGAATACGTTAAGGGGTGTAGTATTTAAAATGGGGTCACTTGTGGGAGTATCTATAATTTTGACTCCTATGAGCCTTTGGAATCTTGGCTTGATGTAGGAAAACAAAGTGTTCCTCAAAATGCTGAAAAGTAATGTTAAATTTGTACGCCTCCTAAATGGTTAAAAAAACACAAAAGTTTTTCCAATGTGCACCCAAAATAAAGTAAACGGATGGAAATATAAATCTTAGCAAAAATTTCTATATTATGTTTGCACATATTTGAGATATTGCAGTTGGAAATGTGAAAAAATGACGATATTTTCAAAATTTCCCAATTTTTTTTTTCCGCCTAAATGAAGTACAACATGTGGCAAAAAAACAATGTCAGAATCGCTTGGATATGCAAAACCTTTCTGGTGTTTTTCCATGTTAAAGTGACACATGTCAGATTTGCAAAATTTGGCCTGGTCATTAAGGCGCAAACAGGCTTGGTCACTAAGGGGTTAATGTTTATCTGCTATATATACTCTCTAGTGTTAGCTGTTTGATTGCATAACTATATCTTTCCAGTTAATATTCTGGCACTAAACAGTAGTCCAGGTACATCAGGTTCATCCAGAAGACGTTTATATCCACACACCAGAATGCACACTTTAGGGTTAGACATTACTGATATGTATACACCTTTCCAATAAGTTGTAGAGTATGATCATGTGCCCTTGACCCGTATAATGGAAACCCACTTGAGGATGAGACAGTCAAGAGGCAGACATGCAGCAGTAACTTGCATCAACTACCAAATCACAGAAACTGCTTTCATTACCAGGTAAAACATTGCTTTTTATTTCACAATTACACCCTAGTTTGCCCCACTACAACCCATTTAGAGCATCTGCCATGAAAGGGGCTTATTCAATCTCTAACCTTACCCTGAATGGTCCTAACTTTGCATAAGATGTAAAGTCAGATAATTAGTAGAGAACAGTAAATCAAATGCATGGAAATTTAACAAAAATGTGTAGTAGATCTACTACCATAGATGACAAATACAGATAGCCCTATATTATCTACTGAAAATGTCTGTTACCACTACTAGTAAGAAAATGTAGCACCAAGATAACAATGCCTACTAATGGTGTTTGTTCTAAGAATGGTGCAGTAGCCAATACCACTACTTGCTTACTGCGTAAGGTTCAGAAATCTATGGAAGCTTAGGGCGCTTTTAAATCATTGATAGAATCATAGAATGGTAAAGATGGAAAGGACCTCCGGGGTCAACCGCCTGCTCAGTGCAGGATTCACTGAATCATCCCAGAAAGATGTCTGTCCAGCCTTTGAAGACTTCCATTGAAGGAGAACTCACCAGCTCCCGTGGCAACGTGTTCCACTCATTGATCACCCTCACTGTCTAATATCTAATCTGTGTCTCCTCTCTTTCAGTTTCATCCCATTGCTTCTAGTCTGTCTTTATGCAGATGAGAATAGGGATGATCCCTCTGCACTGTGACAACCACTGGCAGAGGGGATGCAGGGGGTGCGGTTGCACCAGGACCCAGAAGCTTTAGGGGGGCCATAAGGCCTCTCTACTCCATTTAGGGAGCCTGGTACTATGAATAAAGCATTATAGTTGGGAGCCCTGTTACACGTTTTGCATTGGGCCCCAGGAACTTCAAGTTATGCCTCTGCGTTAAGGGGAGAAGTTAGGGGGCCTCAAGATAAACTTCTACACCCAGGCAAATGAGCCTTTAGCTATGCCCCTGGCAACCCTTCAGATATTTGTAGACAGCTATTAAGTTTCTCAGCCTTCTTTTTTTGCAAGCTAAACATTCCCAGATCATGTAACCATTCTTGATAGGACATGATTTGCAGAGAGCTCACCATCTTGGTAACTCTTCTCTGAACTTGCTCCTGTTTGTCAATGTCTTTTTAAAATTGGGGTGCCCAGAACTAGCTAGAGTATTCCAGATCAGGTCTGACTAAGGAAGAGTAGAGGGGTATAATTACCTCACAGGATCTAGACTCTTTGCTTCTCTTAATACACGAATTGTGTTTGCATTTTCGGCTGCTGCATCACATTGTTGGCTCATGTTCAGTCTGTGATCTGTCAGTACACCCAAGTCTTTTTCATATGTGCTGCTGCTTAGCTCAATTCCTCCCATTCTGTATGTTGTTTTTTTTTTCATTTTTCTTGTCAAGATGTAGTATTTTGCATTTCTTTTTGTTAAAACCATTCTGTTAGTCACTGCCCACTGTTCAAGTTTGTCCGGATCATTTTGAATCCCCTCTCTTCTCCAGTATTAGCTATTCCTTCTAGCTTTGTGTGGTCGGCAAACTTAATCCATTTGCCCTCCATTCCCTCCTCTAGATCATTTATAAAAATGTTAAACAACACCGGGGCCAGCAGAGAGCCTTGTGATACATCACTTGAGACATTCTAACAGTAGGATGTGTAGCCATTTATGACCACTCTTTGAGTACAATCACTCAGCCAGCTGTGAATCCACCCAATAAGGATAGTATGAGATACTTTGTCAAATGCTTTTCCAAAGTCAAGATATGTTATATCTTTTGCGTTTTCCTGATCAACTCAATCGATAATTCTGTCATGGAAGGAAATTAGATTCCTCTGGCATGACTTATTTCTTACAAACCCATGCTAGCTGTAGTTAATTACTCCATTCTTGTCCAAGTAATGGCATACAAGCTGTTTAACCCCTTAAGGACATGGCTCTTTTACTCATTTTCGTTTTTTCCTCCCCAATTTAAAAAAAATCCTAACTCCTTTAAAGCAGCGGAGAAAGATGTACAGCAAGAAATGACTCTACCCACAAAGAACTGTGTAGGAAGTGCACAGAGTCCTCTTGAATAGAGAAAAAGTGCTTTTGGGAAGAAGAAGAGGAGAGTGGTGGTTGTAGGGGATTCCCTATTGAGAGGAACAGAGGCCACTGTCTGTAGACCTGACATAACCTCACGAGAGGTGTGCTGTCTTCTAGGTGCACAAATCAAAGATGTGTCTAATAGGCTGTCAAGACTCTTCAGCCCTACAGAACACCAACCATTCCTACTAATACATGTAGGTACAAACAACACTGCAAAAAAGAACCTTGCAACTATCTGCAAAGACTTTGAAGACCTCGGAAAGAAGGTGAAGGAACTAGGAGCACAGGTGGTCTTCTCATCCATCCTCACAGTAGATGGCTATGGAATAGATGGAACAGGATTCTAGAGGTGAACAACTGGCTACATCGATGGTGCTGTCAGCAATGATTTGGATTCCTAGACCATGGAGTGAATTACCTATATGATGGACTGCTAGCTAGAGATGGGTTGCACTTTACAAAAACAGGTAAGCACATTTTTGGTGGGTGCCTTGCTTCACTCATTAGGATAGGGTTAAACTAGAACAATATGAGAAGGGAAGTGAAAAGCCAAGTAAAAATATACAGCTAATTAATACATTTGAGACCCTAGCTATTAGATGTGGAAAGAAAGAGCAAAGACAAAAAAATTTAGAAGGCAAGTAGAGGAGCAGGAGACACTGATCACAAACTAAAATGTTATTATACAAAGGCAAAGAACATGGGAAACAAACAAGGAGAATTGGAGCTCCTAACACAGAAAGATAAATATGATGTCATAGGCATCACGCAAACTTGGTAGAATGATACACATGATTGGAACACAAGGCTTGAAGGATACAGCTTATTTATAAGAAACAGACCAAAAAACAGGGGAGGAGGTATTGTGTTGTATGTTAGGAAAAAACTCATCTCCACTGAGATAAAAGCTTCAGAGCATGGTAGTTCTGTAGAAACTGTGTGGGTAAGAATACAAGGAGAGAACAACAGAAAGGACAACATTGTAGGCATTTACTATAGGCCACCTGGACAAGCAGAAGATATTGGTGAACGCTTTCTACATCAGATGGCCAAGCTCTCCAAAAAGCATGACATAGTGATTATGGGAGATTTTAACTATCCAGACATTTGTTGGGAATCTCTCTCAGGTAAAAGGTCAAAGAGAAAACAAGGGGATTTCCTTTCTTGGACCTAATTCTTACCAACAGGGAGTAAGGGTGTCTGGGTCCTTAGGAGGCAGTGATCGTGCTATCCTTGAATTTTGGATAAAAAGGGGAGGAAGACCTGAGAAACTCAGACCTCAAGGTTGGATTTCAGAAAGGCAGATTTCAATGAACTCAGAAAGAGGGTAGGAAGAATCCAATGGCTGGATGTTCTTAAGGACAGAAATGCCCAAGAACGTTGGGAAATATTGCGAAATGAGATTCTCAAAGCACAATCGTTAACAATCCCTAAAAGAAGGAAGAATGGGAAGCATTTAAAGAAACCAGGATGGATGAACGCAGAACTTGCACACGTTAAAAACAAAAAAGGGGGGAATATCTAAAGAAGAATATAATGGGGTCTGCAGAAACTGTAGGGCAAGTGTTAGAAAAGCAAAAGCTAATAATGAATTGAGGCTTGCAACAGAGGCCAAAAGCAATAAAAAAGGATTTGGGGGGTATGTCAAAAGCAAAAGAAAAGTCAAAGATGCTACTAGATGCTTACAAGATGCAAATCGTGAATTGGTTAAGA
Organism: Eleutherodactylus coqui; assembly: GCF_035609145.1. NCBI lineage: Eukaryota > Metazoa > Chordata > Amphibia > Anura > Eleutherodactylidae > Eleutherodactylus > Eleutherodactylus coqui. The sequence goes on along the minus strand of NC_089839.1, from coordinate 127,376,342 downwards.
ATGATGTTGAGAAAGCCCAACTTTTAAATTCATATTTTGTATATGTTTTCTTTCAGAAAGTAGATGGAGCATCAACTGTTCATCCCTGTGCTATTGGGGGAATAAAAGAATGCAGGCTATCTGTAAGCAGAGAGATGGTGAGGGAACACTTAGTTAACTTAAATGAATTCAAGTCTCAATGTCCACATGAATTACATCCTAGGATACTAAAGGAAGCAGCGGAGGTAATTGCTGAACCACTTGCCATAATCTTTGAAAAGAAGTCTCAGAAGATTGGAAAAGGGCAAATGTCCCTATCTTCAAAAAAGGGAAGAAGGTAGATCCAGGAAACTACTGGCCTGTGAGCCTGACTTTTATACCGGGAAAGATCTTTGAACAAATTATTAAACAGCATGTATGCAAGTACTTGGATGAAAATGGAGTAATTAATAGAGTTGAGCGAACGTACGCTTCCATGGTTGATGCTCGTTCTCGTATTAGCATACTCAATGGTGCTCGCTACTCGAGAGAGCATAATGCCGTGTTCAACCCTGCTGAGAGAGAGAGAGAGAGAAAGACCAAGAGACCAAAGATGGGATTGACAAGGCAACTGTTAGGTGGTTTCAGAACTGGCTGAGTGATCTAGAAAAGATCTAGAAAAGCTTGCACAGTGGGCAGCGACTAACAGAATGGTATTTAACAAGGTGAAATGCAAAGTCCTACATTTGGGCAAGAAAAAATTAAAAAGCACATACAGAATGGGAGGAATTGATCTAAGCAGCAGCACATGTGAAAAAGACTTGGGTATACTAATAGATCATAGACAGAACATGAGTCAACAATGTGATGCAGTAGCCAAAAAGGCAAACACAATTCTGGGATGTATTAAGAGAAGCATAGAGTCTAGATCACATGAGGAAATTATCCCCCTCTACTCTTCCTTAGTCAGACCTCATCTGGAATACTGTGTCCAGTTCTGGGCACCCGACTTTAAAAAAGACATAGACAAACTGGAGCAAGTTCAGAGAAGAGATACCAAGATGGTGAGTGGTCTGCAAATCATGTCCTAAGAACCGTTAAAGGATCTGGCAATGTTTAGCTTGCAAAAAAGAAGGCTGAGAGGAGACTTAATTGCGGTCTACAAATATCTGAAGGGTTGTCACAGTGCAGAGGGATCAGCCCTATTCTCATTTGCACAAGGAAAGACTAGAAGTAATGGGATAAAACTGAAAGGGAGGAGACACAAATTAGATATTAGAAAAAACTTTCTGACAGTGAGGGTGATGAATGAGGGAAACAGGTTACCAGGGGAGGTGGTGAGTTCTCCTTCAATGGAAGTGTTCAAATAAAGGCTGGCCAAATCTGTCTGGGATGATTTAGTAAATCCTGCTGTTACCATGCGGCGGTTGCGGCTCCTCCCGAGGCTGCGGTGTTCTGGGTCCCACGGTCGGGGCGCGTCTCCCAACTTGTGGTCCGGCTGCCAGGGGCACAGGTGCCGGGCCGGCGGGGTGCTGGTGGCTCGTGGCACGGTGCGCGCACTCTGTAGTCCTGGCGGCGCTGTGCGCGCGCGCGCCTGGGTATGCAGCTTCCGTGCACGAGCTCCCTTTTCATGTGCTATGGGGAGTTGGCTGTCTCCCTCTCTCCGCCTCTGGCGGAGGCTTCTGTTTAAAAGTCTGTCAGTGACTGTAATCACTGTCAGTTATTGGTTTCCCTCAGGTTGCTAGCTGCATCTGTAGGTCTCATGCCTGTCTGCCATTCTGTTACCATCTGCCTCGGTACTATCAGTATTATTTCGTGTTATTTTTTTTCATCTGCCTGTCCTGTCGGTAATCTACCCATTACAGCTAGGTATGCCAGCACTCCCTTTCGGTCCCTAGATACCCTGTGTCCCTGAAAATAAGACATAGCATGATTTTCCAGAATTTTTGAGGATGCAAAATGATTTTTCAGGCTTTTTGAGGATGCTTGAAATATAAGCCCTACTCCAAAATTAAGCCCTGCTAACAGTTAATTTAAAAAGTCAATTTAATTAAATACTGTCCAGGCAGCTATACATGTAAAAAAGTTAAACCTTTTTGAACAAAAATTAATATAAGACACTGTCTTATTTTCGGGAAAACACGGTAGCGTAGGGACTGCCACCCAGTTGCCCGCCTGGGGTTAGCCAGGAGTGAAGGCAAGAAGGCAGGGGGGGTTGCGAGTAAGATCCAGGGCAACCCGGGCTGGCGTATCAAGGGTAGATTACTGTAACACCTGCACTGAGCAGGGGGTTGGACCCGATGAAGCTGGTGGTCCCTTCCAACTCTACCATTCTATGATTCTATGATTTATCAAACAACGTGGATGCTGATTGTATTTTTCAATTATACTATTTAATGTACCATATAATGTACTGAAAAACTGAAATTCTGCCATCTTTGGGTGCATCTTGTTTCTACGGTGTACATACTGCAACAAAAATGACATAATTAGTTTATTCTATGGGTCAGTACTACTTTTATTTTTTTCAAAAATATTTAATTTTGCTACATTATTTTCTGCTGCCGTTTTCTGACATCTATAACTTTTAAGTTGGCCGAGGGCTCATTTTTTTACAGGGTGCCCTGTAATTTCTATTGGTACACGTTTTAAATACATAAAACTCTCTGATCGCTTTTTAATGCATTTTTTCTTGAAGACAGGGTGACCAAAAAAGCGCAATTCTGGCGTTCTTTATTTTGTTTTCTGACATTCACCATGCGTGGTAAATAATATGTTACTTTGACAATTCATGATCTCATAGCGGGAGGGCCATATGGGACCCCCGAACATCGGTCGGGGCATTTAATTGCTGGTGTCAGAATTGATGGGTAACATCAAGGGTAATGGCTCCGATGAGCGGCATGGCTTATCGGAGCTGTTTCGGGTAGATGTTGGCTGTAAGAAACAGCCAGCACCCACATTGTATGGAGCGGGGTCACCTCGCAATATCCCTCCATGCACACCTCGAAGCTGCAGGACATAACTGTATGTCCTGTAGCGTTAAGGGGTTGACAATTATTTCAAAGATCTTTCCTGGCATAAATGTCAGGCTCACAGGCCTGTAGTTTCCTTGGTCCACCTTCTTTCCTTTTTAGAAGATAGGGATAACATTTTCTGGGACTTCTCCCATCTTCTGGGACTTCTCCTGTTCTCCAGGAATTTTCTCAAATTCCAGGAAGTGGTTCAGCAATTACCTCTGTTGCTTCTTTTAGTATCCTAGGGTGTAATTCCTCTGCACCTGGGAACTTCAATTCAAGTAAGTTTGTTGAGTATTTCCTCACCATCTCTCTGATTATAGATAGCCTGCATTCTTTTACTCCCCCAATAGCACAAGGAAAATCAGTTGGTGTTACATTTACTTCCTTAGAGAAAAAAGATACAAAATAGAAATTTAAAAGTTCGTCCTTCTCAACATCATTTTTTACCAATTTACCATTTTTCTCCTGTAAACATTGCAGCAACTTGGGAGTTACTCGCTTATCAGGATCACCATCTTTTTGTCAGGATGGTTGGCACATGTGCAGAAAGGCGTAGAGACTTAGATTTCTTTAACTTCTGGCTTCCACCGGCTTTATTCCACATCACAACAAACACTTGTAAAACATACAATGCTCAGGGTTTATAACCCACTGGGATGCCATCACTAGAGGGCATCCTCCTCTGTCAGACTGTTGATGGGCCCAGACTGGTCCACACAGACCTCAGGCTCCATGTTTCTGATGGCTACTGCTACAGCCCCTCACTCTGGCTGGCAGCCAACTTCCCCCAGAGTGTGGCAGGAAGTGACCCTTTTATCCTACTTCCTGCCACACCCACAGGTGTTTTCCCACATCTTAGACACCAAAATGCTTGCCTACAGCACCCTACACGCCATTCTGTGTACTGCACTCCTACAACATCCTATAGAAATTTTTTCATTTTCCTTTTGTTTTGACCCCGAAATCATGTTTTATTGCTTTTGTCTTCTCCTGCAAGCCTCAATTCATTATTAGCTTTAGCTTTTCTGACACTTGCCCTACAGTTTATATTCTTCTTTAAATATTCCCCCCTTTTTCCATTTGTCAGTAATATTTTTCTTTCTTTTTAGCATGTGTGTAAGTTCTGTTTTCATCCATCCTGGTTTCTTTAAATGCTTCCTAATTTTGCCATCTTTTAGGGATTGTTAACAATTGTGGTTTGATCTCATTTCGCTAAATTTCCCAACCTTCTTGGACATTTCTGTCTTTAAGAACATCCAACCATTGGATCCTTTATACCCTCTTTTTTAGTCCGTTAAAATCTGCCTTTCTGACATCCAACCATGAGGTCTGAGTCTTCTCAGGTCTTCCTCCCCTTTTTATCCATAATTCAATGATAGCATGATCATTGCCTCTTAAAGGGGTTGTCCCACGAAAGCAAATGGGGGTAAGCACTTCCGTATGGCCATATTAATGCACTTTGTAATATACATTGTGCATTAAATATGAGCCATACAGAAGTTATTCAATTACTTACCTCCCTTCTCGCGCTGTCTCTGTGTCCCCGTTGCCATGGTGCCGACTAATTTCTGCCACAGCATGCCATTTTAGCCGCGCTTGCGCAGTCTTATCTCTTCCCTCTGTGTACGAGCTTCTCCAGCGTGCCCGCGCAATACAGCTCGTCTGCGCATGCGCAGACGAGCTATCACTGCACGGGAGCGCGCAGGGGCGGCTATTCAGCTCCCGGCGTCCCTTTAAACAGGGGTGATTCACCCCGAATCAGCAACAGCCAGCCGGGACCATCCAGGAGCAGCCAGCCGGGACAACCGACCAGCAGCCAGCCGGGACGATCAGCAGCCGGGAGCCACACGGGACCAGCAGCCGCCAGCCGGGACGAACTCAATACAGCCGCCTGGGTAAGTGAGGTGTCTGTGGGTGCTGTGGGTGCTGTGGGCGCTGTGGGCGCTGTGGGGGGGGGTGAGGTGTCTGCCGTGCTGTGGGCGCTGTGGGGGGGGGGTGAGGTGTCTGCCGTGCTGTGGGCGCTGGGGGGGTGAGGTGTCTGCCGTGCTGTGGGCGCTGGGGGGGGGGTGAGGTGTCTGCCGTGCTGTGGGCACTGGGGGGAGGGGGGGGTGAGGTGTCTGCCGTGCTGTGGGCACTGGGGGGAGGGGGGGTGAGGTGTCTGCCATGCTGTGGGCACTGGGGGGAGGGGGGGAGGTGTCTGCCGTGCTGTGGGCACTGGGGGGGGGGGTGAGGTGTCTGCCGTGCTGTGGGCACTGGGGGGGGGGGTGAGGTGTCTGCCGTGCTGTGGGCACTGGGGGGGGTGAGGTGTCTGCCGTGCTGTGGGCACTGGGGGGGGGGTGAGGTGTCTGCCGTGCTGTGGGCACTGGGGGGGGGTGAGGTGTCTGCCGTGCTGTGGGCACTGGGGGGGGTGAGGTGTCTGCCGTGCTGAAAGGCGCTGGGGGGGGTGAGGTGTCTGCGGTGCATGAATGAATGCATGGCTGGATATGTGTGCATAAGTGCGTGCGGATGCATGGATGGATGATGCTGCATGAATGAATGAATGAATGCATGGATGTGTGCAGGCCGCATGGGCGTTTGGATGAGGCCGCATGGGCGGATGTCTTTGTACGTGACGATGCGTGTGTAGGGGGTCTATCAATGAAGACCAAAATGCGAATGTTGCCTAAGTGCAAATTTAGAGGAAATATTATATTGAGTAATCATTGAGAACCATAATAATCCTTTACACACAGACTGTATAGTAAATCAGCATGAGTTCTAGTCTATTGTTGTACATTGCTTAGTCTTTATGCAAGATGAAAAGGCGGCATTTCCAAATATTCCCTCATACTAAGTGTCAAACTACTTTTGCTGACCAAACCCTCATTCCTACAGATTACCATATGGCTGTAAATCAAAAGCCTTCTATACAAAAGGTATCAGCAAAACTGTTTGAAGTGTACAGACGGCTCCATAGTGTCTGAGTGCATTTCTTCCCAAATTAGAATGTAATCTTCAAGGTCCATCAACAATTTGCACATCCAAAGAGATGGCATTGTTTCTAGTTTACACATAGAACTGGTTCAGCCACCTACTTGGGAGTCAGCACATTGTTGATAAGTTGGGATTCAGTAAGATAGCTGAATAAAATCTAATTAATCGTACATTTAGTATTCTAAAATCAATATTCAAATAAACGCTTGAATATACTTTTTTACATATGATTCTATATGCAAATTCTACTTGCAACTTCCGGTATGTTCTACATATTTGTAATTTCCATAATACATAACATTATATAACCAAATAACTAATGTCACATTTATTACACTGTTTCGTTATCTTTCTTATGTTAGGGGTCAATCAATATTTTTAATAACCTATCACGTGCATAAGTCTGTGTGGATGCATGGATGGGGCCGCATGCGTGCGATCGTGCGTGCATGCATGCGTGTTCAGATAGATGGATGTGTCTGTTGGTCTGTAGCTGTGGGTGGGTGGTTTGGTTGTTGTAGCTTAGCATCTCTGTTGATCTATGCCTTCTTGTCTTTAAAATGCAGAGCGTATACGTTGGAGCGCATCGGTGGCCATTGGAGATTCCAGGGTTTGGACTCGTGATATTCTTCCGAAGTCACTGCAGGAGGGTGAGTATTTGCACCACATTTTCTTTCCCACACACAGCAGATCAGTCACTTTACAACACAAAATCACAATGCCTGGCTGCGTGGTTCTAACTTGCACCACATACTGGAAGAAGGGAGGCGAAAGTTGTCTGCATGTATTTCCAACGAATATCGAAAAAACAAGACTTTGGCTACAGCAGGCTCCTCACATCTTTGTTGACGTTGAAGAGTGGCTTACTAAGATGTCCCAAAAAAAAGATCATTACAGTTATCGTTTGTGCAGCAAACATTTCTTGGAGGATTGCTACATTACAGTCAGCGACCGTAAGAAATTGAAGCCCGATGCTGTGCCAAGTATATTCCCAACAGCATTGGAAATTGAGACCCTGTTAGCGAAGAAAGGTAAACGTTTAAGAAAACGCAGAAGAATTGGGGAGACGCAGCAGCCAGAAATTTCAGCCACAGAAACTTCGCGGGAAGAAACTTCGCGGGAAGAAACTTCGCGGGAAGACACTTCGCGTGAAGACACTTCGCGCGAAGAATCTACCCTGGTTGCACCTAGCGCGGTTCAAGAAATGACAGTCGACGTGTATCTCCAAGGTGATGAAACACAGCTAGAAATTCCTATGACAGTAATCAGTGAAGGTCGTACAGTAGATGCAAAGGTAATCGTCAATTTCAAAAGACAGTTTGAGCAAAGAGAAACCAACAATGAAGCAAGCAATGCAGGGAGGGGTAAATGCAAGGCCTGTCAAGCAGCGGCAATTAAATCGCAACACAGGACACAACTCCAGACAAGAAGCATTGGCATCCAATGCAATGAATTAGAAGCCAGTCCACACCGGAATCCAATTTCATTTAAAATCCCACAGGGCACTCCGTGCTCTTCTACACCTTTAAAAACCAATATGGGTAATACTGCCTTCCAAGACATACGAGAAGAGAGCCCAATATCCAAAACAGCAAATGAGGCCGATAGAATCAATATGCAACCCTCAAGTTGCAATATTGCTTCTACTTTTGAGGAAAGCCTTTCAAGTGTTTTTTCTGATGATCCAAACGACTCGACATTCAGAGCATCGCAAGCATCAGAGAGTTCCGGTAGTGACGATTTTGCCATTCCTTCTGATTCCGAAAACCCCTTGAGCTACCCCTTACCAGAATTTGAAACCTTAGCTCCAACAGAGATGGACCCATCCGCTGAAGAAAAGTACATAGTTTTCAAAAGCTCCTTGATGGGTTTATTTTCAATGATCCCTTGCCCTTACCGAAAGCAATGCTTTCTTAAACTAACTCACGTCAAGATTTTCCCAAAGGGATCTATGGTAATTGTGAAATCTTTCTGTGAAAGAGGCCACACCTGCAACTTGTGGCGAAGCCAACCACTCATCCACAATTGCCCGGCGGGGAACATTTTACTTGCTTCCAGTGTCCTTCTCAGCGGATCTAATTTTGCAAAAGTTAGTAATATGCTATATATTCTGAAACTTCAAGGAATCTCAAAAACCACTTTTTACCGCCACCAACATCACTTATTATTCCCAGTGATAGATAATCATTGGATGCAGCAGAGGGCAAATCTAATAGCAGAAATGAAATCAACACCCTTGTATTTAGCTGGCGATGGGCAATCGGATAGCCCGGGTTTTTCTGCAAAGTACACCGTTTATACTTTTTTGGAGTTGAACAGCAAAAAAATTTTGGGCTTCACGGTGGAACAACTTGTTCCACCTGCTTCGTCAGTTTCGCTCGAAACCACTGCATTCCGGAAAACACTACTTGAATTGATCGCCGATGGATTAAACGTTCAAATAGTCGCAACCGATCGGCATGTCTCCATACATAAGGTAATGCGCCAGGAATTCCCAGAAATTTTGCACGAATTTGATGTCTGGCATGTGGCCAAAGCTGTCGGCAAGCAGTTGCTTATGGCTTCCAAAAGCACACACTGCGCAACCATTTCCCCGTGGATATCGAGCCTCAAAAATCATCTGTGGTGGTGTTCGCTAACCAGTCAAAAAAATCCCGAATTACTGGTAGAAAAATGGAAATCGGCAACAAATCACATTATCGACGTTCACGAGTGGGAGAACAATGCCCAATATCACCGCTGCAGTCACGCCCTTCTTGAACCAACCACCTCTTGGTTAGCCCCTAACAGTACAGCACATACCAAAGTCAAAACCGTGGTTCTGAAAACAAGTTTACTGAAAGACATCCGTCATCTTTCCAATTTTTGTCACACTGGCGATTTGGAGATTTTTCACGCCAGTGTATTGAAATACCGGCCCAAACTAATTCATTTTTTTTATGACGGAATGGTGGCTAGAACACAACTTGCTGTTCTAGACCACAATTACAACATAGGTAGGATTCAAAAGCTCAGAAGAACGCAATCAGAACACGGGATAGAGGACCGGAAGTGTTACCGAGTGGAGTACTCCAAAGCACGGAAGCAGTGGATTTTGAAAGCTCTTTATGAGCCTAAGTCCATTGCATTTGTATTTGACATAATTCGTGAGATTGTGATGTTCGCCAAAGGTGAGATGTCCATCTCCTGGCATTCAAAATCCTCAGAATTCCCACATAATATTGCACCTGTTGTGAAACCCAGTGAAGAGGAATTGGTTCACAAATTTCAAAGTCGATTTCCAAGGTAATCAAGAAAAAAGTTTGTGGGTTAAAAAAAAAAAAAAAAACCAACACACTTTAACAAAAAATTTAGTAATATTTTTGTATCATGTGCAACTATTGTTTCATGTCTGTCTATTGTAAATACGTGAACTACAATTTTCAACGGTTCGTCTGTCTCTTTTATCTGTGTCTCTTTATTACTTGCTTGGTCTTTTGTATAGTTTACATGTGCGTTCTAATCTTATTTCCATGTGTGTGTATAGTGATATTTATTTAACATTGTGGTCACTTATCCTTATTTATTTCCTATGCCCTCTAGTCCCTTTTGTTAATCGCATTTACATCCCTTTTTTACTCTTTGCAATCACCTGCATAAAATGCCTTTTTTGTATAGAATGTATAACTGGTACAATGTAAAACGTTGCCGGTCTTATCCCATAAATCCTATGCATTTTTCCACGGGTGTTTCAAACTAATTTAACATTTTTTATTAATTTTTAACATTTTGTAACAAATTCGGTCCTTTACGGTGGAATTTTTAGTTAGGGAATTTTTAACTTTTTTAGATAGGTCTCGCAAGAGAATGAGGATCCTTGTCGTGGATTGCGGGCTTACGGTAAAATGACCAAATTAATGACACTCTTATTTAAAAATATAGCAATAATATTTATAAAATGTTTTTGCACAAATTCTTAATTTGGTCATTTTATTAACCAATACCTCATTGCAAATTTTTTTTTGATGTAAGTTATTGCACTAACATTAATTACAAAGTAGGTGCATGTGTTTGCGAATACATACGCACGCGCACCTTGTCCACGTGTACATGCATACGTCTGTCTGGGAGATATATAATCTCTCTCATACACACCCACACAGATTATTTATATATATATATATATATATATATATATATATATATATACACATATACACACACGTGTGTGTCTATGTATGTATGTTACTATATATATATATATATATATATATATATATATACACACGTGTGTGTCTATGTATGTATGTTACTATATATATATATATATATATATATATATATATATATACACACGTGTGTGTCTATGTATGTATGTTACAATATATATATGGTCGAGACGTTACAAATTATAGATATATATATTAGATATATATAGATATATATATAATATTATATATATATATATATATATATAATATATGTGTGTGTGTGTACACGCATATATACCCACACATATTTTGGTGAATAAAACTATTTTTATCAGTCACACCATCGATGTTGGGAGTGCATTGGAGCTATTACAGTCCTTTCTACTGACTTCAGCACTGGACAGCTCCCTTCTATAACGAAGCCTTGCCTAGCTGTGCAGGGGAAAGGTTCAGCACTGGACAGCTCCCTCCTCCCTTATAGAGACCTGCAAACGAATACACAGGCAGATAGAGAGAGGCAGGCAGATAGAGAGAGGCAGGCAGATAGAGAGAGGCAGGAAGATAGATACACAGGCATACAGATGTGTCAAAATACATACACACACAACCCACAGTTTGTGTGTGTATATATTATACACACTAACATACGCATATGTAGTCATGTATATACATACTGATGGAACTATTAGTGATTATGGTCGAGACGTTACAAATAAAAAAACCACACACTGTATATATTTCCCAAAAAAATTTATTCACATTTTTAAATATGTAAATCAAGAAAACAAAATAGCACAAATTAAAACATTCCTACAGGTTCAAATGGAAATCCAAATTGCTTTCAGTCAGGTCCATGTAAAATTGAAAACCCGTGTAATTTCCATGCGGATCTGGGTAAGCTGTACGTATAGATTTTATAACGCATGCTGGTATGGGGAGTCTATTGTTTTTCCCCAAGAATCCATGTATCCACGCTGTATAAGAGCGATATGCGCCCACACGCATAACCCTAAAAAAAAAAGGGAAATACATTAATATTTCTAAACTTATTAAAACATTTTAAATAGTCTACATGAAAACAAAAAAAAACGCATTGATATCTTAGGTTTTTCCATGTTGCCTTTTTCACTAACCTTTTTTCCTTTTCCAATTATATTTTTCCTTTGTTAAAAATTATACTTGCATTGTATTGTACAATAAAATTATTATAAATACCTATTGTTTGTGATGTCGTACTGTCTCCGGGTGACCAGTGCCGATAGTCTTATGGCGTGTTCTAGGTTTTCACGTACAAGCGCATACTGGGCAAATAATGGATGTTGTGTCACACATTGGCAAGTTTCCGGTAAAATCTGTAGGACCACTTCATGTTCTCGGCAACACACACACACTCTGCCACTGTGGGCATGCAAATGCACTGCCCACAGTGACACCACTCTTTGTTGCCAAGCCTGCCATGGGGATCTTCAGTGGATCCTGAAGCACCCGTTTCTGGTGGACCCTGCGGATCGTTCTGAAAACACTGTGGACTGCTTATGTCCGCCTGAGCATATAGCGAGTCTAACAGTTGTTGTTGAACCCAAGAAGGGATTAATATGATGAATAATGTATTTAATGTTTTAGGAAAAAAGGAAGGGGTACATTTTTAATTGTATGGTGTTGCTGAAAGCGGCATGCTCATCCTTATTAGGCAGGGCACAGATTCCTGTATGTATATGTGCATACATACACAGACGTACGTACGAGTTTGTATGTATATACACAGATGTACGTACGTGTTTCTATGTATATACTGACGTACGGGTGTGTGTGTATACTCGTTCCTACGTGTGTGTGTGTATACACATACACTCGTTCCTACGTGTGTGTGTGTGTGTATACACATACACTCGTTCCTACGTGTGTGTGTGTATACACATACACTCGTTCCTACGTGTGTGTGTGTGTGTATACACATACACTCGTTCCTACGTGTGTGTGTGTGTGTATACACATACACTCGTTCCTACGTGTGTGTGTGTATACACATACACTCGTTCCTACGTGTGTGTGTGTATACACATACACTCGTTCCTACGTGTGTGTGTGTATACACATACACTCGTTCCTACGTGTGTGTGTGTATACACATACACTCGTTCCTACGTGTGTGTGTGTGTATACACATACACTCGTTCCTACGTGTGTGTGTGTGTGTATACACATACACTCGTTCCTACGTGTGTGTGTGTGTGTATACACATACACTCGTTCCTACGTGTGTGTATACACATACACTCGTTCCTACGTGTGTGTGTGTGTGTATACACATACACTCGTTCCTACGTGTGTGTATACACATACACTCGTTCCTACGTGTGTGTGTGTGTGTATACACATACACTCGTTCCTACGTGTGTGTGTGTGTATACACATACACTCGTTCCTACGTGTGTGTATACACATACACTCGTTCCTACGTGTGTGTGTGTATACACATACACTCGTTCCTACGTGTGTGTGTGTGTGTATACACATACACTCGCGCGTGTGTATATACCCGCACACACGCGCATATATGTGTGTATGTGTGTATATATACCCGTGTGTGTGTGTGTATATATACCCACACACACACACGAAATAATGTATTGAAATAATAACTTGTACGGGACTGATGCCTAGTTGCGGTTTCAAACATTAAACCAAAAAATTTTCATACATATTTCAAGACATACCGCAGAACATTGCCGAGTTTCGGGGAAATCCTCCTCATTTTCCTTGCTCTCAGATTGGCAGTCCTGTTAAAAATAAAATAGAAAAATTATTATGTTTATTGGCATTGGTTTGCTTCAACCTTTCCATTTTCAGCAAAAACTTACCTCTCCAAAAGAATCTGATGAATAATCAATCTCCTCAAATTCAAGATCTTCCTGGAACATGTTGGTGCTTGATTTGTACTACAAAAAAACTAATAAAAAAAAACAAAAAAAAAAAAACCAAGTTAGTGGCACTTCAAGAACATTTATGGAAGCAGCAGGATTTTCTAATAACAATGTTTTAAAATGTCCCTGGCAGGCATAATTTAGGCAAATTTTAGATTGATTACTGGGCGATTGTGGACAGATTGTTGATAGCTAGCATTATCCGCAGTCTGTAGGCAGATAGCATGCATATTGTATGTAGAATGCAGGTAAATAGTGTCGATTGAAGGCAGTGTTTGTTGTGTAGATTGCATGCAGATGCTATGTCTATTCCATGCAAATTTTCCGAAGATTGCATGATTATTGTATGAATGAATTGTGCGGAATGTATGCTGATTCAAAGCAGTTTGCAGTCACATGCACATTGCAGCACATGGAAGCACACGGCAGCCAAAAAAGGAAGAAAAAAAAAAAAATGGAAGCACACAGCAGGCGCAAAAAATAAAAAAAAAATGGAAGCACACGGCAGGCACCAAAAATAAAAAAATAAAAAAATTTTGCACGTGGAAGCACACGGCAGGCACAGAAAAAAAAGCAGCACATGGCAGGCACACAGAAGCACACGGCAGGCACATGTTAGAACACGGCAGGCACAAGGGAGCACACAGCAGGCCCAAAAAAAAGGGAAGCACACGGCAGGCAAAAAAACAAAAAAAACAAAAAAAAAAAAATAGAAGCACACGGCAGGCACAAAAAAAAAGCAGCACACGGCAGGCACAGAAAAAATAAGCAGCACGCGGCAGGCACATGTTAGAACACGGCAGGCACACGGAAGCACACAGCAGGCCCAAAAAAAAGGGAAGCACACGGCAGGCAAAAAACAAAAAAAAACCCCAAAAAACATGGAAGCACACGGCAGGCACAAAAAAAAAGGGGAACACGCCAAGCACATGGAAGCACACGGCAGGCACAAGAAAAAAAATTACACTGCAGGCACATGAAAGCACATGGCAGGCACAAAAATAAAAAAAAAAACACAAAAAAAAAAAAAAAAAAGGCGAATGCAAGCAGGCGGCATGCGCAATAAACACTGCTGTCGCCATAGCAGCACACAGCAGGAAAAAAAAAATGCAGCACATGGCAGGCACTATAAAAATGTAATACACATTACTATACAGGGCATGCACTATACATTTAAAAATGCACAGACTCACTGCATAAGGCAATGATCCTGTGCTAATCAATGCATAAAAGAGTACAGAGGAAAGGTGTACTTACCTGCGCTTCTGTGTGGTGAAGAGATGGGAGAAACAGCTGTTTGCTGTTTTCTCCGGTAGACTGCACCTCCCGCTGTGACGCTTTCTGCCGACCAGCCAATCAGGCGGCTGGATCGGCGTTCCATTCATTTACAAGAACACGCCTCCAGCGATGACGTCAGTCACCTGCTCACGTGACCGGCGTCTCGGGAGCGCGCATGAAGCATCCAGGAAGAGCGAGCGGTGCACCGTGGAACGCACCCAGGGACACAGCAGGCGCCATCTTAGAGGGAGAAGTTTTAAAAGTCATTTTTTCTGCGAACGTGTAAGTACAATGCGGTTTATAACCGCTCACAAGGGCTGCTTAATGACGGGGGGTGACAGGGGGAATGGGCTAATATGAAATTTTGCGTTTCTGCCTCGGGACAACCCCTTTAAGGTTTCAGCCACCCTTACTTCCTCAGCCATTTCCTCCGTGTTGGTAAGAATTAGGTCCAAGATATCAGATCCATTTGTTTTCTCTTCTACCTTTTGGAAGATAAAGTTGTCAGCAAGAGCGGTTAAGAATTTTTTGGACCCATTACTTTTGCCTGAGTGAGATTTCCAACAAATGTTTGGATAGGTACAATTTCCCATGATCAGTATGTCACACCTCCTCACCATTTTTTTAGGTCTGTTTCTTATAAATAAATTGTATTCTTCAAGTCTTGTATCCCAATCATGTGTATCATCCCACCAAGTTTGCGTGATGCCTATGACACCATATTTCTCTTCCTGTGTTAGGAGCTCCAATTCTCTTTCTTTGTTTCCTGTGCTCTGTGCATTTGTGTAGAAACATTTTAGTTTGTAATCGGTGTCTCTTGTTTCTCTACTTTTCTTCTGAATGTTTTGTCTTTGTTTTTTCTTTCCACTTCAAAATTGTATTCATTAGCTGTATATTTTTACCTAGCTTTTCACCTCCCTTTCCATATTACTCTAGTTTAAAGTTCTCCTGACGAGTGTAGCAAGGCACCAAACAAATATATGCTTACCTGTTTTTGTAAGGTGTAACCTGTCTCTAGCAAGGAGTCATTATATAGGTAATTCACTCCATGGTCTGGAAATCCAAATTTTTGCTGATGGCCACATCAATGTAGCCAGTTGTACACCTCTAGAATACTTTTCCATCTCTTTATTCCATGGCCATCCACTGGGAGGATGGATGAGAAGACTACCTGTGCTCCTGGCTCCTTCATCTTCTTGTCAAGGTCTTCAAAGTCTCTGCAGATAGTTGCAAAGTCCTTTTTTGCAGTGTCATTTGTCCCTACATGTATTAGTAGGAATGGCTAATAATTAGAGATGAGCGAGCACCAAAATGCTCGGGTGCTCGTTACTCGAGACAAACTTTTCGCAATGCTCGAGGGTTCGTTTCGAGTAACGAACCCCATTGAAGTCAATGGGCGACCCGAGCATTTTTGTATATCGCCGATGCTCGCTAAGGTTTTCATTTGTGAAAATCTGGGCAATTCAAGAAAGTGATGGGAACGACACAGAAACGGATAGGGCAGGCGAGGGGCTACATGTTGGGCTGCATCTCAAGTTCACAGGTCCCACTATTAAGCCACTATAGCGCCAAGAGTGGGCCCCCCCCCTCCCAACAATTTTTACTTCTGAAAAACCCTCATTAGCAATGCATACCCTACCTAAGCACCACACTACCTCCAACAAAGCACAATCACTGCATGCATGACACTCCGCTGCCACTTCTCCTGGGTTACATGCTGCCAACCCCCCCCCCCCCCCCGCACGACCCAAAGTGTCCCTGCACAGCTTTCAGCTGCCCTCATGCCACACGCTGGCCTCATAGCCACACCACCGTCATGTCTATTTATAAGTGCATCTGCCATGAGGAGGAATCGGAGGCACACACTGCAGAGGGTTGGCAGGGCCAGGCAGCGACCCTCTTTAAAACGGGCGGGGCGATAGCCCACAATGCTGTACAGAAGCAATGAGAAATCCAATCCTGTGCCTTCTCAATCAAGAGCTGCACACGTGGGCATAGGAATGGGGAACCCATGTACCACACACTATTCATTCTGTCAAGGTGTCTGCATGCCCCAGTCAGACCGGGGCTTTTTATAAAAAGTCACAGGCAGGTACAACTCCGCAATGGGAATTCCGTGTGCACCCACAGCATAGGTGGCTCCCTGGAACCCACCGGCTGTACATAAATGTATCCCATTGCAGTGCCCTGGACAGCAGAGCTAACGTCAGATGAAATGCAGGTGGGCTTCGGCCCACACTGCATGCCCCAGTCACACTGGGGTTTTTTATAAGCTTTTTATAGGCAGGTACAACTCCCTATTGTGAAGTCCCTGTGGACCCACAGCATGGGTGGCTCCCTGGAACCAACCGGCGGTACATAAATCCCATTGCAGTGCCCAGCACAGCTGAGGTAACGTCAGGTTTAATGCAGGTGGGCTTCGGCCCACACTGCATGCCCCAGTCAGACTGGGGTTTTTTATAAGTAGACACAGGCAGGTACAACTCCCTATTGAGAAGTCCCTGTGGACCCACAGCATGGGTGGCTCCCTGGAACCCACCGGCGGTACATAAATAAATCCCATTGCAGTGACCATAACGTCAGGATTAATGCAGGTGGGCTTCGGCCCACACTGCATGCCCCAGTCAGACTGGGGTTCTTTAGAAATGGACACATGCAGTTACAACTCCGTGTGGACCGACAGCATGGGTGGGTCCCAGGAAGCCACCGGCGGTACATAAATATATCCCATTGCATTGCCCATCACAGCTGAGGTAATGTCCGATTAAATGCAGGTGGTCTTCGGCCCACACTGCATGCCCCAGTCTGACCGTGGTTTTTAATACATAGACACTGGCAGGTACAAATCCCTAATGTGAAGTCCCTGTGGACCCACAGCATGGGTGGCTCCCTGGAACCCATCAGCGGTACATAAATGTATCCCATTGCAGTGCCCTGCTCAGCAGAGCTAACATCACATACAATACAGGTGTGCTTCGGCCCACAGTGCATGCCCCAGTCAGACTGGTAATATGTACCTTAACAGTAACTGCGTTGGTGGGAATGTGGTGGCGACTGCGGACCTAGTAGCGCGGTTTTATTTAGTTGGTTTTCGGAATGTGGCCAGGATTAAGTGGGCCGTGGCGGGGGGATGGTGGGGGGGGCTCTCTTGTTGTGTCGGTATAGGTGAAATTCTTGGACTGCCACCAGACGGACCAATGCAAAGGTATTTGCCAAGAATGTTTTCATTGTTGGAGGAGGAGGGGGATGTTTTTGAGGCATTACGTGTCCTCTCCACGTGTCCGTGGTTATATGCACCTTAACAGTAACCGCGTTGGTGGGAAATGGCCCCGCCACCATCATGTCTTTGGGAAGCCTCCGTTTCCACACCCCAGTGACATAGCATTAGCAGCGGTATAGGTAGAGCCCAGAATTCGTAACATTTCAGCGGTAGCATTAGTGACAGGCCCCAGTAACATATCACTAGCAGCATTATAGGGGGAGCACAGTATTAGTTCCACTTCAGTAGTAGTAGCAGTCCAGACAGGTCCCAGTAACATATCACTAGCAGCAGTATAGGGGGAGCACAGTCTTAGTTCCATTTCAGTAATAGTAGCAGTCAAGACAGGCCCCAGTAACAATTCCGAAGCAGCAGTATAGGGGGAGCACAGTATTAGTTCCATTTCAGTAGTAGTAGCAGTCAAGACAGGCCACAGTAACATTCCCGTTGCAGCAGTTTAGGGAGATAACAGTCTCTTTCACATTTCAGTAGTTGCAGTATAGACAAGGCCCCAGTTACATTTATGTAGCAAAAGTGTAGGCCAACCCCACACACCTTGCTGTACCATGAGTGCAGGAGAAGCCCATAAAAATTAGTAGGATTACACTGTAGGCGAGGGCCCCAAAAAATTGTTGTACCAACAGTACTAATGTACCTCAGAAAAATTGCCCATGCCCAACCAAGAGGGCAGGTGAAACCCATTAATCGCTTTGCTTAATGTGGCTTAATTTGTAACTAGGCCTGTAGGCAGCCCAGTTAAAATAAAAATTGGTTCAGGTGCAAGTTTCAACGCTTTAATGAGAATTGAAACGTATAAACATTGTTTACTAAAGTAATATGACTGAGCCTTGTGGGCCTAAGAAAAATTGTCCGTTCGGCGTGATTACGTGAGGTTTCAGGAGGAGGAGGATGAATATAATACACAGATTGATGAAGCTAAAAGGTCCCTGTTTTTGATGGTGATAGAAAACGATGCTTCCATTTGCGGGTGCAGCCTACGTATTGTTTAGGTACCGCTGCTGTCCGCTGGTGGAGAAGAGAAGTCTGGGGAAATCCAGGCTTTGTTCATCTTTTTGAATGTAAGCCTGTTGGCACTGTCGGTTGACAGGCGGGTACGCTTATCCGTGATGATTCCCCCAGCCGCACTAAACACCCTCTCTGACAAGACGCTAGCCGCAGGACAAGCAAGCACCTCCAGGGCATACAGCGCGAGTTCAGGCCACGTGTCCAGCTTCGACACCCAGTAGTTGTAGGGGGCAGAGGCGTCACGGAGGACGGTCGTGCGATCGGCTACGTACTCCCTCACCATCCTTTTACAGTGCTCCCGCCGACTCAGCCTTGACTGGGGAGCGGTGACACGGTTTTGCTGGGGAGCCATAAAGCTGTCAAAGGCCTTGGAGAGTGTTCCCCTGCCTGCGCTGTACATACTGCCTGATCTCCGCGCTTCCCCTGCTACCTGGCCCTCGGAACTGCGCCTTCTGCCACTAGCGCTGTCGGATGGGAATTTTACCATCAGT
Organism: Eleutherodactylus coqui; assembly: GCF_035609145.1. Taxonomy (NCBI): domain Eukaryota; kingdom Metazoa; phylum Chordata; class Amphibia; order Anura; family Eleutherodactylidae; genus Eleutherodactylus; species Eleutherodactylus coqui. The sequence goes on along the minus strand of NC_089839.1, from coordinate 127,357,223 downwards.
TTGTCCGCCAGGGTCCTGTGGTATAGCATAAATCTCGAACCCCTTTCCTCTTTGGGTATGAGAGTGGAAAGGTTCTCCTTATACCGTGGGTCGAGCAGTGTGTACACCCAGTAATCTGTAGTGGCCAGAATGCTTGTAACGCAAGGGTCACGAGGAAGGCATCCTAACATGAAGTCAGCCATGTGTGCCACGGTACCTGTACGCAACACATGGCTGTCCTCACTTGGAAGATCACTTTCAGGATCCTCCTCCTCCTCCTCCTCAGGCCATACATGCTGAAAGGATGACAGACAAGCAGCATGGGTACCCTCAGCAGTGGGCCAAGCTTCCTCCTCCTCCTCCATCCTCCCTCCTCCTCCCTCCTCCTCCATCATCCTCCCTCCTTCTCCTCCATCATCCTCCCTCCTCCTCCTCCTCCTCCATCATCCTCCTCCTCCTCCTCCATCATCCTCCTCCTCCTCCTCCTCCTCCTCCATCATCCTCCTCCTCCTCCTCCTCCATCATCCTCCTCCTCCTCCATCATCCATCTCCTCCTCAGGGTGCTATGACTATCCAGTGACATACTGTCTTCCCCCGCCTCCGTTTCCGAGCGCAAAGCGTCTGCCTTTATGCTTTGCAGGGAACTTCTCAAGAGGCAGAGCAGAGGAATGGTGATGCTAATGATTGCAGCATCGCCGCTCACCATCTGGGTAGACTCCTCAAAGTTTCCAAGGACCTGGCAGATGTCTGCCAACCAGGCCCACTCTTCTGTAAAGAATTGAGGAGGCTGACTCCCACTACGCCGCCCATGTTGGAGTTGGTCTTCCACTATAGCTCTACGCTGCTCATAGAGCCTGGCCAACATGTGGAGCGTAGAGTTCCACCATGTGGGCACGTCGCACAGCAGTCGGTGCACTGGCAGATTAAACCGATGTTGCAGGGTCCGCAGGGTGGCAGCGTCCGTCTTGGACTTGCGGAAATGTGCGCTGAGCCAGCGCACCTTTCCGAGCAGGTCTGACAAGCGTGGGTAGCTTTTCAGAAAGTGCTGAACCACCAAATTAAAGACGTGGGCCAGGCATGGCACGGGCGTGAGGCTGCCGAGCTGCAGAGCCGCCATCAGGTTACGGCCGTTGTCGCACACGACCATGCCCGGTTGGAGGCTCAGCGGCGAAAGCCAGCGGTCGGTCTGCTCTGTCATACCCTGCAGCAGTTCGTGGGCTGTGTGCCTCTTCTCTCCTAAGCTGAGTAGTTGCAGCACGGCCTGCTGACGCTTGCCCACCGCGACGTGCTGCTGCTGACACATCTTGATTGCGAGACAGAGGTTGCGTAGGAGGAGGAGGAGGGTGGTTTAGTGGAGGAAGCATACACCACCGCAGATACCACCACCGAGCTGGGGCCTGCAATTCTGGGGGTGCGTAGGACGTGAGCGGTCTAAGGCTCTGACTCGGTCCCAGCCTCCACTAAATTCACCCAATGTGCCGTCAGGGAGATATAGTGGCCCTGCCCGCCTGCGCTTGTCCACGTGTCCGTTGTTAAGTGGACCTTGCCAGTAACCGCGTTGGTGACGGCGCGTACAATGTTGCGGGAGACGTGGTCGTGCAGGGCTGGGACGGCACATCGGGAAAAGTAGTGGCGACTGGGAACCGAGTAGCGCGGGGCCGCCGCCGCCATCATGTTTTTGAAAGCCTCCGTTTCCACAAGCCTATACGGCAGCATCTCCAGGCTGATCAATTTGGCTGTGTGCACGTTTAACGCTTGAGCGTGCAGGTGCGTGGCGGCGTACTTGCGCTCAAACAGTTGTGCTATCGACGGCTGGACGCTGCGCTGAGCGACATTGCTGGATGGGGCCGAGGACAGCGGAGGTGAGGGTGTGGGTGCAGGCCAGGAGACGGTCGTGCCTGTGTCCTGAGAGGGGGGTTGGATCTCAGTGGCAGGTTGGGGCACAGGGGGAGAGGCAGTGGTGCAAACCGGAGGTGGTGAACGGACTTCGTCCCACCTTGTGGGGTGCTTGGCCATCATATGCCTGTGCATGCTGGTGGTGGTGAGGCTGGTAGTGGTGGCTCCCCGGCTGATCTTGGCGCGACAAACCTTGCACACCACAGTTCGTCGGTCGTCTGCACTCTCAGTGAAAAACTGCCACACCTTTGAGCACCTCGGCCTCTGCAGGGTGGCATGGCGCGAGGGGGCGCTTTGGGAAACAGTTCGTCGATTATTCGGTCTGGCCTTGCCTCTACCCCTGGCCATCGCACTGCCTCTTCCAACCTGCCCTGCTGCTGCACTTGCCTCCCCCTCTGAAGACCTGTCCTCAGTAGGCTTAGCTAACCAGGTGGGGTCAGTCACCTCATCGTCCAGCTGCTCTTCCTCCGAATCCTCTGTGCCCTCCTCCCTCGGACTTACTGCCCTTACTACTACCTCACTGATAGACAACTGTGTCTCATCGTCATCATCCTCCTCACCCACTGAAAGCTCTTGAGACAGTTGCCGGAAGTCCCCAGCCTCATCCCCCGGACCCCGGGAACTTTCCAAAGGTTGGGCATCAGTCACGATAAACTCCTCGAGTGGGAGAGGAACCACTGCTGCCCAATCTGGGCAGGGGCCCGAGAACAGTTCCTGGGAGTCTGCCTGCTCCTCAGAATGTGTCATTTTCATTGAGTGAGGAGGCTGGGAGGAAGGAGGAGCAGCAGCCAGAGGATTCAGAGTTGCAGCTGTGGACGGCGTAGAAGACTGGGTGGTCGATAGATTGCTGGATGCACTTTCTGCCATCCACGACAGGACCTGTTCACACTGCTCATTTTCTAATAAAGGTCTACCGCGTGGACCCATTAATTGTGAGATGAATCTGGGGACCCCTGAAACTTGCCTCTCTCCTAATCCCGCAGCAGTCGGCTGCGATACACCTGGGTCAGGAACTCGGCCTGTGCCCACACCCTGACTTGGGCCTCCGCGTCCACGTCCTCTAGGCCTACCCCTATCCCTCAGCATGGTGTATTACGAGTAGAGCAGAAACAGAACGCTGTAATTAAATGTGCCGCTTATTGGCCTGTGGTTGGAGACTGACTTCGCTTACGGAACGCACAGCAGAGCCAGGAAACAAGTTTGCGCACGCCTGTAGTGAGACGTAGGTGCGTATGACTGAGCTAGTGGAATTCACAGCGCAGAAGCAGTCAAGTGGCCAAAGGGCAGTGGTAGGCCTTAAGTATTTTGCTTCAATTTGTTTAAATGGTGAGCTGAAACACCAGACAGATACTGTATGCAGCGTATATTATGTATACTGTTTCCCTCTGGCGCTATGACGGCGGTGATGTAACGGAGACAGCAGAGCCAGGAAACAATTTTGTGCAAGCCTGCTGTAACGCTTAGCTGCGTATTAATTAGGACTACTACCCCCAGCAGACACGCAGTACACTGAAGACGGTCACAGGCAGCCCAAATATAGTATTTTTCCCCAATTTTTTTGAAAAAGCCCACTGCCTATATAGACAGTATATCTCTTTCACCTTTCCCACTGTCCCTGCCTCACCAGTACTGCCCTTATACTCTGTACAATACTGCAGACTGAGGACGCAATGGTCTGCACGCCCGATATACAAAATAAAAAAATTGTGCAACACTGCTAAAAGCAGCCTCAAAAGTACTGCACACGGAGGGGGCGCGGAGATCAGGCAGTATGTTCAGCGCAGGCAGGGGAACACTCTCCAAGGCCTTTGCCAGCTTTATGGCTCCCCAGCAAGACTGTGTCACCACTCCCCAGTCAAGGCTGAGTCGGAGGGAGCACTGTAAAAGGATGGTGAGGGAGTACGTAGCCGATCGTACGACCGTCCTCCGTGACGTCTCGGCTCCGTACAACTACTGGGTGTCAAAGCTGGACACGTGGCACGAACTCGCGCTGTATGCCCTGGAGGTGCTTGCTTGCCCTGCCGCTAGCATCTTGTCAGAGAGGGTGTTTAGTGCAGCTGGGGGAATCATCGCGGATGCAAGCATTGTTCTCCATAAAAAATGGGGACCTTTACCTTTGTCAATCTGTGTATGATATTCGTCCTCCTGCTCCTCCTCCTGACACCTCACGTAATCACCCTAAACGGGCAATTTTTCTGTGGCCCAAAAGGCTCATATAACTTTTGTAAACAATATTTATACGTTTCAATTCTCATTAAAGCATTGAAACTTCCACCTGAACCAATTTTTTTTTTAACTGGACTGCCTCCATGCCTAGTTACAAATTAAGCCACAGCAAGCTAAGCGATTAATGGGTTTCACCTGCCCTCTGGGTTGGGCATGGGCAATTTTTCTGGGGTACATTTGTACTGTCGGTACACCAATTTTTGGGGCCCTCGCCTACAATGTAATACAAGTAATTTTTATGGGCTTCACCTGCACTCATGGTACACCAATGTGTCTGGGGTTGGCCTACACTTTTGCTACAGAAATGTAACTCTGTTCTGCCTACCTATACTTCTGCCACAGTAATGCTACAGGGGTCTGACTATACTTCAGCAACAGAAATGTAACTTCAGTCTGCCGATACTTCTGCTCCTGAAATGTTACCTTGGTTTGTGTATACTGCTACTACTGAAATGTTGAAAATACTGTGCTCTCCCTATACTGCTGGAACGGAAATGTTTATCTGCTGCTTTGCCCATACTGCTTCTACTTAAATGTTACTGGTGCCTGTCTATACTGCTACTACTGCAATGTTACTAATACTGGGCTCTCCCTATACTGCTGGAACGGTAATGTTACAGGGGTCTGTCTATACTGTTGCTACTGAAATGTGACTGGGGTGTGTCCCTACTGCTGCCAATGAAATGTTACTGGGGTCTCTCCCTACTGTTAGTACTGAACTGTTACTGGGGTCTGTCTATACTTATACTACTGAAATGTTACTGGGGTCTGTCTATACTGCTACTACTGAAATGTTAAAACTACTGTGCTCTCCCTATACTGCTGCAACGGAAATGTTCATCTGCTGCTTTGCCTATACTGCTTCTACGTAAATGTTACTGGGGCCTGTCTGTACTGCTATTACTGAAATGTTAAAAATACTGTGCTCTCCCTATACTGCTGCAACGGAAATGTTCATCTACTGCTTTGCCTATACTGCTTCTACGTAAATGTTACTGGGGCTGTCTGTACTGCTACTACTGAAATGTTAAAAATACTGTGCTCTCCTTATACTGCTGCAACGGAAATGTTCATCTGCTGCTTTGCCTATACTGCTTCTACGATAATGTTACTGGGGCCTGTCTATACTGCTAACTACTGAAATGTTACTAATACTGGGCTCTCCCTATACTGCTTCTACGTTAATGTTTCAGGGGTCTGTCTATACTCTTGCTTCTGAAATGTTACTGGGGTCTGTCCTACTGCTGCCAATGAACTGTTACTGGGGTCTGTCTATACTAATACTACTGAAATGTTACTGGGGTTTGTCTATACAGCTGCCAATGAAATGTTACTGGGGTCTCTCCCTACTGTTAGTACTGAACTGTTACTGGGGTCTGTCTATACTTATACTACTGAAATGTTACAGGGGTCTGTCTATACACCTGCCAATAAAATGTTACTGGGGTCTAAGTATACTGCTGCAAATGAAATGTTACTGGGGCCTGTCCCGACTGCTGCCAATGAAATGTTACTGGGGTCTGTCTATACTTATACTACTGAAATGTTACAGGGGTCTGTCTATACAGCTGCAAATGAACTGTTACTGGGGTCTGTCTATACTTATACTACTGAAATGTTAGGAGTCTGAAAATATAGCTGCTACTGAAATGTTACTGGGGTCTGTCTATACTGCTGCCAATGACATGTTACTGGGCCTGTCCCGACTGCTGCCAATGAAATGTTACAGGGGTCTGTCTATACTTATACTACTGAAATGTTACAGGGGTCTGTCTATACAGCTGCAAATGAAATGTTACTGGGGTCTGCCTATACTGCTGCAAATGAAATGTTACTGGGGCCTGTCTTACTGCTGCCAATGAAATATTACTGGGGTCTGTCCCTACTGTTGCTAATGAAATGCTACTGGGGTCTGTCTTACTGCTGCTACAGAAATGTTACTGGGGTCTGTCCATACTCTTACCACTGAAATGTTACTAATTCTGGGCTCTGCCTATACTGCTGCTACTGCTATGTTACAGGGTTGTGGAAACGGAGGCTTCCCAAAGACATGATGGCGGCAAGGCCACGCTACTAGGTCCCCAGGCGCGACAATTTTTCAGCAACGCGGTTACTGGGAAGGTGCATATAACTATGGACACGTGCACAGGACATGTACTGCCTCAAAACATCCCCCTCCTCCTCCTCCAACAATGAAAACATTCTTGGCAAATGCTTTCGCAGTGGACCGTCTGGTGGCAGTCCAAGAATTTCACCTTAAACGACACAATAAGAAAGCCCCCCGCAAACACCCCCCCTTCCTCGCCATGGCCCACTTAATCCTGGCCACATTCCAAAAACCGCGCTAATAGGTCCACACTCCACTATATAGTCCTGGCCACATTCCGAAAACTAACTAAATAAAACCGCGCTATGTCGACACTCCATAACTTCATCCTGGCCCCATTCCGAAAACCTACTAAGTAAAAGCGCGCTAATAGGTCCACAGTCGCGACCACTTTCCCACCAGTGCGGTTACTGGTAAGGTGCATATAACCACGGACACGTGCACAGGACACGTAGTGCCTCAAAAACATCCACCTCTTCCTCCTCCAACAATGAAAACATTCTTGGCAAATGCTTTCGCAGTGGTCCGTCTGGTGGCAGTCCAAGAATTTCACCTTAAACGACAGAATAAGAAAGCCCCCCGCCAACACCCCCCCCCCCCCCCCGCAACGGCCCACTTAATCCTGGCCACATTCCGAAAACCAACTAAATAAAACCGCAGTACTAGCCGTTATCCCTAGCTGAAGCTTTCAGCCAACTGGTAGAGCAATGGTAGCTTCCAACTTGTTGGTACTGCTAAGTCCAAAGATAAGCGTACAGCTGAGGTTGGAAAACAGGTGACTATAGAACACAGCATCCCTGCAGGACAAGGGACAGAGTTGCAGCAGACACCGATCCTTCGTGGAAGCAGGCCAGCTGAGAACCACCTACTCCCTGAATGATTTTGGACTGACTGATGATGAGGCCCTTACTTGTGATCGTCTTTGGTAATTCCTAAGAAAGATACGTGGTAGTAGCCGGAAACTTGGATTGCTATTTGCTAACACTTTGAAATAGACAACAGAAAACATGACTGAAGCCTTTCCATATTTCAGCTTGAGATGAGGAGGAGTGCAGACTTTCAGTACCTTGAATCTCCTTTTCATGCATTCAAATGCCACTCTCTTGTCTCAGAAAGAAACTAGCTTTTCCACAAAGGTGTTGTCTATCTGTCTATACCGTTACTACAGAAATCCCACTAACTGGGTGCACACAGACTTCCCATAGCGGAGTTGTACCGACCTGTGACTATGTAAATTACCCAGACTGACTGGAGCATGCAGTATGGGCCGAAGCCAACCTGCATTTCTTCTCGCGTTACCTTAGCTTTAAAGGAGGCACTGCAATGGGATTAATTTATGTTCTGTCAGTGGGTTCCAAGGACCCACCCATGCTGCGGGTGCACCCGGAATTTACATAGGGGAGTTGTACCGGCCTCTGTCTTTTTATAAAAAACGCCAGTCTGACTGGGGCATGCAGTGTGGGCCGAAGCCCACCTGTATTTAATGTGACGTTAGCTCAGCTGTGCAGGGCACTGCAATGGGATTTATTTATGTACCGCCGGTGGCTTCCTGGGACCCACCCATGCTGTGGGTCCACAGGGACTTCACATAGGGGAGTTGTACCTGCCTGTCTACTTATAAAAACCCCAGTCTGACTGGGGCATGCAGTGTGGGCCGAAGCCCACCTGTATTTAATCTGACGTTAGCTCTACTATCCGGGGCACTGCATTGGGACAAACTACAGGAGCAATACAGCGCTAATGAGACGTGCACAGCTACACTAGCATTGGAGTCCGCTGTAGGCCCGCGATTGCTGAGGGTTTGTGCAGAGGCCTATGTCCAGGGTGCAGTGAAAGTCCGCTTCCTGCCTACGATTGCTGAAGCTGTGGGCCGAGGCCTATGTCGTGGGCGTGGTGCAAGTCTGCCATGTTTGGCCGCTCAGATTTATTTTTGGTTCATGTCTTGGGTTGCCTAGGACCCACCTATGCTGTTGGTGCCCACTTAGTTCCCATCGCGATGTTTGACTTGTCTGGCACAAAGACACTGACTGACTTGGGTAGGGGGCAGAGTGCAGATGGCTTTCCCTTTGCGGTGTCGATTGAGCTATGTGACACCTTGACAGAATGAATACTGTGTGGACACATGGATTCCCCATTGCTATGCCCACGTTTGCAGCTCCTGACGGAGGTGGCACAGGATTGGATTTCTCATTGCTTCTGTACAGCATTGTGGGCTATCAGCCCGTCCCTTTTAAAGAGGGTCGCTGCCTGGCCCTGCCAAACCTCTGCAGTGTGTGCCTCCGGTTCCTCCTCATGGCAGACACACTTATAAATAGACATGAGGGTGGTGTGGCTATGCAACCAGCGTGTGGCATGAGGGCAGCTGAAGGCTGCGCAGGGAGTGTGCGCTGCGGACGCAGGATCATGTGGGGGGGTTGGGCAGCATGTAACCCAGAAGAGGCAGCGGTGTGACCCTCAGGCAGTGATTGTGCTTGGTTGGAGGTAGTGTGGTGCTTTGCTAAGGTATGCCTTGCTAATGAGGGTTTGTCCGAAGTAAAAATTGTTAGGGGGGGGCCACTCTTGCCGCTATTGTGGCTTAATAGTGGGACCTGGGAACCTAAGATGCAGGCCAGCATGTTGCCCCTCGCCTGCCTTATCCGTATCTGTGTCGTTTCCATCACTTTCTTTGGTTTTCCAGATTTTCACAAATGAAAACCTTAGCGGAGCATGGGTCATATACAAAAATGCTCGAGTCGCCCATTGACTTCAATGGGGTTCGTTACTCGAAACGAACCCTCGAGCATCACGGAAAGTTCAACTCGAGCAACGAGCACCCAAGCATTTTGGTGCTCGCTCATCTCTATTAAATACCATTCTGTTAGTTGCCGCCCACTGTTCAAGCTTTTCTAGATCTTTTTGAATACTCTCTCTTCTCTAGTGTTAGTTATCCCTCCTAGCTTCGTATCGTCGGCAAATTTGATCAGTTTCCCATTAATTCACTCCTCCAGATGATTTATTAAAAGGTTGAACAACACTGGGCCTAGGACAGAGCCTTTGAGTACGATCACTCAGCCAGTTATGAATCCACCTAACAGTTGCCTTGTCAATCCCATATTTGGTCATTTTTTCAATAAGTATGGTATGAGATACATTGTCAAATGCTTTATTAAAGTCAAGATACACGATCTCCACCACATTTTCCTGAGAAACCTAGTAAGTTATTCTGTCATAGAAGGAAACTAGATTAGTCTGGCATGACTTGTTTGTTACAAATCCATGCTGGCTCTGGTTAATTACTCCATTTTTATCCAAGCACTTGCAATGCTGTTTAACCCCTTAGTGACCAAGCCTCTTTGCGCCTTAATGACCAGGCCAAATTTTGCAAATCTGACACGTGTCACTTTAGCATGGAAAAACACCAGAAAGGTTTTGCATATCCAAGCGATTCTGACATTGTTTTTTCGCCACATGTTGTACTTCATTTTGGTAGCCAGGAGCAGGGAGATTTTAAATTTCTTGGGCAATATTTCACTTTTGCGCATGCGTCCGCCATCATGCTGACGGGCGCATGCGCCGAAGCTGGGGTAAGGTCCGCGGATCAACATCCCATCAGGGAACAAATCTGGGGACCTTGGGTACATAATTTCATCCCCCCTTACAGATACGATCCGTAAGGGGAGATGAAACTTTTAAAAATTTTTTTAACTTTTAACTTTTTTTTAAACTTTTTAACTTTATATGATCACCGTTATCCGATGGATAACGGTGATCATATGACTGGAAACCGCATACAGCGGTCCCCAGTCATATCTCCCTGCACTCGCCTATCTGTGACATCTGGGTGCAGGGAGATTTTGAATTTGCCGGGCTCTCCAGCCTTCTGCGCATGCGCGCCACATCGGCGCATGCGCAGAAGCCAGCGGGAGGTCCCGAGACCGGCCGGAGGACATGGAGGAAGCGGAGTGAGTATTTTCACCTCCCCTCATGGATCCGATTTTTTTACACTTTTTTTTCACTTTTCCGCGATCGCCGTTATCCATTGGATAACGGCGATCGCGGTCCCTGCTGACATCTCCTGACTCCCGGCTACCCACAGGAGCCAGGAGCCAGGAGATTTTGAATTTGCTGCGCCACCGGGCCTTCTGCGCACGCGGCTGACGTGATGCCGCCTGGCGCGCATGCGCAAAAGGACCGCTTCGGGACCCAGAGGACCAGGACAGCGGGGAGCAGTGCGGCGGACCCGGGTGAGTAATTTCAGCTGCCCTGATGGATCTGATCCATCGGGGCAGCTGAATCTTTAACTTTTTTTGCACTTTTTTTTAACTTTTATGCGATCGGCGCTATCCATTGGATAGCGCCGATCGCATTGCTGGGGGGGGGCCCGCAGCCCGGCATGACAGCTCCATGCTGTCGGCTACCTGCGGGCACCGACAGCATGGAGCTGTCACGTCCAGAGCCCGAGGGACTTCATTCTCTGTAGGAAGCATGTTTTTATGTCCTCAGAGAATAAAGCCCACTTCGGGAGGACGTAAAAACACTATGGCCCGGTCGTTAAGGGGTTAATAATTTGTTCAAAGATCTTTCCCCGTATAGAAGTCAGGGTCACACACCTGTAGTTTTTTGGATCCACCCTCTTCCCTTTTTTGGATCCACCCTCTTCCCAATGGGGTGGCTTGATAGACTGCCTGTCAAAAAGCAGTATGCATATTGCTATAGCATTACGTCATACTGCAGGAGCTATCAAAGCATCGCTGGTTCTGGTCCTCTAGGAGGACTAAAAGAAAGTATAAAAATAAGATCAATAAAGTTTTAGTAATTATTTTTAAAAAAAGTAATAAAAGTTCAAAACCCCCTTTTGTCATATTTGCAATAAAAAAAATCTAAATATTAAACCATAAATACGTGTTTGGTTTCGCTGTGTCCATAAAAGTCCAATCTATCAAATTAATGCATTGTTTTGCCCACACAGTAAATGTGGTATGAAAAAAAATAATAAAGAACACCAGAAATGCACTTTTTTGGTCACCCTATCTCCAACAAAAAATGTAATAAAAAGCAATCAAACAGTCAATTGTTTGCAAAAATAGTACCAACGGAAACAACAGGACTTACTGCACAAAATGAGCCCTCACTCAACTATGTCGACGGAAAAATAAAAAAGTTATTGTGCGCAGAAAATGGACACAAAAAACAATTTTAAAAAATTAAATATACAAAAAAAATACACGTACTACAGCAAAAGAAAAACTAAACAAGTTTGGTATCATAGTAATCGTACTGACCCATAGAATAAAGTTATCAGGTCATTTTTGTTGTGATTTGTGCGCCGTAGAAACAGGACGCAACGAAAGATGGTGGAATGTCGTTTTTTTCCCATTTCTCTCCACTTAGAATTTTGTTTACGTTTTTCAGTACATTATATGGTACAATAACTAGTACCATTGAAAACCACAACTCGCCCTGCAAAAAATAGGCCCTCATACAGCGATGGCGATGGATAAATAAAGGAGTTACGATTTTCTAAACGGGAGGAGGAAAAAACGAAAATGGAAAAAAGCAAAAAAGCTCCTTCACTAAGGGATTAATCTTGTAAGCAACCAATTGCTTTTGGCCTCTGTTGAAAGCCTCAATTCATTATTAGCTTTTCTCACACTTGCCTTACAGTTTCTGCAGACTGCATTATATTCTTCTTTAGATATTCCCTCCTCTTTCCATTTGATAAACATATTTTCTTCCTTATTAATATCTGTGCAAATTCTGTATTTATCCATCCTGGTTTCTTTAAATGCTTACCATTCTTCCTTCTTTTAGGGATTGTTAACACTTGTGCTTTGAGAATCTCATTTAACAATATTTCCCAACGTTCTTGGACATTTCTGTCCTTAAGAACATCCAGGCATTGGATTCTTCCTACTCTCTTTCTGAGTTCATTGAAATCTGCCTTTCTCAAATCCAACCTTGAGGTCTAAGTCTTCTCAGGTCTACCTCCTTTTTTTATCCAAAATTTAGGGATAACATGATCACTGTCTCCTAAGGTCCCAGCCACCCTTACTACCTCAACCATTCCCTCCCTGTTGGTAAGAATTAGGTCCAAGATAGCAGATCCCCTTGTTTTCTCTTCTACCTTTGGAAGATAAAGTTGGCAGCAAGAGTGGATAAGAACCTATTACTTTTACCCAAGAGCGATTCCCAACAAATGTCTGGATAGTTAAAATCTCCCATGATCACTATGTCATGTTTTTTTGAGAGCTTGGCCATCTGATGTAGAAAGAGTTCATCAGTATCTTCTGCTTGTCCGTGTAGCCTATAGTAAATGCCTACAATGTTGTCCTTTCTGTTGTTCTCTCCTTGTATTCTTACCCAAACAGTTTCTACAGAACTACCATGCTCTGAAGCTTTCATCTCAGTGGAGATGAATGTTTTCCTCCCCTTTTTTTAGGTCTGTACTTATAAATAAGTTGTATCCTTCAAGCCTTGTATTCCAATCATGTGTATCATTCCACCAAGTTTCCGTGAAGCCTATGACATCATATTTCTCTTCCATTCAATGGAAGAGGAGCTGAACTGGGCCTATGGACAAGGGTGATGCTGTGTTTGGAAGAAAGCAGCCATGTTTTTCTAACCCTGAACAACCCCTTTAACTGTGAAACATGGTGTAGGCAAGTATGGCTGCCAAAAGAATTGTTTCTCTTCTCTTTGTTAATGAAATTACTATAGATAGATATAGCAAGATGAATTCTAAACTGTACGGGACTACATGTTCTACTCAGATTCAGTCAAAACTGCAAAACTGAGAGAATTGTCCTCTATGGTACCGACCCCAGGACAAACAAAAGAGAGAAAAGAGAACCTAGAATGTTGTAGGGTAAGGGTGCGGGCAGACGAGCGCATAAACGGCGCGTTTTTGCGACCAAACGTATATACGTGACCATCTGAGGCAATGGTTTCGAATGTATTCGTTCACATGGGCGATTTTACGGCGCGTAAAAACGGCAATTCGAAAAAAAACGGAACATATGTGACCGAAATACGCGCCAACGCATATTCGATCGCCGAAAAGACCGTTTGCAAAGTAGGAACAAACGAAAATACGCTTTCTAGCTCTGGTCATGATCGGTGAAAAACGATCGCTCGGGCGATTATACGTTGCGCTCGTGCGAACGTAAATACGCCTACGCTCGTCTGCCCGCACCCTAAAGAAAAGGAAAATGCTCCAGTGCCTAATTTTATACAGGCAAGCAATGGGAAACTTTGCATCGCATTTGCGTGCACATCATATCCTGTGATATTTTGCCTAGTCACATTGAAAACAGTAGATGATGCATTCCAAGAGAATGCCCAAACAAAGAACACGCTGCGATTTTTTTTTTTTCCCCATGCTGCAATTTTTTTTCTCACACCGCAATGTGGGAAAAAAACATTCATGTATATGACTCCATTCAAAAGAATGGGGTTCATATTTGTGCGAGATTTGTGCACCTTGCAATGCACAAATCTCTCATGACTTTCTTGGCCATGTGAAAGCGGCCTGAGCATACTTTGCATTTACTGTAGACAAAACCAAAAACAGAAAGATCCACAAACCAGTAGCATCTGAAGGCAGCTGCAGTGGCGGCCAGGTGTAGGGGCCCGAAGTCTATATATCTGGCCCTCCATAATTGTCATATATGTCTTTAATGTGGATGCACTGTGCAAGGTGTCTTGTCTGCTGTTATGTGTATTGCACAGCTGCAGCATGCAAAAGGTTAATGTCTGAAAGTGGCTGTGTTATGGCTGGAAAAAGTAACAAGTTTGTCTAGTCATGTGATGATTGAATGCTATAAATATGAGTGATTGAGAGTTAGGTGGGATTCTATCTACTTCAACAGTTGAGAAAGTAGGGAGAGTGACGGCCATATGGGGGTACCTTCAACCCTCATGTGGTGAAGCGATGGAAGCAGAGAAAAGGTATCCTGAGGCCTATTATTCCAGGAACAACCTTTGAGGAGTGAAATTGAGTGAAAAGAAAGGAGTCTGCTGTGCAGTGTTAATGCTACAGAGTACAAGTGAGTGTCAGTGGAGTGTTCCCTTCTCTCATCCTCCTCTGGAGTGTTCCCTTTCCAGAAGCGGAACTTTACAGATAACTTAGCCTAAAGGTCTGATGTCATCCTGTGTTCTCCTCCCTGACCTTGCCTAACTGTAATTCTTGCACTGGCGTGTGAACTTTGTATCACAAAAAGTAAAGTTCCAGTCACTGCCCGTTCCCAGTGATTGAGGTATTCAAGCATAACAATGTGTGGGCTCTCTTATTTCTACTGCTGGAGAATCAACGGTGGCGTCACGAGTGACAACTTATACGGTCCACTACACATCCCTATACAGGTAACCGCTGTCCCAGCATTGCCTGGAAGAGGCCTAGCAGTACCTTAGCCGAGGTTGCATGCATCCCTCCGGGGAGGAGTCTGGTAGAGCCACTGTGACAAGTGCCATCTCTACCCCACCAACTCCTCAGCATGGGCCTCGTGTCTTGGTCGCTGTACAGGCAATACATGTTAAGGATCTGAGCATTTGATGATGTCCATGTATTGGAAAGCCGTAGAAAGAGATGTATGGATAACAGCACATCCAACCAGTTTACCAAGCACACCTTGCCTACCAGTGCACGATCCAAATAAGGGATCCGGACCCAAGGATCCAAAAAGACAAATTCACAAACAAGTAGATAGATCAGCACTTCTGGGTTTTCTTAAAAAAAGACATCTTTATTCCTCAGTAAAAAATTGCTGCGACGTTTCGATCCTGCTTCGGATCTTTATCAAGCAAAACCCTGATGACAAAGATCCTGAACATGTAGGTTTTGTCCTATCAGATAGTGACTTGAAAAAGACCTTATAGGTCAAAACGTTGCCTATATGTCTGATTATGCAGCAATAAAGAATTGTGTTTTTTGAAAAATTCTACACCATTTATGCTGCCACTTTTTTCTATATTCTCACAATTTTGGGATTGTTGGTTCACAATCCCCTGGGTGGCTTTGCATTGTTTTTCATATACCTCTCCCACACTGGGGATTGGTTTTGTGCTGCTGGATATACTATAATTATTTCGTAGAGGTTCCATTCAGAACATTCCTCGCTGATTTTTGCTAAAGGGTGAAATAGCGCTGCAAGCAACACTATTTTGTACTGTAAATTCAAGCAAAATTCGAGACTGCCAGCCAGAAATCGAATGAACCCATTATAGTCAATGGGGGGGGGGGGGCGTTCAGCGCCATTCGGTTCTATCATATACAGAATCATTTGGCCAAGGGGTGCCGTTTTCCTATTTCTCAAACAGACTCCTAACGTGAACGAGCCCTAAGTTAGTCTAGAACAATGATGGCGAACCTTCTAGAGGCCGAGTGCCCAAACTGCCACCCAAAACCCACTTATGTATAGCAAAGTGCCAACACGTCAGGGGGAGGGGCTTATTGCGACATGATTTTTACCTCCGTGATTATTAACCTCTTAATGACACGGCCTATTTTGGCGTTGAGGACCAAGCGATTTTTTGGTATTTTTCCATCTCCATTTTTCAAAAGCCATAACTTTTTTATTTTTCCGTGGACGTGGCCATATAAGGGCTTGTTTTTTGCGTGGCGATCTGTAGTTTTTATCGGTGCCACTTTTGGGTACATAGACAATATCGTAAAATTTTTTTATTTTTTTTTATGATAACAGGGAGAGAAAACGCATCAATTCTGCCATAGATTTCTTTTTCTTTTTTTTACAGCGTTAATCATGCAGCATAAATGACACTAAATTTTTTCTGCGGGTCGGTACGGTAACAACAATACCCAAATTGTTATATTTTTTTTTAGATCTTTACACTTTTTTGCAATAAAACCCCCTTTTTTTGGAAATCTTTTTTTTTTTCTCTATAGCTGCATTCAAAGTCCTGTACGGAGCTCTATAAGGGTTTATTTTTTGTGAGACGAGCTGTAGTTTTTATTGGTACTATTTTGGGGAATGTACGGCTTTTTTGATCACTTTTATTGCATTTTTTGTGAGGCAAAATGCTAAAAATTAGCATTTTGCCTCTGTTTTTTTAGCGGTTTTTTTTACGCTTTTTGTCGTACAAAATAAAAAGCATGTTCAACTATTTGTACACGTCGTTACGGACGCGTCAATACCCAATATGTGGGGTTTTCATTTTTTTCCCCTTTTTTTATGCTAATATTAGAAAAAGCATAAAAAAAGGGGTTTTTTTATATATTTTTTTACATTTTTCTTTTTTCTACGTTTTTCTTTTCTTTTTTTTACACTATTTGAGTCCCTCTGAGGGACTTGCAGCACTGTGCCTATGATCGCTGTCATAAGGCATGGCAGAGCTACTGCTCTGCCATGCCTTATCGCTTGTACAGCGATTATAGGCATAGGCAATACAGGACGCCAGTGTCTGGCGTCATGTTGCCATGGTGACAGACCGGGCTCTCGCGATGACATCGTGATAGCCGGCCGGAGACACAGAGGGAGCGCGATCCCTCTGTGAACTCTTTCCCTGCCACGATCTACTTAGATCGCGGCAGGGAAGGGGTTAACAGCGGGGGGTGCATCTCCGATGCCCCCCCGTGACTGACAGCCGGTTCCCGCTGCGGGATAGCGCTGGATCATATGTGATCTCGCGCTATCCCCAGGACGTACCGGTACGTCCTGTTGCGGGAAGTACCAGGCTCCCAGGACGTACCGGTACGTCCTGGAGCGGGAAGGGGTTAAAAACGACAGGGCCATTTCAAATTGACAGGGAGGAATGCCCTGTGGTTTTTTCTCCTAGCTGGAGCACTGGAGTACCATTTGTGTGGATTTTGACAGAAAATCAGTTGTGTACCCACAACTGATTTCATACTATGCGGCGCTCCCCCTCACCTCCTCTATAGGCCTCCTGCTGTCAGCGCTCCCCAGCTTTTGGTTCCCAGTAGCCTGTAGTGGCCTCACCTGACCAGCCTACTGGGAATTGGAAGTCGGGGAGAGGTGACAGCAGGAAGCCTTTGGAGGAGGTGAGTGGAGAGCTGAAAGTATGAAATCCACTGCAGGTACGCAACTGATTGCTTGTCAAAATCCATAGCAATAGTGCGAATCTTGACAGATTTTTTTTCTAATGCAAAAATTGCCACGGAAATTTCCGCTGTGGACATTCCACTGCATTTCCACCATGTGTAAACATCCACCAAGTCAGCTTGAGCTATGCTGCCATGTGCAGAGTGGCCTCAGTAGTAATCGTGACCCCCACAGTGGCCCCAGTAGTAATAGTGTGTCCCCCCCATAGTGGGCTCAGTAGTAACAGTGACACCCACAGTGGCCTCAGTAGTAATAGTGCCCCCCACAGTGGACTCAGTAGTAACAGTGACATCCACAGTGGCCTCAGTAGTAATACTGACCCCCACAACGGGCTCAATAGTAACAGTGACTCCCACAGTTGCCTCAGTAGTAATAGTGCCCCTCACAGTGGGCTCAGAAGTAACAATGACACCCTTAGTGGTCTCAGTAGTAATAGTGTCCCCCACAGTGAGCTCAGTAGTAACAGTCACACCCATAGTGGCCTCAGTAGTAACAGTGACACCCATAGTGACCTGAGTAGTAATAGTGACCCCCACAGCGGCCTCATTAGTAATAGTGTCCCCCACAGTGGGCTCAGTAGTAACAGTGACACTCAGTGGCCCCAGTAATAATAGTGTCCCCGACAGTGGCATCAGTAGTAATAGTGACCCCCACAGTGGCCTCAGTAGTAACAGTGATACATACAGTGTCCTCAGTAGTAATAGTGACCCCCACAATGGCCTCAGTAGTAATAGTGACACCCAAAGTGGGCTCAGTAGTAACAGTGTCCCCTATATCAGCCCCAGTAGTAATAGTGTCCCACACAGTGGCCTCAGTAGTAATAGTGTTCCCCACAGAAGCCTCAGTAACAATAGTAACCTCCCTCAGTAGTCCCAGTAATATTAACCCCCTAAGTAATAATAATGTTCCTCACAGTAGCCCCAGTAGTAATATTAACTCCTTCAGCAGCCCCAGTAGTAATATTAACCCCTCTCAGTAGCCCCAATAATATTAACTCCCTTAGTAGTAGTAGTATTATTTCCTACAGTAGCCCCAGTAGTAATTTAACCCCCTCAGTAGTAGTATTATTCCTCACAGAAGCCCCAGTAGTAATATTAACCCCCTCAGTAGCCCCAGTAGTTATATTAACCCCTCTCATTAGCCCCAGTAGTATTTACCCATTCAGTAGCCCCAATAGTAATAGTCTACCCAACCCCCAACCCATATACTTACCTCCTCCTTGCTGTCAGCACCGCTGCTTTTTTGCTCGAGCTGAGCCCGGGTGCACACTGAAGTCAGAGTGTGTGCCAGGATCAGCGCTGCTAGCGTGATTACCGGTGGGAGCTGCGGCACTCAAGCCAGTAATCAGTACCGTAGTGAGCGGCTGATGGCTCTGCATGCCAGCAGGGAGGACTTTGAGTGTCACCTCTGGCACACGTGCCATAGGTTCGCCACCAGTGGTCTAGAATATCCTTATAGTGAGTTATTGTTCATAAATAAATGAGTATTATATTTTGAAGATATAGTTCTTTGGAATACGGAGGAAATCTGTGGACTTTTTTCCTGGTCAGCATTGTAGACTATAAATTATTTTTTCATATCACACAAAGCAGATTATTGGTTTATAAAGCCAAAAAATGAACTCCGGCAAATAGAAATATAGTGTTTTGATACAATTATTAACTGTAATTACTGCAGCTGCCAAAAATCTCTGTAAATAGGTACAAACATTAGTCTTCCTGATAATGAATCAGAAGCTTGTGGGAAATCTACTATGAAGCGAGAGCTCTATCTAGTGGTACATTCTGTAATTGCATTTATATTAACCACACAGAAAACTCCCAAATTCACAAAACTTTGCATCATTTTTTAGATGTGATTTATTGTGAATCTACCCTCATAATATTATATATATTGTGGACAATAAACATCAGAAAAATAGATCTGCTCCACAAGTTACTGTGTTACTGGCACCCTGTAGAAGGCATTCTTATACAACCTCCGCATGGCTTCTACATGCTGCTGGAACTTGCCTTTTGTATTGGTAAATATGATAATATAGTAGTATAAAGCAGTAATCCTATAATGGAATCAGATTTCTTTTCTAGCCTGATGAAGGATCCTATGTGCTCTGAAAGACTGCAAATATAATTTTTCTGGTTAGCCAATAAAGGAATGACCTCTATAATACATTCATCTTCTTTTTACAAGAGTATTTAATGCCATGTAAAGACAGATAAAATAGTTATCACAGTCAGTATGAAGAAACTGTGGTCTTCATTGCCACTTGTAAGCAGCGTCGCTGGATTTAGTTGCACTACTATCTAATTTGCTTTGGTTTAGTTCACTGCAAAACAGCATGCATTCATTACATCTAAGGTCTCTGTCACGAGTGTATGCGTATTTGCGCCACATTTTTGGGGATCAGGCATTGCGTATTTTCGTGTGCACAACAATGTTTGTTACTGTACCTTG
This sequence comes from Eleutherodactylus coqui, assembly GCF_035609145.1. NCBI lineage: Eukaryota > Metazoa > Chordata > Amphibia > Anura > Eleutherodactylidae > Eleutherodactylus > Eleutherodactylus coqui. The sequence goes on along the minus strand of NC_089839.1, from coordinate 127,337,507 downwards.
TGTGCATGCAAGTCATGCACAATCGCAAATTGGAAATCTATTCATTCTAACCTCAATCCTGAGGAGAGGACGGCATTGAATAATCTCATGAATAATGGAGATATCATCATTAAACCCTACAATAAGGGTGGCAATGTTCTAATGGATCCATTCGATTATAAAATTATGGCGGATAGACTCCTTTAACCCTTTCCAATCCACTGTCTGATGTCTGAAGACATTCTGATTGAAGGCTGTACAGCTCCGATGTGGGAAGACATCCAGCAGGGTATTTTTACTGCATATTACTGGCCGCTCTGTTATCGTGGGTGTCTCCAGCATGACCCATACCGCAGTACTGGCTCTATCCAGCAGATGGCGCCATTGTATAATGGCAGAAAGAGAAAGCCCCCTAGGAAACCCTGAATCCAAAATTGGATTGCAAAGGGTTAAGATCGTAAAATCTTCAAACCTGTACAAAGGACCCAACCCCCTCTTATTTGTTGAATCTGCATGATGTCCTTCTTGAAGCCAGAGAAAGTAATTTTATCTTGTCCGATGAATTAAAATATAGCTATAATCCATATCCTACCATCACTACATTATATGCACTCCAAAAGATCTATAAAAAAGATACCAGTATCTGGATGACCAATTGTATGGGCAATGACAACCTCACACTTGGTTTTAGTGTGAACATTTAGAGAATGCTAAGATCATTTGTCGTCTCCGTACCTTCATACTTCAGGGACACAAAGGATACTTATAAGAAAGATTTACGATATGAGTGTACACAGTGGAGCGTTACTGGCCACAATAGATGTGGAAAGTCTATACAAACATTGAGCAGAACCTGCGTATAACAGCAATTAAATATTATTTGTCAACAAATGGCATACAGTACCATGCACATAATGATCTGGTTGTCAGGCTCCTCAAAAAATTCCTTCTTATACATAACTACTTTAGATTTCATGAAACGTTCTTTCTTTAAGAATAAGGGACCGCAATGGGTACTAAATGCACGCAGTATGTAAATCTTGTTCTCGGTTGATGACAGGCGACATATATTTACTGAAAAACTAGTGCACTATAACAGCTGCATTCTCTTTTGGGGATGTTCAATTCTTATGATTTGGAATGGTAGTAGTGCAAATTTTACATCTTTCATGGCACATTTGAATTTGAACGATGTTGGTATGCAATTTACGTATGAACTCTATCAATCAACTGCAAATTTTTTGGACCTTACCTTGGATATTGATGAAGCTGGAAGAACAGAGACTAAGATCTTTCGTAAGTGCACTGCCACTAATAGTTTCCTGGATTGGAACAGTCACCATCCATTGGCATTGAAAAGAGGCATCCCTATTGAAAAATATATGAAAGCAAGGAGAAACTGCTCAAACGATGATGCTTTCAACAAGTAATTTGACTCTCTCTTCAAAGAATTCAGGAAACGTGGACATCCAAATGCTTTTTTTTAAAAAGCCTATAAGAGAGTGTGGGAGATATCCTATATGTTCACCATTCTGTATGTATTTTCTGTTATCAACTGTGAATATACTGTATTTTGTCTATAATGGTCTGAAACTCTGGGGGAAGTGAAGATCACCCCCCCACCACCTCCACAAGAATTTAAGGAGCAGTGCCTATTGTCCCAAATACTGGTTAAACCAGTTCTAACTGGCCAAACCTTTTTAGGAGTGCTTTGTCTTGGACAGCAGAGAGGAGAAACACAGGATGTTCTTCTCATGAAGCTAAATTCAAGAATGAACTGAGCGTGCTCACTGAAGTTCCTCCCAGATGGATGACATCACAAGCTACCTCACAAATACCTCCCTCTGAGGACAACCAATCAGCACGCTAAATAATGTAACTGTATACTTCCTGTGTTGAAACTTATTTAAGTTTCAACGCGCGCAGAATAAAGAGAGACTCTTTGGGGAACACATGATGTAGTCCGTGTGGTCTTTGAAGGCTCTCCAGGCCTGTACACATATTATTTAATTTGGAACACATGGTATATCTATAATAGCGAATTTTGCGCTAACAAATTTGGAGGCACCGCTGGGATAATGAAGATACAGAGATATGAAGATATTTCACCGTTATCCGGACACAAGGGGACTTCGAAGCAGAGACGGACAGATAATGAGCTCAAACAAGGTAATAAGGTATTCTTGTACCTGTCCCATCTCTCCCTCTCTGCTATGATCCGCCCCAGGCCGGGTGAGTTGAAATATGATAAGTCTGTATCTAAAGAACTATGAAATAGATATACTGTGTTGTTTTTATGTTGTCTGTGAAGAAAATGTCCTGAGTGAAAGAAGGTGTGAGCTATGGGGGTTTATATATTCTCTGTAGAAGTGAATGGTGTGAACAGACTGTGCAGGTTAATAAGGAACAAAGAAAGTAGAATAACTTGTTAAAAGAAAGCAAAAAGGAAAGTTGATATAAGCAATTTTAGCTGAAGGTTATAGTAGTGATTCTGGTTAAAAACAGTAGTGTCCATGTGGTCAGAGAGTGTCCATTGTGCAACATGTGGCTGAAGAGGTCTCCCTTTGTTATGTGGGGGGAGGGGTGCACATGGAATGCTTGCATTTGCCATGTCTGCATACCTCAACTCAAGGGAATTTGGGCTTGGAGTAGAGATGTGGGCTAGCCAGAGATTCTGCTCCGATTATGGCAGGCCAAACGGACTGTTGAGGTTCCACAATGTGGTGCCAAAAAGTACAGATCTGTGCCATGAGGTGCAGGAGTAGAGAATCTCATTTAATTAAGGATTTTTCCAATTACGACAAGATGGGCAGGGGTGAAATTGTAAGTGCTTATTAGTGGTAAGCCAGACCTGTGTCGTGAGTTGTGGGAAAAATCGAAGTATGACTCGCAAGCAAATTCAGTGAGATGATGTTTGTAAACATAACTGGACACACAAAAATGGGAAAGGAAAAAGCAAGTCAATGAGTTAAGGAAAGGTAGAAGGTTTAACAATGAACGGTGATAATGGTTGCTATCTGGAGTGGTGAATATAAGTATGTGGGTGGAAATGGGCATAAGTTGTATTGTGTTTGTCATTGGATAGCCTATTCTGAACAAAATATGTAAAAACCGCGGTACATAAGAGTTTTTCTTATATATATATACTTTGTTCAATATGGGAAGTTCTATGTACAGTAAATACAATCCCAGTTTCTACTTCACATGAGATACTTATCAGTCTGTATATGAGTGAGTGGAAACCCCAGTGAGTGTGAATTTGTGTATTAATGAAGTAATCACTGTGACAACCAAGGCTCTTCGAGCAATTTAAACTATTTGTCACTGAAAGTGCCTGAAACTAAAATATAACCTTTATTAATATTAATGATAAAAAACCAATACTGCTAAGGCAGGATGGTTCCGACCTAAACGGACACAAAATGACAGACAACCATACAAAACAACCACAAAATTAATTGCCTATGGGATTAGCGCAATTTGCTTAAGTAATTAGAATGACTCAAATACAGAATTTTAATATATTATTTAAATTGATAATGATAAGAGGGGCTACCAGATAAGGTGGTGACCGTAGCGGGCCGTTATCAGGTATACAAGGGACCAGAAAGTGGTAGCGCCTACTGAGATAACTCCATGTTGTTATGCATTAATAAGAACATGCCTATTGATGGAAAGACACTGTTCCAAAACAACTAGAGAGCGTCACTCATAAAACCCTAAGTGGTGGATAATGACAATTAGATCATCCACACTAGACAAATATTATACTAGTACACTCGCTTATGGGAGCACTGTACTGAGTCCGTAACCTTATTTGTTACTAGACTTATTCACTTCCCCATAGGGTCATCGATCTGGCAAGACCCAGTTCTTAAATTAGGTCAAAGTCTGTATCATCGGAAACAGGCTAGAAGGCTGGACTTGTAATGACAATTAAGTCAGGAGAAGTCCAAGCTACTTATAATATATGTCACTTCGCAAAATTGCGAATTTGATGAACATATAAATAGTTAGCTGAAATCCAATGTGGACCAGGGCGAACAAGATCGTCCGTAATTGTCTAATCGTCAACGCGTTTCCGCAGCGCAAGACAGATTATTTGGCGCGCTGCTTCATCAGGACGAAAATAAGACTGAATGATGCCCAAAAATTGTGCGATGCCAATCAACTGCACACAATTTTTGTTGCAATGGGTTCGAATAGCAAACAGCAGTTGCACAAAAATTGCGCGTAAGAACTGGTTTTTTAATGCGCCAATGTAAGAAGGCTGGTAGATTAATTGCACATTATGTAAAAGCAAATAGAATGGTTTTTAGTGTAGTGTAATTAATAACACTGCTTTACACTAAACAGACGACTGTGGAGGCTGATTTACACAAACAGATTGATTTGCGATTATAATGCAATCAATCTTGTTGCCTTACACTAGACAGTCGACTGTAAAGGCAACCCGATTGGTTTGCAAATAGTGCAATTGACCATGCTGTTTTGTAATGAACAGACAGCTGACATAGCAATCCTTATGTTAGATAGGTCCATTAATTGAACACTATTGAACAAACATAGGTGCTAGTGATTAAACAGTCTGAACACCTGATACTTGGCGTTTATTGTCCCAGACTGACAAAAGAGCCAGGGAGGTCAATTAGAAATTGTGATGATAAATTTTCTAACCTGGCTAAAGTACAATACGGTCCTAGATGGTGACCGCTATCTAAACTACACTACCAGCCCCTGTGAGGCATTATTTCAAACTGACAGACCTGGTAACTGTCTGTGCCTGGTCGGTTTAAGTAGGGGTAGCTCCTCCTTGTGGGAGGGGAAGGAACATGGTGCAACCAATTAGGTAAAGCATAGAGGAGGGACGGTCCGGAGTGACACATCTACTAGCCAATCGGGCATATAGTCCAATGTCTGTTTATGAATGACAAGTAAAGATTGTTACCAGGTCTGTCAGTTTGAAATAATGCCTCACAGGGGCTGGTAGTGTAGTTTAGATAGCGGTCACCATCTAGGACCGTATTGTACTTTAGCCAGGTTAGAAAATTTATCATCACAATTTCTAATTGACCTCCCTGGCTCTTTTGTCAGTCTGGGACAATAAACGCCAAGTATCAGGTGTTCAGACTGTTTAATCACTAGCACCTATGTTTGTTCAATAGTGTTCAATTAATGGACCTATCTAACATAAGGATTGCTATGTCAGCTGTCTGTTCATTACAAAACAGCATGGTCAATTGCACTATTTGCAAACCAATCGGGTTGCCTTTACAGTCGACTGTCTAGTGTAAGGCAACAAGATTGATTGCATTATAATCGCAAATCAATCTGTTTGTGTAAATCAGCCTCCACAGTCGTCTGTTTAGTGTAAAGCAGTGTTATTAATTACACTACACTAAAAACCATTCTATTTGCTTTTACATAATGTGCAATTAATCTACCAGCCTTCTTACATTGGCGCATTAAAAAACCAGTTCTTACGCGCAATTTTTGTGCAACTGCTGTTTGCTATTCGAACCCATTGCAACAAAAATTGTGTGCAGTTGATTGGCATCGCACAATTTTTGGGCATCATTCAGTCTTATTTTCGTCCTGATGAAGCAGCGCGCCAAATAATCTGTCTTGCGCTGCGGAAACGCGTTGACGATTAGACAATTACGGACGATCTTGTTCGCCCTGGTCCACATTGGATTTCAGCTAACTATTTATATGTTCATCAAATTCGCAATTTTGCGAAGTGACATATATTATAAGTAGCTTGGACTTCTCCTGACTTAATTGTCATTACAAGTCCAGCCTTCTAGCCTGTTTCCGATGATACAGACTTTGACCTAATTTAAGAACTGGGTCTTGCCAGATCGATGACCCTATGGGGAAGTGAATAAGTCTAGTAACAAATAAGGTTACGGACTCAGTACAGTGCTCCCATAAGCGAGTGTACTAGTATAATATTTGTCTAGTGTGGATGATCTAATTGTCATTATCCACCACTTAGGGTTTTATGAGTGACGCTCTCTAGTTGTTTTGGAACAGTGTCTTTCCATCAATAGGCATGTTCTTATTAATGCATAACAACATGGAGTTATCTCAGTAGGCGCTACCACTTTCTGGTCCCTTGTATACCTGATAACGGCCCGCTACGGTCACCACCTTATCTGGTAGCCCCTCTTATCATTATCAATTTAAATAATATATTAAAATTCTGTATTTGAGTCATTCTAATTACTTAAGCAAATTGCGCTAATCCCATAGGCAATTAATTTTGTGGTTGTTTTGTATGGTTGTCTGTCATTTTGTGTCCGTTTAGGTCGGAACCATCCTGCCTTAGCAGTATTGGTTTTTTATCATTAATATTAATAAAGGTTATATTTTAGTTTCAGGCACTTTCAGTGACAAATGTGTATTAATGAAGGGCCCGTATGAGAGTTAGATTGTGTTATATGGTGTGTACTGTCCGTAACCAGAAATGAAATGAGGCAAGAAAGACCAAACGCAGAGCCAGACCACAGGGGTGGAGCTAGGTGATGTAAGGAGATGGAAGGGAAGAACAATAGGAAGAGGTCTTGCTCCACCCTCAACACAGATCAGCCTAGGAGAGAAGTGTGTCTCCATTTAAGTGGATGTTGGTATATATGTATATTGTGGTAATGTATAGAGGGAAGGTCACTCTTAGACTCCATGTTAAGTCTCTCACTTGAACAAATGTAGGTGACCAAAGGAGGGGCATCTAATTTAATTCCTGAGGGTAGTTGTGTGAGTTAATAGTCCAGGATTGCCACAGTGTATATATATATATATTTATATATATATATAGGTTCTTTGAGTATGGGGAGAATTAAAAAAAAATATTGAGTCGTGTTATTTTGAATATTATTGAATTAAGATACTAAAATGAGATAATTGTGTACTTGAGACATCTGATAAGTACTTTAGTCAAATAAATAGCAAAAGTTCTATTTTAGAGTGTATCTCATTTTCAGTTAACAACAGTATTTTACATGAAAATAGTTACATTTGAAAAATAAGTACATTTTTGATGCCAGTAATTGAGTATATCCCGAATGGTATCAGGGATACTAGTCCCTTAGTAAACCAGTAGTTAACCATCATTGGTGCAGTTGTTATGGTTGCAGATTGTAATAACAATATTTCCTCTCCTGTTTGCAGTATGTTTTCGTACAGGTACCAGAAATGATGTGGGGCCCCTTAATATCATGCTTCCTCAAGGGGTCATAAAATACTGTATAGAGTGCAAATTAAACATCTTTCAGCTTCCAGACTATCTATGTATGAGACTGCCCTGCTAGCACCCTCACATATCGCAATCAAGAGGGGTATAGTTCCAAATGTCGTTTCATATCTTTTACTGAATTCAGAAGGTTGAGAGGAAGGGGCAGCAGGTGCAGACCATGACATTAAATAGCAAGCACATGATTGTACAATTGTCTGAAGATTAATGAAAACAGAAAACTGGGTGTCCTAACAATAATGTTGTAATTGCCATGATTAATGTAAATCTTGAGTTTTACCCATAGATGGTTCCAAATATCGGTGAAATGGACAAGTAAAACAGGCTATGCAATGGTAACCGACAGAAAGAGGTAATTGTACAAAAACCACTCTTTTCCTCATGAGACACTCAGTTACTCAGGAAATAGAGGTGATGGCGCTCACTGAAATATGTAAGCTGGCTGCAGGTAAGACTGTTTGTGTCTGCACCGACTTAAGGTACACATTGGGAATCGTACACGATTTCACATCCTTTGTGGCACAGTGGACGTTTCATGGGGTCCTTGAGTAAGCCAATCCAGAATGCAGAAGAAGTGTTTTTGTTCTACAAGTTTTTAGCTCTTTCCGCACAGGTGACTTATCATCAGAGTCCAGGCTTATGCCACAGAGACAACTACTGAGGCTGGAAGGAACCAGAGAGCAGGCACCGCAGCAGCCTGACTTCCCTTGAATGAGGTAACGGCTGGTAACCTGCTTGCACCTGAAACAGGTGTAGATATTTCTCTGTTGCTTGAATTACAGGAACAGGCCTCAAAAGAAGAAAAAGGAGGAGTGGAATAGCGAGCGGAATGCTACTGGGGTCTGGCAGAAAGGTAAATGCCTGTGCCTCCCCTGCACGCTGTGCTCCATGATGTCACATCTGATCCCTGAGCTAACCCATTCATCCAAGGAGGTAACGTGTGGTATGGTGTCTTCTGCTTGGCTTACCCCAGGGTTCAACACTGCTGCAATAGGGTTTGTACAGGGATGCACGATATGCGCCCGTTACAATCCAGGCCAATTGGTCAAGGTACCTTCTCGGTGCGAGCCAGACTATCTGTATCAGTGACTGCAGGATGATAGCATACAGCTATCACAGGTAGGTGTTTGGAGTTGTTGGTTTGCATAGACCTCTTTTCATGTTATTTGGAGGCGTGACTTGAGAAAAAAAATAAAATAAAAATAATTTTTAACACGCCAAAAATATGACCTAAGAATATGTTTTATGAAAGTAATTTTGAATATTTAGGTACACCAGAAGTCATAATAAATAATAAAGGTAAACATTTTATTAGTCATCTACTTGGTTAGAACCACGCCTAAATATATGACTAAGTTGAGTCCCTATGAAGGTTTTGTTTGGTAATGATGCTATAATAGGCCTATGCTTATTCCAGGCCAAAAAGGAGGGCCTCACCTCCCATGTGAGTGCCTAACATCAGGAGTTATATCATCTGTCACTCATAAATGTGTATTCTCCGTGTTTCCAGATCAAAATGCAAAGAATCCTTTCAAGTGCTGTTAACCACTACGATCAGTGAAACTTCAAGGAAAGCTAATTTGGCTTCATGTCAGACATTGAATAAAGATAATCAAGGAAGGAGACAAATGTGGCCCATATCCTTCGTTATATGTAGGACCCTTGCGGTCATTGGGTTGTCATTTCTCTTCTTCCTCATAAGGGTAACAGAAGACTTACATCGTATGAAGAGAGTTATACTGTTTCATATGTAATGTGTAGAGGCGTAACTTGAAGCTCCCGGGCCCCGATGAAAAACTTGGAACCGGACCCTGAACTATAATGCTTTACTCATAGTACTGGGTTCCCTATATGAAGAAGAGAGGCCTTATGGGCCCCAAAAAGGCTCCTGGGCCCGGGTGTAACCGCTGTCTCTGTATCCTCTATAGTTACGCCCCTGGTAATGTGTCAAAGATCGGAAAAATGTCAACAGATACAATAAGGTAGCAGTAAATCTACCAATGATTCAGCCATATTGTGTAATCAGACCAATGTTAACATGTAACAAACAATGCAACCTGAAATCACACTTGGAAAGCCAGTCACATTCAACATGTTGTATGTCATTTAAACTATGAACAAGGTGGCTTATGCAGAAGACGTGGAATAAAGATCAATCTTTCAGGAGCCATCTACCTAGAATACCGGTGGGAAACTGTAACGTGTTGTGTGGTATTTTCCTTATCCTGGATATCACCTAGCAGTAGGAAGGGATAAGGCAGGAGACAGGGAAAAGGCCCAGGCGTGTGGTGTCACCCTTGCGGGAGGCAGCCACATGGCGGAGGTGACAGCTAGGGTCCCCTGTAGGCGGTAGGGAAAGGCCCGAGAACACAAATAGGAAGGAAAAACATCCAGGAGAATGAAAATACGCACAACAAAGGAGGGAATTGTGGGAGATATCCTATATGTTCACCATTCTGTATGTATTTTCTGTTATCAACTGTGAATATACTGTATTTTGTCTATAATGGTCTGAAACTCTGGGGGAAGTGAAGATCACCCCCCCACCACCTCCACAAGAATTTAAGGAGCAGTGCCTATTGTCCCAAATACTGGTTAAACCAGTTCTAACTGGCCAAACCTTTTTAGGAGTGCTTTGTCTTGGACAGCAGAGAGGAGAAACACAGGATGTTCTTCTCATGAAGCTAAATTCAAGAATGAACTGAGCATGCTCACTGAAGTTCCTCCCAGATGGATGACATCACAAGCTACCTCACAAATACCTCCCTCTGAGGACAACCAATCAGCACGCTAAATAATGTAACTGTATACTTCCTGTGTTGAAACTTATTTAAGTTTCAACGCGCGCAGAATAAAGAGAGACTCTTTGGGGAACACATGATGTAGTCCGTGTGGTCTTTGAAGGCTCTCCAGGCCTGTACACATATTATTTAATTTGGAACACATGGTATATCTATAATAGCGAATTTTGCGCTAACAAGAGCAAGATCAGAAAATCGCAAAACATTTTCTAACAAATGATGAATGTACTCCTGCTAGAGTTACACAGATTAGGTTATTGGAACCTTTGATGGACACTCTAATGATATATATATAAAATTCTGAATAAACATTGGGCAATATTCCTAGCTGACCCATATTTATGTGAAGTGCTTAAAGGGGTTGTCTCGCGAAAGCAAGTGGGGTTAAGCACTTCTGTAAGGGTCTTCTGCCTTCAGCTCGGTCTGGCACGAGCGGTGTTCTGGCTCCGCCCCCTTCTACGCATCATCGCGTAGCTCCGCCCCGTCACGTGTGCCGATTCCAGCCAATCAGGAGGCTGGAATCGGCACACGTGACGGGGCGGAGCTACGCGATGATGCGTAGAAGGGGCGGAGCCAGAACGCCGCTGCTGCCGGACAGACCCGAAGGCAGAAGACCCTTCTGCGCAAGCGCGTCTAATCGGGCGATTAGACGCTAAAGTTAGACGGAGCCATGGAGACGGGGACGCCAGCGCAGGGAAGGTAAGTGAATAACTTCTGTATGGCTCATATTTAATGCACGATGTATATTACAAAGTGCATTAATATGGCCATACAGAAGTGCTTAACCCCACTTGCTTTCGCGAGACAACCCCTTTAATGAATGTCCATCTGTCACCTTCCGTAGGTGAGCCAACATTAGGGACATGTTAGTCAGAAGCCAACAACAGATAAGATGTCTTTTTGTTTAACTGAGCATGCTCTTAGTTTTTGCCATTTTTCACTACGCTTATATTTCTTAATTATATGGTCATCTTTAGGGCTTCTTCACATTGGCATATGTGCAACTACGCTCGCTGCTACATAGCGTAGTTGCACATGAACAAGGTAAAACCCTTTTTCTAACTTTTCAAACTCTGCGCTATTCTGCGTGAGTTTGAAACAAAAAGTGGGAAGATGGGTCCTGCCTTATCTTTCTCATATGTAGTATTAATGCCTGAGAATACTGCCAGTGAAAACAAAACTATTGAAATCAATGGTTTCGTTTCACGCCATTATGCGGCCGTGATTTTAACAGCCGCATAATGGGACAAAATCATGCACATCTGTTTAAGCCCTTACCTACAATTTCTCTAAGTGTTTCTTTTGCCTAACTGAGCAGGCTCTTTGATTTTTGCTGAATTTCACCAGACTGATCTCTTTATAAACCATGTGGTAATCTTGACCTACAGATTTTTTAAGTGTCTCTTTTGCTTAACTGAGCATGCTCCTTGTCTTTGTTGTTTTTCACTATACTGACACTTCTATTAGCCATGTGGTATTTTTGACCTGCAGATTTTGTCTAATTGAACATGCTCCTAGTCTTTTTTAATCTTAGTGATGGAGAATGGTTATCTGCTTCTATCCTGTGATGTCTATCAAGGAGTACTTTACAATCTATTGGATAGTGGAATGTCTTATTGGTTCACTGAGCAGGAGTTCCATAAAAGAGCTGTCAGTCCTGCACTGCCTTACTATAGTCCCATTTTATTTCCCTGATGAAGCCAGTCATGGCGAAACATGTAGGGGGGAAAATCATAGAATGGCAGAGTTGGAAGGGACCTGCAAAGTCATCTGGTCCAACTCCCTGCTCAGTGCAGGAATTTTCACTGAGACAGAAACTAGTCTATAATTAAATTCTAAAGCCCTTCATAGTATAGAGTTAATGTAATTAAAATAACCTTTATTATTCTAAATCTAAAACCGAGACTTAGGGCTGACAAGCATATAGCAACAGACAAACAATTATTTGGGGGAATTTAGTAAACGGAGCACTGTCCAGAAGGCCAAAAGTGAGGGGCATATAGCGGACAGTGGTAACCCCCAAAAATTTACACAATGGTCACATACCTAAGGTTAAATGGCGAGAGCTATGCCGCAAAGGTCAACTTTTGCCAACAATGTTTTCACCACTCAACTTGAAAAGTCTAGGATTCATTATTTCATGAACCTGGACAAAGGTAGGGGGCTCAATCAATCCAAAGGTTCAAAAATGTTCAGGTTTGATGAGTTTTCCTGCTTGTAAAAGTAGTTCTTTCTGAACCAATTTCGCATAAATATGCTGTCCGGAAATCCTGGAAACAGGCGAAATGTTGAGCCAACATAGGAGATATAGCTACAAAACTCTGAGGTGCTCTCAAATTAACTTTAGTAACACAGCAAGTGTCTACTGGTGTGTGAGGCAATATTTAAATAAAGATAGTCGTGATAAGAGGATTGCTTGCCCAAATGTAAGGATACTGTCAGGGTGTAAACAGTACTATACTGTGATAAAGTGCATGTCTGAGGTTAGTACTCTCCCTGAAGGTTTAGGACATCCATGCTAACCCAGAGCATCTACATAGAGTGCCCGGCTGATAAATTCTTGCACTCCGCTGTGACCATTATAACTTCTCAATTAGCCTAGAAAGGTAGTTACTGAAACTGGCCGACTCAAGGGTACCAGTTACACTACGCTTCTTACTGACTAGTGCATAGTGTACATGGAAGATATGTTCAGTCACTTCCCTGTGCTAGCTTCTAATTTCCTCACATAAATGAGAGCTTGCACTTAGAAAGTGCCTAGATTAGGTCTCTTTCAGAACTAACTGAGTTGCCTATATTGAACGAAGTGCTAAGGAGCAATGCCCTGCCTCAGAGTATGAATAGTCAGAAAATAATAAACCAAAGATGCAGAAATAGAGCCTCTGGCCCTGATGGTGGACCAGAGATAGGTTTTAGATTTAGAATAATGAAGGTTATTTTAATTACTTTAAGTCTATACTGTGAAGGGCCCTGCTCAATGCAGGATTCACTAAAAAATCTCAGACAGATGCCTGTCCAGCCTCTGAAGACCTCCATTGAAGGAAAACTCACCATCTCCATGGCAACCTGTTCCACTCATTGATCACCCTCACTGTCTAATTTCTAATCTATGTCTGCTCCCTTTCAGTTTCATCCCATTGCTTCTAGTCTTTCTTTGTGCCAATGAGAATAGGGCTGATCCCTCTCCAATGTGACAGCCCTTCAGATATTTGTAGACCGCTATTAAATCTCCTCTCAGCCTTCTTTTTTACAAGCTAAACATTCTCAGATCCTTTAACCATTTCTCATAGGACATGATTTGCAGGCTACTTAACATCCTGGTAATTCTTCTCTGAACTTGCTCCAGTTTGTCTAGGTCTTTTTTAAGTTGGGGTGCCCAGAACTGTACACAGTAATCCAGATGAGGTCTGATTAAGGAACAGCAGAGGGGATAATTAACACACATGGTCTTGAGTCTCTGCTTTTCTTAATGCATCCCAGAATTATGTTTGCCTTTTTCGCTGTTGCATCACATAGTTGACTTATGTTCAGTCTATGATCCATTAGTAAACCCAAGTCTTCTTACATGTGTTGCTGCTAAGCCCAATTCCTCCCATTCTGTATGTACTTTTTTCATTTTTCTTGCCCAGATGTAGAACTTTGCATTTCTCCTTGTGAAATACTATTCTGTTGGTCGCTGCCCTATGTTCAAGCTTTTCTAGATCTTTTTGAATACTCTCTCTTTCCTATCATTAGCTATCCCTCCTAGCTTTGTGTTGTTGGCAATTTTGATCAGTTTCCCATCAATTCCCTCCTCCAGATCATTTATAAAAATGTTGAACAACACTGGGCCTAGGACAGAGCCTTGTGGTACCCCATTTGATACATTCTTCCACTTGGATGTGCAGCCATTTATGACCACTGTTTGAGTACGATCACTCAGCCAGTTGTGAATCCACCTAACAGTTGCCTTGTGAATCCCATGTTTGTTCATTGTTTTCAATAAGTATGGTATGAGATACTTTGTCAAATGCTTTTTTGAAGGCAAGATATACTATATTTACCACATTTTCCTGATCAACGCAGTCGGTGATTCTGTCATAGAAGGAAATTAAATTCATCTGGCATGACTTGTTTGTTACAAACCTGTAGTTAATTACTCCATTCTCATCCAAGTACTTGCATACATGCTGTTTAATAATTTGTTCAAAGATCTTTCCTGATATAGAAGTCAGGCTCACAGGCCTATAGTTTCCTGGATCCACTTACTTCCCTTTTTCTTCATGCATTTAGTTCAGCAGTTTTGTTTGGTCTATAGGATATGCCTCTACTGTGATAGCTAGAATGCTTTTACATGGAGGTGGATTCATCTACCGCTTTCCTGCTAGATGGCCAAGCAGGCTTGCTTAGCTTTGGCCAGTTTGGTCCAACTATGGTACCACCTGCAATACACACATTTTAAAGTGACGCATTGGTTTAGTGTATTTGGATTGCCGACTTATAGATTTTTAATTATCTTTGTCTTAGTGCTTTTGCATGTATTAAAAATGTATTTTATCTGTCAGGTATGGGCACTTCATATGTACAAATGCTCCAGAGACAGGAACTTCTTTAAAATCTGGTGTCTGCCAGTTTTATTTCACATCAAAGCACTGCAAAATGTGTTGTACATACAATGCTTAGGGTTCACAACCCACAGGGTTACGCATAACTTCTTGGTGAACTTTTGAAACACAGCCTTTTCCTCTGACACAACTTTCAGAGTGCGTGTCAAGGTTATTGCTTCAGGCTCTTTCTCACAAGCCCTTTCTTTTGCATACTCATGTTCAATGGCATATCTCACTGATTTGCTTTTCAGTAAGCCTCTGTTCACACAGCTTCTGTTTCTTCTCCAGTTCGGACACAATCTGAGATTGGTGACCAAGCTCTACAGTAACATTTTCTAATTCCTGCTAAAGACTTACTTTAAACTTCTCAAGTTCATCATAGGCAACTGATTTTTCTTCGTACCGATGATTTATATCTTCTAACTGTTTGAATTTCTCTCTTCTGCTCTTCAACGGAATCCAAGCACAGTATTCTTCTCTCTGTTTTTCTTCCATATCTGACACCTGAGCCTGAAGTGTTGAAATCTGCTTTGAAACGTTTCTCTTAATTTCTGCATTTTCTTCTAATTACTTGAGGAAAAGATTTCTCTCACCTTCCATTCTCATCAGCCTCTGTTGTGTCTCTTCTTGCACCAGCTTTTGAGACTCTTCAATCTGAGCTTCCAATTCCACCTGTAGTTTGTTATCTTCTCAGACAGATCTGCCTGTATACTCTCACCTTCAGTAATCTTTACTTGTAGCTCTTGAACCTGCATCTCTACTGCATTTCTATTGCATTCAGACTCAATCTTATTTTCCAATAAAACCTTCACCTCATGGGTCAGCTCAGTACACTTGTGGTGGAAGCCCAGTATATATCTATATGGATCGGTGGGCCTTGGCAGTAGACAGTTGTCAATTTAACATTCTGTATACATATTTGCTTTCTGTCTTGCTACAAATATAACGTTCTTACAGTTATGCAATAGCTACTTCCGCTTATATGAAATATCTGTTTTATAAACTCTGCTGGATGGAATTTAGCACGCAACCAAGATATAAATATATCTGTTTGTCCGGTTGCATGGGTGATTAAAGGAACTAGGAAGTAGACAATGAACCGAATCTGAGACAAGCTTCCGCTTTCAAGTTACCGCGAAAATTTCCCCAGCGACTTTACTGGAAACGTATGCAAATAACATGGGAGGTTTGTGCAATTTATAGTTCATGATGTAACATCCAATCATATCGAAGGAACCACACGTGGGGCCAAGACAACCCACTCATTTCATCCACCACCTGATGGCCAATCACAGATGACCGGAGGATGGAAGAATTGCAAGATGCTTATCCAATAATTAAACAATACGTTGTATCTATGTAATCTTTGACCTGCCCAGATGGGCGGAAATGTTAAACTCTTAAAATAGGCTACACGCCGATCATTAAAGTTAGAATTGAGGAAGCTATGCATGCTGAACTTCGTGTCAGTGTGGAAACTTCTTATGCGCATTATCAATTCAGAAATAATATGGAAGGGTGTAAACATTCCAAATTGAGTAAGCCGTGGTTCCGCAAAGGAATGCTACGACAGCTGGTGGCCCGTACGGGGAGTGATCGACAGGTTCCATAGAATTCGGACAGAAGACACGGACATATGCGACCTTGGACTTGGTGGGCCCAAAATATCATCAGAACACGGTGAGATAAATTAATTATCTATACCTGTGTGGCTAAGTTCAGGCTCGCCTATGTGCTGTGTCAAGGCCGAATGATTTGGACCCGATCGACAGGTACTTCTTTAAGTCTCGATCACTCGATAAGAACCTGTCATAAGATATAAAGGAATGTTTACATGCCTGTCGTTTTGAGAGTACTGGTCGGTTGGCAAGGTCAGTGAATTGCTTTGAGGGAGAGGAAGTCCCCGCAGGGGCCCCCTGCTCGGGTCAGGTTTGGAGTCTAAAACCTTAGAGTCAGGGGGGCCTGTCGGGGTAGTTTGACTAGGTGGTCCTGCTCTGGTCAGGTTTGGAGTCTAAAGCCTTAGAGTCAGGAAACGGTCAAACGTCTGGACAGGCAACGCTGCTCCGTTAGAGTCTGGTAAGAGACCTAGGAGGGGGGCCTGCCAGACAGTATCCCGAGGGGCAGTTTAGACTAAGCCAGCCGTACTGGTGCTCCGTCTATTTGTCTGTTTGTCTGTGGTATGAGAATACCACACATGTCTTGCCCAAATTGCAAAAAAGGATTGTTATTGACGAAAAGTACCCTCGGATGGGTCAGAATAATTCCTACCCCGCCCACTCTAGGGCGGGGCATACTGTGTCCGGCGTCTGAGGAGACTTCTATAATCATAAATCTGGCAGCCATGATTGAAATTGAAAGGCAGCAAACAATGTACCGAGGTTAATTCTTACACCCTCCAGAAAAGTGTGGAAGGAGTGGAGAGTCAAGTTATCATTGATTAATCAAGCAATCTTTCTGTGTGTTTAAAATGTCCTACCTGTCCTTTATATAAAGTTAGTGTGCTTGTCTGTTGTGTAGAGCTAATCCTGCTGAGTTGTCATATAGAATTAGTATCAGTCCTGCTCAACTGTGCCCGTAATTGTTTAGAAAGGAAAAAAAAAAAAAAAAAAAGCTGCTAACTACATTTAAAAAGAGGAAGTGGAACTCTTAATAGAAGCAAAGCAATTCTTGTGCTGTAACATTTGTTAGTTATTTAACTAATATTGGATGTTAAAACTACTAGTATGTCTTGTTATGTAATCTAATCTTTGTGATACGCCCGTCATAAATGTAAAAAGTTATATGCCACTCACATCCTGAGGGGGCTCTTAAGAATACAGACTGCGTAGCCCACCATGCCCACCAGAAAATACATCTATGTTTGCCAAGTCCCCCCGTCCCCCGTCCCAAACAGCGTACATGTTAGCAGCCCCCAATTCAATTGTAACCACATACAATGTTAGGTGGTCACCGCTATGACAGTAAAGTTACAACATAATATATGTGATTTATGCATTAGACGTTAGAATTTCCCTAAGTGTCAGAAAAGAGGAAGTGAAGGTGAGTTGAAATGGCGTCTGTATTAATACACGCCAAAGACACCAGTTTAGTGATTAGAGAGAATTGCAGTACATTACCAATCAGATGGAGATGCCCGGCATCTAAGACTGCATCTGCCCAGTCGCTGGAAGTCTGGGACAAAAACTGTTGTAAAAGTAAAAATTAGTCGCTGGGCTGTCACATGAGCGGGAGACTTAAAAAGAGGAAGTTACTTGCCCTGTAGTCCCAGCACAAGTAACGTATATTCACAGACAATATAAAATAAATAAATAAACTACAGGGAGTAAGAGAGACAGTAGAGAAGCCAAGGAATAGGAAACAAGCAGGTAACGATAAGGCCAGGTATCCACAGGAGAAACGGGGCAGATTGACCCGTAATTTGTAAAATGTAAATTGTGTGGTGCATAAGACTTTATCTTTATTGAGTTGTGATGTGTACCCAAGGACTGCCAAACATTGAATGAGAGAATAAGGAAGTAAGTGATTAGCCACACTCAGAGGGGTGGAGCTAGATGATGCAAGAACACGTCTCTTATCCAAGGAGGGGGTAAGAATCATAGATAGCCAGAAGAAAAAGTTTTGTTTTTCTCCTGTCCCAAACTCAGCTTTCCACGGTTCCTGACAAATTATGGGACACCTACAAAACAGACATAGGAAAATTGAATATACCCACCATGATAATATACACGAGACCCAGATACACACCCCTGGGTCAAACAGTATTCCCCTAGTTTAAAAAAAAAAAAAAAAAAAAGGGGGGGTGAAGGGTCAGCCACACATGTTAGGTGCTGTGTGCTGATGCTTTGGAAAAACTGCCAACCGGCCACAATTTCACTGTTAATTTCTCTTGCAGAAGGCTGTAAGGCCTGGAGGCCTCCAAAGACTAACCAAGTTCTGCAGGCCATACCCGTACTTACACCCGTTGCCAAATTTCGCACAAGCCCACAGCAGATGAGGTTAGATCCAGTGACTTGAGGAGCTCCCTCATCTGCTTGTGTGGTGGCAGCAGTACAGGCAATGGCTGACAAATCTTCTAAGTTGGTATTGGACTATCCCCTAGTGGTCCACACCCCAAATGACACCCAGAACATACTCATGCAAGTGCAACCCAAGCACTTATCTCTGGCCTATTAGATCCGGCTACAATGTGCTCTTTCCATGCCTCCCCCAATATTTCTTCCCAATGTTGTAATACCTTGAATCCGGCCACTCTTCTTTTAATCAGGTATTCAGGTTCGAACGGGGGAGGGGAGGCATAGGTGATCTGAGTATGACAGATCAGCTGTGCAACAAAATTCTGACAAAAACTGTTATTAGAATACACTGTTAATGATGCATATTTTGAGTTTTCTTTTGTAGATGGTATCAGGGTGAGGATTGATGATTCCGAACCAGATATGCAGAGGTCACACAACAAAATGTCCTAAACGCAGAAGCTCTGCCTCCGCAGGGCAAGAAGCGGAACCGGAGGCCCTCACTGAGGCGTGTGGAGTGGTAGAAGGTAAGTCGGCAACTTTTTACACTGACTCCTGGAATGCATTTGGCATAGCTCATGATTATGGCCCAATATGGAAGGCCAGACAGCTTGTTATCTCAGTAGGACAGCCAATTAAGAATGGTGCAGCGGTGCAGAGTCTCATGGAAACCCTACTACTACTACCTGGCAATGGAGAATCCACACCGATTTCTACAACGGAGAAGCGAGAGATGACACCCTCGCCGACAACACAGCAAAGGCAGCGGCCCTCAAGCCGTGGAAGAAAGAAGAATAGATACTGACAGCATGAGTCAGTGACAAAAACTTTGGACTTTGATAAAACTTTGGACTTTGATATGTCAAGGACTTTACAGTTACAAGTCAACGACTAAGGAAAGCAGATGGGCTAAAAGACGGGAGCGACAGAACAGGACGGCGTATGGCGAACAATCAACAGAACTTGCCTACAGAGGTCCCTGTTCCCCATGATGGCCCAGCTGGTACACAGAATTAAAAGCAGCGATGACGGCGACACTGAACAAGAATGGGTGACACCTGGGTTCTCTGTAGCTGCTGCATCATTTGTCCAGTTAGCATGATCTTTGCCATATGCGAGTCCAGACAGAAGTAAGGTGGCCATATAACACTTGCCTTGACCACTCTACCCATTTCAGAGATTGCCAATTTGACCACATTCAGCTCACACCTGTTGGGGAGTATGAACATGTGCTTGTTGTTGCTCGAGTCTTTTTCAGGTTGGAGGCCCACCCTGATACTAAGGTAAATGAGCAGATAACCACACAGAAATTCATGAATGAGGTAATCTGCAGATATGGGGTACCAGAAGTGATTGAGTCAAACAAAGGTACACACTTCACAGGTGAAATGATGCAACACATCATGTCTGTTTTGGGTATATTTCAGGCTTTTCACACACCCTACCATCCACGGAGTAGTGGGAAAGTAGATACAAAAGGCAATAGAGAAAATGGGTAAATTTTGAATTGAGTGTCTTTCATTAGTTTTTCTTTTTCTTAGGAGGATACATGCCACAGTAGCTGAATTTGGGGAATGATTTTCTTGTTAATTTTGTCATAGGCCTCTCCAAGGAATTGTTAGTAATGCATTCTGCAGTCTCTGCTTTTCCCCAGGTCCTACAGATGAGTGTCACAATCTAAAACCAGGTGACAGGGTCTATGTGGAAAAGTTTAAGAGAGAAACCCTGTTTGAATGTCCCTACCAGATGTTGTTCACCACCCCAACTGCAGTCAAGCTCAAAGGAAAGCCCACTTGGACCCACTTGGATCCACACTTCGCACTGAAAAAACTAATGATCCTGCATATCCTTTACATGCTATAATGTGGTACAATTCCTCTAACACACACCTTTGACTACTGTACACTAGCCCCCTGTTTCAGAACAAATTAATACAATCAAATGTGCAATATGAATCCTACACTAAGGGTGAGAATCCAACACCGCATCGTGCTAAGAGAGACGTTGACGCTCCAGATGGTAACTTTGATCCACATGTACACATAGATGTAATAGGAGTGCCAAGGGGGGAGCGAGATTAATTTAATTCTAGAGATCAGGTTAAAGCAGGTTTTGATTCCTCATTTGCTTTTGTCACTGTTAATAATAATGTAGATTGGATGAATTATTTCTCTTACAATCAGCAGAGGTTTGTAAACTACACCAGAGATGCTTTGCAAGGGTTAGCTAACCAGTTAGGGCCCACTGCATCCATGGCGTTCCAAAATAGAGTGGCCGTGGATATGATTTTCGCAGAAAGAGGTGGGGTATGTAATTTCCTGTACGTGTATTCTCCCTTTAATGTGACCAATGTTTCCCTTGTTTGAAAAAGATGAAGAGCCAGTTCCGATAATGCCAACCAGGTACGTTACCAGAAGAATGGAGAAATGTACCAGTACTGCGCCTGCCTCAGTCTCATAAGATGGACTGTCAGTGGACTTCCCATTTGCCTAGGGAAAGTGCAGAAGACCTTAGGCTCCGGCGAGGGCACACCCTGTGGGGTGTTAACTCGTACAGATAGAGGGTATGGATGCCCGGAAATAAGCCCAGGGAATCCATGGCCTCCTTCTGAGGTGAGGTAGGGATCCCTCCCCTTTTAGGAGTAGGGACTTACGGGCAGTGGGAAAACCCTGACGCAAGGGTGAGGCGACCTGGACGTGTTCACCATTAGGACTATCTCCAGGAGGGACAATGGTGTGGGTGAAGATTAGGGAGTCCCACGCCGTGCGTACCTGTGCACACTACTAGTATGTACTTCTAGTACAGCACATTAGAGTGAGAAGAGAGGCTCCTGGTGATAGTTTTGATCTACACGTATACATTGACATCATAGGATAGCCAAGGGGGGTACCTGACAAGTTTTAAAAATTAGAGACCAAGTTAAAACTAGATTCGAGTCCATTTTCCCGATCATTAGGGTAAATAAATGTTGGCTGGATTAATTATGTTTATTATAATTAACAGCGGTTTATAAATTATACTAGAGACGCCTTATAGGGACTAGTCGACCAATAGAACCTACCTCGACTACGACTTTTCAAAATAGAATGGCACTAGGTACGATTTTAGCCAAAAAAGGGAGTGTCTGTAGGATGATAGGGGAGACTTGTACCTACATTCCAGACAAAACGTGACCCACAGGTAAAAACGCAGTTGCCATTAAGAAGCTGACCGCACTAACTAAAAAGAGCTAACCTTAGTCTGTTTTCCTCAGTTAGGTACCTAACAGGAGAAGGGAAAAATATAGAAAAATAAGTTTTGAAACATTGTGTATTTAGAACACTGTGATAGGTTTTCGCTAAGATTTTGCTTTATTTTATCTGCAGTGCACTCTGCTTATGTCCACGCAACATGCCGGTGTTACAACGCCCCTGGTCCTGTTACCTTGCCGCCTCTGGAAAAGGGAAGTGGGAATAATCACCTTGTAGCTCTTTCCTTCCAGACTAATATATATGATAATGCACGTACCAATAAGACAGGGGTTCAGTCATGTTGATCAGTTATTAGATAGTCCTGATTTTGCACTCTTGTTGATGAATCGAGGTAACGTCAAGAAGGGGGGGGTTCTATACAAGTTATGCAGTGTTTACCTGAAATAGTGAAAGTCGCACCTCTCCTAACCTCATTATATTTGTCACCTTTATAGTCATCCTAATTTCTGTTTGTCGTTGCATACAGTGTATTCCGACCCTGATGACTGCCTGGTCCACCTGTCCCACTACGACGTCCAACAGAAAGCCCACTGTCAGCGCAAACGTCGCCATCATGGATCCAGAATACGATGATGTCGAACCATCCTATACCCCCATGACAGCAATAGCTCCAGTGTACAACACAATGCGAGTCTAGGGTCAGCGGTGGGGGTGGGACGGAGCAGGGCAAGTTTAGTGAAACAGATAGTTTCAAGGGGGGTCTGTGGTGGAAGCCCAGTATATATCTATATGGATCGGTGGGCCTTGGCAGTAGACAGTTGTCAATTTAACATTCTGTATACATATTTGCTTTCTGTCTTGCTACAAATATAACGTTCTTACAGTTATGCAATAGCTACTTCCGCTTATATGAAATATCTGTTTTATAAACTCTGCTGGATGGAATTTAGCACGCAACCAAGATATAAATATATCTGTTTGTCCGGTTGCATGGGTGATTAAAGGAACTAGGAAGTAGACAATGAACCGAATCTGAGACAAGCTTCCGCTTTCAAGTTACCGCGAAAATTTCCCCAGCGACTTTACTGGAAATGTATGCAAATAACATGGGAGGTTTGTGCAATTTATAGTTCATGATGTAACATCCAATCATATCGAAGGAACCACACGTGGGGCCAAGACAACCCACTCATTTCATCCACCACCTGATGGCCAATCACAGATGACCGGAGGATGGAAGAATTGCAAGATGCTTATCCAATAATTAAACAATACGTTGTATCTATGTAATCTTTGACCTGCCCAGATGGGCGGAAATGTTAAACTCTTAAAATAGGCTACACGCCGATCATTCCAAATTGAGTAAGCCGTGGTTCCGCAAAGGAATGCTACGACACACTCACTTTCCAAGTTTCATTCACCTGCTCAGATTGCTCTAACCATTTGTACAGTTCCCCCATAGCTAGAGCATGATTATGTTTAAACTCCTGGATTTGAGCTTCAAATACTTCAGCTTTCTCATCTAAGCTCATGCCTAGCTGGGACACTAGTAACTCATGGTGTGCTTCCTGGGCTTCCTTGAAGTACAGTATATCTTTCAAGACCTTTGTTTGCTTCTCTGCCTTGCTACAAGCATCTCTCTCTATTTTCAGGTTTTCATTGAGCTGAGTTAACTGCAACTCCATTCACCATTCTTCTTTGCTAACTGTATTTTTAACTCTACAACTTGATTCTGCAAATTTGTAGTTTGATAACGTGCATCTGTAGAGGCCATTTTTTAACTTGCAACTCGTCATCTCTAACTCTTAGTTGCATTTTCTTACAGTCCTGTTCATACTGCACAGATTTCGCCTCCAAACATACTCTACGATCAGCTTAATCTCTGGCTACATTTCTGGGGTCTTGTATCTGTTAATGGGCTTTTAAAAGATATCCCTCATATTTCTTTTTCTTACTTCTCAATTCTTTTAAGCCTTGTTCACACTGAAGGTTTTTTGTCCAGCAGCAACTTATGATCTAAGGCGCTTATTCTCCTTTAAAATAGTTGCACTTTCTGCTTTCACCTGAGCAGCTTCTTTGAGAGCATCCTCTTTTTCTCTCTAGAGTATTTCTGTCTCCTCTTCTACTAACAGCCTTTTTTCTCTTGGCCTCCTCTCCAAGTAAACAGGAGTTGGCACTTCATATCTTCTATTCGCAGCTTGACAGGCTTCCTCAAGAAAATTTGCATATGCTCGCATATGTACAAGTTCCTCCTGAACTCTAAGCATGCATTCACCATCTGTCTCACTTTGAACCTGTGGGTCTGAACTGACTACATCTTTTATTTGGCTAGAAGCAGTCATCCTTTTTTTTCTTCTTTGCACTTTCAGTACTACCTGTCATCCCAGCTGATGTTTGCTTGCTCCTAGCAACTATTTCAGTTTCACTGGAAACTACAGCTACATATCCTCTCTCTTGTTTGCTTTCACTATTTCTTCTCTCTACCACTAGAGGCATATTTGTGCTAACTCTCCCATGGGCATTGGCTGAACTCTGTAGCACCCTGTTTACACTCTGCCTTCATTTGGGGAACATTTCTATATATTCTAGGCATGTCATATGGAAAAAACATCCAAAAATCATTTACTGCAACTCTGTCAGCACTGTGCCATCCTGCACAGAACCCAGCTAGGCTCTTTTAGGTAGTCTCCTACGACCACAGCCATCTTGACTGCATAGTCCAATTTAAACAAATATAATAACAAGTCCACCAACGTGTCTTGAAGATGTCCTCTGTCTGGACCTTCATTATCTCTAAGGCAACTGCAGTTTTGGCCTCCTTGCCTTTTAAATGCTGCCTGAAAACTTTTGGCGCCCCACAACAACCGCAATTTCAGCCTCCTGGCTCTTTAACTACATCCAGCAGCACTGCTCACAGCAGACATCCATTTTACCCCACTCTACACTCTGCAGCTTTGTGCACCATTCCATTTGTCAGAGCATCCTCCACCATACATGGCAAGCTAGGCTTACTGGACTCCTGAATCGCCGACCTCTCCATTTGGAATGGGCACTTCATGTGTACAAATGCCCCAGAGACGGGAACTACTTTAAAATCTGGCGCCTGCTTGTTTCATTCCACATCAAAGCACAGTAAAACTTTTCCTGTTGCTGTAAAATCTAAAAAGTACAGTTAATTCCAGGATTCTCTACATATGAGAACAAGGGTTTAAATATATTACATATATAAAAGGAGATGAATATATATCTACTAAATGACTAACAAATTGACACAGAAGAAGTGAGGACCCTACCCATACAGAGGGGGCAGTAAGTTAAAGTAGAAGGTGATTCTGTTGTGGTGGCAGCTGGGCTGCTGTAGATTGAAGGGTTTTCAGGTTCGTTTTGAAGGTTTCCAAGATGGTGAAGTGTTTTATTTGCTAACGTAGCGAGTTTCAAAATATAGGTGACGCACAGGAGAAATCCTGGAGATGATGTGAGAGATTATGTGTTGAGCACATTAGAAAATAGCGAAGAAGGTGGACTTGTAAGGACCAGAGATTACATGTAGGCAATTATTGGCAGTGTTGGACTGGGGTACATAGGGCCCCCCAGAGCAATTTATTCTAAAGGTATAAACATATAATTCACCAGGACGTGGACTGAGATGGCTGATTCCTTCGGAGCTCCGCTAGGTATCTCTCTTCCTACAGCTATATCTAAGCCTGCCCGCAGGCGCTTTACTCACCTAGACCATAGCTATTGCCTGGGTAACCTTGTGATGATCCACCAAAGGTGCTCCCTTTGGGCCTAACAGAGTTCTGCCCAACTTGCAGCACCCATCAGAACTCCCAGGCAGAGGCCTGCAGTTCCTCATCACCCAGTGGTTCGGGGGATGGTGAGGAGGCTCTTCACACTTCACTACAGAACTCACCAAGAACACCCTCAGAGCCTCCTCCAGATTCACCAGACCAGCTGGCTAAAATGGCATCCAAACACATGGCGCAAGCTGCATAAGTGGCATCTGTCTCCTCACCTACAGACAGCCGTGAACAGCAGATACCGAGAATAAAGGGAAGTCTTTTTGCTCAACCTACATTACTTGACTCTACTGACTCTCTTGTCAACGTGCCTTCATCCAAGGGTTGGATTACATGAGCAGATTTTGCACTGTGTAGGACAGAGGATCTCATGCATGCTGTCATGCGCAGTGAGACATAGATCTTTTTTTTTTTTTTTTTTTTAATTACCGCTCTGTCACTTAGCGATGTTGCGTATAAACACAGCACAAACGCAATGTAATTGCGTATGTACAGTGTTTATTACGCTCCCATAGAGAACAATAGGAACATGCTGTATCTTCGCACGTATTATATGCAATTTAAGAAACGCTAATGTGAGTGGGTCAATGATCAATGTACTTTCATCGACTTCATTCACCACGTATTATGTGTGCATAATACATGATGAAATTATGCTTGAGTGAGCCTGCCCTAATTAGTCAAACTCAGAAAACTTTATAAAAGAAATGGCTCTGTCCAAAACGACTTGCACAAACCTTTCACCACTTTTAATTATCTATATATATAAAGCTGAAAGCCCTCACTGACTCAGTGACTCAGTGACTCACTCACTCACTGACTGACTGACTGACTCGCCAAAAGTTCTCCAACTTCCCGATGTCGTAGAAACATGAAATTTGGCGCGAGCATAGATTATCTCCAAAATAGGAAAAGAAATTGGGTCCCAACTCGATTATTCAATTCTAGCGCAAAAGAATTGGCGTCGAAATTTAACGTACATAATCTAAATCACTCACTTCCCAATGTCATAGAAACGGGAAATTTGGCACGAGCATTGATTATTTCATAAATAGGAAAAGCTAATGGGTCCCAACTCGATTATTCAATTCTATGCGCAAAAGAATTGGCATCAAAATTTTACGTACATAATCTAAATCTCTCACTTCCCAATGTCATAGAAACGTGAAATTTGGCAGGAGCATTGATTATGTCATAAATAGGAAAAGTGAATGGGTCCCAACTCCATTATTTAATTCTATGTGCAAAAGAATTAGCATCCAAATTTTACGTGCGGAATGTAATTTTCTCACTTTCCAGTGTCATAGAAACGTGAAATTTGGCACGAGCATTGATTATGTCATAAATAGGAAAAGCGAATGGGTCCCAACTCGATTATTCAATTCTAGCGCAAAAGAATTGGCGTCGAAATTTTACGTGCGGAATGTAATTTTCTCACTTTCCAGTGTCATAGAAACGGGAAATTTGGCACGAGCATTGATTATGTTATAAGTAGGAAAAGCTAATGGGTCCCAACTCGATTATTCAATTCTATGCGCAAAAGAATTAGCGTCCAAATTTTACGTGCGGAATGTGATTTCTTCACTTTCCGGTGTCATAGAAACAGGAAATTTGGCACGAGCATTGATTATGTCATAAATAGGAAAAGCTAATGGGTCCCAACTCGATTATTCAATTCTATGCGCAAAAGAATCAGCGTCCAAATTTTACGTACGGAATCTAATTTTCTCAATTTCTGATGTCATTTTATATGAAGGAAACGTCGCATGGTTACCTCCACGTGGTGTTTCCTGGGTAACGCAGAGAACTATGCAAAATGGTGAACATGTTTTTCCTCAGTATCTCTAAAGAAACCACGACTTCATAAGATTTTCCGTGTGAACACCAGATAAACACCAGTACCAAATTAACTCGGGCGAAGCCGGATATATCAGCTAGTTCTATATATAATCTAGGAGGCAGAATAAGCCACACTAAAAGTAAAATGAGTGAATTGTTCCTGTCTCACAATGACCTAATTGTTGCCTACTTTAACTGAAGATGTTGAGCTGATTAAAAGCAAATTTTTGAAAAATTTTAGGGTATCGCCGAAAGGATAACCCCAGCAAAGACTTTCAACTTCAATTGATGAAAATGTTACTACCTGCAAATTCACTCCACGAATTAACTATTGACAGGGGCCATAGGCTGCCAAAGCCTAAATTTCTCTCTGAGAAATTTGGAAAACTGGAATACTGGAAAACCAAAAATGCACTTTGAAATTTTTTCTTTTCTCAAAATAGTTAAATCAGCCAAATTTGGGGTCAAGAAACCAAATATGATATTAGATTTTATTTATTAGCTCTTGTTTTCAAGATATACTAATCTCAAAACAAAATACTAAAAATAAGTTTTGAAGTTCTTTCTTTTTTCAAAATAAGTAAATTACCCGAATTTTGGGTAGACGAAAATGAATGTGACATTATATTTTGTTTAGTAGGCCTAACTCTAGTTGTACAGATACACTAACTTCAAATAAAAGAAAGGGATTAATCACGTGAACGGATTTTCTTTGCTAGTCGCTTGTACTCCTTTTCTGGGGCGTCTCTTGTCACTGTCCAATAGTAGTCTGCAAGCAGAGAAGCGTTCCATTTTCCCTGATACTTTCGTTCCATTTTCAATATATCCTGATGGAATCGCTCTCCATGTTCGTCACTCGTCACTCACGGCACCGCAATTGGCAGGGAAGAAATCCAGGTGAGAATGTAGGAAGCGGATTTTGAGTGATATGTTGCAACCTAATCGATGGCACTTTTCTAGAAGTTTATTCATAATCTCAACGTAGTTGTCAACGCTTCAATTTCCCAGTAAGCCATGCACAACATCTTTAAATCTCTTCCATGCTGCTTTCTCATGACCCTGAAGAAACTGCTCAAAGTTTTTATCTTTAAAGAGATTCTTTAAGGAGATTTCTAAGAATTCTAAGATTTAGGCATTATGGTATCTGATTTACATTTTGGTTATTTAACTATTTTATTATATGCACTTTTGTTTATTTAACCCCTAAGTGACCAAACCTGTTTGTGCCTTAATGACCAGGGCAAATTTTGGTAATCTGATATGTGTCACTTTAACATAGAATAACTCTGCAAAGGTTTTGGATATCCAAGTAATTCTGACATTGTTTTTGCCACATATTTTACTTTCTTTAGGTGGTAAAAACAGACTGATAGAATTTGTGTTCATTTATTAAAAGCGCCAGAAATTTTGAAAAAGTTCTCATTTCTTCACATTTTCAATTGCAATATCTCAAATATGTGCAAGCATGCTGTACACATTTTTGATAAAATATATTTCCATCTATTTACTCTGGATGCACATTTGAAAAACTTTAGCTTTTTTTTACCATTTAAGGGCTCGCACCCACTGGCGATCCGACTTCCCTGCAATGCGAGAGTGAGTGAAAACACATGATAATGAAACCAATGATTTTCAATGGTTTAATTTTTATTTGCAATGTTTTCAATGTAATCTTGCATCGCAAAGAAGAATGGGCGATATTGCCCATTGTGTTCAATGGGGCCAGTGGCAGCAGCGCTAGCACCATTGAAAACAATAGGGAGAACATTGCGCTCCCCTGACACAGCTGTAGCAGGGAATTCCTTCACCCCCACGGGTCACAGAAGGCGGCATCAGGTCCTGGAAGGGCCAGAACACCACAGGACATTGTGGAGGACAGGGGTAACTACTCTCTGCTTCCCTCATGGATCCAATCCATTAAGAGAAGCTGAAACTTTCACTTTTTTAACTTTCTATTTACTTTAATGTGACCACTGTTATCCATTGGATAACGGTGATCGCATTACCCTGGGTCGCTCCTTGTGGCCCACCATGACAACTCCAGGTTGTCAGCTACCTCCAGTAGCCAACAGCATGGAGCTGTCACGTCCACAGCTCCATGCTTTAAATCCCCAGAGCGAGCGTGTTTTTACAGCCCTGGGGATTAAAGCCCACTTAGCTAAGACGTAAAAACACTATGAGGTGGTCACTAAGGGGTTAATGATTTCACTCATGTAACCTTGTAGATCTGAATAAAGGTACATATATTTAACTCAAATGGGCTACATCTCAGAGCCAAGAGCCTACTCAAAGTTCTCAATGTCATTTTTGTTTCTTCCATGATGAAATCATTAAGAAATACCTTTTTTTAAGTCAGACGTTTTTTACTATTGACCAGTGTAACATCTCATGTGATGCCATTGCCAGAATACATTTCTTCCACACGAAGAAAGCCTCAATGTTTGCAGCTTGTTCACTTTCCAGTCTTCATACTCCATACAAGGCATTCGCCTTTTCTTTGGCCTTTCATCAGCAACAATCCTTTTCCAATATTATAGATATTTTACGGGAATCTAAGATCCCATACAGATAATAATAATCTTTGTATAGTGCCAACTTATTCTGCAGTCCTTTAGGAGCATGCGGAGCTCAGTCAGGATGAGGTGGGGTGGTACAGGGGGGTATGAGGGCAGGGAGTGTACATGATGGTAGTAATCTCAGGATGGGGACTAGGTCAGGAGAGTTTGTATGCTTCTTTGAAAAGGTGAGTGAGTGAATTAAGGTCTGTGATACATGGGCAGCCAGTGCAGTGATTGGCATAATGCATAGGCATCTGAGAAGCGGCTGGAGAGGAAGATGAGTCTAGCTGCAGCGTTTAGAGTAGATTGGAGGGGAAGAGTCTGGAGCGGCGAGGGCCAATCAGCAGGAATTGTGGTAATCGAGTCTGGAATGGATGAGGGTAATGAGAAGAGTCTTTAGCATGTCGGTGGTCAGTAACGGATGGATTTTTGCAATGTTCCTGAGGTCCAGGTGGCAGTTTCGGGCCAGAGATTGGATGTGGGGGGTGAAAGAGAGGTCCGAGTCCAGTGTGACCCCTAGGCAGCAGGCGTGCTGTCTGGGGGATATGTTAGTGCCAGCTACTGATATTGAGATGTTGGGGGGAGGTCGATTGGTAGAGGGTTGAAAAACGAGAAGGTCAGTTTTTGGCAAGTTAAGTTTGAGAAAGAGGGAGGATATGGTGTTAGAGACGCCCACTTTAGTCAAATGTAAACAACCTAAGGCAAAAATTCAATTTCTAACTAAACCTGACGGTTCTGGTACTAAGATCACTCATCCTCAACATATTTCTGATGAATTCAGTGACTACTATTCCAAATTATACAACTTGAAAGAAGATTCATCTACTTCTCAACCTAGTCTTCCTTTGATAACTGAGTTTCTCCAAAAGATCAAACTTCTCTCTATCTATCCCCACATATAAAGTTAAATACTCCCATCCTCCCCTTGGCAGTTTCAAAAATAATTAAATCTCTCAAATTTCATAAAACTCCATGCCCAGATGGTTTTGCCAATGAATATTACAAACTCTTTGATCCTATATTATCCCCATATCTAACTAAAACGTTTAGTAGAGCAGTCTCTCGTGGCTGTTTGCCAGATGAGATGCTCCATGCAACCAGGTAAAGCAGAGTCCTGGGCTAACTTCAATTGTGACACTAAAATCTATTCAAAACTTAGTCCAAAGACTTATTGTTGTCCTCACTGACATAATTCATATGGACCAAGTTGGATTTATGAAAGTGAGACAAGTTCCAGATGCCACCAGGAAAATGATAAATTTAATTGCAGAGGCTGGACACTCTCAAATGTCTTCTCTGCTCCTTGCTTTGGATTAGGGGAAGGCATTCGATAGGCTTCACTTTTGCTATTCTTCAAAAATGTGGCTTTCACAGCAATATTTTTAAAGCTACCCAAGCCCTATATGGTTCCCCTCTGGTGAGTTGCCTGTGGATGGGGTCCTCTCCAAAGCTTTTCAAATCACTAATGACATTTGTCAAGGCTGTCCCTTGTCACCTTTATCATTTTCCATAGTAATAGAGCCTTTCGCAGAAATGATCAGATCAAATTTGAATGTCTAAGGTATCGTGGCAGGCCTCAGACAACACAAAATCAGCCTGTTCGCAGATGATGTGTTATTGACACTCTCAGACCCACTCCACTCTTTAGAGTGGCATATGATTCGCTTTCTCATTTTAGTCAAACCTCCTATTATAAGCTAAATACTAATTTAATACTATTATAAAATCACTTTTACTTGCACACATGTTGACCACTTCAAATACAAAGTTACATCTAACCAATCTGTCCTGGCTTCTCCCCCATACAATCCTGGAGTTTATGTCTTCAAGGTAAAACTCAAAGAGGAAAAGCAGCTGTTAAAAAACCCTGGATACTCTTGAATACTTAATTCCTGGCCTACATGTGAGCAGTTGAATAAACAGAAGCAGTTTTATCCATTTCAGATCTCTAGCATAATGAAAAAATTAAGGCATTCCCAGGATGGGATCCCATACACTGATCTTTTTAACTTTATCCAAATTTGCTCCTTTTAAAAAAAAAGTTTCACACATTTGAGGTTGAGATCTTTTCCAAATTATACTCTATACTATTTAACAATTCCTCTGGAAACTGCTCATTTGTACATCAAATATATAGTATATTGTCTGGTGACATGGGAGACTCCAAAAAAGCTCATTTTCTTACCTGGAAAAAGAGGATATGTCCAACAGTTTTTCTTTAGTCCAATGGTTTTCGGCTCTCGATTGGGTTAACAAGTACTCACTTAGCTCCTCTTATCTTATAGAGATACACTGCAAGTTTCTAACTAAATGGTACTGCATTCCAGTTAAATTCACCAAATGTTTCCCTAGCTCTGATATTTTGTACTGGGGAAACTGTGGTCACCCTGGCTTCATACTGCACATTTTTTGGAGCTGCCCTATTCTATTCTTCTATTGGAATGATGTGTTATCTTTAATAAGGAATATAACTGGGGAGAATATCTCAAACATTGCAACAGTACTTTTACTTCTTAGTACTAATTCATTACCATCTTCTTTCAGAAGGCTAATATGTCATATACTCCTTTACTGTACTTTAACCCGTTAACACTCCAGGGCATACATTTACGTCCTGTAGCGCTGGGGTATGTAGGAAGAGAGATCGTGGTGTGATCTCTCTTCTTACAATGTGGGTGCCGGCTGTTTCTTTACAGCCAACACCCGGCAGTTACAGCTCTAATAAGCCACGCGGCTCTTCGGAGCTGTTAATCCATTAAATGCCGCCATAAAGTCTGACAGCAGCATTTAAATCACCCAAACGATGTGATCGCTGGGAGTTGTGTGGGTGTCATGGAAGCCAGGGGTCTTCTGAAAGGCTGTCTGGGCAGAATGCCCATTGAGAGCCGTGCCTTCAGTTACAAACACCAGCGACTACACAGAGATCATCACCGAGGCTTCCGCTCCAACCTCTGTGTTATTGCGGCACTGACAACATTGTCCCGCTCAGCTGATCGGTCGGGGTCCTGAGCGGCAGAATCGGCCAATCAACTATTGATGACCTATCCTGATGATAGGTCATCAATAGTATTTCAGTGGAAAACCCCTTTAAGACCTCTTTTAGGTATGCCCAAATCTGTTCTTTCCTTCAATCCCTGCATAGTTATGAAGAAGCAATTCCACTCAAATTATAATCCACATTGTTTACAAACACGACATAAAGCCATTCAAATGTTTGACCATTACATATCATGTTATCAGGAGAAATGGGAGAATCTGAGCGTATTTTTTAAATTTGGAAAGAGATTTGGCTAACAGTTTTTCCTTACATAAATGGTTCTCTGCACTTGACTGGGCCAATAAGTCTTCTCTAAGCTCTTGTCTTATAGAGGTTCACTATAAATTATTTTCCAGATGGTATTTTACCCCGGGTAGACTTGCTAGATATTTCCCTAGCTCTGACGGACTGTGTTGGAGAGGATGTGGACAAATGGGTTCCTTCCTCCACATTTCTTGGAATTGTCCGGTTTTGTCAAACTTCTGGAGAGAGGTGTTTTCCTTCATAAGAAGAATCACAGGTGCAATTATTGGCAATAATCATATGAAAGCACTTTAACTTTTATATGTTGCCTCAGCCTCGCCCTCCCACATGTCACATTGTGCTCCTGGGACCTGTAGTTCTACGCAGGAGCCTCAGCTAAAGGCTCATGGGCCCGGGTGCAAAAGTTTATCTTGGGGCGCCCCAACTTCTCTTAATCCCTTAATGCAGAGGCGTAACTTGAAGCTCCTGGGCAATGCAAAACCTGTAACAGGGCCAACTCTAATGCTTTATTCATAGTACTGAGCTCCCTATATGAAGGAGAGAGGCCTTATGGGCCCCTTAAGGCTCCTGGGCCCGGGTGCAATCACTTTCCCTATAGTTATGGCAGTAGCTCTACAGGTTTCCAAGAGCACACTTCTGCAGGTGTGGTTGATTTTGCTGGCTGATGGTGTGGAGTTCTCCAGCCAATCACCATCGGTCTGCTGCATATAAATAACAGCCCCTCTTACGGTACTAGGGACTGCTGATCATTTACACAATATCACTTTGCAGGCTGATCATTTGAATTGTTTCCCCTACCTTCCCTGAAGATGAGCTGGAAACCTAATGTCGCTGTCTGCATGTTCTGTGGCCCTTTCTCCCTTCCTTTTTGTCAGGTGCGGCCTGCAGACATCTGATGTGCTGTATGTTGTCTGCAGGCCTGGGTGATATCTAATAACAAGTTCCTTTTATGTCAGATTGGTGTCTGATGCTCTTTCCCCTTTCCTGGTGTGTGGACACTTGAACTAGCTTCTGTTTATTTTATGCATGAGGTTCTGAGTGGGGTTTCCTTCTGTCTGTTAGGTGAGCAGACTTTAGGTGAGAACAAGGTCCTGCTCAGTGTATCAAGGTGTGGCCTACACTTAGTGTGAACAAGGTCCTGTTTAGTGTACGTCTGAAGGTGCAAACTACACTTGGTGTGAACAATGTCTTGCTCTGTGTGGTGTTCCCCTTATGTTGCAGTCACTCGGTATGAGCAGAGTGGTGTCTTGTGTATGTCTGTAGATGTTGATTACACTAAGGGCTCATTCACACAAGCGCATGCATACAATGCTGTGAGTCTCCCACAGCATTGTACGCATCGCAGTTCATACGCTCTGCCGGCAGAAAGCTAGTTGCGATCAACACTACGCATGCCCAGGATTCTGTCACGGACATGCACAGTGTGTTTTTTTTTAATTCAAATTCCTGCCTGTGAATGGACAGTGTTTCCATACTGCATATGATACGCAGAGAAATGGAGCATGCTGCGATTTATTTCTCCGGCATATTGTACGCAGTGTCCACTTGCAGTCCACATGGAAGAATGAAAGTCAATTGACTTTAATTGCGTTGATTCACCACGCGTTACTCATGGACAATATGTGTGCGTAATACGCCGTGACAATATACCAATGTAAATGAGCCCTAAGGCCCAATGTGCATGGGCGGATCTGATTTGCGGGTAACCCGTGTGGAAGATCTGCAAATCAAGCCACCCATAGGGACGCATGGGCGTCCGTACATTAAAAAAAATAAAGCATGCGGATTTGTTTTGTGTACCTTTTGGTCCGGAAAACAAATCACAGCATGCTCCATTTCAGTGCGGTTCCTGCATGGACGGCTTCCATTGAAATCAGTAGTAGCCGTCCGATCCACGGCCTGTCCGTAATTGAATTGCGGATGTGACGTAGATTCTGCGGAAAAAAGCAGGAGGTTTTAAAAAAAAAAAAAAAAAAATGCACACTGCGCATGTGCGATGGCGCACCAGTGTTTTCACACACATCCACAGTGAAGAAAATAGAAGACCTGGACAGGTAAGCAGTATCCTCAGCCACGGGCATGGTCGGATTCTGCTGTAGGCTCCCGCATGCGGAATCTGATCCACCCATGGACATTGGGCCTAAGTCTGAACTGTTCTATTTCAGTGTGTATATTGTATTTCCCCTGTGTGATGTTCCTGCCTGTTACCATCCAGGATGTGCCAGGCCCCCAGGTTCCAGCATAGGGCCATCAAATTGGTACGATTGCACTGCTTGTAGGCAGGGTTCCCTTTTTGTGTTTTAGTTGTCTTGTTAGAGTAGAGACTCCCAAGACTACGAGGACCCTTGACATGGGCTTGTGAGCTTATGTATTCTTGCCAAAATACAAACCGATACCTCATACATACTTATAGATATTTCCACCTGCTTGAGTAGTAGTACATTTGGTAAGTATTTTGGCATCTGTTGTCGTTGTTGTATTCACGTCTGGTTTGTTTCAGTGTCCATTTGTGTGAGCTAATTCCTATTTAGACTGCGTTCATGTAGGTCATTGTTCCCATGGCCTGCATGGACGTAACACCATGGCAGGCTAATTTGTCATATCCTGCACTCTGCTAAATTTTTAATTGCCAAATATTGGAAATCTCCCATGTCTCCTTCTATTAATACGTTGATTGCTATGAACTCGGAACATAATGTTTATGAAAGAACTAGCTGATATACCTGGCTTTGTCCTAGTTAATTTGGTACAGGTGTTTACGTGTTGTTAGCACAGAAAACTTTATGAAGTCATGGTTACTTCAGAGGAACCGAGGAATAAAATATGTATACACATAGAGGAGCGTTGGATTCTCCTCAGAGTGCAGATGTCCCTCTGCAGAATGTGCCATCCCTCCCACTTTCCTCACTTTTTACCCCAGACTGGAGGTTGCAGCTCCTTCTTAGCCTTAAAGGCATGCTCCATCCATGCGGTCCATGGCCGTTTCCTTATGTCCTTTACATTCTTTCAGTTTTTACACACAGAGGTCAGTTGTATTCTCCTCAGTATATACATATAGAGGACAGCTATATTCTTCTCAGTATATACACAGAGGTCAGTTATATTCTCCTCAGTATATATACATAGAGGTGAGTTAGATTCTCCTCAGTATATGCACACAGAGGTCCATTATGTTCTCCTCAGTATATACACATAGAGGTGATGTGGATTTTTCCTCAGTATACAAATCATTTCCCTAGGCTTTATGGTTTCTGAGAAAAGAACTGTGTCATATACCGCAGATTTTCAGTTTTTCATGCTTAGAATTGAATATTGAAGTTGCAACTTTACTTTTCCTATTTAGGACATAAGGAATGGTCGTGACAAATTTCATGTTTGTGCGTCACCGGGAAGTGAGAGAACTAGATTGGGTATATTACATATGGGTGCACTTACTTTTGCACTTAGCATTGAATAATCGAGTTGTGACCCCTTTACCTTTCCTATGTAGGACCTAAAGAATGCTTGTGCCAAATTTCAAGGTTGGATGACATTGGGAAGTTACATAATATCGGGGTGCACTTACTTTTGCACATAGCATTGAATAATCTAGTTGTGACCCCTCTAGGTTTCCTATTTAGGACTTAAAGAATGGTTGTGCCAAATTTTACGTTTGTATGACAGGGGGAAGTTAGAGAATTAGTGGCGAGTCAGTGAGCTAGTAAGGGCTTTCGATTATATATATATATATATATATATATATATATATATATATATACATATAGGCATATACATACACACACACATTTTATTATATATAAATGGCGAAAGCCCTCACTAACTCACTCATTGACTGACAATATATATGCCATTCGTCAAGATAATTTGCACAAATTCTACTTAATGTGGAACCCTTGAACTCATTATTTCTCTCTTTAATTCCATCCTTCTTCTTATTCCTTTTAGTTTGTGTTTTCAAGTGTGAACTTTATTGTAATAGTTGTAACCTCTGAACTACTTATGACAACTACAGATATCTCATGTAATACTTCTTTGACTTATGTGAAATTCTTATTTCTGTATGTTTTCAATAAAATTTCTTAATGAGAGAAAAAAGTTGAGGCAATGCCATGTCTACCACTGTGAAGTGAGGATACCAAACGCTGGAGTTTTGGGAGTGGAATTTATTGTTCTATTGTTGTCTGATGTGGGATTCTAGCTAGCTGCACAGTCCTTGATTGTCTTTGCCGGATTATTCATTCCATAATGCGTCAAATGGTTCCTACTAGTGAAAGGTCTGGACTGCAGGCAGCCAGTACAGCCCCCTGACTTCCCTTCTGGAAGCCATGCTGTTGTGATGGATGCAGTATGTGGTTTAGTATTGTTTTGCTGAAATATGCAAGGCCTTTCCTGAAAGAGACGTTGTCTGGATGGAGTATATGTTCTAAAACCTCTATATATTGCTCAGCATTGATAGTTCCTTTCAGGATGTGTAAGCTGCCCATGCCATAGGCACTAACGTAACCCCATACCATCAATCTACTATTATGGATTGCACGGCGAGCTGTGTTCCCAGATAATAATTTCTGGAAGTATTCCTGAGTCCATGTAGTGAGTTACATTACGTCATCATGCCTGTTTTTAATACAGTGACACATGAGGGGCCGTAAATCTCGATCATCCAATATTAATCGTTGGTAGAGATGAGCGAGCACCAAAATGCTCGGGTGCTCGTTACTCGGGACGAAATTATCGTGATGCTCGAGGGTTCGTTTCGAGTAACGAACCCCATTGAAGTCAATGGGCGACCCAAGCATTTTTGTATATCGCTGATGCTCGCTAAGGTTTTCATTTGTGAAAATCTGGGCAATTCAAGAAAGTGATGGGAACGACACAGCAACGGATAGGGCAGGCGAGGGGCTACATGTTGGGCTGCATCTCAAGTTCACAGGTCCCACTATTAAGCCACAATAGCGGCAAGAGTGCCCCCCCCCAACAATTTTTACTTCTGAAAAGCCCTCATTAGCAATGCATACCTTAGCTAAGCACCACACTACCTCCAACAAAGCACAATCACTGCCTGCATGACACTCCGCTGCCACTTCTCCTGGGTTACATGCTGACCAACCCCGCCCCCCCGCACGACCCAGTGTCCACAGCGCACACCAAACTGTCCCTGCCCAGCCTTCAGCTGCCCTCATGCCATGCCACACTCATGTCTATTTATAAGTGCGTCTGCCATGAGGAGGAACCGCAGGCACACACTACAGAGGGTTGGCACGGCTAGGCAGCGACCTTCTTTAAAAGGGGCGGGGCGATAGCCCACAATGCTGTACAGAAGCAATGAGAAATCCAATCCTGTGCCACCTCCATCTGGAGCTGCACACGTGGGCATAGCAATGGGGAACCTATGTGCCACACACTATTCATTCTGTCAAGGTGTCTGCATGCCCCAGTCAGACCGCGTTTTTTTATAAATAGTCACAGGCAGGTACAACTCCGCAATGGGAATTCCGTGTGCACCCACAGCATGGGTGGCTCCCTGGAACCCACCGGCGGTACATAAGTATATCCCATTGCATTGCCCATCACAGCTGAGGTAATGTCGTGCTTAATGCAGGTGGGCTTCGGCCCACACTGCATGCCCCAGTCAGACTGGGGTTCTTTAGAAGTGGACACATGCAGTTACAACTCCGTGTGGACCCACAGCATGGGTGGGTGCCAGGAAGCCACCGGCGGTACATAAATATATCCCATTGCAGTGCCCAACACAGCTGATGTAACATCAGCTGTAATGCAGGTGGGCTAAAAATTTATTTGATTACACTGTAGGCGAGGGCCCCCAAAAATTGGTGTACCAACAGTACTAATGTACCTCAGAAAAATTGCCCATGCCCAACCAAGAGGGCAGGTGAAACCCATTAATCGCTTTGGTTAATGTGGCTTAATTGGTAACTAGGCCTGGAGGCAGCCCAGTTAAAATAAAAATTGGTTGAGGTGAAAGTTTCAACGCTTTAATGAGCATTGAAACGTATAAAAATTGTTTACAAAAATTATATGACTGAGCCTTGTGGGCCTAAGAAAAATTGCCCGTTCGGCGTAATTACGTCAGGTTTCAGGAGGAGGAGCAGGAGGAGGAGGATGAATATTATACACAGATTGATGAAGCTAAAAGGTCCACGTTTTTGATGGTGATAGAGAACAATGCTTCCATCCGTGGGTGCAGCCTACGTATTGTTTAGGTATCGCTGCTGTCCGCTGGTGGAGAAGAGAAGTCTGGGGATATCCAGGCTTTGTTCATCTTGATGAGTGTAAGCCTGTCGGCACTGTCGGTTGACAGGCGGGTACGCTTATCTGGGATGATTCCCCCAGCCGCACTAAACACCCTCTCTGACAAGACGCTAGCCGCAGGACAAGCAAGCACCTCCAGGGCATACAGCGCGAGTTCAGGCCACGTGTCCAGCTTCGACACCCAGTAGTTGTAGGGGGCAGAGGCGTCACGGAGGACGGTCGTGCGATCGGCTACGTACTCCCTCACCATCCTTTTACAATGCTCCCGCCGACTCAGCCTTGACTGGGGAGCGGTGACACAGTCTTGCTGGGGAGCCAGAAAGCTGTCAAAGGCCTTAGAGAGTGTTCCCCTGCCTGTGCTGTACATGCTGCCTGATCTCTGCGCCTCCCCTGCTACCTGG
The DNA here is from genome assembly GCF_035609145.1 of Eleutherodactylus coqui. Classification (NCBI taxonomy): domain Eukaryota; kingdom Metazoa; phylum Chordata; class Amphibia; order Anura; family Eleutherodactylidae; genus Eleutherodactylus; species Eleutherodactylus coqui. Next base: position 127,297,516 of record NC_089839.1, on the reverse strand, counting down.
CCCTCGGAACTGCGCCTTCGGCCACTAGCGCTGTCGGATGGGAATTTTACCATCAGTTTGTCTGCCAGGGTCCTGTGGTATAGCATCACTCTCGAACCCCTTTCCTCTTCGGGTATGAGAGTGGAAAGGTTCTCCTTATACCATGGGTTGAGCAGTGTGTACACCCAGTAATCCGTAGTGGCCAGAATGCATGTAACGCGAGGGTCACGAGAAAGGCATCCTAACATGAAGTCAGCCATGTGTGCCAGGGTACCTGTACGCAACACATGGCTGCCCTCACTAGGAAGATCACTTTCAGGATCCTCCTCCTCCTCCTCCTCAGGCCATACACGCTGAAAGGATGACAGGCAAGCAGCATGTGTACCCTCAGCAGTGGGCCAAGCTGTCTCTTCCCCCTCTTCCTCATCCTCCTCATGCTCCTTCTCCTACTCCTCAACGCACTGAGATATAGACAGGAGGGTGCTCTGACTATCCAGCGACATACTGTCCTCCCCCACCTCTGTTTCCGAGCGCAAAGCATCTGCCTTTATGCTTTGCAGGGAACTTCTCAAGAGGCATAGCAGAGGAATGGTGACGCTAATGATTGCAGCATCGCCGCTCACCATCTGGGTAGACTCCTCAAAGTTTCCAAGGACCTGGCAGATGTCTGCCAACCAGGCCCACTCTTCTGAAAAGAATTGAGGAGGCTGACTCCCACTGCGCCGCCCATGTTGGAGTTGGTATTCCACTATAGCTCTACGCTGCTCATAGAGCCTGGCCAACATGTGGAGCGTAGAGTTCCACCGTGTGGGCACGTCGCACAGCAGTCGGTGCACTGGCAGATGAAACCGATGTTGCAGGGTGCGCAGGGTGGCAGCATCTGTGTGGGACTTGCGGAAATGTGCGCAGAGCCGGCGCACCTTTCCGAGCAGGTATGACAAGCGTGGGTAGCTTTTCAGAAAGCACTGAACCACCAAATTAAAGACGTGGGCCAGGCATGGCACGTGCGTGAGGCTGCCGAGCTGCAGAGCCGCCACCAGGTTACGGCCGTTGTCACACACGACCATGCCTGGTTGGAGGCTCAGCGGCGCAAGCCAGCGGTCAGTCTGCTCTGTCAGACCCTGCAGCAGTTCGTGGGCCGTGTGCCTCTTCTCTCCTAAGCTGAGTAGTTTCAGCACGGCCTGCTGACGCTTGCCCACCGCTGTGCTGCCATGCCGCGCGACACCGACTGCTGGCGACTTGCTGCTGCTGACACATCTTGATTGCGAGACAGAGGTTGCGTAGGAGGAGGAGAGTCGTTTAGTGGAGGAAGCATACACCGCCGCAGATACCACCACCGAGCTGGGGCCCTCAATTCTGGGGGTGGGTAGGACGTGAGCGGTCCCAGGCTCTGACTCTGTCCCAGCCTCCACTAAATTCACCCAATGTGCCGTCAGGGAGATATAGTGGCCCTGCCCGCCTGTGCTTGTCCACATGTCCGTTGTTAAGTGGACCTTGCCAGTAACCGTGTTGGTGAGGGCGCGTACAATGTTGCGGGAGACGTGGTCGTGCAGGGCTGGGACAGCACATCGGGAAAAGTAGTGGCAACTGGGAACTGAGTAGCGCGGGGCCGCCGCCGCCATCATACTTTTGAAAGACTCCGTTTCCACAACCCTATACGGCAGCATCTCCAGGCTGATAAATTTGGCTATGTGCACGTTTAACGCTTGAGCGTGCGGGTGAGTGGCGGCGTACTTGCGCTCTCGCTCCAACACTTGCGCTAGCGACGGCTGGACGGTGCGCTGACAGACATTGGTGGATGGGGCCGAGGACAGCGGAGGTGAGGGTGTGGGTGCAGGCCAGGAGACGGTAGTGCCTGTGTCCTGAGAGGGAGGTTGGATCTCAGCGGCAGGTTGGGGCACAGGGGGAGAGGCAGCGGTGCAAACCGGAGGCGGTGAACGGCCTTCGTCCCACCTTGTGGGGTGCTTGGCCATCATATGTCTGCGCATGCTGGTGGTGGTGAGGCTGGTGGTGGTGGCTCCCCGGCTGATCTTGGCGCGACAAAGGTTGCACACCACTGTTCGTCGGTCGTCTGCACTCTCAGTGAAAAACTGCCAGACCTTTGAGCACCTCGGCCTCTGCAGGGTGGCATGGCGCGAGGGGGCGCTTTGGGAAACAGTTGGTGGATTCTTCGGTCTGGCCCTGCCTCTACCCCTGGCCACCGCACTGCCTCTTCCAACCTGCCCTACTGCTGCCCTTGCCTCCCCCTCTGAAGACCTGTCCTCAGTAGGCGTAGCAAACCAGGTGGGGTCAGTCCCCTCATCGTCCTGCTGCTCTTCCTCCGAATCCTCTGTGCACTCCTCCCTCGGACTTACTGCCCTTACTACTACCTCACTGATAGACAACTGTGTCTCATCGTCATCGGCCTCCTCACCCACTGAAAGGTCTTGAGACAGTTGCCAGAAGTCCCCAGCCTCATCCCCCGGACCCCGGGAACTTCCCAAAGGTTGGGCATCAGTCACGATAAACTCCTCTGGTGGGAGAGGAACCATTGCTGCCCAATCTGAGCAGGGGCCCGAGAACAGTTCCTGGGAATCTGCCCGCTCCTCAGAATGTGTCATTGTAATGGAGTGAGGAGGCTGGGAGGAAGGAGGAGCAGCAGCCAGAGGATTCAGAGTTGTAGCAGTGGACAGCGCAGAACTCTGGGTGGACGATAGATTGCTGGATGCACTTTCTGCCATCCACGACAGGACCTGCTCACACTGCTCATTTTCTAATAAAGGTCTACCGCGTGGACCCATTAATTGTGAGATGAATGTGGTGATGCCAGAAACGTGCCTCTCTCCTAATCCTGGATCAGGAGCTCGGCCTGTGCCCACACCCTGACTTGGTCCTCCGCGTCCTCGCCCACGTCCACGTCCTCTAGGCCTACCCCTACCCCTCAGCATGCTGTATTACCAGTAATGCAGAAACAGAACGCTGTAATTAAAAGTGCCGCTTATTGGCCTGTGGTTGGAGGCTGACTTCGCTTACGGAACGCCAGGAAATAATTTTGCGCAAGCCTGCTGTAACACTTAGCTGGCTGCGTATGAATTTGGAGAACTACTACACCCAGCACAGACCCAGAACACTGAGGACAGTCACAGGCAGCCCAAATAGATTTTTTTCCCCAAATGTATTTGCAAAGGCCCACTGCCTATATTCAATCAATAATCAATATGTCTTCTGTCCCTGCCTAAGCGCTTCTGGCCCTGGAGTATGTCAAAGAACTGCAGTGTGTTGCACTGTGGACTGCAATACAGCGGTGATTTCACAGCCCAGACAGAGCCAGGAAATAATTTTGCGCAAGCCTGCTGTAACACTTAGCTGGCTGCGTATGAATTAGGAGGACTACTACACCCAGCACAGACCCAGAACACTGAGGACAGTCACAGGCAGCCCAAATAGATTTTTTTCCCCAAATGTTTTTGCAAAGGCCCACTGCCTATATTCAATAAATATGTCTTCTGTCCCTGCCTCACAATATATGTGTTCTGTCCCTGCCTCACAATATATGTCTTCTGTCCCTGCCTAACCACCACTTCTGGCCCTGGAGTATTACTGCAGGGCGCAATGCTCTGCACGGCCGGTATACAAAAAAAAAAAAGTGCAACACTGCAAAAAGCAGCCTCCACAGTACTGCACACTGTTAGATGTGGCCCTAAGAAGGACAGTTAGGGTTCTTGAAGCCAAAAATACTCCTAACACTCTCCCTATAGCAGCTCCGGCACCAACAGCACTTTCCCTCCTCTATGTCAGAACAAATCTGTGGCGAGCCGCGGGAGGGGCCGATTTTTATACTCGGGTGACACCTGATCTCGCCAGCCACTCACTGCAGGGGGGTGGTATAGGGCTTGAACGTCGCAGGGGGAAGTTGTAATGCCTTCCCTGTCTTTCTATTGGCCAGAAAAGCGTGCTAACGTCTCAGAGATGAAAGTGAAAGTAACTCGAACATCGCGTGGTACTCGTCACGAGTAACGAGCATCTCGAACACGCTAATACTCGAACGAGTATCAAGCTCGGACGAGTACGTTCGCTCATCTCTAATCGTTGGCCTTGTCCCTATAAATTTCTCCAGATTCTCTGAATCTTTTGATGCTATTATGTACTGTAGATGGTGGGATATTCAAAGTCTTTGCAATTTTATGTTGAGAAACATTTTTCTGAAATTGTTCCACAATATTTAGATGCAGTTTTTCACAGATTGGTGAACCTCTGACCATCTTTGCTTTTAAGAGACTCTGCGTCTCTAATATGCTCTTTTTATACAGTCATTTGACTTAGTAGAAAATTGACCCTCCAGCTGTTTTTCATTACTACCACTTTCTTTTCCAGCCTTCTGTTATTCCTCTCCAAACTTTTTTGAGATTTGTTGCTGCCAACAATTTCCTAATGAGTGTTTTTTTTTAATGAAATAGAAAAATATTTCACTTTCTGATATGTGTCCTATGCTCTACTGTGAATAAAATATGGCTATAGGAGATTTCCAAATCATTGCATTATTATTATTTTTTCTTTACACATTAATATTTTACACGTCCCAAATTGTTTAGAATTGTGGCTGTATATATTGTGGCAAGGCTATATACAAAATGGCCTGCAGAGGGCTGTAACTAGGCCTTCTGTGTATTGAATGTGTGCTAATAGGCAGGGACAGCTGTGTGGGTGTGTCTGGAGGTACTAAAATCTTCAGAAACAATCAGTTCCTCACTGCAAGCTGAAACAGAGCTGCTGCTCAAAGCCGTGCCATGCCAGGCTCTGAGAGAGAGAGCAGGAGCAACACACCTGTGCTTCGTCAGGCTCCCTACTCTCCCGATATGGCTCCATGTGACTTCTGGCTTTTCCCCAAGCTAAAAATGCCCCTAAAAGAACCAGATTTCAGTCTAGAGAAGGCATCATGCAGTATGCAATTGAGCAGCTGCGCGCCATCTCAAAAGAGGTGTTTCAGCACTGCTTCCAACAGTGGCAGAAGCATTGGAAGAAGTATGTGGCTGCCCAAGGGGACTACTTTGAAGGAGATTAGTGTACGATTGTTGAATCTGAATACAAATATTTTTATGAACAAAGGTTGGAAGCTGTTTGAACACAGCTCGTGTGCATATTTATAATATATATAGGCAAGTTGGGATTACACGCCTATTGGATCGGCACACATGTGTAAAGGCTCAAGAGACTTGCAGATTCTTTAGGCTCTGGCGCCTGCCAGTATTTCACATACAGCAGTCACTGATACATACAGTTCCTTAGGGTCGGCAACCAACAGGATCTCGTCACTATCCCTCACCCGGGGCGTCTAAAGGGCGTCTTTCGCTGTCAGACTGTTGTGACGAGCCCAGACTGGTCCTCACGGACCTCAGTCTCCAGATGCCTAATGACTGCTGCACAGCCTCTCTCTCTGGCTGGCAGCCAACGTCTCTCTGAGTCCGGCTGCACACGACAGGGTCGGACTCCACATGTAGGAGTTTGCAGCGGAATCAGACTATGAACCCGGCCTGTGACCCCACGTACCTTCTTTCTTCTGTACAGATGTTTTAAAAATCTTCGTTTTTCCCACGCCATTGCTAGCAATGATGTGGGTACCCGCGACCTATCCATAATGTCAATTGCAGATGGGCTGCGGGTTGGACAGCTTCCATTGACTTCTGTAGAAGCTGTCTGTGCAGCTTCTGCTAAAAAATAGAATATTGCTGTGATTTTTAAATCAGCTCGCGGAAATCAAAATCGTTATCTGCTCATGTGAGTGCATATGCGAATGTCCTATTCTTTCAATGTGTACAGACTGTTGTGGATCGTCCGCACGAATGCCGATTGTGAATTCCACAATTCAAATTCAGTCGTGTGCCACCGGCTTGATTGTGGCAAGAAGTGAGGTGTTTTCCCTAATCTAAGGTACCAGAATGCCTGTTTGCAGCCACCTACAGGCCATACTGTGTATTGTACTCCTACAATATATATATTGGGAATGCAATACCAGGGTTGGCCATGAGTCTAACAGGTGAGGATGCCCCCTAGAGTGACACCTTGGATGGGTATGAGTTATGGATATTTGATACAGCTGTGTTAAGGCATCAGGCCTTGTAAGTGAGGATACGAGATCTTGTATAGTTAGTAGCCAAACAGCTAGGTTTTGTGTTGAAGGCATGTACACTGTAACATACATAGTATGTAAGGCCGAATAAGACATATGTTCATCCATATTCCTAAAACAACAGTATGAAGACTCCTGTGTGTTGATGCAAATAAACACTGAAAAGCCAATTTTACTAATATTCTGGTCTTGCCGTGACTTCCTGGTGTGCAGCCAACCATCTGGTAGAGGAATGATGGTGGTTTAGTGGGCTAATAACCTCGAAGTTACAACTGTAAACACAAATACATAGCCTAAATATATTTGTGTACTGTGTATGTTCACATGGCAGAATTTGATGTGCATTGTTTCGCATGGATTCTGCCTCTAAAAAGATGGTAGAAATCTGTGTCTGAGCAGTGTATTTCAGCTGCACATTTAATCACAAATTTAGCCCTTGTGCATGGGCAAAATCCAATTGCGGAATTTCCTATGTGGATCGATATGAATGACATTTCAAATCCCCGGTGGAAAATCCAGATTCCCATTCAAAAGAATGGGGCATGGATTTTGGCGTATGAATGCAACACCCCAGAGGGGTGACCCTGGGCACCTGGCTAATGTGAAGAGCTAGGAGGGTTAAGTGCTGATGTGCATGGTGGCACTTACCAGGCTCTGGTCCTGGAGGGATGACATTCTGCCAAGGCCTGTGTAGATTACAAGCCAGGTTTCGACACTCCTTTGACTGGGAGTGCCAATAATGGGGATGAGGGGGGTTGTAGTAGATATCACTCATGACGCCACCATTCCCACACACCATTATTCTATGCTACGGAGTAATAAACACAGAGACTTATGTATAGTACCTCTGGTCCTTAGGAACGGTTAAGGCCCGTTATAACTTTTACTTGAAATATTCTTGAACAACAGGCTATAGCTCAGAGGTTGGGAGATACACAAGATGAATACAGTTCTACAATCCACGTTATCTGTATTACCGGGTCGTGGATTGGGAGCACTCCAGAGGAGGAAGGGGGGTAGGGGTCACTCCACACACACTCTGGCAGACAATTTCTCCAGAAAAAGCCTTAGCCTAGATACACCCCACACAGCATACACGTGGGTGTCACAATCAAGTACCTCTGTGCGGTGATCCTAGAGTTGGACAGCCACACAAAAAAACGCCTGTATTGTGAACAGGTACCTGTTTTTTAGGAAGTTGGGAGTTGCTCCCTCTCTCTATTGCTGGGACACACTCCTCACATCCACACTCCAAACACTACGGGATGTCGCTCTTCCTCTTCCATCTTTACCTACATGGAAGCTAAAGGTGCTTCCATGCAGCTCTGTGTTAGCACTCTCTCCTCCTGAAGATGGACTCCTTTCCCGACTTTAAAGGAATAACCTCTACATCAAGTTAGAGAAATGTGAGTTCGAACAGACCCAAATACAATTTCTGGGATACATTATCTCTCCAGAGGGCTTAAATATGGATTCCAGCAAGATTAAAGCCGTCCTGGATTGGCCTATTCCAAAAAATTTGAAGGACATACAATGCCTAATTGGTTTTGCGAATTTCAACTGAAAATTAATTAAGGACTGCTTAAAAGTCATCTCTCCCATCACTTCCCTCACAAAGAAAGTGCACACGTTTTCCTGGTTTTTAGAGGCACAAACCGCCTTTGAGAAACTAAAGACTCTTTTTACTTCAGCACCAATACTGATCCACCCAAACTCAGAGTTGTCTTTTGTCGTGGAGGTGGACGCCTCCAACTCCGCAGTAGGGGCCATTCTGTCATAGCGAATGGGAGATAAGATGCAACTACTCCCTCGCGCATTTCTATCCTGAATGTTATCACCCGCAGAGAAAACCTACAATGTTGGGAACATGGAGCTTCTGGCCATCAAAGTGGCTTTCACTGAGTAAAGACTACTGACCATAAAAATTTAGAGTTCCTCCGCACTGCCAAGAGGTTATCTGGGTGACAAGCACGATGGGCCGCCTTCTTCTCATGGTTTAATTTCATTATGTCCTACCGGTTCCAAGAAATGGCAAGGCAGATGCATTGTCCAGAATATGTGCAGAGTCTAAAAAGAGGGCAAATACAGACACAATTCTGTCCACAAAAATTTAGGGGTGCATCTTACACTCTGAAGACCTCCTAACAAAGCTTAAGCGAGTGTTAGTGCAAACCCATATTTGCTATACGATATGCTATTGGGGGTGCAAATTCTTAGTTTGTTAGAAGTAAGCTGAGCTCAGGAGACTAACATTAAATCACACAGGATGGGATGGGATCCAAAATAATCTGTTTATTCAGTGACAAACGACAGGTTTTATAGGGTTACATGTTCAATTCCAATAATTCAAATCTATTATAATACATTTGTTACGATTGGTCAAAGAAATATGAACAAAATATAAATATACATGATAAGGGATTTAACATCTAAAATGCCAACCAAACGCACGCAGGCGCAAAGTTCACCATACACAACTAACTTCTTGGAACAATAAATCTAAACAATAAGAGAATGTTTAGTAAAATATGTGAACAGCTAGGAACATGTCAGTTTGACCTGCCGGACAGTCTAAAGCCCATATAGCTATCTTCTGGAATAAAAGCCTTAGTGATTCACTCAAGGTTTATTATAAAACCATTTAATATCCATAAATCCTCCAGAAAGAGGACAAGTGAATACAGTGAAAAAAGACACAGAAGATGGCTACAGGCTTACAAAATGGCTACGCATAAGATAGAACATGGAGTCATATCCATTTCACTAACAGTTCCCCTTTTGCGGCCAGTTCATCATGCTACCCAACTCCTCCCACATATCGTCATGACATGACCTCTTCCCTCATCCCAAAAACTTGAGCTGAATGTCTTGCCTTACCTAACCAGAAATATGGAGGTTCCTAGGAACCATCCTTAATCCTCTGATTACACCCACATAGGGTGGTCCCAGTTCGTCCCTAAGGCCTCTATTTTAAACCTGGGTCTGACAGCAGAGAATTCATGTCTGTCGCATACTGGGATAAATGATGAAGCATGATGCAACCATTTAGTCGTATCTGAGTTGGATTTCACCTAAACAAAATCATATTTTTCTTTTTAACAAACATAAGTTACAAATCTGTGTATTAACGGACCCGTGAACCAATTATTGTACAAATACTAGATCATGTATGTACTGAATGCAGCAACTAAGGAATATACAAGTTTACCACTATACTACAAAGTATGCAGAAAAACAAGCAAAAACCCAAATATACACTGAACCAGTAACTGGGAAGTCGCTCAAACTATCTGTTAGGTTGAAATAACAAATACCGCATAATTTCTTACATCTATGATCAAATAACATCAATTGTAGTTCTGTTCTGTAGAATAGCATCCTAAGTACCTTGTACATCCACCAGTAATAAGTCGAAGATCTATAAGGTAGCATTAAGTGTTCTTGCTAAAACACATGATATACCATTTATTACACTGTGTAACAAGATTTTGTTTAAGTGGATTTTTTAGTTTGTTTCTGATTCATTAGGTCACCAAACCATGAAAACATCCAAAATGTTATCTGTGAAATCATTTTTAGAGTCAGGCGATCGACTTTTCAAAATTTGAGAAAATTCCTTAATTTTCTCAGTTCAAATTCCATTGCAGTATTGTATAAAAATATTTACTGACCATAAAATTGCTGAAACTTTCCTGAATATGTAAAATATGCATCAGTGAATGAAAAATCCCTTGAGGGTACTCAAATGTCATTAAACACATAATAGTAACCTCTAAAAGTGCAGTTTTCCTACTCTTCCTCTTGTGGGTTAGGTCACTTTCTCTAATTATTCCCCAGATATAGTCACGAAGCATTTGCTCATTATACTGTCATTGGTACCTCCTTTCAAACTTTTTAATGTCTTGGTGGAATCTTTCCCCCTGTTCCTCTGAATATGCGCCCATGTGTGACTTGAACATTTCTAGATGTGAGTGGAGAACATGCAACTTGAGTGACATTCTGCATCCCATCTTGTGGTAGTTGTTAGGAAGATTCTGAACCACATTTTTGTAATTCTTCACCTTGTGATTGCCCCAAAAACCATCTACAACATTAATAAAGCTCTTCAATGCTTTCCTTTCAAATGGTAGCAGCTTCTTCACGAATTCGTCATCATGCATTAATTTCCTCACCCGTGGGCCCACAAAAAATTCCACCTCTGATCTTCGCTTCTGAAAGTTGTGGAAAAGCAGGCTTTAGGTATTGGAAAGCTTCAGAATTAGGGTCTAATGCTTTGCCCAATTGTTTAATGAGCCCCAGTTTTATGTGAAGAGGAGGCATTAATATTTTCTCCTGCTTCACAAGCCACTCAACAGTTTCATAGTGCCTGGCAGTATCCCTACTATGCCATAAACATAGTACATAGCATGTAAGGCCGAATGAAGACAATGTCCATCTAGTTCAGCCTGTTTATCCTCCTATGTTGTTATCCAGAGGAAGGCAAAAAAAAAAACAAGAGGCAGGAGCCAATTAGCCCTTTTGGGGGAAAATTCCTTCCCGACTCCCTAATGGCAATAAGACTAATCCCTGGATCAACCTCTAATAGTTCCTACCTGCCTGTATACCCGGATTAACAATTAACCTAAGATTTATATCCTGTAATATCCTTCCCCTCCAGAAAGACATCAAGTCCCCTTTTAAACTCCTCTATGGATTTTGCCATCACCACATCCTCAGGCAGAGCATTTGACAGTCTCACTGCTCTTACAGTAAAGAACCCTTTTCTGTGTTGGCGATGAAACCTGCTTTCTTGTAGACGTAGTGGATGCCCTCTCGTTACTGTCGCAGATCTGGGTATAAACAGATCATGGTTGAGATCCCTGTATTGTCCCCTCATGTATTTATACATAGTTATTTGATCACCCCTTAGCCGTTTTCAAGGGTAAATCATCCCAATTTGGATAGCCTCTCTGGGTATTCCAGTCCCTTCATTCCATGTATTAGTTTAGTTGCCCTTCTTTGAACCCCCTCAAGCACTGTAACTTCTTTCCTGAACACTGGTAACCAGAACTGTATGCAGTATTCCATGTGAGGCCTGACAAGTGCCTTATATAGTGGGAGGATAATGTTCTCTTCCCTCGTCCCTATACCTCTTTTAATGCACCCCAAGACTCTTTTAGCTTTTGCAGCAGCTGACTGGCATTGGTTACTCCAGTTTAATCTACAATCCACTAGTACCCCCAGGTCTTTTTCCATATCACTTTTCCATAGCAGTACCCTATTTAGTGTATATTGCTGACTACCGTTTCTCCTGCCCATGTGCATAACCTTACATTTATCAACATTGAACTTCATTTGCCATTTTTCTGCCCAAGCCCTTAGCTTATGTAGGTCCGTTTGTAGCCATACTCTGTCCCCAATTGCATTGATTATATTGTATAATTTTGTGTCATCTGCAAATATTGATATTTTACTGTGCAATCCCTCTATCAGGTCGTTAAATATGTTGAACAGAATGGGGCCTAATACTGAACCCTGTGGCACTCCGCTAGCAATCGTTGCCCAATAAGAGTATGAACCATTTATTCCCACCCTCTGCTTTCTATCATTGAGCCAATTCATTACCCAGATACACACGTTTTCACCCAGTCCGAGCTTTCTTATTTTATATATCAGCCTATTATGCGGCACGGTGTCAAATGCTTTCGAGAAATCCAGATATATAGGAGATCAATAGACTCTCCCAGGTCCAGCCTAGAGCTTACTTCCTCAGATTGGTCTGACATGATCGACCCTTCATGAACCCATGCTGGTGAGGAGTTATTCCGTTGTTCTCCTTAAGGTATTCTTCGATGGGGTCTCTCAGTAACCCCTCGAATATTTTTCCAGTTACTGAAGTGAGACTTACCGGCCTGTAGTTACCAGGCTCTCTTTTGGACCCCTTTTTGTAAATTGGAACCACATTGGCAATGCACCGATCCAATGGTACAACCCCGGTCTTGATAGTATCCACAAATATTAGATATAGCAGCCTAGCTATCACATCACTTAGTTCCCTTAGTACCCTTGGGTGTATTCCATCTGGGCCTGGCGAGTTATTGATTTTATTCTTCTTTAAACTGCTTCACACATCCTCTTGCGTTAGGTATGAGATATTTTGTGAGGGGTTCATTTTATTCCGCTGCATCTCATATGGCATTTCCTTTTCGTTTGTGAATACGCTTGAAAAGAAACTATTTAATAGGTTTGCCTTCCCTCCGTCATCTTCAATGATTTCTCCTGCATTATTTGTTAAAGGGCCAGTGCTCTCAGTGCAAATCCTTTTGCTGCTAATATAGTTGAAAAATAGTTTCAGGTTAGTCTTTCAGCCTCCTCCTTAGCAATTTCGATCTTATCTTTGCATATTTTGTTTTTTTTCCCTATACGATTTTACCGCTGTCTTCTTGCTTTAGCAGTTTGGACGCCTTCTTCATTTATTGCCCCTCTTATCGTCTTGTCGAGCCACATTGGTTTCCTTTTACTTGAAGTTCTTTTATTTTTAAAGGGAATGAACTGCTCACATGAGGTGATTAGGATCCTTTTGAACTTTTCCCATTTGTCCTCTGTACTGATATTTTTGAAGATGTTGTCCCAATTAATGTTACCGATAGTAGTTCTGAGCTGTTCAAATTTTGCTTTACTAAAGTTTAGTTTATTTGTCGCTCCCTGATAAGGCTCCTTATTGAATGACAGCTGGAAGTTGATTATATTGTGGTCACTGTTCCCCAAGTGCCCCTCGACCTGTACCCCCTTTATTCGGTCTGGTTTGTTAGTTAGTACTAAATTCAGAATGGCCCTCCCTCTTGTTGGTTCCAGCACAAGTTGGGTAAGGTAGTTATCTTTAATTGTTCTCAAGAACTTATCACCCCTATGAGATTTGCAGGTTTCGTTTTCTGATATTATATCCGGATAATTAAAGTCCCTCATGATAATTACTTCGTTGCGGTTTGACACCTCTTCTATCTGCCTTAATAGTAAGGTTTCAGTTTCTTCTGTTGCTTTTGGTGGCCTATAGAAAACCCCTATAAGGATTTTGTTATTTTTTTCTCCCTGTATTTCTACCCACAGAGATTCCACGTGTTCATCTCCTGCACCTATATCTTCCCGTAGCCTTGGCAATAATTACGATTTAACGTACAGACAAACCCCTCCCCCTTTCTGGTTTTCACGGTCTCTTCTGAAGAGGTTGTAACCCTGTAAATTCACCACCCAATCGCACTCATCATCAAGCCATGTTTCCGTTATTCCGACTATATCATAGTTTTCATCAATCATTTTCACTTCAAGCTCACACACTTTACCGATAAGACTTCTTGCATTCGTGGTCATACAATTTATACAGTTTTTTTTGTTCTTTAAATTAATTTTGTTACTAATGGTACTATTGGATGATCTGTCAGTTCCAACTGTACTAACCCCATCCCCTGCTCGACCCCCATTCCCATTGCTTAGACCCAGGTTGCTAGCTACGCTGACTACCCCCTTATTTCTCTTTTTGCCCTCCCCCCAGTCCCTAGTTTAAACACTCCTCTAGCCTTCTAGCCATCTTCTCCCCCAGCACAGCTGCACCCTCCCCATTAAGATGCAGCCCGTTCCTACGGTAGAGCCTGTAGCCGACAGCAAAGTCAGCCCAGTTCTCCAGGAACCCAAATCGCTCCTTCTTACACCAACTCCGGAGCCACTTGTTTACCCCCCTAAGATCCTGCTGCCTTTCTAGTGTGGCCGTAGGTGCAGGTAGTATTTCCGAGAAAACTACCCTGGAGGTCCTCACCCTAAGCTTGGATCCTTGGTCCCTAAAATCATTTTTGAGGGCCCTCCATTGACCTCTAATTTGTTCATTGGTGCCAACGTGCACCATGACCGCTGGATCCTCACCAGCCCCTCCCAGTAATCTGTCAATTCGATCCGCGATGTGTCGAACTCGAGCGCCAGGAAGACAACATACAGTTCGATGATCCTGGTCTTAGATTGCCCTATCTGTCCCCCTTATAATTGAGTCCCCCACCACTAGGACCAGTCTAGCGTGCCCTGCACTCCCTGTCCCCATCTCACTGGAGCAGTCATCTCCCTGGCGTTCAGAGGGCATGTCATGCTGCAGCGGTGCTGGCTCTGTAATGGCATCCCCCTCATCTGCCAAACGTTGCAGAGTTGTTGGGTTGTGCCAGTTCAGGACTAGCTTTCCTGGCTCTCTTCCCTCTACCCCTTCTTCTATCTGTCACCCAGCTTACTGCCTGCTCCCCCTGCTCTTCTGTACTACCATCCGCCCTCGCCTCTACCCCAGTGAGTGTCTGCTCAGTGAGCACCAAACTTCTTTCCATGATGTCAATGGCTCTCAGTGTTGCAAGTTGCCCATTTAGATCCAGGATTTTGGCTTCTAAATGTGCTACGTGCACGCATCTTGCGCAACAGTATACACCCTCGATCGGCTGATCAAGGACCGCATACATTGCACAAGTAGCACACTGGATGACATTGCCAGGCATGGAGCTCATCCTAAAGGGGATCTACAATTTACTTGTGGAAGTAGTGAAGATAGACTTGCTCACACTCCGCTCACATGCTGCCTTTGTATATCCACCTTACAATCCCAACAAGAATGTGATCATTTTGAAGTCACCTATAACATCCTATTGATGATCCTTGTACTATAACACCTGTAGGATGTATTGGACATTTTTATAGTCTTCTTTGAGATGCGCTGAGTGAGCAATTGGGATAGAGGGATATTTATTGCTATTATGAAGGAGATGTATAGTATAAAAATAAAAACTTATCCCGCGCCTTAGCTGGAGACTAATATTTTTTTATTTTTAAAAGATAAAATAAACAACGCGTTTCGACACTGCAAGTGTCTTTTTCAAGTTTCAAGATAAACTTGAAAGACACTTGCAGTGTCGAAACGCGTTGTTTATTTTATGCTTTAAAAATAAAAAAAGATTAGTCTCCAGCTAAGGCGCGGGATAAGTTTTTATTTTTATACTATACATCGTTTTACCCGATCGTGCCTGCAAGCACGATCATAGGAAATCCCCGGACGCCGCTCCAGAACAAAGGACGTATGGAGAAGCAAGAGACTGACTGAAGGCTAACGTGGACAACAGGTGCAGAAGGGTTAACGCCTTCCCCACCGGATTAACCCTTCTAGCACCGGGTAAGTCCACTTTTTACTTTGCAATAAGTATTATTTAATCTTAATTGCATGAGAGGCGCATTTCAAAACTGTATTCTTCATTATGAAGGAGAACTGCTTTTAAACATTTGCTAGAACTGTAAAGAGTCGCCAGTCCTTTGGATTATAAGGAAATCCAATTTTACAAAAAAGCTCCTCACATTGTGGCAGTAGCACAGTTGATCTTTAAGAATAAACCACTGGGAGAATGTTTGATGACGTTTTCGTTGCTTTAAGCCCTTTTAGACACAAAGATTTTCGCTCAAAAATCGCTCAAAGCCATCTTTTGAGCGATAATCGTTATGTCTAACTGCACTGACATCGTGCAGTTTTCGTTAAGCTGTCGCTGATCTTTTAGCATGCTGAAAGATCAGCGATCAGTTATCAGGAATTCACAGCGGGAACAGCTGGATGCAGAAGAGAAGCGGGGACACCCTGCTTGTCTTCTGCATCCTCCGCTTGAAGCGCCCAGCTGTATAACACCTGGGCGCTCCGAGCAGAGAACAGCTGGATGCAGAAGGCTAGTGGGGACACCCCGCTTGTCTTCTGCATCTTCCGCTCGAAGCGCAAGGTGATCGCTCAACGTTTAAGCGATCACCTTGCACTGTAAAAAGAACACAACGATTATCGCTCAAAAGATTTTTGCTGTGATAATCGTTATGTCTAAACAAGCCTTTAGGGGGCGTGGCCTAACCAGCGGAGTGTACAGACGCTCTGTCCCGGGGCTCCTAAGCCATAGAAGTTTGGCTGCATCTTTTGGCATCTTCAAGCCTGCAGACGTCTGGTACATAACCACCATCAACATCCCCGCAGGGTGAGGAACAGTTTGAGTGGCGTCTCAACTTAATCGGCCGTACTGGAAGTTCGGGGCCTAGCAGCCAACACAAAGCCGCGGACTAAATTTTCGGGCAGGAGGGAGGAGCGGAGCGCGGAGGTACCTGCACGCGCACTGGAAACAGCTAAAAGAGGTAGCGGACATACCCTGGAGCTTACTCGGTCAGCGGCGGTGGTCGAGGGGGCAGAGAGCGGTCCCCTGGACACCCGGCGGCAGAGCACTGATTCCTGGATGGGCACGTGAGCGGGAGCAGTAGCGCTCGGAGAAGAAGCCAGCCAGAACTCCAGCGCAGTCAGTGAGTAGCGGAACATCCGCTGATCCCAACCCCGCTATAAAGATAACCGGAGTGGTGATCCGAAGCCTCCATCTCGCCCCCCCCCCCCCCCCTCTCCACCATCTCTCTCTGCCCCCCCCCCCCCTCTATGAGCCAGCAATTCCCGCTCAGCATCGCCACCATCTTCCTCACCCCCCCCCCCCCCCCCTCCCTCTGGCCTCTCTGACTGCATGAATAGAGGCTTATGGATCAACCTAAAGCCAACTACTGACCAGAGCGCTTTACACAGCCTGCTGTAGGTTGAACAGAGGACTTTAAAAGAGCGTAGCTCTAATTTTTTCAGAACTGGAATCTACAGCTCTAACTTGAAATAATTTTTTAGGACCCTCATACACAGAGTCAGACCTTACTAATTTTTTTGGGTACAACCAACCGCCCACGGGCAGCAAGTTGACCGTATGGATGGCTGAATGAAAGAAAACCGTGTGGAGGAGAGCACCCGATGGAACACAAGGGGATAAAAACCTCAGGGTCCTACACACTAAGTCTCAGTAAATATCTAGCTACCATCTTACTTGTATTAGTAGCAGCACAACATGGTGAAGGGCAACAGAGAGCGCCAAACACTCCTAGAAGACAAAAAAATCAAGCGGACATGCAAAAATTTCTAAAGAAAAAGAGCTCACAATCACCAGGCTCTATCTCAAGACTGCAGTCATCACAAAACATAATAGACCAAGAGCCCCAGGACTCAGAGCTAGAAAGCGAGATTGATGAGGAGGAAAGCGTCCTGGGAGCTCACATTTCTAAATCATTTCCACAGAAAGCCCTTCTCAAGGTCACTCAACCAATAATGACTGAACTAGCCGACATTAAATCTGAGCTACAACACATTGGCCCCAGAGTAGAAGATCTAGAAGGGTCATGTTCTGCAATCATCAAACATGCAAAAGCTTCCTCCCAAGTGGTAGAAGCCCACCGCTCATACCTGGACCGTGCTCTCACCTTGATAGAAGACCGAGAAAATAGAAGCTGACGATGCAATATACGGATTAAAGGCCTTCCTGAATCCTGGGCTGCGGAGTCACTACGTAAAGTTGCAAGTGAATTATTTACAGGTCTGTTGGGAGAGGAGAGGTCCACACGAATCCAGATAGAGCGAATTCATAGAGCAATTAGATCCAAACCCAAAGCAGAGGACCCGCCAAGAGATGTAATCTGTGGCTTACTCTCCTACACGGATACAAATGCAATACTAAACGCTTGAAGATCACACCAACCGCTTAAATACAGTGACTCTCAAAACCAACTTTTCCAAGACATTGCACCCTCTACGTTGGCGAGAAGACGGATACTGAGACCTCTTCTAGAAGTTCTGAGAAAAAACGAAATCCAATACTCCTGGTTATTCCCTTTCGGTCTGGCGATAAACATACCCGGCCGCAGGATCACAGTCAGGACCCCAGAGGACCTCGAATTGGTGTGGAAACATCTGGACATAGAACCAATTGAAATACCCTCTTGGATGCCCACACAGTATGACCTAACTAACCCTCCACTACCAGAGGGGGATTCTTGGAAAACAATCCCCAAGTTCAAATCCCGTAAGGGTAAGAAATATCCTGCTAAACATTCTTTTTAAGACATTAAGAGAGGCCCACTTCAAATTGTGATTGACACGGGGGAGAGCGACGCACATGGACACATGGGGGGGAGCACGGACTCTGGACTCTATGAACTTCCACCAGGAAATATGACGAGCCTTTGAGCTGCGGCACTAGGGTTATGGACGCCCCGCCTGTGCCTCCTGATTTAGCAGAAGATTTCCTTAAACTAAAGGAGGTGTCGGCCCCTTCTTGCTCTCCCACCACCGCATCGACCCGCGTCGGTTGCCAGGGCACCCTAATGAGGGAGGAGTGGACGGAGGGTTACCGCAAATGGATTGGAAGTTGCTGCAGGTGTCACGTGGGGACGCGGGACGGTGATGTGTTTTTGTCTCCCCTTTGCGTCTCGTGTGGCCGTGAGTCGGGGCAACGTAGTTTGGGCGGGGCTGCGTGTGGGGCATTATAAGGCTCCTGGGGTCGTACGGGGGTCTACCTCCTGGGGCCCTCTGCCCGACGGGTCGCCCTTAGACTATATGGAAGTACAGCTCATGTATAAATAAGCATTTAACGTTGATTGTGGGAGGGATGGGGCGAGTGGGAGGGCATAGCACCTGTTGTTTCTCAGTTTTTTTGTGTGCCTGTCTCGCCTTTCTCTCACCTCTCTCTCTCCTACTTCCTGGCTCTCTCCCCCCCCCCCCCCTCTATCTCCCTTCCCTCAGGTGGAGCGCGCTGGCTCTTTAGGTGTGACACTAAACACACACCCCGGATGAAAAGACGCTCCAGATGGTACAAATTCTGTCAGAAGGGATACACGTCTACATACCATCAGAAAGAACATCACATGTGAGTGAGACCTCTACACACACAACAGAAACATTGCCTCCCTGACGGGAGGTAACCCACTGATGAGAAAGACACCGACAACAAAGATCCACCCTGTGGTGTTGTCGGGGTGCTTCTGATCCACATGGCATCATTTAAACAGTTGATTACTAAGTTGACCAGCTATTTGGTACTGGTCAAGAAGTTCAAGTTAAAGACCCACCACCTTTTGTATTTTCCTCTTCCCACCCCCCCCCCCCACCCCCCCACACACCTCACTCTTGGTTCCTTGGAAACTAAGAATCCTTTAATATGCCAACCAGACATTCCACCTCTCCTTATACTCCCTACTTCACCCCAAACAGCAAACTCCGCCAGCAGACTACCACACTACCTCAAACAGAAAAAACAACTGTCTCCTCCTTCAACATAAAAGGCTTAAACTCGCCAAACAAACGACATTACGTATTCTGGTTATTAAGGAAAAGTAAAACCAAAATAGCATTCTTACAAGAAACACATTTTAAAAGCAACAAAATCCCTACTCTACCGAGAAACTATTTCGCACAATGGTTCCACAGCTGTAACCCCACAAGCATCAAAAGGAGTGTCCATAGCTATCCACAAAGACCTACCCTTCCAAATCGTACAACAACACGCAGACAATGAGGACCGTTTTATTTTTGCTAAAGGCACAATAAACGGAATACACTATACTCTAGCTAATATTTATGCTCCTAATACAAACCAAACCAAAAGGTTAATAGATTCATTTCTCAGGTTGAAATCCTTCGCGGTCGGGTATATAATTTTAGGCGGGGATTTCAACATCACCTTAAACCCACTCCTCGACTCGTCGAGAGGGAGGTCCCAGGTCTCGCAGAGAGCTCTAAAAAGGATCCACTCATCCCTACAGGAAATGAATCTGATTGATTCATGGAGGTACAAACACCCAACGAAAAAAGATTACACCTTCTATTCACAAGTTCTCACCTCATACCAGAGACTCGACTACATATTTATTTCAGCAAGATTACTAAATATGATTCATCACTCACAAATCGACAGTATTACAATTTCTGACCATGCCCCAATACACACCAGAATTAACATCCTGCCAAATAGTATGGGCGAATGGAGACGGCACCTGAATGAATCGATACTAAGGAGACGAGGAATCTAAACAAGAGTTAACTAAAGGTCTAACAGAATTTTATTGAAATTAATTCAAAAGATAACACAAATTTTCCCATCATATGGGAAACACACAAAGCTTATGTTAGAGGTCTGCTCATCTCTTTAGGATCAAACCGCAAGAAACAAAAACAAAAGAAAATCGATGATATACTAACAAAAATAGCATCTCTAGAACAGAAAAGAAAACTCTCAACAGTAGAAAAAGTTCAGACTGAACTTAATTCCCTTAGAGACCAACTAAAGTCTCTACTAGATGGAAAGTTCTCCAGAACATACATGACTTACAAACAAAAGATCTACGCACATGGGGACAAAGGTGGAAAACTAATGTCATCACTCATAAAAAAGGTGAGAGAAAAGACCCACATAAAAGAAATTAAGAAAGAAACAGGGGGAAAAACCCACATCAACTCAGGCTATAGCTGCAGAATTCCAATCATACTACACCAGACTATACAACATAGATGAGGAAAAACCACAAACGGAATTAAAAGAGAAATACAACAAAATGGATAATTTCCTAGAAAAACTGACACTCCCCTCACTCAGCCTGGAAGAAGCCACTGAATTATTAGCTCTCGTAAGCCAGGATGAACTTTCAGAGCTCATAAACAGCTTCCCCAGCGGTAAAAGCCCAGGACCCGACAGTCTGACAATAGGCTACTACAAAACCCTACAACAGACAATATTACCTCACCTTAGACTTACACTAAATGCAGTTCTGAAGGGAGCTCCACTCCCTAAACAATCGCAAGAAGCACATATCATCTTAATACAAAAAGAGAGTAAAGATCCTACCCAATGCAATAATTATAGACCGATCTCACTAGTAAACTTGGATATAAAACTCTGGGCCAAACTATTAGCATGCCGCATAGGTAAAATTATCCCCAAACTAATAATGGATGAACAGACAGGATTCCTAAAGGGCAGGGAAGGTAAAGACAATTCTGCAATACTCTTGCATTCCATTTATCACGCCAAAAAAAGAACATCCCTCTAATTTTCTTAGGAATAGACGCTGAAAAAGCTTTTGACCGGGTCGACTGGACATTCATGAGAGCAGCTCTACACAAATGTAATTTCTCCCCACAATTAATAGAAGCTATCTTCTCTTTATACGCAAAGCCATATGCAAGATTAAAAGTAAATGATATCCTGTCTCAACCATTCAATATAACGAATGGTACCCGCCAGGGCTGCCCGCTCTCCCCTACATTATTTATCCTCACATTAGAAATTCTGCTACAAGCTATTAGACAAAGCCCAGAGATACAGGGACTTGAGATAGGAGGAGAATGCATCCAATCAGCAGCATTCGCAGACGATGTACTCTTCTTAATCACGAATCCTCTACAAGGCCTGGCTAGCTTAAATCGACTATTGGACCTATATGGCAGCTTCTCCAACTTAAAAGTGAATAAAAACAAATCAGTAATACTTAATATATCTTTACCCCTACATAGAGCAGCGGAGACCAAGAAATTTTCCCCATACGTCTGGTCAGAACACAACATAGACTACCTGGGCATCAAAATAACAAATAATCTTACAAAACTTTTTGAGACCAATCTAGTGCCTTTACTGACAGAAACAGCATCTCTCCTCTCGGCTTACAATCTCCCCATCATATCCTGGTTCGGAAGGAAAAACCTCATTAAAACATACATACTTCCCAAGATCCTCAATAAATTACAGATGTTACCGATACACATACCAAAATCCTTCTTCAGAAAAATAAGCACACTTATCTCGTGCTTTTTCTGGAAATGCAAACGTCCCAGGCTAGCTTACACATTGATGTCCAAGAGAAGACAATCTGGGGGTGTAGGACTCCCTAACAGCTTAGAATACTACAAGGCAATCAATCTGAATAGATGGTTAGAATTAACGTCTCCGATAAAAAATAACAAATTGAGAAAAATTGCACAACTGTCCCATGGAAAAAATTTTCTTAAAGATATGTTGCTCCCTAGTCTAAAAACTTATCGATCTGGACGGGGCGTGGCCAAGTGGATGTCTGGGTAGGATGCATCTCAGACGGGCTCCCGCGGCACTCACCTCTCCCCGGAGAAAAACCCCACACAGAGCAGTGAATTTTACCCATCAGAGACAGGATGGGCAGGAGGAGCGTCCTGGAGCTGAAAGTGGCGGCCCCGAGCGGCAGGAAGAGGGCAATAGAGCGATTTCTCGGCGCTCCGGCATGGAAAGAAAGGGGGAAAGATAAAGATGGCGCCGGCACCGGCTCCAGCGCGGTCACGTGGGTCTCAGTCATCCCCACCAAGCGAGATGCCGAACAGCCCAGCAGAGCACTCACAGCGGGCAGCAGAGCACTCACAGCGGGCAGCACAGCCGGAGACCCTGCAGGAGGAGAGCACAGCAACCCCTGAACGCCGGGAAACCTCAGCACAGGAGGACTCTGCAGCTACAGCACCCATGGAGACCAGACGAGGCAGCAGAACTGTGAGTAGTGTCAGCATGGACTCCCCCTCAGCACACACAACCCCACCAACAGAAGCTGCACACCATACCCCTCACAACAATAAAAGGAGCAAGGACCCCCTGGGATGGTCAGTGTCCCCAAACAGCAGCACATACAGTAGCCCGACTGATAGCCCACATGGAAGGGAAGCTACCAGCAAAGACACTGAGGAGTGTCAATCCCTACAAAAAGCGAACTACAAGCCCTGTTCGCAAGATTTGAAGTGTCCAATAAACAAGCTCTTGACCGAATCCACTCTGACATACATCAGATGAGGCATAGATTGCTGCAAGTGGAGGAAGCACAGGAGGGCACGGCAGTCGCATAGGCAAGCCACACAATACCAAGCAGACCAAATTACCAACCTAACTATGCACATAGATGACCTCGAGAACAGGAACAGAAGGAATAACCTGCGCATCCGAGGCTTATCAGAGGAGGTGGAGGGCCCCCAAATCGAGACCTGGGCTCAAACATTTTTTCTACAACTACTAGACCGCACGCCGGACAACCCAGTCATAATCGATAGGATCCACAGGGCTCTGGGACCCAAAACGTCCGACCCAAATAGACCAAGAGACATAATATGCAGGATTCATTTTTTCAGAGATAAGGAATCCATTATGCGTGCGGCTAGAGAAAGGGGGAATTTAGTGCATGATGGCAAACCGCTCATATTACTCCAAGACCTTGCACGTCACACCCTCCGCCTCCGGGGAGCACTGAAGCCGTTATTAATAATGCTCAGAGAAAGGGACATACAATACCGCTGGGGGTACCCATTCTCCCTGATTGCCAGAAAGGACGGCAAGTCGGCCACACTCCGTACACTGGGGGACTTGCCTAAATTCTTAGGGACCCTCCAGCTCCCAATGGTTGCCCTCTCCGACTGGCCAAATGCCCCAACTTTGATGGCACCAACAGCCCAGGAGCAATGGCAGACCGTGCAACCTAAACAATGCCGCGAATGACGCAGAGGACCTGAGACAGACACCTGAGGCCCCCTATCTCACCCCATAGCAAAGCCCTCCTGAGAAAGTTTAGCAGGAGACTCTGCCAAAGGGACACAAAGAAACGTGGGAACCAAATCTCCTGCTGCCTTTCTACTCCACACATGACCTGATTCCTAGGCGCAGGGAGAACACAAAGCTGACTTGGTTGCCCGGGTGGTAACACCTCTCCCGCCGCCGGGACGTTCTTTGTTGATAGTATCTTTTAGTTACTGTTAAATATCGAGTTATCTGTTTTGACTCGCCGCCACTTTGGGGTTATTTGCAGGGTCCATTATGGGTACCCCAGAAGTTACAATAGTTGTTTCGGGGGGGGGGGTGAAAGCGGGGGCCAGTCTCGTTTTATCTGGTTCCCTAGCACTCCCCACCGAAGGTGAAATGTCACACAAGGCTGTGACCGTAACACTCTTCACCACGATAGCATGTGCGGCTGCTATATGCCGCAGGAGGTTTCCTCATGTAAACCTCCCTCTCTTCCCCCCCCCCCCCTCTCTTTTTATCTCTTTACTACCCTGCCCCCCATTACCCTGGCTTCTAAGCAATTCCCTCAACTGAGCTTGAAATATGGCTAACATCACGTTTTGCCCCTACAACGTGCGAGGATTGAACAAACCTGCCAAGAGGGGGCAAATACTAGACCATCTACATAGACACAGAATCATGATTGCGCTTCTGCAAGAAACACATTTTCAAGCAAACAAAATCCCTAAATGCAAGAGTCGCAATTATACAACATGGCACCACAGCCCGCACCCCAAAAAAGCAGGAGGAACTTCCATTGCTATACACAAACCGCTTCCTCACAAATTAATTTCTTCCATGATTGACGAAGATGGAAGATATATCTTTTTGAAAATCCAAATCTGTAATGAAATCATTACTATTGCTAATGTATACTTTCCCAATCAAGCACAGGTACGCTTTGGTATCCGGATACTGGGGGCCCTAAGGACCTTCGCTGATGGCTCCAATATACTACTAGGCGGGGACCTCAACCTCTGCATGGAACCCTTGATCTGGATTATGGTTTTCTCCAGCAGGTTTCGGGGTATTTTGTAGCTTCCAAATTGTATGGTGTGCACACATCATAGAGCAGATTAGACACAAGCTATCAATCTCATATCCAAAATGGCTCTCTGGGCAGAGACACCCAGACGGCCCCTTTTATTGTACAGCATACAATGGGCGTGCAACAGGTTACATCAGTAACATATAGGATTCTCATTTGTCGGATCATATAGAATCCCCCCTCCTTCCTGCCCACCTTCTCTCAACTCCAATGTATAAGCAAGTCTTTGTCTTACAAACATGTGCTCAAATCTGAAACTGAAAGTAGATATCTCTTTGTTGAAGAAGATTCTGTGTGGGGGATGGGGAGGACTGGGAAAACACTCAGTATTGAATACAAGCAATAACATAACACTGTGATTTAACTCTTTCCTTATGCAGCAGAGTTCCACATTAGGCTGAAGTCACAAAACACACATAATACGTCTAGTTTAGTACAAATCGATAGATATTTTATATTAACTAATCATCATGTCTATCACAATCCCCCCTTAAAATGTCTATCCTCTAACTCTCTATCTGATTTTCACAGTTCTCTGCGCATGAGCCTATAACTGGAGTGCGTTGAAGGTTCGCTTTAGGGTCTTCAAGGGGGTGTAGGACTTGTCCACTCCTTCTGGGGATGCATCCAGCGAGCTCATTGTGGGAGTAGCTTTTCCAGCATCAGTTTCACAGGTCTCTCTGACACAGGGGATAGCACAGCAGACTAGAACAGAAAAGATAATCAGTTCACATACAACAGCGACGCCCGTCTGTGCCAGGATCCTTTACCACCCGCTCATCCATGGCGAGTACTGGTCCCAGAAGTTAGCTCTTTTTAGTTAGTGCGGTCAGCTTCTTAATGGCAACTGCGTCTTTACCCGCGGGTCACGTGTCGTCTGGGATGTAGGTACAACAAGTCTCCCCTATCATCTTACAGACACTCCCTTTTTTTAGCTAAAGTCATATCTAAGGCCATTCTATTTTGAAAAGTCATAGTCGAGGTAGGTCCTATTGGTCGACTAGTCACTATAAGGCGTCTCTAGTATAATTTATAAACCACTGCTAATTATAATAAACATAATTAATCCAGTCAACGTTTATTTACCATAATGATCGGGAAAATGGACTCGAATCTAGTTTTAACTTGGTCTCTATTTTTTTTAAACTCGTCAGGTACCCCCCTTGGCTATCCTATGACGTCAATGTACACGTGTAGATCAAAACTACCACCAGGAGTCTCTCTTCTCGCTCTAGTATAATGTTACAATACTAGTAGTGTGCACAGGTACGCACGGCCTGGGACTCCCTAATCTTCACCCACACCAATATCCCTCCTGGAGATAGTCCGGATGGTGAACACGTCCAGGCCGCCTCACCCTGACCCTACACTACCTAGTGACAAGACTGGAAGGAACCGCCGTACCTATGCGGAAAACAAGGATAGACCAACATGACAGGATAACCACAAAACACAGACTGTTGGGTCGAGATAAAGTAACTATTGGGGGTAACCTCATTATCCTCAATGTTGTCTGACAGGATGTGGAGGAGCATAAGGGCTTTACTAAGGCACACTCCCCTGTCCAATTACCCTCCAGGCGGGTCCTCTACCTCATGTCTCCACAAAGCCAGTAAACGTCTCCTAAGGACTGGACCTGATTCTGTGTCCATTCCCCTCCTATCGTACCGTAGGAGGAGCAATACCCGTTGGTGAGTTCCCCAAAATCTCCCTCCACCCTGCCTATTTGCCTGGCAGGTGTAGTTTCCAGGGTAGTCAGTAATACTCTTTCCGGTGCAAAACACTTTAGTTATAGAGTATTCCTTCTTCCACTTCTCACGGATAGTGTAATTAGCGGAAATGTTCGTGAAGAAACTAATAAACCACTCTTCAGCATCTACAGGGAGATTTAGGGGGACCATCCCCGAGTGTAGTCGGGCACTACCGCACACGCAACAGTTAGACTTGTTGCTCCTGTTAGCATTGTACCTCATCAACTCCAACCAGAGATTCTGGTCAGAGTAGCCAGTCGCTACTGTCAAGGTGTCCTCAAAGGTAGGGTCGGCTATGATCATCATGTTCGTCAAGGTCTTTATCTTACGACGGAGGGGGTTAATTATGGGCACGGGACTAAGTGAAGGCTTCCATTCGGGTGCATCTACCATATCCCTTATTTTAAACTTCCCTGAGGGATCTGTCCTCCCGTACCGGTATGTCCCCAGACTGTAAGTCCCCCCCGTCCCCTGGGCTTGGATCTCCCATGGTTAATGTAAAAACCGCATTAAAACCAAGCAACATACTAAGTTCAGCCTTCCAATACCTGCTGTCCTTATTATTCTCAAGGAGGGTTATACGACTGATTAGGG
Organism: Eleutherodactylus coqui; assembly: GCF_035609145.1. Taxonomy (NCBI): domain Eukaryota; kingdom Metazoa; phylum Chordata; class Amphibia; order Anura; family Eleutherodactylidae; genus Eleutherodactylus; species Eleutherodactylus coqui. The sequence continues at coordinate 127,270,606 of NC_089839.1, read as the reverse complement.
ATTTCCCGCTCTTATCTTTCGTATATAAGGCACTTCGCGGTTTATAGGACCAGTCTGTTCCTGCGTTCCATGCCACTAATCCCCAATAACGGCAGTCTTCTCCCCAGATGTTATCAGTGGCGCAAACATATTGTATTCCCCGGGTATGTAAGTCATATAACCAGCTGGACTGAGCTAAATCTGGCCTGCGGTGGGATCTTGCGCCTAGACACGGGACCACAGTACAATAGTCGAAGGAATATGCGGCTACTAGAGATGAGCGAGCACCAAAATGCTCGGGTGCTCGTTACTCGGGACGAACTTTTCGCGATGCTCGAGGGTTCGTTTCGAGTAACGAACCCCATTGAAGTCAATGGGCGACCCTAGCATTTTTGTATTTCGCCGATGCTCGCTAAGGTTTCCTTGTGTGAAAATCTTGGCAATTCAAGAAAGTGATGGGAACGACACAGCAACGGATAGGGCAGGCGAGGGGCTACATGTTGGGCTGCATCTCAAGTTCACAGGTCCCACTATTAAGCCACAATAGCGGCAAGAGTGGGCCCCCCCCCTCCCAAAAACTTTTACTTCTGAAAAGCCCTCATTAGCATGGCATACCTTAGCTAAGCACCACACTACCTCCAACAAAGCACAATCACTGCCTGCATGACACTCCACTGCCACTTCTCCTGGCTTACATGCTGCCCAACCGCCCCCCCCTCCCCCCCCACAGCGCACACCAAAGTGTCCCTGCGCAGCCTTCAGCTGCCCTAATGCCACACCACCCTCATGTCTATTTAGAAGTGCGTCTGCCATGAGGAGGAACCGCAGGCACACACTGCAGAGGTTGGCACGGCTAGGCAGCGACCCTCTTTAAAAGGGGCGGGGCGATAGCCCACAATGCTGTACAGAAGCAATGAGAAATAGAATCCTGTGCCACCGCCATCAGGAGCTGCACACGTGGGCATAGCAATGGAGAACCTATGTGCCACACACTATTCATTCTGTCAAGGTGTCTCTGCATGCCCCAGTCAGACCGGGCTTTTTAATTCATAGACACAGGCAGGTACAACTCCCTATTGTGAAGTCCCTGTCGACCGACAGCATGGGTGGCTCCGTGGAACCCACCGGCGGTACATAAAAATATCCCATTGCATTGCCCAACACAGCTAAGGTAGTAATGTCGTGCTTAATGCAGGTGGGCTTCGGCCCACACTGCATGCCCCAGTCAGACTGGGGTTCTTTACAAGTGGAAACAGATGCATTTATAATTCCCTGTGGACCCACAGCATGGGTGGGTGCCAGGAAGCCACCGGCGGTACATAGAAATATCCCATTGCATTGCCCAACACAGCTGAGGTAGTAATGTTGTGTTTAATGCAGGTGGGTTTTGGCCCACACTGCATGCCCCAGTCAGACTGGGGTTCTTTACAAGTGGAAACAGATGCATTTATAATTCCCTGTGGACCCACAGCATGGGTGGGTGCCAGGAAGCCACCGGCGGTACATAGAAATATCCCATTGCATTGCCCAACACAGCTGAGGTAGTAATGTCGTGCTTAATGCAGGTGGGCTTCGGCCCACACTGCATGCCCCAGTCAGACTGGGGTTCTTTACAAGTGGAAACAGATGCATTTATAATTCCCTGTGGACCCACAGCATGGGTGGGTGCCAGGAAGCCACCAGCGGTACATAGAAATATCCCATTGCATTGCCCAACACAGCTGAGGTAGTAATGTTGTGCTTAATGCAGGTGGGCTTCGGCCCACACTGCATGCCCCAGTCTGACTGGGGTTCTTTACAAGTGGAAACAGATGCATTTATAATTCCCTGTGGACCCACAGCATGGGTGGCTCCCTGGAACCCACCGGCGGTACATAAAAATATCCCTTTGCATTGCCCAACACAGCTGAGGTAGTAATGTCATGCTTAATACAGGTGGGCTTCGGCCCACACTGCATGCCCCAGTCTGACTGGTAATATGTACCTTAACAGTAACCTCGTTGGTGGTAATGTGGTGGTGACTGCCGACCTGGTAGCGCGGTTTAATGTAGTTGGTTTTCGGAATGTGGCCAGGATTAAGTGGGCCGTGGCGGGGGATGTTTTTGAGGCACTACGTGTCCTCTTCACGTGTCCGTGGTTATATGCACCTTAACAGTAACAGCGTTGGTGGGAAATGGCCTCGCCGCCATCATGTCTTTGGGAAGCCTCTGTTTCCACACCCCAGAGACATACCATTAGCAGCGGTATAGGCAGAGCCCAGAATTAGTAACATTTCAGCCGTAGCATTAGCGACAGGCCCCACTAACATATCACTAGCAGCATTATAGGGGGAGCACAGTCTTAGTTCCATTTCAGTAATAGTAGCAGCCTACACAGGCCCCAGTAACAATTCCGAAGCAGCAGTATAGTGGGAGCGCAGTCTTCGTTCCATTTCAGTAATAGTAGCAGCCTACACAGGCCCCAGGAACAATTCCGAAGCACCAGTTCAGTGGGAGCGCAGTCTTAGTTCCATTTCAGTAGCTGCAGTATAGCCAAGGCCCAAGTTACATTTATGTAGCTAAAGTGTAGGCCAACCCCACACACACTTCTGTACCATGAGTGCAGGCGAAGAACATACAAATTGCTATGATTACACTGTAGGTGAGGGCCCAAAAAAATTGGTGTACCAACAGTACTAATGTACCTCAGTAAAAATTGGCCATGCCCAACCAAGATGGCAGGTGAAACCCATTAATCGCTTTGGTTAAAGTGGCTTAAGTGGTAACTAGGCCTGGAGGCAGCCCAGTTTAACGAAAAATTGGTTCAAGTTAAAGTTTCAACGCTTTTAAGAGCATTGAAACATATAAAAATTGTTTAGAAAAATTAGATGAGTGAGCCTTGTGGCCCTAAGAAAAATTGCCCGTTCAGCGTAATTACGTGAGGTTTCAGGAGGAGGAGCAGGAGGAGGAGGAGGAATATTAGACACAGATTGATGAAGCAGAAATGTCCCCGTTTTGGATGGTGAGAGAGAACGTAGCTTCCATCCGCGGGTGCAGCCTACGTATTGCTTACGTATCGCTGCTGTCCGCTGGTGCAGAAGAGAAGTCTGGGGAAATCCAGGCTTTGTTCATCTTGATGAGTGTTAGCCTGTCGGCACTGTCGGTTGACAGGCGGGTACGCTTATCTGTGATGATTCCCCCAGCCGCACTAAACACCCTTTCCGACAAGACGCTAGCCGCAGGACAAGCAAGCACCTCCAGGGCATACAGCGCTAGTTCAGGCCACGTGTCCAGCTTCGACACCCAGTAGTTGTAGGTGGCAGAGGCGTCACGGAGGACGGTCGTGCGATCGGCTACGTACTCCCTCACCATCCTTTTACAGTGCTCCCGCCGACTCAGCCTTGACTGGGGAGCGGTGACACAGTCTTGCTGGGGAGCCATAAAGCTGTCCAGGCCCTTAAAGACTGTTGCACTGCCTGGGCTGTACATGCTGCTTGATCTACGCAACTCCCCTGGTACCTGGCCCTCGGAACTGCGCCTTCTGCCACTAGCGCTGTCGGATGGGAATTTTACCATCAGCTTGTCCGCCAGGGTCCTGTGGTATAGCAACACTCTCGAACCCCTTTCCTCTTCGGGAATGAGAGTGGGAAGGTTCTCCTTATAGCGTGGGTCGAGCAGTGTGTACACCCAGTAATCCCTAGTGGCCAGAATGCGTGTAACGCGAGGGTCACGAGAAAGGCATCCTAACATGAAGTCAGCCATGTGTGCCAGGGTACCTGTACGCAACACATGGCTGTCCGCACTAGGAAGATCACTTTCAGGATCCTCCTCCTCCTCCTCAGGCCATACACGCTGAAATGATGACAGGCAAGCAGCATGGGTACCGTCAGCAGTGGGCCAAGCTGTCTCTTCCCCCTCCTCCTCATCCTCCTCATGCTCCTCCTCCTCCTCCTGAACACGCTGAGATATAGACAGGAGGGTGCTCTGACTATCCAGCAACATACTGTCTTCCCCCGGCTCTGTTTCCGAGCGCAAAGCGGCTGCCTTTATGGTTTGCAGGGAACTTCTCAAGATGCATAGCAGAGGAATGGTGACGCTAATGATTGCAGCATCGCCGCTCACCACCTGGGTAGACTGCTCAAAGTTTCGAAGGACCTGGCAGATGTCTGCCAACCAGGCCCACTCTTCTGAAAAGAATTGAGGAGGCTGACTCCCACTGCGCCGCCCATGTTGGAGTTGGTATTCCACTATAGCTCTACGCTGCTCATAGAGCCTAGCCAACATGTGGAGCGTAGAGTTCCACCGTGTGGGCACGTCGCACAGCAGTGGGTGCACTGGCAGATTAAAGCGATGTTGCAGGGTGCGCAGGGTGGCAGCGTCCGTGTGGGACTTGCGGAAATGTGCGCAGAGCCGGCGCACCTTTACGAGCAGGTCTGACAAGCGTGGGTAGCTTTTCAGAAAGCGCTGAACCACCAAATTAAAGTCGTGGGCCAGGCATGGCACGTGCGTGAGGCTGCCGAGCTGCAGAGCCGCCACCAGGTTACGGCCGTTGTCACACACGACCATGCCCGGTTGGAGGCTCAGCGGCGCAAGCCAACGGTCGGTCTGCTCTGTCAGACCCTGCAGCAGTTCGTGGGCCGTGTGCCTCCTATCGCCTAAGCTGAGTAGTTTCAGCACGGCCTGCTGACGCTTGCCCACCGCTGTGCTGCCACGCCGCGCGACACCGACTGCTGGCGACGTCCTGCTGCTGCTGACACATCTAGATTGCGAGACAGAGGTTGAGGAGGAGGAGGAGGAGGAGGGTGCTTTAGTGGAAGAAGCATACACCGCCAAACATACCACTACCGAGCTGGGGCCCGCAATTCTGGGGGTGGGTAGGACGTGAGCGGTCCCAGGCTCTGACTCTGTCCCAGCCTCCACTAAATTCACCCAATGTGCCGTCAGGGAGATGTAGTGGCCCTGCCCGCCTGTGCTTGTCCACGTGTCCGTAGTTAAGTGGACCTTGCCACTAACCGCATTGGTGAGGGCGCGTACAATGTTGCGGGAGACGTGGTCGTGCAGGGCTGGGACGGCACATCGGGAAAAGTAGTGGCGACTGGGAACTGAGTAGCGCGGGGCCGCCGCCGCCATCATAGCTTTGAAAGCCTCCGTTTCCACAACCCTATACGGCAGCATCTCAAGGCTGATAAATTTGGCTATGTGGACGGTTAACGATTGAGCGTGCGGGTGCGTGGCGGCGTACTTGCGCTTGCGCTCCAACACTTGCGCTAGTGACGGCTGGACTGTGCGGTGCGAGACATTGGTGGATGGGGCCGAGGACAGCGGAGGTGAGGGTGTGGGTGCAGGCCAGGAGACAGTAGTGCCTGTGTCCTGAGAGGGGGGTTGGATCTCAGTGGCAGGTTGGGGCACAGGGGGAGAGGCAGCGGTGCAAACCGGAGGCGGTGAACGGCCTTCGTCCCACCTTGTGGGGGTGCTTGGCCATCATATGTCTGCGCATGCTGGTGGTGGTGAGGCTGTTGGTGGTGGCTGCCCGGCTAATCTTGGCGCGACAAAGGTTGCACACCACTGTTCGTCGGTCGTCAGGCGTCTCTGTGAAAAACTGCCAGACCTTAGAGCACCTCGGCCTCTGCAGGGTGGCATGGCGCGAGGGTGTGCTTTGGGAAACAGTTGGTGGATTATTTGGTCTGGCCCTGCCTCTACCCCTGGACACCGCACTGCCTCTTGCAACCTGCTCTGCTGCTGCCCGTGCCTCCCCCTCTGAAGACCTGTCCTGTGTAGGCGTTGCACACCAGGTGGGGTCAGTCACCTCATCGCCCTGCTGCTCTTCCTCCGAATCCTCTGTGCGCTCCTCCCTCGGACTTACTGCCCTTACTACTACCTCACTGCAAGACAACTGTGTCTCATCGTCATCGTCCTCCTCACCCACTGAAAGGTCTTGAGACAGTTCCCGGAAGTCCCCAGCCTCATCCCCGGACCCCGGGAACTTTCCAATGGTTGGGCATCAGTGACGATAAACTCATCTGGTGGGAGAGGAACCACTGCTGCCCAATCTGAGCAGGGGCCCGAGAACAGTTCCTGGGAGTCTTCCCGCTCCTGAACATGTGTCATTGTAGTGGAGTGAGGAGGCTGGGAGGAAGGAGGAGCAGCAGACAGAGGATTCGGATTTGCAGCACTGGACGGCGCAGAACTCTGGGTGGATGATAGCTTGCTCGAAGCACTTTCTGCCATCCAGGACAGGACCTGCTCACACTGCTCATTTTCTAATAAAGGTCTCCCGCGTGGACCCATTAATTGGGCGATGAATGTGGGGACGCCAGAAACGTGCCTCTCTCCTAATCGCGCAGCAGTCGGCTGCGACACACCTGGATCAGGAGCTCGGCCTGTGCCCACACCCTCACTTGGCCCTCCGCGTCCTCGGCCGCGTCCACGTCCTCTAGGCCTACCCCTACCCCTCAGCATGCTGTATTACCAGTGATTTGATTTCACAGGCAGGAAATAAATTGGCGCAAGCCTGCAGGCCAAATATAATTTTGTAACTTTTTAAAAAAAGGAAAGGCCCACTGCCTCTAGTGAATGAATAATAAGTTTAATAACTGTGCTGCGGCCCTGCAAAAGTGTCACAGAACTTTACTGTCGCAGAGTTATTAACTGTGGCAGAGCAGGTATTTCCCAGGCAGGAAAGAAATTGGTGCAAGGCTGCACTCAACCGTAGCTGGTTGCGTCTGATTTTTTTACGTTCTCCACGCAGCACACACGTACCCAGAGCCCTTAGGACTGACAGAGGCAGGCCAAATATACTTTTTTCCCTTTTGTTTAAAAGGAAAGGCCCACTGCCTCTAGTGAATGAATAATAAGTTTAATAACTGTGTTGCGGCCCTGCAAAAGTGTCACAGAACTTTACTGTTGCAGAGTTATTAACTGTGGCAGAGCAGGTATTTCCCAGGCAGGAAAGAAATTGGCGCAAGGCTGCACTCAACCGTAGCTGGTTGCGTCTGATTTTTTTACGTTCTCCACGCAGCACACACGTACACAGAGCCCTTAGGACTGACAGAGGCAGGGCAAATATACTTTTTTCCCTTTTGTTTAAAAGGAAAGGCCCACTGTGCCTATTCAATGACTAATAACTGTGTTGTGGCCCTGCCTACACAATTCTGTGCCTGTAGTATCAATGCAGGGTGCAATGCTCTGCACCGCCGATTTTGAGAAGAAAAAAAAAAGCAACACAGCTAACAGCAGCCTGCACAGTACTCCACACAGTTAAATGTGGCCCTAGAAAGGACCGTTGAGGTTCTTGAAGGCTACACTCACTCCTAACACTCTCCCTGCCTAAGCACCACTTCTGTCCCTAATGCCAGGTGCAATGCTCTGCACTGCCGATTTTGAGAAAAAAAATAAAATTCTCCACTGCTAACAGCAGCCTGCACACACGTAGATGTGGCCCTAAGAAGGACCGTTGGGGTTCTTGAAGCCTACACTCACTACAAACACTCTCCCTACAGCAATTCCAATGGAACAGCACTTTCCCTCAGCTAACTCACAAGGCATGTGTGGCGAGCCGCGGGAGGGGCCGACTTTTATACTCGGGTGACATCTGATCGCCCCAGCCACTCACAGCAGGGGGGTGGTATAGGGCTTGAACGTCACAGGGGGACGTTGTAATGCCTTCCCTGTCTTTCAATTGGCCAGAAAAGCGCGCTAACGACTCAGAGAGGAAACTGAAAGTAACCCGAACACCGCGTAGTGCTCGTTACGAGTAACGAGCATCCCGAACACGCTAATATTCGCCCGAGCATCAAGCTCGGACGAGTACGTTCGCTCATCTCTATCGGCTACTTGAGCATTGGACGAGTTATACCAGAAGGTAACCATACCCTCATATTCTTCCGACTAAGGATTCCAGTTGCCACCCTCCTCTCTCACTAGCCCTAACCAGAGTAATGTCTTTGGCACAACTAAGACTGGTCTCCCGGATCTGAAGCTTTCTTACAGCATGAAGCATGGATCCATGTAAGTTTTTCGGCTAGTTTCACAGCTGTGGCAGTAGTCAGAAGCACCTGGTAGGGGCCATCAAATCGGGGCTCAGGAGGGTGCTTCCTGAGGAACTTCTTGACGCACACCCAATCCCCAGGCTGCAAGATATGTGTCCCAGTGTCTGCCTTTGAGTCTGGAAGAGAACACCTGTGCATAGGCTTTGGTTAGTTCTTTAACAACGGAAATCACATACTTGTCAACACATCAGATTGTAATTGTAACTACTGAGGATAGTAACGACCTAGCCTTGGGGCTAGCCCAAACAATCTCGTAGGGAGATAACGTATAATCCCCCCCCCCCCCCTCGGTTCATATCTAACACTGTATAAGGCTATTGGATGACAGTCTTTCCAAAGTGGCGTCATTTTTAAGTATCTTACTTTTTAGCATGCCACTACGTCTCTCCACCTTTCCACTACTCTAAAAATGGTAGAGTATGTGAAAGGCCTGGGATACACCCAGAGCAGACATGACATGTTACATTCACCTGCGAAGTTTGTACCTCTGTCTGACTCTGAATCACTTCTGGTACCCCATATTCACAGTTTACCTCGTTCATGAGCTTCTTTGCGGTTACCTACTTGTTTGCCTTGGTAACAGGGTCGGCCTCCAACCTGCAAAGACATCAACAACAACAAGCACGTATTCATACTTCCCAACAAGTGGGAGCTGAACGTAGTCAATTTGCAATCCCTGAAATGGGTAGAGTGGTCCCGGCAAGTGTGGTGTGGCAAATTTACTTCTGCCCTGACTCACCTATGGCATAGATCATGCTAAACTGGACAAATGATGCAGCAGCTACAGAGAACCCAGAAGTCGCCCATCCTCTTTCAAGCGTCGTCGTCATTGCTGCTTTACTAGGTGGGTCTTTCCGTCCATCAGCTGAGCCATCATGGGATACAGGAACTGTGGTGGGCAAGTGCTGTTGACTGTTCACCACACGCTGTCCTGTTTCTGCTGCTCCCATATTAGTCCATTTATCCTTTCCTTCCTTGCTGGCTTGTAACTGTAAAAGTCTTTAGCATATCAAAGTCCAAATTTTGTCAATGTCCAAAGTTTTTACCACTGACTCATGCTGTCAGTATCTTTCTTCTTTCTTCCACGGCTTGAGGGCCGCTGCCTTTGCTATGCTGTCAGCGAGGGTGTCGTCCCTCGCCTCTCCAGTGTAGGAATCGGTGCGAACTCTCAACTTTGTCAGGTAGAAGTAGGGCCTCCATGTGACTCTGTACCACTGCACCATTCTCAATTGGTTGTCCTGCTAAGGTAAAAAACTGTCTGGCCTTCCATATTGGGCCGTAATCATGAGCTATGCCAAATGCATACCAGGAGTCAGTGTAAATGGTTGCCGTCTTACCTCTCGCCACTCTACTCGCCTCAGTGAGGGCCTTCCATTCCGCTTCTTGTGCTGAGACATGCGGATGCAGAGTTTCTGCTTCTAGGACATCTTGTTGTGTGACCACTGCATATCCGATGTGGAGTCATCAATCCTCACCCTGGTACCATCTGCAAAAAGCTCAACATATGCATTATCAACAGGGGTTCTGGTAACTGTTTGCATACCTGCGGTTTCTTACTGTATTAGTACTAAATAATCGTGCTGATGTTCTATTTCACATGGGTCAGAACCTTGTAGCACAAAATCATTTATTTCCTTTTTATCTTATTTCATTTATTTATTTTTTTTTAAACCCAATAGCTGATCTACAACACCTAGATCATCTATGACCCAGATCACCTATGCCTCCCCCCTTTTGAACCGGAATACTCAATGGGAAAAAAAAGAGTAATTGCGTTCAAACTAGTACAAGTTGAAAAAAGAAACCAAGAGGCACAAAAACAAGCACTTTGTAGGTCAAGGTGACATTGTATGCAGCGAAGTCTGAGCGAAAATATCCTTTAGATTTTTTTTTCCTCTTCAGGTCGCAGTTAGCATTTTTTAACACAAGGGGGTGCAACACAAGTAAAATTTTACGTCACCCAGTGTAATAGTATTTCAGGGAACGTCCAGCGTTTAACTTTCACTCTCCTGTCGGAATATAATTATAGCTTCAGTGTAGACTGACACTAGAATATACAAAAGACTTAGGGAAAAAACTAAAGAATACGGATGAATTAACATCTTACTCTGGGCAATTTAGTCCCTCTTTCTTCACATAAAAAGTAAAATTACTTCATCAAATTGCGTGAAAAAGTTTGCTGGGTGACTATAGGGAAATTATTTCATCTGTAGGAGCCTTCCATAACATCATCTGTCTGAGCATCCATTGGAGAAGCGGGCAGTGGAAAACAGAGCCCCTGGGAACATGAGAGAGTGTCCCCTGTCATGTATTCCTGGCCTCTGCCCCCCATGCATCAACTGCAATCTTCCATACACTATAAACCAGCTTAGTCATCTACTATGTCCCAAGCTGCATCTTTACAAATGTTTGTTTCCCTGAACTTATCACACATCCAAAGTGGCCACATCTTGGAGTGTAACAAAGTCCGGTCAAACAAGACCTTGCTTCAGACAATCATGAGGTTAGCACTGGATACAGTGGCATTGGGGAATATAGGCCTCCCAAGTGCAGCAAAATGGCCGCCAGAGGCAGAAAGGGGCGGGGCTACAAATCTCCCAGGTGAGGCAAGATGGCTGCCGGAGGAATGGGCGGGGCCAGAAGCAGCAGCACTTCCAGGTGAGGCAAGATGGCCGCTGGAGGAGGAAGGGGCGGGGCCAGGTCCTGTCCCGGATGGGGAGGGACCGGAAGTAACATCACACACCCTGAAAGTGAGCACATGGGGGGAAGTAACTTCAGGGTGGGGGCAGGGCTCACCAAATTTGCTGCAAAGTCACACTATGTGGGGTTGTAAACATTGCAAGCGCGGCCGCCATTACAGGGAGGGGCTGTAGTCAACACAAAGGCATTACATTGTTCATTAGCAATACACATACCCCACTACATGCTTTCCGCTCTTGAATCTCTTAACTACGTTATACCAAAGAACTAGCTAAAACTAGCTAAAACACCTTTCTTTCTGCTGGGTTTCCTGCTCGTCTTCTGAAAACTTTCTACAGTCTATCTTAGCATACTCATTTCTGCTTATCTGTCCATAACCTGACATTCCTTTCTGCAACTTTTCCTGATCCTTTTCTTTGTAAAACGATTCTACATGTTTTGCATATTCCAAAACATCCTGTACTGATCCCTCATTCTATTCTACCTGCTTATTCTATCCTATCCGAAGTTTCTGGACACAGTAGTGTTCCTCTTGTAAAATCTGCTTTCTTCAAATCCTTCCAATATAACCTCTCTTTCCCACTCAGATTACAATGCACATTAATTCTACAAAATACGAGACAACGGGAACGTAAGGGTTAATTGAGAAAAGATTTCAGTGGCTTAACTTCAGTCCACTCTCTTATCAGCAACCCTCCCCCAATAATAAACACTGCACATTCTTTAAACTGTCTGAAACACGCAAAGTCTGATGATTATTTTCAAAGACCAAGAGCTTCTGGAGACGTCAGCCGTCACAAAGCACGGCTATATTCCCGCTTATATACCTTTTCACATATGAGAACATAACACGCTCAATCATAAAGGTAAATATGCGTATCATAAATCTTCCTAACCTCACACTAGTTGCCTAGGAGTAAGTATCTCTCTCTGGCGTGCTCCCTCAGACTTAAACAGCCGAGTCCGCCCTTCTGACACATTAACCCTCACAGAATTTATCTCTTGGTCTTGTACACACAATCTTTAACCGTCTCAGACATAGCAGCCACAGCATACAAAATACCCCTAGACAGGTAACATGGTGATAATCGGGTGGACAGAACTAGAGTTATTACCTGCCTTTCAGTGAAGGTCTAGTCTGGATCAGATACAGGCAGTTTAGCAGTTGGAAATCAGCTCACATCGGTAGATTTTACATAAAGCAATCTTACCGTGTTCTGCAGATTTTTGGGCCCCTGAGTTCCGCATGCTATCTGCCGGTCTCTATATGTTCCAGGCTCTGACCTCACAGATCCACCCGCGCACCCAGGAACGCCACTGAACTGGATATGGTTTTCTCCAGCAGGTTTCAGGGTATTTTGTAGCTTCCTAATTGTGTAGAAGCAGTATGCGCACACTGACCAGGTCAAACACGAGGTATCAATCTCATGCTCAAAATGGCTCTCTGGGCAGAGACACCCAGACGGTCCCTTTTATTGTACAGCATACAATGGGCGTGCAACAGGTTACATCAGTAACATATAGGATTCTCATTTGTCGGATCATATAGAATCCCCCCTCCTTCCTGCCCACCTTCTCTCAACTCCAATGTATAAGCAAGTCTTTGTCTTACAAACATGTGCTCAAATCTGAAACTGAAAGTAGATATCTCTTTGTTGAAGAAGATTCTGTGTGGGGGATGGGGAGGACTGGGAAAACCACTCAGTATTGAATACAAGCAATAACATAACACTGTGATTTAACTCTTTCCTTATGCAGCAGAGTTCCACATTAGGCTGAAGTCACAAAACACACATAATACGTCTAGTTTAGTACAAATCGATAGACATTTTATATTAACTAATCATCATGTCTATCACACCCTCGCTCGACTCCTCTGGGGGTAAGTCAGCAATTGCACACACAGCACTGCGTAGACTACATAGAGAACTAGCGAGTCTCAGACTCATAGATCTCTGGAGGACCCTGCACCCTAAGGAGAGGGATTACAGTTTTTTTCTCCCTATCACATAACTCATACCAACGCTTAGATCACCTATTCATTTCACATAAACTCCTAGACCGAGACCCCTCAAGCTCCATAGGCCCCTTCATCTGGTCGGATCACGTTCCGGTATGGGGGTCAATCAGATGCGCCACGCTAAGCACCACTAATATTAGCTGGCGCCTAAATGACAATCTCCTGATGGACACAGCCTGTATGCGAGAGATACAACGGACTATAGAAAATTTTAACACAGACCACTCAACTGACAACACCCCAGACCCTATAAAGTGGGAAACTCTCAAATGCGTGCTCAGAGGAATTCTTATCTCCCACGGGACACGCCTGAAAAAGGAAAGAGCTACCACTTTGGAGGGTCTCATATCCCAATTACACCATCTTGAAAACACAAACAAATCTGATCCATCGAACGCTAGGGTGTCCGAAATTTCGGAAATACGCAACCAAATTCTACGACTATTAGACCAGGCCTCATTATGTCAGAGGGACAGAGTTAGAGGATACTTTTATGAATTTGGCAACAAATGTGGGAGGGGACTAGCCAAGGCACTAAACCCGCATGCTCCGCAGACCTATATTTTCGCAATTAACACACCAGAGGAAGGCCTAGTCAACACTAATGCCAAAATAATAAACGGCTTCCACAAATATTATCATGACCTGTATAATCTACCGGGTAGATCAGGGGACCAGGACGCAGACCTACAGCAGGATAGGGATAATTACTTACTTAACTTAACTCCCAAATGCATCCCAGAAACAGATAGGGGAGCGCTCGAGGGAGACATCACAATTGAGGAAGTAAAAGAGGCTATCCAGTCACTGAAAATTGGGAAAAGCCCAGGGCCAGATGGCTTCACGCCTCGCTTTTATAAGCTCCTCATAGACAGTCTGGCCCCCATGATGCTCCACACATTCAACTCTATATCCAACTCCTGCCCCTTCCCGATCCAAGCTTTACAAGCAACAATAACAGTAATTCCCAAGACAGGGAAAGACCCCGCCTCCTGTGGCGGATATTGACCAATATCTCTCTTAAATGTCGATACCAAGATCTTCTCAAAGATCTTGGCTACCTGCCTCCAATCCTATATCCCCTCATTAATTCATAAGGACCAGGTAGGCTTCGTTTCGGGGAGGGAGGCGGGGGACAACACAATCAGAACACTTGCCCTCGTGTCCCGGGCGCGTGCCTCCGGAGACCCTCTGTGCCTTCTTTCTGTAGATGCAGAGAAGGCGTTTGATAGGGTGAGCTGGGGGTTTCTGGAGGCGGTGCTGGGACGGGTGGGCATAGGCCCCAGACTGAAGAGCTGGATAATGGCGCTATACAAACGTCCTTCCGCTCGGGTCTGGGTCAACGGTCAGCTCTCGCCACCTATACAAATAAGTAATGGCACGAGACAAGGTTGTCCCCTGTCTCCCTCCCTATACATACTGGCGATGGAGACCTTGGCGAATGCTCTGCGAGCAAATACTAACATCAACGGCGTCAGAATAGGTAACACAGAAAATGAAGTAGCTTTATACGCGGACGACCTGCTGGTATACGTCCCAAATCCCAGAATCGCCCTCCCTAGTATCTTAGCAGAATTTAAACGGTTCGGGAAACTCTCAAACTTTAAAGTGAACCTTAGCAAGTCAATACTCTTTAACGTCACTCTGGCGGACACAGAGGTTGAGGCCCTGAGACCCACCCTTCCGTTTAAATGGAAACAAGACAACCTCAAATATCTAGGGGTAATAATTACGAAAGACTTAGAAAAGCTCTTCCTAAAAAACTACAAACCCCTCCTCTCCACACTGGAAGCAGACTTCAAAAAATGGCAATCAGTCCCCATGTCCTGGTTCGGCAGAATAAGTACAATAAAAATGAATGTCCTACCAAGATTCCTTTATCTGTTCCAAACTGTGCCTATCCACTTGCCAAGTACATTCCTATTACAGATCAGGAAAGCTATCATGGCCTTCATCTGGGGGGGCAGGAGACCTAGGCGCAATTGGAGGGCCCTCGCAGGCCCCAAAGACCAGGGAGCCATGGGTATCCCAAACATTGCCTTATACCACAAAGCGACGTTAACCAAACGGATCCTGGACTTATTCCACAACGGATCCCAGAAACAATGGGTGGAAATGGAGTGGGACTCGGTTCCCTTCGGTGGCGGAGGTCTCATCTGGATTCCAGGCAATGGAAAACACAAAGGCCTGGGATGGTCTCCATTTTGGGAAGACCTAGTCTCGACCTGGCTAAGATCAGCAACCAAGACGGGTACGATACAAAGACCAGGCCCACTCACCCCCCTAGTTGGCAATATAGATATCCCCAACTTCTTAAAGGGTACCCCTCTGACAAACACTATCACAGACACGATTTTAAGGGTTAGGGACATAACCTTAGATGACGGATTCAAAACACTACAGGAACTACTGGAGGGACAGAGACCCCCATCCGGAGCGTGGTTCCAGTACTTACAACTGCGTCATTACACAGGGGCCCTGGGGGAGGCACGCCAAATAAGATGCCTTCTGACCACCTTTGAAAAGATGTGTCTTGCGGCCCCTATGGCCCAACCGAAAATATCATCACTGTACAGGATGATAATAGAAGAAGACACCCGTGATAGGAATAGGGACCTGATGCAGGAATGGGAGAGGGACCTTGGAATCACACCCCCAGAGGAGTCATGGAAAAAAGCATTCATCTTAACCCACAAAATAAATGTATCTAGCGAATTGCAAGAACTCAACTATAAACTTCTGACAAGATGGTACCGAACCCCAGCGAGGCTAGCAAGGATATTTCCCCAGTATCCGGATACCTGTTGGAGATGCCAAACAGAAACGAGCTCAATGGTCCACATATGGTGGTCTTGCCCCCAGATCCGCCCCTTTTGGCAGGATCAATTTAGACTCTCCCCAGACCTTAAAGGGGTTGTCCCGCGCCGAAACGGGTTTTTTTTTTTCAACCCCCCCCCCCCCCCCCCCGTTCGGCGCGAGACAACCCCGATGCAGGGGTTAAAAAAGAACACCGGACAGCGCTTACCTGAATCCCCGCGCTCCGGTGACTTCTTACTTACCTGCTGAAGATGGCCACCGGCATCTTCTCCCTCGGTGGACCGCAGGGCTTCTGTGCGGTCCATTGCCGATTCCAGCCTCCTGATTGGCTGGAATCGGCACGTGACGGGGCGGAGCTACACGGAGCTACACGGAGCCCCATTGAGAAAAGGAGAAGACCCGGACTGCGCAAGCGCGTCTAATTTGGCCATTAGACGGCGAAAATTAGACGGCAACCATGGAGATGAGGACGCCAGCAACGGAACAGGTAAGTGAATAGCTTTTGATAACTTCTGTATGGCTCATAATTAATGCACAATGTACATTACAAAGTGCATTAATATGGCCATACAGAAGTGTATAACCCCACTTGCTGCCGCGGGACAACCCCTTTAACACGTGGCTCGACAATGGAGCCCTACCCACCCCCACGACCGCCAATATAGCCAGCCTTATCACTCCATAAGCCATAATTCTATTACTCATCTGAAAGCCAGGACCGCCTCCCCCCCCACCCATCTGCCCCCCTGCTCTCTTTCTACTCTCCCTCCCCCTCCCCCCTTTCTTTTATTTTTTCTCTTTCTTTGTTTTTACTGTTTCCTTCTTTTTTTTTCCTTCATATCTGTTCAAATAATTAGTTTCATGCCCGTTGGAGCACAAAATTGGGATAACAGATTCGTCTATATAGAAAAAAGAAACTGCCCCATACACAAAGAATGTGGACCGAAAAATGAAGACAGACTGAGTATATGTCAATTATATCTGTTTATTCACAGCATTTCTCCACAAAGTTGTAATCACTGTTTATTCATGGCAGACAAAATAAAAACCGTTTGAACCATAAAAAACTTATCGATCTGGAGACTTTAATATCCTACTGAGGGGCATCTGCGAGACCTGGGACTCCCTATCACAGAAATTAGCACCCTCACCCTCACCCAACACACCCTTAAGCCTACTTCCGTTTTGCATTAAACAACCAAAGGTCTGTACTCCAGACAATCTATGGAAAATCTTTGAGGGTTTGTCAATTCACGACCTACAAGCTATCATACATAAAGACCCTAATACCATAATAAATATGTTAGCTCCGCAAAGGAAGATTCAAAATCTTCTTATCACACACATCTCGGCCATAATTTCAAACTTTAAGACAGACCATCCATCAACAAGGCCTATGACAGAATTTTAATGACTAATGGAATCCCAAAATAAAGAGGTTAGGAAAATATCACATCTGACTAAAATAATTACAACGCAGGATGTCTTAACTAGACCAACCTACATTTCATCTTGGGAAAAGGAGCTGGACATAAAAATAACAGATGCAGAACTAAAGATAATCTTTAAAACCTCCTATGGGGTCTTCCCATGTGTCCGACTCCAAGAAAATCACTATAAACTTCTTTCCAGATGGTACAAAACACCGGAATGGTTATTTACTTACAAACTTGCGGAGTCGGATAGATGCTGGAGATGCCAGGAGCAAATAGGATCGTACTTGCATATCTGGTGGAACTGCAAGAAGATTAAGCCCTTTTGGCTAGAAGTAGAGAGAGAAATCGCATCAACTACCCAAAAAACAATCCAGCTATCTCCCAACATAGTAATATTAGGCAGGCCAAATAGGACATTCAATCCCTTAAAAGAAAAACTAATATCTTTCATGATAGCAGCAGCAAAAGCTTTAATTCCTCTTCATTGGGGAAGCACAGTTCCCCCATCTATACAGATGTGGAAAGAAAAACTAAATCAAATTCACCAATTTGAAGAACTTCTTAGCTGGACAAACTCCTCATACACCTCTTTCTTGGAAATTTGGTCGCCCTGGAAAAACTACAGTTTGCGCACTACGACAGATATGTAAACTCACATGGACGGTTTCTCACAACCCGCGGGTCTCTTCCTGACACTCCTCCCCCATCCCATTCTCTGAGAAAATGGGATGAAAAGAAGCAATCTCACTCACGGAAAAAAACGTTGGAACATACACATACACCTAAGGAACCTACAAAACTTAACACTCCAAATATAGCCCCCAACAATAATAATAATAACAAAATGTTAAATTAAGGCGGTGATACCCCCCCCCCCCCCATTCCCCTTACCTTCTCCTATCCCTCCCCTTTCCCACCTTTTAAGCTAACAATTCTCTACACACTACCTCACCTCCTCTCATAATAACTAAGCTCCTTCGGTGACTCCGAACGCTGTCCTGCACTGGAGTATCACAAGATGATAACTCCTCTAAACGACCGCCTCTCCTTAAAAATCCCCTGATGGAGACGCAGCCACCCACTTCCACAAGACTTCTCAAATGGACAAATAACATAAATGCCCCGAGTGTGGGTTGAGTGAGACCCCAGGAGTGGTGACAGCGACGGAGGAGCTGATGTTGGAGGGTAATGACAGAGCGAGAGGACATCTTGCCCCTTGATAGCAGTCATAATGCGTTTCATATCTTCTATCCCCCCTCCCCCTTTATATCGTTTATATTGTTTACAAGGTTTGTACATCTAGAGGTTAAAGGAGTTCCCAGTCTCACACCTCAGGCCAGATAATAAAGCCTTTAAGCATATCTAGACAGGCATGGGTGAGAGACTGTGTTCAACTAACAGTTAAAAATCCTAATGTACTGTTATAAAAATGTAACCTGACATTATTCAACAATCTTTAAACCACCTAATGATAAGCTGTTAACTTGCCAAAAAAAACACTTATGTGAAGTATAATGGCACTGTAAATGAAAAACTTTTCAATAAAAAGTGATTTAATAACAAAAATAAATAAACAAGCCTTTAGATACCTTGCAGCTTTTATCCAACAGATTCCATTCCTTTAGCCCTGATGTTAAAATCTCTGCATTTGATTTTGTTAGTCCAAGTTCTTGGATTAAATCATTTAAGTCTTGTTGATTTGGGAAATAAGGTTTGGAATCTGCATCTTCAGAGTATTCCTCATCTTGCACATTTTCACAGTCTGATGAGTCACTATCTCGGTCATTCTCTCTTGGAGTAGAAGGAACAGGAATCTCGTTGCTGTGTGCAACAGGCTTTAAAGGGGTTGTCCCGCGCCGAAACGGGTTTGTTTTTTTTTCAAACCCCCCCCCCCCCCGTTCGGCGCGAGACAACCCCGATGCAGGGACGTACAGAAAGCTTACCGGAGCGCTTACCTTAATCCCCGCGCTCCGGTGACTTCTATACTTACCTGTGAAGATGGCCGCCGGAATCCTCTTCCTCCGTGGACCGCAGCTCTTCTGTGCGGTCCATTGCCGATTCCAGCCTCCTGATTGGCTGGAATCGGCACGTGACGGGGCGGAGCTACACGGAGCCGGCATCCTGCACTAGAGGCTCCATAGAAGAAAGCAGAAGACCCGGACTGCGCAAGCGCGGCTAATTTGGCCATCGGAGGGCGAAAATTAGTCGGCTCCATGGAGACGAGGACGCCAGCAACGGAGCAGGTAAGTAAAAAACTTTTTATAACTTCTGTATGGCTCATAATTAATGCACAATGTATATTACAAAGTGCATTAATATGGCCATACAGAAGTGTATAGACCCACTTGCTGCCGCGGGACAACCCCTTTAAGAATGATGGAATGTCTGGACAGTCGAACACACCTGTTTTCTTCCCTTTTCGGTGTTGAGACACATCATCTCAAAAACTGCTATTACTGTGTCATTGATCTGTTGGTTTGCGCCAGATATGAGGCACCCCGAACTTCATCTGTCGACTCTTTTCTCCATACTATGCCTGAAGATTGGACCTGCAAGTGCCACAAACTACGTTGAGGAGCCCATTTCTAGTTTTGATCCCCCACCGGCATGCCAAAATAGGCCTTGTAGGCTGTACAGAAAGTGTTGGTACCTTTGATTCTATGTTTGACTGCTTTGGCACTCCGAAAGACACCACAGACATAGCAAAAGGAGTCTGGATCATGTTTGTAGGTTCAAAAAAGTTGCCATCACTAAATTAATGAACTCTTAAATGACTGCTACAAATTCTAACTTCACAAACTTTCCCTAAAACAAAGAAAAAAAAGAAACTGTTATCTATGTATACAAAAGCTTCAAAGTAACAAGTGGCAACGCAGCACTCAATAGAGATTTCACCAACCTGAATTGGTCCTCAGTACGAGGTAGTCAATGCACCAGCCCAGTATGATCCAGATCAAGATCAGAGTGGCAAACCAAATATAAAGATTGAACCAGGCAGCATCTGATGAATTCAACAAATGTTTTGCTTTTTATTCCTCCATATTACAAGGACTGGCGAGGTTTCGGCTTCAACTGAAGCCTTTCTCAAGCTTCTGCACTGTTTTCATATTCCAATAAAATATGTAAATCGAACCTCGCAGTGAGAAAAACGTTTTGACGCAGGAGTGAATGCTCAATAAATCCTAGTTGAGACCAGATTAACTTGATAAAAACAAAAAATTCACTTAAACAAAAAGTTGTTTTTTGTTACACAGTGTTATCCTGCCACTAGTTATTGCATGCACCGCCATCAGCTGAATACCACTTTAGTGAATACCAGCAGTGACGTCAGTGAGCAGCCGGGATTCCTACTCCCCTGACGTCTCCTCTTAGGTTCCGCGAGAGCAGGGGGAGGAGGCGTCCGGCAGCACACTGATGTCACAGTGTGCACCAGAATCAGTGCTGAGCAGCAGCGTCAAGCAGAGGAGCAGCAGAGTTTCCGCTGTGAGGTGTGACTATTATACTGGGAGACGCTGTGGGGTGTCACTATTATACTGGGGGCTGCTGTGGGGTGTCACTATTATATTGGGGGCTGCTGTGGGGTGTCACTATTATACTGGGGGCTGCTGTGGGGTGTCACTATTATACTGGGGGCTGCTGTGTCACTATTATACTGGGGGTCGCTGTGGAGTGTCACTATTACACTGGGGGCCGCTGTGGGATGTCACCATTATACTGGGGGTCGCTGTAGGGGTGTCACCATTATATTGGCGGCCGCTGTGGGGGTGTCACCATTATATTGGGGGCCGCTGTCACAATTATACTGGGGGCCGCTGTGTGTCACTATTATACTGGGGGCCGCTGTGGGGGTGTCACTATTATACTGGGGGCCATTGTGGGGGTGCCACCATTATACTGGGGGCCGCTGTGGGGTGTCACTATTATACTGGGGGCCGCTGTGGGGTGTCACTATTATAGTGGGGGCCGCTGTGGGGTGTCACCATTATACTGGGGGCCGCTGTGGGGTGTCACCATTATACTGAGGGCCACTGTGGGGGTGTCACCATCATACTGGGGGCCGCTGTGGGGGTGCCACCATTATACTGGGGGCCGCTGTGGGGTGTCACCATTATACTGGGGGCCGCTGTGGGGTGTCACCATTATACTGAGGGCCGCTGTGGGGGTGTCACCATTATATTAGGGTCCGCTGTGGGGGTGTCACCATTATATTTGGGGGACGCTGTGGGGGTGTCATAATTATACTGGGGGCCATTGTGTGTCACGATTATATTGGGGGCCGCTGTGGGGGTGCCACCATTATACTGGAGGCCGCTGTGGACGTGTGTCTATATTATATTGGAGGCCGCTGTGGGGGTGTCACTAATATACTGGGGGCCACTGTGGGGGGGCCACCATTATACTGGGGGTCGCTGTGGGGGTGTCACCATTATATTTAAAAGAAAAAAGGAAAAAGCGCCAGAGAAAAACAATCGATCCCTTTTGTTCCAAAAAAAGGAAAAAGATGATTTCTGGTATATCAAACCAGATGCCTCACCTCAGTGTTGACCTTCCATAGTTCTGTATTGAAAATAATCCACTCTTCACAAGAGGAGTGTCGCTGGAAACAGTTCAGGGATCCATCAAAGGAACCCCCATATAGAATGCAAAGAAATATTCGTTAAGTAAAAAATCTTTCCTGCACTCACAGAACCTATTCATAATAACATGGTGTGAATGTTCCTTCAAAAGAAGGAGACTTACTTTGAAGGAGGGGGTTATGATTTCCAATGTTCCCCCTCCTAGTGCCAACAGATCTTAGCAGCCGCCAAAGAGTATTCCTTCAGTCCAGAATTTCTCCTTTTATATTTATTTGAAATCAACCAGACAATGGTATGACAAGTCCACCGAGCGATCATATAACAACACGTTTCGGTACAAAATGTACCCTTATCAAGTTATCCATTATATTTGGGGCCGCTGTGGGGGTGTCACGATTATATTGGGGGCCGCTGTGGGGGTGCCACCATTATACTGGGGGCCGCTGTGGGGGTGTCACTATTACACTGGGGGCCGCTGTGGGTGTGTCACTATTATACTGGGGGCCGTTGTGAGCGTGTGTCTATATTATACTGGGGGCCATTGTGGGGGTGTCACTAATATACTGGGGGCCGCTGTGGGGGTGTCACCATCATACTGGGGGCCGCTGTGGGGGTGCCAGCATCATACTGGGGGCCGCTGTGGGGGTGCCACCATTATACTGGGAGACGCTGTTGGGGTGCCACCATTATACTGGGGGCCGCTGTGGGATGTCACTATTACACTGGGGGCCGCTGTGGGGGTGTCACCATTATACTGGGAGCCACTGTGGGGGTGTCACCATTATACTGGGGGCCGCTGTGGGGGTGTCACCATTATACTGGGGGCCGCTGTGGGGGTGTCACCATTATATTGGGGGCCACTGTGGGGGTGTCACCATTATATTGGGGGGCCGCTGTGGGGGTGTCACAATTATACTGGGGGCCGCTGTGTGAGTGTCACGATTATATTGGGGGCCGCTGTTGGGGTGCCACCACTATACTGGGGGCCGCTGTGGGGGTGTCACTTTTATACTGGGGGCCACTGTGGGGATGTCACTATTATACTGGAGTCCGCTGTGGGCGTGTGTGTATATTACACTGTGGGCTGCTGTGGGGGTGTCACTAATATACTGGGGGCCGCTGTGGGGGTGTCACCATTATACTGGGGGCCGCTGTGGGGGTGTCACTATTATACTGGGGGCCGTTGTGGGGGTGTGTCTATATTACACTGGGGGCCACTGTGGGGGTGTCACTAATATACTGGGGGCCGCTGTGGGGGTGTCACTATTATACTGGAGTCCGCTGTGGGCGTGTGTGTATATTACACTGTGGGCCGCTGTGGGGGTGTCACTAATATACTGGGGGCCGATGTGGGGGTGTCACCATTATAGGGGGGGCCGCTGTGGGGGGGTCACTATTATACTGGAGGCCGTTGTGGGCGTGTGTCTATATTACACTGGGGGCCGCTGTGGGGGTGTCACTAATATACTGGGGGCCGCTGTGGGGGTGTCACCATCATACTGGGGGCCGCTGTGGGGGTGCCAACATTATACTGGGGGCCGCTGTGGGGGTGTCACTATTATACTCGGGGCCGCTGTGGGGGTGTCACAATTATACTGGGGGCCGTTATGGGCGTGTGTCTATATTATACTGGGGGCCGCTGTGGGGGTGTCACTATTATACTGGGGGCCGCTGGGGGTGGGGGGTCACTATTATTGCTGGGGTATGTTTACATGTGGCAGAAATGGGCAGGGCTGTTTCAAAATAGACAGGGTGCAGATTTTGACTGCCTTTTGGATGCGGAAATGCTGCAGAATTTTCCACAGAAATTTCCGTTAAGTACATTCTGCAGCATTTCTGCATCCAAAAAGCAGCCAAAATCTACCCACTGTCTATTTTGAAGCGGCCCTGTCCTTTTTAGAACAACGGGTGGTAAACTCATACGTCGTGATAAGCCCCGCCCCCTGACATGTTGGCACTTTGCAATAAATAAGTGGGTTTTGGGTTGCAGTTTGGGCATGCGGTCTCTTAAAGGTTCGCCATCACTGATCTAGACAATCGGTAACTTGCATTAACTAATAATAATAATCTTTATTTGTATAGCGCCAACATATTCCGCAGCACTTACAAAGACAGGGGGAATACAGAAAGAGTACAAAAGTACAAAAATTTCAGAACCACGGTTACATGTAGTAATCAGCTGATGGAAACCATAGGAGTGAGGGTCCTGCTCCAACGTGCTTACATACTACAAGTAATGGGTTGATACAGAAGGTAAAGGGGCTGGAGATGTGCCCGGTATGGCGAGCTGGAGAGTGAGGGATGCTATACACATAAACAATGGTCAGACATTATGCCATGTGACAGCAGAAATGGTGTGACTGCAGGGGGTAGTTGATGGTGGCTAGCAGGGATTGCAGTCAATAGGTGAGGGAGCAATGTTATCAGGCGGCGTACAGAGGGGTTTGGTTTTGGAGACATGGTATGCCTCCCTGAAGAGGTACGTTTTTAGAGCATGCCTGAAGTTTTGTGAGTCACAGATTGCCCGGATAGCCGTTGGTAGTGCGTTCCAATCTCTCATCCATAGTATGATTGGGCAAATAAAATCATCTAGTAGACCATGTCCATAAACATTATATGAGGCTTATTATTGTCTTCAGCCAATTATCCACAGCTCCCCTGCAAAAGTGTGCACTCAGAGCTCACCATTCGTGACAGACCATTATGTGGTAATATAAAATTTAGCATGACTACTACCATGTGATCTAGGGCTGCAGACAATTTGTCATCTAAAAGGCAGAGCATAGCTCTGGGCCAATTTTTTACCATTTTATATCACATATTGTATACTATTTTATCAGGTAGCACATTGTAACTCCCTTAGGTTATGTGATTTGGAAACAGAGGCATTACATTATTGTGAGTTCTGCACATGCACATCCTATCCAAGATACTGTCTATAGCACAGGTGTCAAACACAAGGCCCGCGGGCCAAATCCGTCCCGCCACCTCATTTTCTGTGGCCCGCGGGCTGTGCACAAAGTTTCCTCACCTCCGTGCTGCTGTCAGTAGGCGATCGTCTATCGGCTTGCTCTGTCTAGTGCAGACAGTAATAGAGGAGCGCCGATAGCAGACTTACAATGGCCGCGGAGGAGGGAAGACTGCAGAGAACATGAGAGCCACGCTGAGGAGGAGCAGCTGCAAGCTGAGAGCCGGTCAGCCCTGACCTCCTCTCATCGGCCCTACCTCTGTTCATGGCCGCAGGCCTGGGAAACATCAGGGGCCCAAGTATGCAGGAAGGCCCCAGGAATAGAGCAGCCGGTATACCTGCCAGTGGGACCACATTGGATGCAGGTAATTATAAAAATGTGTATAAAAATGAAGAAGTGTCCTTGTATGCATATGTATGTATGCATGTATATATATATATATATATATATATATATATATAATGTGTGTTTGTGTGCATGTATGTGTATAATAGTGTGCGTCTGTGTGCATGTATGTGTATAGTCTGTGCGCATGTATGTGTATAATAAAGTGCGTCTGTGCGCATGTATGTGTATAATAGTGTGCGGCTGTGTGCATGTATGTGTATAATAGTGTGCGTCTGTGCGCGTATGTGTATAATAGTGTGTGTCTGTGCGTGTATGTGTATAATAGTGTGTTTGTGCGTATATGTGTATAATAGTGTGCGCATGTGCGTATATGTGTATAATAGTGTGCGCCTGTCTATATATATATAAATAAAAATAATAGTGTGCGCCTGTGTGTGTGTCTATATATATATATATGGCTGCTATGGGGGACCTTATTACCAATCGGGCCACTTTTACTATACTGTCTTACAATTAACAATTAGAATTGGCCCTTTGAAGGCAACCATAGGGCTGATGTGGCCCTCGGTGAAAATGAGTTTGACACCCCTGGTCTATAGTGACACTTTTTCCTGCAGAAATGAGATGGCATGGTTGAGGATAAAACCAGCACTGGCGTGCCATGTAGATCACTACCTGTATCTATTAGGCAGTTAATTAATGTTAACCCCCTCCTTGCTAGATTACAATATCACTCTGGTTGATAGTATACTTCAGCAGGGAAGAAAATACATATCAATTGTATGCAGGTTACAACACTTATGCCGTCCTTGCTGTCCCGGAGTTAACTCTATCCTCTCCACTCATTCAATTAGTGGTGGGATCGCAGTAATAAAGAGGAGGATAAATTAAGTGCAGCATAACATTGAATATTGCGCTCCTATGAATCCCCCGTACTCTAAATTGCCTAGTTATTATCGGGACAATCTAAATTAATCAGAAGGGTGGACTTTAACTTCAATACGCATCTTTCTTACTGCCTACTTAGGCAAACATAGAGAAGGGTGCACAAATCAAACACAATGGGCTAACATAAATATAGGAAGGGAACTGTGGCATCAGAGTCTCTGAAGTCACAAAATATAGGCAGCATTACAATTATTGCTGCTCTCACTTCAGATTAAACGGTTTGCGACCTCTGAGCCATATAAACTGAATACTCAGACAGCAATTATTTGCTTGAAGTCTATGGTATATGAGCCAAAATACGAAGGCTCCCAGATAAAAAAGAAGAGCCTTCCTATTCATTTAACTTCTATAAGGTGCGGTTGACAATTGTACTTCCAAAACAGGCACAATTAGAAGGAATAGGCTATGAGGTGATAAGGTTTCTGGTGCCCATCCATAAACCAGTACCCCACCTCACATATATATGTTTTAAGTCTGTCCCAAATAATTTTGAAGTTTTTAATAATTTTTCTTTTTCGGTGATTAGCTATTTAGGTTAAAAGAAAGTTACTGTCTCTGTGAATAAAACCAGCTATGTATGTGTACATTTGTGAGGTGTCATTTAATGCACTCTTCACACAGGTCTGCAGCTGTCTCTCAACTAGCTACAAACTGCCAGGCTGAGTACTGCTGTATCCATAGCAACTGAGGCTGAGGGGGTTTGTGGGAGATGTAGTGCGCCCATAATCCCTCATTCAGTTCACAAGGATGAAGGAGCTGTGATGGGGTCACTGTCCTGTGATCAGGCTCTGCTGGTTTAGGAGCTGCGATAACATCATGGCCATGTGATCAGGGGCAGAGCTTAGAGACGATGTCACATGATGGTGACATCATCATAATCACATGAGGGTGATGACATTGTCTGAATCAGTGTTACAACTCACAAGATTCATCCTCAGACATAATTATTTCTCCTTTGGCAAAGAGATATTCCTGCAACACACCGGAACAGCCATGATTGATGCAATGCATTTCCCCCACCATAAACCTGATCTTAAGGAATTCTTATACAGAAATCAACTTTTTAGACACCACCATAAAAATCGGCCCACATACCTCAGATGGGACAGTTTCCATCCAAAATACATCAAAACGTCCATTGTCTACAGTCAGGCCATCAGATACAACTAGATTTGCTCTAACCCAGCAGACAGTGATTAACATTTGCAGCATATGAAAAGGATATTTTTAAATCAGGGCTACCATCCCACTTCAATTGATGACCAAATCACGAGAGCCACTAGGATACCCAGAAAACTGCAATACACAGAAGAAAAAAAAATGGTTGTATACCTACTAGTAGTGACCTAGAATTCACAGCTAGAGGTACTAAGGAAAACCGCAAAGAAACTCTGTCATCCCCTACGCAAGGATAACTGTCTGAAAATCATATTCCCGAACCCTCCGCTTTTGTGTTACAAGCAACCTCCAAATTTTCACTTTATAATCAGGAGTGCATTGCCCTCTGACACACAAAGAGGAACTTATCCCTGTCATGTAAGGAGCTGCAAGACCTGCTCACATATATGACTGCGGACAGGATACGGATCCCCAACACATAGCAGGACTATAAGACCTCTGGGAAAGTCACATGTTCCACGTCTGATGTTGTGCACCTGATCCTGCGCAGTAAATGTCCTGTTGGGGGCCTTTATGTTGGAAAAACAAGGCAAAAACTTAAAGGAAGAAAGAGCTCTCGTCACACAATTAAAGAAAGAAAGACGCAATTACCTGTGGCAGAGCATTTTTCTAGTGACGGACACAACATAGAATATATGAAAGTTTCAAATCTCAGCGTCACAGAAGAATTTGTAAGTACAAGTTTATAAGAATCTTTGATACTCTCAAGAACGGAATGAACCTCAAAGGGGGTTTCTTGCATCAGTGGAGACTATGATAAATCAGGAGCAGAGATAACACACTGGTTTGGTGACCCCCTAACACCAATTTAGAGACCATAAAACTTTCACATCCCTTATCAGTGGACTAATTAAGTAATTACTCCTCTACTCATCCTGTTCTGGTATTGTTTTAAGTGCAACTTAATCACACCATGTCTGTGCCTTTTTCATATGTATGTGTGTATATATAATGCCTCTTTAAATGTATTTCATTTAGCCTGAAGAAGAACCCTAAGTAGGCTTGAAAGCTCGCTAGAATATCATGTATTTTTGCTAGCCATTAAAAGTTATCATTTCTACAAGATTACTTGGTTTCTCTTACTGAGAACAATCACATACTGCTCTGTCTCTGATGCCGTTTTACAGTGTTTTTTTGCCATGTGAAGGACAACCTGCCCACGATGAGTCTTATGGTATCTATTTATTCTCATGCACACTAGTCACATTGTCTTCCTAAGGAAGGAACTAATTGCATTGGTACATGTACAATATCTCAGCGCTGCCTCCACTCTCCACGCCTATTTCTTCACGGTTCTGCTCACATACCTGTCATTTTACCTGAGACATTCTGCTTTGACCTTTTACTGCTAACAGGCCATGGGTACTTTTTAGGTTTATCTTGATCATCTTTTGTATTACATGATAGTACTGCAGTAGTAGAGTGATCTGTATATACATCTTGTATTTCTTGATTTTGGCATGTATGCTTATTTGCGCAGCAAGGGCTTATTCCGACAAGCATAGGCGGAACTATGCGCCTGAACTAAAGGAATCCCTTCTCCTTTGCTGGCTTGTGAAACTCCGTGCCAGAGCGCAGCAGTTTGAAACTAGCCATGGGAAGACAAGTGCTGCCCGTTCTTCCCCGCATGTAGTATTCACTAGGGCAGCTCCTATCTTTTCTCGGCTGTACTATTTAACAGCCGAGAATCCTGGGGATAGCGCGAGATCACATATGATCCCGTGCTATCCCGCAGCGGGAGTCGGCTGTCAGTCACAGCCGGCGTCCCGCTGCTACAGCGGGGGGGCATTGGAGATGCGCCCCCCGCTGTTAACCCCTTCCCTGCCACGATCTAAGTAGATCGCGGCAGGGAAAGAGTTCACAGAGGGACCGCACTCCCTCTGTGTCTCCGGACGGCACTCGCGATGTCATTGCGAGAGCCCGGCCTGTCACCATGGCAACAGGACGCCAGACACTGGCGTCCTGTATTGCTTATGCCTATGATCGCTGTATAAGCGATAAGGCATGGCAGAGCAGTAGCTCTGCCATGCCTTATGACAGCGATCATAGGCACAGTGCTGCAAGTCCCTCAGAGGGACTCAAATAGTGTAAAAAAAAAGAAAAGAAAAATCTAAAAAAAAAAGTAAAAAAACCCCTTTTTTAATGCTTTTTCTAATATTAGCATAAAAAAGGTAAAAAAAATTAAAATCTATGGCAGAATTGATGCGTTTTCTCTCTCTGTTGTCATAAAAAAAATAATAAAAGTTTTATGATATAGCCTATGTACCCAAAAGGGGCACCGATAAAAACCACAGCTCGCCACGCAAAAAACAAGCCCTTATAAGGCCGCGTCGACGGAAAAATAAAAAAGTTATGGCTTTTGAAAAATGCTCTGTGTGTCCCTATGGTATATAGTCCACAGCTCTTTATGTCCCTATGGTATAGAGTCCACAGCTCTGTGTCTCCCTGTGGTATAGAATCCACAGCGCTGTGTCTCCCTGTGGTATAGAATCCACAGCGCTGTGTCTCCCTGTGGTATAGAATCCACAGCGCTGTGTCTCCCTGTGGTATATAGTCCACAGCTCTGTGTGTCCATGTAGTATAGAGTCCACAGCTCTGTGTGTCTCTGTGGTATAGAGTCCACAGCTCTGTGTGTCCCTGTGGTATAGAGTCCACAGCTCTGTGTGTCCCTGTGGTATAGAGTCCACAGCTCTGTGTGTCCCTGTGGTATAGAGTCCACAGCTCTGTGTGTCCCTGTGGTATAGAGTCCACAGCTCTGTGTGTCCCTGTGGTATAGAGTCCACAGCTCTGTGTGTCCATGTGGTATAGAGTCCACAGGTCTGTGTGTCCCTGTGGTATACAGTCCACAGCTGTGTGTGTCACTGTGGTATATAGTCCACAGCTGTGTGTGTCCCTGTGGTATATAGTCCACAGCTGTGTGTGTCCCTGTGGTATATAGTCCACAGCTGTGTGTGTCCCTGTGGTATATAGTCCACAGCTGTGTGTGTCCCTGTGGTATATAGTCCACAGCTGTATGTGTCCCTGTGGTATATAGTCCACAGCTGTATGTGTCCCTGTGGTATATAGTCCACAGCTCTGTGTGTCCCTGTGGTTTATAGTCCACAGCTCTGTGTGTCCCTGTGGTATATAGTCCACAGCTCTGTGTGTCCCTGTGGTATATAGTCCACAGCTCTGTGTGTCCCTGTGGTATATAGTCCACAGCTCTGTGTGTCCCTGTGGTATATAGTCCACAGCTCTGTGTGTCCCTGTGGTATATAGTCCACAGCTCTCTGTGTCCCTGTGGTATAAAGTCCACAGCTCTGTGTGTCCCTGTGGTATATAGTCCACAGCTCTGTGTGTCCCTGTGGTATATAGTCCACAGCTCTGTGTGTCCCTGTGGTATAAAGTCCACAGCTCTGTGTGTCCCTGTGGTATAAAGTCCACAGCTCTGTGTGTCCCTGTGGTATATAGTCCACAGCTCTGTGTGTCCCTGTGGTATATAGTCCACAGCTCTGTGTGTCCCTGTGGTATATAGTCCACAGCCCTGTGTGTCCCTGTGGTATATAGTCCACAGCTCTGTGTGTCCCTGTGGTATATAGTCCACAGCTCTGTGTGTCCCTGTGGTATATAGTCCACAGCTCTGTGTGTCCCTGTGGTATATAGTCCACAGCTCTGTGTGTCCCTGTGGTATATAGTCCACAGCTCTGTGTGTCCCTGTGGTATATAGTCCACAGCTCTGTGTGTCTCTGTGGTACATAGTCCAGAGCTGTGTGTCCACAGCCGTGTGTGTCCCTGTGGTATATAGTCCACAGCTCTGTGTGTCCCTGTGGTATATAGTCCACAGCTCTGTGTGTCCCTGTGGTATATAGTCCACAGCTCTGTGTGTCCCTGTGGTATATAGTCCACAGCTCTGTGTGTCCCTGTGGTATATAGTCCACAGCTCTGTGTGTCCCTGTGGTATATAGTCCACAGCTCTGTGTGTCCCTGTGGTATATAGTCCACAGCTCTGTGTGTCTCTGTGGTACATAGTCCAGAGCTGTGTGTCCACAGCCGTGTGTGTCCCTGTGGTATATAGTCCACAGCTGTGTGTGTCCCTGTGGTATATAGTCCACAGCGATGTGTGCTCCTGTGGTATATAGTCTACAGCTGTGTGTCCCTGTGGTATATAGTCCAAAGCTCTGTGTGTCCCTGTGGTATATAGTCCACAGCTGTGTGTGTCCCTGTGGTATATAGTCCACAGCTGTATGTGTCCCCGTGGTATATAGTCCACAGCTGTGTGTGTCCCCGTGGTATATAGTCCACAGCTTTGTGTGTCCCCGTGGTATATAGTCCACAGCTTTGTGTGTCCCTGTGGTATATAGTCCACAGCTCTGTGTGTCTCTGTGGTATAGAGTCCACAGCTCTGTGTCTCCCTGTGGTATAGAGTCCACAGCTCTGTGTCTCCCTGTGGTATAGAGTCCACAGCTCTGTGTCTCCCTGTGGTATAGAGTCCACAGCTCTGTGTCTCCCTGTGGTATATAGTCCACAGCTGTGTGTCTCCCTGTGGTATATAGTCCACAGCTGTGTGTGTCCCTGTGGTATATAGTCCACAGCGGTGTGTGTTCCTGTGGTATATAGTCCACAGCTCTGTGTGTCCCTGTGGTATATAGTCCACAGCTCTGTGTGTCCCTGTGGTATATAGTCCACAGCTCTGTGTGTCCCTGTGGTATATAGTCCACAGCTCTGTGTGTCTCTGTGGTATATAGTCCACAGCTGTGTGTGTTCCTGTGGTATATAGTCCACAGCTGTGGGTGTCCCTGTGGTATATAGTCCACAGCTGTGTGTGTTCCCGTGGTATATAGTCCACAGCTGTGGGTGTCCCCGTGGTATATAGTCCACAGCTGTGTGTCTTGTAGTATATAGTTCACAGCTGTGTGTGTCCCTGTGGTATATAGTCCAGAGCTGTGTGTGTCCCTGTGGTATATAGCCCACAGCTGTGTGTGTCCCTGTGGTATATAGTCCACAGCTGTGTGTGTCCCTGTGGTATATAGTCCACAGCTCTATATGTCCCTATGGTAAAGAGTCCACAGCTCTGTGTCTCCCTGTGGTATAGAATCCACAGCGCTGTGTCTCCCTGTGGTATATAGTCCACAGCTCTGTGTGTCCATGTAGTATAGAGTCCACAGCTCTGTGTGTCCCTGTGGTAGAGAGTCCACAGCTCTGTGTGTCCCTGTGGTATATCGTCCACAGCTCTGTGTCTCCCTGTGGTATAGAGTCCACAGCTATGTGTGTCCCTGTTGTATAGGGTCCACAGCTCTGTGTGTCTGTGTGGTATAGAGTCCACAGCTCTGTGTGTCCCTGTGGTATATAGTCCACAGCTCTGTGTGTCCCTGTGGTATATAGTCCACAGCTCTGTGTGTCCCTGTGGTATATAGTCCACAGCTCTGTGTGTCCCTGTGGTATATAGTCCACAGCTCTGTGTGTCCCTGTGGTATATAGTCCACAGCTCTGTGTGTCCCTGTGGTATATAGTCCACAGCTCTGTGTGTCCCTGTGGTATATAGTCCACAGCTCTGTGTGTCCCTGTGGTATATAGTCCACAGCTGTGTGCGTCCCTGTGGTATATAGTCCACAGCTGTGTGTGTTTCCCTGTTGTATATAGTCCACAGCTCTGTGTGTCTCTGTGGTATATAGTCCACAGCTGTGTGTGTTTCTGAGGTATAGAGTCCACAGCTGTGTGTGTTCCTGTGGTATATAGTCCACAGCTGTGTGTGTTCCTGTGGTATATAGTCCACAGCTGTGTGTGTCCCTGTGGTATATAGTCCAAAGCTGTGTGTGTCTCTGTGGTATATAGTCTACAGCTGTGTGTCTCTGTGGTATATGTGTGTATATCTCTGTGGTATATAGTCTACAGCTGTGTGTCTCTGTGGTCCACAGCTCTGTGTGTCCCTGTGGTATATAGTCCACAGCTCTGTGTGTCCCTGTGGTATATAGTCCACAGCTCTATGTGTCCCTGTGGTATATAGTCCACAGCTGTGTGTGTTCCTGTGGTATATAGTCCACAGCTGTGTGTGTCCCCGTGGTATATAGTCCACAGCTGTGTGTCTTGTAGTATATAGTTCACAGCTGTGTGTGTCCCTGTGGTATATAGTTCACAGCTGTGTGTGTCCCTGTGGTATATAGTCCAAAGCTCTGTGTGTCCCTGTGGTATATAGCCCACAGCTGTGTGTGTCCCTGTGGTATATAGTCCACAGCTGTGTGTCCCTATGGTATATAGTCCACAGCTCTGCGTGCTCTGTGTGTCCCTATGGTATATAGTCCACAGCTCTGTGTCTCCCTGTGGTATAGAATCCACAGTGCTGTGTCTCCCTATGGTATATAGTCCACAGCTCTGTGTGTCCATGTAGTATAGAGTCCACAGCTCTGTGTGTCCCTGTGGTATATAGTCCACAGCTCTGTGTGTCCCTGTGGTATATAGTCCACAGCTGTGTGTGTCCCTGTGGTATATAGTCCACAGCTGTGTGTGTTTCCCTGTTGTATATAGTCCACAGCTCTGTGTGTTTCCCTGTTGTATATAGTCCACAGCTCTGTGTGTCTCTGTGGTATATAGTCGACAGCTGTGTGTGTTTCTGTGGTATATAGTCCACAGCTGTGTGTGTCCCTGTGGTATATAGTCCACAGCTGTGTGTGTCCTTGTGGTATATAGTCCACAGCTGTGTGTGTCCCTGTGGTATATAGTCCACAGCTCTGTGTGTCTCTGTGGTATATAGTCCACAGCTGTGTGTGTTTCTGTGGTATATAGTCCACAGCTGTGTGTTCCTGTGGTATATAGTCCACAGCGGTGTGTGTTCCTGTGGTATATAGTCTACAGCTGTGTGTGTCCCTGTGGTATATAGTCCACAGCTCTGTGTGTCTCTGTGGTATATAGTCCACAGCTGTGTGTGTTCCTGTGGTATATAGTCCACAGCTTTGTGTGTTCCTGTGGTATATAGTCCACAGCTGTGTGTCTTGTAGTATATAGTTCACAGCTGTGTGTGTCCCTGTGGTATATAGTCCACAGCTCTGTGTGTCCCTGTGGTATATAGTCCACAGCTGTGTGTGTCCCTGTGGTATATAGTCCACAGCTGTGTGTGTCGCTGTGGTATATAGTCCACAGCGGTGTGTGTTCCTGTGGTATATAGTCCACAGCAGTGTGTGTCCCTGTGGTATATAGTCCACAGCTGTGTGTGTACCTGTAGTATATAATCCACAGCTGTGTGTGTATCTGTAGTATATAATCCACAGCTGTGTGTGTACCTGTAGTATATAATCCACAGCTGTGTGTGTCCCTGTGGTACATAGTCCACAACTGTGTGTCCTGTAGTATATAGTTCACAGCTCTGTGTGTCCCTGTGGTATATAGTCCACAGCTCTGTGTGTCCCTGTGGTATATAGTCCACAGCTCTGTGTGTCCCTGTGGTATATAGTCCACAGCTCTGTGTGTCCCTGTGGTATATAGTCCACAGCTCTGTGTGTCCCTGTGGTATATAGTCCACAGCTCTGTGTGTCCCTGTGGTATATAGTCCACAGCTCTGTGTATCCCTGTGGTATATAGTTCACAGCTGTGTGTGTCCCAGTGATATATAGTCCACAGCTGTTGTTGTCCCTGTGGTATATAGTTCACAGCTGTGTGTGTCCCAGTGATATATAGTCCACAGCTGTGTTTGTCCCTGTGGTATATAGTCCACAGCTGTGTGTGTCCCTGTGGCATAGAGTCCACAGCTGTGTGTGTCCCTGTGGCATAGAGTCCACAGCTGTGTGTGTCCCTGTGGCATAGAGTCCACAGCTGTGTGTGTCCCTGTGGCATAGAGTCCACAGCTGTGTGTGTCCCTGTGGCATAGAGTCCACAGCTGTGTGTGTCCCTGTGGCATAGAGTCCACAGCTGTGTGTGTCCCTGTGGCATAGAGTCCACAGCTGTGTGTGTCCCTGTGGCATAGAGTCCACAGCTGTGTGTGTCCCTGTGGCATAGAGTCCACAGCTGTGTGTGTCCCTGTGGCATAGAGTCCACAGCTGTGTGTGTCCCTGTGGCATAGAGTCCACAGGTGTGTGTGTCCCTGTGGTATATAGTCCACAGCTGTGTGTGTCCCTGTGGTATATAGTCCACAGCTGTGTGTGTCCCTGTGGTATATAGTCCACAGCTGTATGTGTCCCTGTGGTATATAGTCCACAGCTCTGTGTGTCCCTGTGGTATATAGTCCACAGCTCTGTGTGTCCCTGTGGTATATAGTCCACAGCTCTGTGTGTCCCTGTGGTATATAGTCCACAGCTCTGTGTGTCCCTGTGGTATATAGTCCACAGCTCTGTGTGTCCCTGTGGTATATAGTCCACAGCTCTGTGTGTCCCTGTGGTATATAGTCCACAGCTCTGTGTGTCCCTGTGGTATATAGTCCACAGCTCTGTGTGTCCCTGTGGTATATAGTCCACAGCTCTGTGTGTCCCTGTGGTATATAGTCCACAGCTCTGTGTGTCCCTGTGGTATATAGTTCACAGCTGTGTGTGTCCCTGTGGTATATAGTCCAGAGCTGTGTGTGTCCCTGTGGTATATAGTCCAGAGCTGTGTGTGTCCCTGTGGTATATAGCCCACAGCTGTGTGTGTCCCTGTGGTATATAGCCCACAGCTGTGTGTGTCCCTGTGGTATATAGTCCACAGGTGTGTGTGTCCCTATGGAATATAGTCCACAGCTCTGCGTGCTCTGTGTGTCCCTATGGTATATAGTCCACAGCTCTATATGTCCCTATGGTAAAGAGTCCACAGCTCTGTGTCTCCCTGTGGTATAGAATCCACAGCTCTGTGTCTCCCTGTGGTATAGAGTCCACAGCTCTGTGTCTCCCTGTGGTATAGAGTCCACAGCTCTGTGTCTCCCTGTGGTATAGAGTCCACAGCTCTGTGTGTCCCTGTGGTATAGAGTCCACAGCTCTGTGTGTCTGTGTGGTATAGAGTCCACAGCTCTGTGTGTCCCTGTGGTATAGAGTCCACAGCTCTGTGTGTCCCTGTGGTATATAGTCCACAGCTGTGTGTGTCCCTGTGGTATATAGTTCATAGCTGTGTGTGTCCTTGTGGTATATAGTCCACAGCTGTGTGTGTCCCTGTGGTATATAGTCCACAGCTGTGTGTGTCCTTGTGGTATATAGTCCACAGCTGTGTGTGTCCCTGTGGTATATAGTCCACAGCTGTGTGTGTCCCTGTGGTATATAGTCCACAGCTGTGTGTATCCCTGTGGTATATAGTCCACAGCTGTGTGTGTCCCTGTGGTATACAGTCCACAGCTGTGTGTGTCCCTGTGGTATATAGTCCACAGCTCTGTGTGTACCTGTGGAATATAGTCCACAGCTGTGTGTGTCTCTGTGGTATATAGTCCACAGCTGTGTGTGTCCCTGTGGTATATAGTCCACAGCTGTGTGTGTCCCTGTCGTATATAGTCCACAGCTGTGTGTGTCCCTGTGGTATATAGTCCACAGCTGTGTGTGTCTCTGTGGTATATGGTCTACAGCTGTGTGTCTCTGTGGTATATAGTCCATAGATGTGTGTATCCCTTTGGTATAGAGTCCACAGCGGTGTGTGTTCCTGTGGTATATAGTCTACAGCTCTGTGTGTCCCTGTGGTATATAGTCCACAGCTCTGTGTGTCTCTGTGGTATATAGTCCACAGTTGTGTGTGTTCCTGTGGTATATAGTCCACAGCTTTGTGTGTTCCTGTGGTATATAGTCTACAGCTGTGTGTCTTGTAATATATAGTTCACAGCTGTGTGTGTCCCTGTGGTATATAGTCCACAGCTCTGTGTGTCCCTGTGGTATATAGCCCACAGCTGTGTGTGTCCCTGTGGTATATAGTCCACAGCTGTGTGTGTCCCTGTGGTATATAGTCCACAGCTCTGTGTGTCTCTGTGGTATAGAGTCCACAGCTCTGTGTCTCCCTGTGGTATAGAGTCCACAGCTCTGTGTCTCCCTGTGGTATAGAGTCCACAGCTCTGTGTCTCCCTGTGGTATAGAGTCCACAGCTGTGTGTGTCCCTGTGGTATAGAGTCCACAGCGGTGTGTGTTCCTGTGGTATATAGTCCACAGCTGTGTGTGTCCCTGTGGTATAGAGTCCACAGCGGTGTGTGTTCCTGTGGTATATAGTCCACAGCTGTGTGTGTCCCTGTGGTATATAGTCCACAGCTGTGTGTGTCCCTGTGGTATATAGTCCACAGCTGTGTGTGTCCCTGTGGTATATAGTCCACAGCTCTGTGTGTCCCTGTGGTATATAGTCCACAGCTCTGTGTGTCCCTGTGGTATATAGTCCACAGCTCTGTGTGTCCCTGTGGTATATAGTCCACAGCTCTGTGTGTCCCTGTGGTATATAGTCCACAGCTCTGTGTGTCCCTGTGGTATATAGTCCACAGCTCTGTGTGTCTCTGTGGTATATAGTCCACAGCTGTGTGTGTTCCTGTGGTATATAGTCCACAGCTGTGGGTGTCCCCGTGGTATATAGTCCACAGCTGTGTGTCTTGTAGTATATAGTTCACAGCTGTGTGTGTCCCTGTGGTATATAGTCCAGAGCTGTGTGTGTCCCTGTGGTATATAGTCCACAGGTGTGTGTGTCCCTATGGAATATAGTCCACAGCTCTGCGTGCTCTGTGTGTCCCTATGGTATATAGTCCACAGCTCTATATGTCCCTATGGTAAAGAGTCCACAGCTCTGTGTCTCCCTGTGGTATAGAATCCACAGCTCTGTGTCTCCCTGTGGTATAGAGTCCACAGCTCTGTGTCTCCCTGTGGTATAGAGTCCACAGCTCTGTGTGTCCCTGTGGTATAGAGTCCACAGCTCTGTGTGTCCGTGTGGTATAGAGTCCACAGCTCTGTGTGTCCCTGTGGTATAGAGTCCACAGCTCTGTGTGTCCCTGTGGTATATAGTCCACAGCTGTGTGTGTCCCTGTGGTATATAGTTCATAGCTGTGTGTGTCCTTGTGGTATATAGTCCACAGCTGTGTGTGTCCCTGTGGTATATAGTCCACAGCTGTGTGTGTCCTTGTGGTATATAGTACACAGCTGTGTGTGTCCCTGTGGTATATAGTCCACAGCTGTGTGTGTCCCTGTGGTATATAGTCCACAGCTGTGTGTATCCCTGCGGTATATAGTCCACAGCTGTGTGTGTCCCTGTGGTATACAGTCCACAGCTGTGTGTGTCCCTGTGGTATATAGTCCACAGCTCTGTGTGTACCTGTGGAATATAGTCCACAGCTGTGTGTGTCCCTGTTGTATATAGTGCACAGCTGTGTGTGTTCCTGTTGTATATAGTGCACAGCTGTGTGTGTCCCTGTGGTATATAGTCCACAGCTGTGTGTGTCCCTGTGGTACATAGTCCACAGCTGTGTGTGTCCCTGTGGTATATAGTCCACAGCTGTGTGTGTCCCTGTGGTATATAGTCCACAGCTGTGTGTGTCCCTGTGGTATATAGTCCACAGCTCTGTGTGTCTCTGTGGTATATAGTCCACAGCTGTGTGTGTCCCTGTGGTATATAGTCCACAGCTGTGTGTGTCCCTGTGGTATATAGTCCACAGCTGTGTGTGTCTCTGTGGTATATAGTCCACAGCTGTGTGTGTCTCTGTGGTATATAGTCCACAGCTGTGTGTGTCTCTGTGGTATATAGTCCACAGCTGTGTGTGTCCCTGTGGTATATAGTCCACAGCTGTGTGTGTCCCTGTGGTATATAGTCCACAGCTGTGTGTGTCCCTGTCGTATATAGTCCACAGCTGTGTGTGTCCCTGTGGTATATAGTCCACAGCTGTGTGTGTCTCTGTGGTATATGGTCTACAGCTGTGTGTCTCTGTGGTATATAGTCCATAGATGTGTGTATCCCTTTGGTATAGAGTCCACAGCGGTGTGTGTTCCTGTGGTATATAGTCTACAGCTCTGTGTGTCCCTGTGGTATATAGTCCACAGCTCTGTGTGTCTCTGTGGTATATAGTCCACAGTTGTGTGTGTTCCTGTGGTATATAGTCCACAGCTTTGTGTGTTCCTGTGGTATATAGTCTACAGCTGTGTGTCTTGTAATATATAGTTCACAGCTGTGTGTGTCCCTGTGGTATATAGTCCACAGCTCTGTGTGTCCCTGTGGTATATAGCCCACAGCTGTGTGTGTCCCTGTGGTATATAGTCCACAGCTGTGTGTGTCCCTGTGGTATATAGTCCACAGCTCTGTGTGTCTCTGTGGTATAGAGTCCACAGCTCTGTGTCTCCCTGTGGTATAGAGTCCACAGCTCTGTGTCTCCCTGTGGTATAGAGTCCACAGCTCTGTGTCTCCCTGTGGTATAGAGTCCACAGCTGTGTGTGTCCCTGTGGTATAGAGTCCACAGCGGTGTGTGTTCCTGTGGTATATAGTCCACAGCTGTGTGTGTCCCTGTGGTATATAGTCCACAGCTGTGTGTGTCCCTGTGGTATATAGTCCACAGCTGTGTGTGTCCCTGTGGTATATAGTCCACAGCTCTGTGTGTCCCTGTGGTATATAGTCCACAGCTCTGTGTGTCCCTGTGGTATATAGTCCACAGCTCTGTGTGTCCCTGTGGTATATAGTCCACAGCTCTGTGTGTCCCTGTGGTATATAGTCCACAGCTCTGTGTGTCTCTGTGGTATATAGTCCACAGCTGTGTGTGTTCCTGTGGTATATAGTCCACAGCTGTGGGTGTCCCCGTGGTATATAGTCCACAGCTGTGTGTCTTGTAGTATATAGTTCACAGCTGTGTGTGTCCCTGTGGTATATAGTCCAGAGCTGTGTGTGTCTCTGTGGTATATAGTCCACAGGTGTGTGTGTGCGTGCTCTGTGTGTCCCTATGGTATATAGTCCACAGCTCTATATGTCCCTATGGTAAAGAGTCCACAGCTCTGTGTCTCCCTGTGGTATAGAATCCACAGCGCTGTGTCTCCCTGTGGTATATAGTCCACAGGTCTGTGTGTCCATGTAGTATAGAGTCAACAGCTCTGTGTGTCCCTGTGGTATAGAGTCCACAGCTCTGTGTGTCCCTGTGGTATATCGTCCACAGCTCTGTGTCTCCCTGTGGTATAGAGTCCACAGCTCTGTGTGTCCCTGTGGTATAGAGTCCACAGCTCTGTGTGTCTGTGTGGTATAGAGTCCACAGCTCTGTGTGTCCCTGTGGTATAGAGTCCACAGCTCTGTGTGTCCCTGTGGTATATAGTTCATAGCTGTGTGTGTCCTTGTGGTATATAGTCCACAGCTGTGTGTGTCCCTGTGGTATATAGTCCACAGCTGTGTGTGTCCCTGTGGTATATAGTCCACAGCTGTGTGTATCCCTGTGGTATACAGTCCACAGCTGTGTGTGTCCCTGTGGTATATAGTCCACAGCTCTGTGTGTACCTGTGGAATATAGTCCACAGCTGTGTGTGTCCCTGTTGTATATAGTGCACAGCTGTGTGTGTTCCTGTTGTATATAGTGCACAGCTGTGTGTGTCCCTGTGGTATATAGTCCACAACTGTGTGTGTCCCTGTGGTACATAGTCCACAGCTGTGTGTGTCCCTGTGGTATATAGTCCACAGCTGTGTGTGTCCCTGTGGTATATAGTCCACAGCTGTGTGTGTCCCTGTGGTATATAGTCCACAGCTGTGTGTGTCTCTGTGGTATATAGTCCACAGCTGTGTGTGTCCCTGTGGTATATAGTCCACAGCTCTGTGTGTCCCTGTGGTATATAGTCCACAGCTCTGTGTGTCTCTGTGGTATATAGTCCACAGCTGTGTGTGTCTCTGTGGTATATAGTCCACAGCTGTGTGTGTCCCTGTGGTATATAGTCCACAGCTGTGTGTGTTACTGTCGTATATAGTCCACAGCTGTGTGTGTCCCTGTGGTATATAGTCCACAGCTGTGTGTGTCTCTGTGGTATATGGTCTACAGCTGTGTGTCTCTGTGGTATATAGTCCATAGATGTGTGTATCCCTTTGGTATAGAGTCCACAGCGGTGTGTGTTCCTGTGGTATATAGTCTACAGCTCTGTGTGTCCCTGTGGTATATAGTCCACAGCTCTGTGTGTCTCTGTGGTATATAGTCCACAGCTGTGTGTGTTCCTGTGGTATATAGTCCACAGCTTTGTGTGTTCCTGTGGTATATAGTCTACAGCTGTGTGTCTTGTAATATATAGTTCACAGCTGTGTGTGTCCCTGTGGTATATAGTCCACAGCTCTGTGTGTCCCTGTGGTATATAGCCCACAGCTGTGTGTGTCCCTGTAGTATATAGTCCACAGCTGTGTGTGTCCCTGTGGTATATAGGCCACAGCTGTGTGTGTCCCTGTAGTATAAAGTCCACAGCTGTGTGTGTTTCCCTGTTGTATATAGTCCACAGCTCTGTGTGTCTCTGTGGTATATAGTCCACAGCTGTGTGTGTTTCTGTGGTATATAGTCCACAGCTGTGTGTGTCCCTGTGGTATATAGTCCAAAGCTGTGTGTGTCTCTGTGGTATATAGTCTACAGCTGTGTGTGTCTCTGTGGTATATAGTCCACAGCTCTGTGTGTCCCTGTGGTATATAGTTCACAGCTCTGTGTGTCCCTGTGGTATATAGTCCACAGCTCTGTGCGTCCCTGTGGTATATAGTCCACAGCTGTGTGTGTTCCTGTGGTATATAGTCCACAGCTGTGTGTGTCCCCGTGGTATATAGTCCACAACTGTGTGTCTTGTAGTATATAGTTCACAGCTGTGTGTGTCCCTGTGGTATATAGTTCACAGCTGTGTGTGTCCCTGTGGTATATAGTTCACAGCTGTGTGTGTCCCTGTGGTATATAGTCCAAAGCTCTGTGTGTCCCTGTGGTATATAGCCCACAGCTGTGTGTGTCCCTGTGGTATATAGTCCACAGCTGTGTGTCCCTGTGGTATATAGTCCACAGCTGTGTGTCCCTGTGGTATATAGTCCACAGCTGTGTGTCCCTATGGTATATAGTCCACAGCTCTGCGTGCTCTGTGTGTCCCTATGGTATATAGTCCACAGCTCTGTGTCTCCCTGTGGTATAGAATCCACAGTGCTGTGTCTCCCTGTGGTATATAGTCCACAGCTGGTGTGTTCCAGTGGTATATAGTCCACAGCTCTGTTTGTCCCTGTGGTATATAGTCCACAGCTGTGTGTGTCCCTGTGGTATATAGTCCACAGCTGTGTGTGTCCCTGTGGTATATAGTCCACAGCTGTGTGTGTCCCTGTGGTATATAGTCCACAGCTGTGTCTGTCTCTGTGGTGTATAGTCCACAGCTCTGTGTGTCTCTGTGGTATATAGTCGACAGCTGTGTGTGTTTCTGTGGTATATAGTCCACAGCTGTGTGTTCCTGTGGTATATAGTCCACAGCGGTGTGTGTTCCTGTGGTATATAGTCTACAGCTGTGTGTGTCCCTGTGGTATATAGTCCACAGCTCTGTGTGTCCCTGTGGTATATAGTCCACAGCTGTGTGTGTTCCTGTGGTATATAGTCCACAGCTGTGTGTCTTGTAGTATATAGTTCACAGCTGTGTGTGTCCCTGTGGTAAATAGTCCACAGCTCTGTGTGTCCCTGTGGTATATAGTCCACAGCTGTGTGTGTCCCTGTGGTATATAGTCCACAGCTGTGTGTGTCCCTGTGGTATATAGTCCACAGCTGTGTGTGTCCCTGTGGTATATAGTCCACAGCGGTGTGTGTTCCTGTGGTATATAGTCCATAGCAGTGTGTGTCCCTGTGGTATATAGTCCACAGCAGTGTGTGTCCCTGTGGTATATAGTCCACAGCTGTGTGTGTACCTGTAGTATATAATCCACAGCTGTGTGTGTCCCTGTGGTATATAGTCAACAGCTCTGTGTGTCCCTATGGAACATAGTCCACAACTGTGTGTCCTGTAGTATATAGTTCACAGCTCTGTGTGTCCCTGTGGTATATAGTCCACAGCTCTGTGTGTCCCTGTGGTATATAGTCCACAGCTCTGTGTGTCCCTGTGGTATATAGTCCACAGCTCTGTGTGTCCCTGTGGTATATAGTCCACAGCTCTGTGTATCCCTGTGGTATATAGTCCACAGCTCTGTGTATCCCTGTGGTATATAGTCCACAGCTGTGTTTGTCCCTGTGGTATATAGTTCACAGCTGTGTGTGTCCCAGTGATATATAGGCCACAGCTGTGTTTGTCCCTGTGGTATATAGTCCACAGCTGTGTGTGTCCCTGTGGCATAGAGTCCACAGCTGTGTGTGTCCCTGTGGCATAGAGTCCACAGCTGTGTGTGTCCCTGTGGCATAGAGTCCACAGCTGTGTGTGTCCGTGTGGCATAGAGTCCACAGCTGTGTGTGTCCGTGTGGCATAGAGTCCACAGCTGTGTGTGTCCCTGTGGCATAGAGTCCACAGCTGTGTGTGTCCCTGCGGCATAGAGTCCACAGCTGTGTGTGTCCCTGCGGCATAGAGTCCACAGCTGTGTGTGTCCCTGCGGCATAGAGTCCACAGCTGTGTGTGTCCCTGTGGCATAGAGTCCACAGCTGTGTGTGTCCCTGTGGCATAGAGTCCACAGCTGTGTGTGTCCCTGTGGCATAGAGTCCACAGCTGTGTGTGTCCCTGTGGCATAGAGTCCACAGCTGTGTGTGTCCCTGTGGCATAGAGTCCACAGCTGTGTGTGTCCCTGTGGCATAGAGTCCACAGCTGTGTGTGTCCCTGTGGCATAGAGTCCACAGCTGTGTGTGTCCCTTTGGCATATAGTCCACAGCTGTGTGTGTCCCTGTGGTATATAGTCCGCAGCTGTGTGTGTCCCTGTGGTATATAGTCCGCAGCTGTGTGTGTCCCTGTGGTATACTGTCCGCAGCTGTGTGTATCCCTGTGGTATATAGTCCACAGCTGTGTGTGTCC
The DNA here is from genome assembly GCF_035609145.1 of Eleutherodactylus coqui. NCBI lineage: Eukaryota > Metazoa > Chordata > Amphibia > Anura > Eleutherodactylidae > Eleutherodactylus > Eleutherodactylus coqui. Next base: position 127,226,784 of record NC_089839.1, on the reverse strand, counting down.
CTGTGGTATAAAGTTCACAGCTGTGTGTGTCCTTGTGGTATATAGTCCACATCTGTGTGTGTCCCTGTGGTATATAGTCCACAGCTGTGTGTGTCCCTGTGGTATATAGTCCACAGCTGTGTGTGTCCCTGTGGTATATAGTCCACATCTGTATGTGTCCTTGTGGTATATAGTCCACAGCTGTGTGTGTCCCTGTGGTATATAGTCCACAGCTGTGTGTGTCCCTGTGGTATATAGTCCACAGCTGTGTGTGTCCCTGTGGTATATAGTCCACAGCTCTGTGTGTCTCTGTGGTATAGAGTCCACAGCGGTGTGTGTCCCTGTGGTATATAGTCTACAGCTGTGTGTGTCCCTGTGGTATATAGTCCACAGCTGTGTGTGTTCCTGTGGTATATAGTCCACAGCTTTGTGTGTTCCTGTGGTATATAGTCTACAGCTGTGTGTCTTGTAGTATATAGTTCACAGCTGTGTGTGTCCCTGTGGTATATAGCCCACAGCTGTGTGTGTCCCTGTGGTATATAGCCCACAGCTGTGTGTGTCCCTGTGGTATATAATCCACAGCTGTGTGTGTCCCTGTGGTATATAGTCCACAGCTCTATATGTTCCTATGGTATAGAATCCACAGCGCTGTGTCTCCCTGTGGTATAGAGTCCACAGCTCTGTGTGTCCATGTAGTATAGTGTCCACAGCTCTGTGTGTCTCTGCGGTATATAGTCCACAGCTCTGTGTGTCCCTGCGGTATAGAGTCCACAGCTCTGTATGTCCATGCGGTATAGAGTCCACAGCTCTGTGTGTTCCTATGGTATTTAGTCCACAGCTCTGTGTGTCCCTGTGGTATATAGTCCATAGCTCTGTGTTTCCCTGTGGTATATAGTCCACAGCGGTGTGTGTTCCTGTGGTATATAGTCCACAGCAGTGTGTGTCCCTGTGGTATATAGTCCACAGCTGTGTGTGTACCTGTAGTATATAAATCACAGCTGTGTGTGTCCCTGTGGTATATAGTCAACAGCTCTGTGTGTCCCTGTGGTGTGTCCCTGTGGTATATAGTACACAGCTCTGTGTGTCTCTGTGGTATATAGTCCACAGCTGTGTGTGTTCCTGTGGTATATAGTCCACAGCTTTGTGTGTTCCTGTGGTATATAGTCTACAGCTATGTGTCTTGTAGTATATAGTTCACAGCTGTGTGTTCCTGTGGTATATAGCCCACAGCTGTGTGTGTCCCTGTGGTATATAGTCCACAGCTGTGTGTGTCCCTGTGGTATATAGTCCACAGCTCTGCGTGCTCTATGTGTCGCTATGGTATATAGTCCACAGCTCTATATGTTCCTATGGTATAGAATCCACAGCGCTGTGTCTCCCTGTGGTATAGAGTCCACAGCTCTGTGTGTCCATGTAGTATAGAGTCCACAGCTCTGTGTGTCTCTGCGGTATATAGTCCACAGCTCTGTGTGTCCCTGTGGTATAGAGTCCACAGCTCTGTATGTCCATGTGGTATAGAGTCCACAGCTCTGTGTGTTCCTATGGTATATAGTCCACAGCTCTGTGTGTCCCTGTGGTATATAGTCCATAGCTCTGTGTGTCCCTGTGGTATACAGTCCACAGCGGTGTTTGTTCCTGTGGTATATAGTCCACAGCAGAGTGTGTCCCTGTGGTATATAGTCCACAGCTCTGTGTGTCCCTATGGTACATAGTCCACAACTGTGTGTCCTGCAGTCTATAGTTCACAGCTCTGTGTGTCCCTGTGGTATATAGTCCACAGCTCTGTGTGTCCCTGTGGTATATAGTCCACAGCTCTGTGTGTCCCTGTGGTATATAGTTCACAGCTGTGTGTGTCCCTGTGGCATAGAGTCCACAGCTGTGTGTGTCCCTGTGGTATATAGTCCACAGCTGTGTGTGTCCCTGTGGTATATAGTCCCAAGCTGTGTGTGTCCTGTGGTATATAGTCCACAGCTGTGTGTGTCCCTGTGGTATATAGTCCACAGCTGTGTGTGTCCCTGTGGTATATAGTCCACAGCTGTGTGTGTCCCTGTGGTATATAGTTCATAGCTGTGTGTGTCCTTGTGGTATATAGTCCACAGCTGTGTGTGTCCCTGTGGTATATAGTCCACAGCTGTGTGTGTCCCAGTGGTATATAGTCCACAGCTGTGTGTGTCCTTGTGGTATATAGTCCACAGCTGTGTGTGTCCCTATGGTATATAGTCCACAGCTGTGTGTGTCCCTGTGGTATATAGTCCACAGCTGTGTGTGTCCCAGTGATATATAGTCCACAGCTCTGTGTGTCCCTGTGGTATACAGTCCACAGCTCTGTCTGTCCCTGTGGTATATAGTCCACAGCTCTGTGTGTCCCTGTGGTATATAGTCCACAGCTCTGTGTGTCCCTGTGGTATACAGTCCACAGCTGTGTGTGTCCCTGTGGTATATAGTCCACAGCTCTGTGTGTCCCTGTGGTATATAGTGCACAGCTGTGTGTGTCCCTGTGGTACATAGTCCACAGCTGTGTGTGTCCCTGTGGTACATAGTCCACAGCTGTGTGTGTCCCTGTGGTACATAGTCCACAGCTGTGTGTGTCCCTGTGGTATATAGTCCACAGCTGTGTGTGTCCCTGTGGTATATAGTCCACAGCTGTGTGTATCCCTTTGGTATAGAGTCCACAGCGGTGTGTGTCCCTGTGGTATATAGTCTACAGCTCTGTGTGTCCCTGTGGTATATAGTCTACAGCTCTGTGTGTCCCTGTGGTATATAGTCCACAGCTCTGTGTGTCCCTGTGGTATATAGTCCACAGCTCTGTGTGTCTCTGTGGTATATAGTCCACAGCTGTGTGTGTTCCTGTGGTATATAGTCCACAGCTGTGTGTGTTCCTGTGGTATCTAGTCCACAGCTTTGTGTGTCCCTGTGGTATATAGTCTACAGCTGTGTGTCTTGTAGTATATAGTTCACAGCTGTGTGTGTCCCTGTGGTATATAGTCCACAGCTCTGTGTGTCCCTGTGGTATATAGCCCAAAGCTGTGTGTGTCCCTGTGGTATATAGTCCACAGCTGTGTGTGTCCCTGTGGTATATATTCCACAGCTCTGCGTGCTCTGTGTGTCGCTATGGTATATAGTCCACAGCTCTATATGTTCCTATGGTATAGAATCCACAGCGCTGTGTCTCCCTGTGGTATAGAGTCCACAGCTCTGTGTGTCCATGTAGTATAGAGTCCACAGCTCTGTGTGTCTCTGCGGTATATAGTCCACAGCTCTGTGTGTCACTGTGGTATAAAGTCCATAGCTCTGTGTGTCCCTGTGGTATATAGTCCACAGCGGTGTGTGTTCCTGTGGTATATAGTCCACAGTATTGTGTGTCCCTGTGGTATATAGTCCACAGCTGTGTGTGTACCTGTAGTATATAATTCACAGCTGTGTGTGTCCCTGTGGTATATAGTCCACAGCTCTGTGTGTCCCTATGGTACATAGTCCACAACTGTGTGTCCTGTAGTATATAGTTCACAGCTCTGTGTGTCCCTGTGGTATATAGTCCACAGCTCTGTGTGTCCCTGTGGTATATAGTCCACAGCTCTGTGTGTCCCTGTGGTATATAGTCCACAGCTCTGTGTGTCCCTGTGGTATATAGTCCACAGCTCTGTGTTTCCCTGTGATATATAGTCCACAGCTCTGTGTGTACCTGTGGTATATAGTTCACAGCTGTGTGTGTCCCTGTGGTATATAGTCCACAGCTGTGTGTGTCCCTGTGGTATATCGTCCACAGCTGTGTGTGTCCCTGTGGTATATAGTCCACAGCTGTGTGTGTCCCTGTGGTATATAGTCCACAGCTGTGTGTGTCCCTGTGGTATATAGTCCACAGCTGTGTGTGTCCCTGTGGTATACAGTCCACAGCTGTGTGTGTCCTTGTGGTATATAGTCCACAGCTGTGTGTGTCCCTGTGGTATATAGTCCACAGCTGTGTGTGTCCCTGTGGTATATAGTCCACAGCTGTGTGTGTCCCTGTGGTATATAGTCCACAGCTGTGTGTGTCCCTGTGGTATATAGTCCACAGCTGTGTGTGTCCCTGTGGTATATAGTCCACAGCTCTGTGTGTCTCTGTGGTATATAGTCCACAGCTGTGTGTGTCCCTGTGGTATATAGTTCACAGCTGTGTGTGTCCTTGTGGTATATAGTCCACAGCTGTGTGTGTCTTGTAGTATATAGTTCACAGCTGTGTGTGTCCCTGTGGTATATAGTTCACAGCTGTGTGTGTCTGTGGTATATAGTCCACAGCTGTGTGTGTCCCTGTGGTATATAGTCCACAGCTCTGTGTGTCTCTGTGGTATATAGTCCACAGCTGTGTGTGTCCCTGTGGTATATAGTTCATAGCTGTGTGTGTCCTTGTGGTATATAGTCCACAGCTGTGTGTGTCTTGTAGTATATAGTTCACAGCTGTGTGTGTCTTGTAGTATATAGTTCACAGCTGTGTGTGTCCCTGTGGTATATAGTTCACAGCTGTGTGTGTCTGTGGTATATAGTCCAAAGCTCTGTGTGTCCCTGTGGTATATAGCCCACAGCTGTGTGTGTCCCTGTGGTATATAGCCCACAGCTGTGTGTGTCCCTGTGGTATATAGCCCACAGCTGTGTGTGTCCCTGTGGTATATAGCCCACATCTGTGTGTGTCCCTGTGGTATATAGCCCACAGCTGTGTGTGTCCCGGTGGTATATAGTCCACAGCTGTGTGTCCCTCTGGTATATAGTCCACAGCTGTGTGTCCCTCTGGTATATAGTCCACAGCTCTGCGTGCTCTGTGTGTCCCTATGGTATATAGTCCACAGCTCTGTGTCTCCCTGTGGTATAGAATCCACAGTGCTGTGTCTCCCTGTGGTATATAGTCCACAGCTCTGTGTGTCCATGTAGTATAGAGTCCACAGCTCTGTGTGTCCCTGTGGTGTATAGTCCACAGCTGTGTGCGTTTCCCTGTTGTATATAGTCCACAGCTCTGTGTGTTTCCCTGTTGTATATAGTCCACAGCTATGTGTGTCTCTGTGGTATATAGTCGAAAGCTGTGTGTGTTTCTGTGGTATATAGTCCACAGCTGTGTGTGTTCCTGTGGTATATAGTCCACAGCTGTGTGTGTTCCTGTGGTATATAGTCCACAGCTGTGTGTGTCCCTGTGGTATATAGTCCACAGCTGTGTGTGTCCCTGGGGTATATAGTCCCCAGCTGTGTGTGTCCCTGGGGTATATAGTCCACAGCTGTGTGTGTCCCAGGGGTATATAGTCCACAGCTGTGTGTGTGTCTGTGGTATATAGTCCACAGCTGTGTGTGCTCCTGTGGTATAGAGTCCACAGCGGTGTGTGTTCCTGTGGTATATAGTCTACAGCTGTGTGTGTCCCAGTGGTATATAGTCCACAGCTCTGTGTGTCTCTGTGGTATATAGTCCACAGCTGTGTGTGTTCCTGTGGTATATAGCCCACAGCTCTGTGTGTCCCTGTGGTATATAGCCCACAGCTGTGTGTGTCCCTGTGGTATATAGTCCACAGCAGTGTGTCCCTATGGTATATAGTACACAGCTCTATATGTTCCTATGGTATAGAGTCCACAGCCCTGTGTCTCCCTGTGCTATAGAGTCCACAGCTCTGTGTGTCCATGTAGTATAGAGTCCATAGCTCTGTATGTCCATGTGGTATAGAGTCCACAGCTCTGTGTGTTCCTATGGTAAATAGTCCACAACTCTGTGTGTCCCTGTGGTATATAGTCCATAGCTCTGTGTGTCCCTGTGGTATATAGTCCACAGCTCTGTGTGTCCCTGTGATATATAGTCCACAGCTCTGTGTGTCCCTGTGGTATATAGTTCACAGCTGTGTGTGTCCCTGGGGCATAGAGTCCACAGCTGTGTGTGTCCCTGTGGTATATAGTCCACAGCTGTGTGTGTCCCTGTGGTATAGAGTCCACAGCTGTGTGTGTCCCTGTGGTATAGAGTCCACAGCTGTGTGTGTCCCTGTGGTATAGAGTCCACAGCTGTGTGTGTCCCTGTGGTATAGAGTCCATAGCTGTGTGTGTCCCTGTGGTATAGAGTCCACAGCTGTGTGTGTCCCTGTGGTATATAGTTCACAGCTGTGTGTGTCCCTGTGGTATATAGTTCACAGCTGTGTGTCCCTGTGGTATATAGTCCACAGCGGTGTGTGTCCCTGTGGTATATAGTCCACAGCGGTGTGTGTCCCTGTGGTATATAGTCCACAGCTGTGTGTGTCCCTGTGGTATATAGTCCACAGCTGTGTGTGTCCCTGTGGTATACAGTCCACAGCTGTGTGTGTCCCTGTGGTATATAGTCCACAGCTCTGTGTGTCCCTGTGGTATATAGTCCACAGCTCTGTGTGTCCCTGTGGTATATAGTCCACAGCTCTGTGTGTCCCTGTGGTATATAGTCCACAGCTCTATGTGTCCCTGTGGTATATAGTCCACAGCTCTGTGTGTCCCTGTGGTATATAGTCCACAGCTCTGTGTGTCCCTGTGGTATATAGTCCACAGCTCTGTGTGTCCCTGTGGTATATAGTCCACAGCTCTGTGTGTCCCTGTGGTCTATAGTCCACAGCTCTGTGTGTCCCTGTGGTCTATAGTCCACAGCTCTGTGTGTCCCTGTGGTATATAGTCCACAGCTCTGTGTGTCCCTGTGGTATATAGTCCACAGCTCTGTGTGTCCCTGTGGTATATAGTCCACAACTTTGTGTGTCCCTGTAGTATATAGTCCACAACTTTGTGTGTCCCTGTGGTATATAGTCCACAGCTGTGTGTGTCCCTGTGGTATATAGTCCACAGCTGTGTGTGTCCCTGTGGTATATAGTCCACAGCTGTGTGTGTCCCTGTGGTATATAGTCCACAGCTGTGTGTGTCCCTGTGGTATATATTCCACAGCTGTGTGTGTCCCTGTGGTATATAGTCCACAGCTCTGTGTGTCTCTGTGGTATATAGTCCACAGCTGTGTGTGTCCCTGTGGTATATAGTTCATAGCTGTGTGTGTCCTTGTGGTATATAGTCCACAGCTGTGTGTGTTCCTGTGGTATATAGTCCACAGCTGTGTGTGTCCCCGTGGTATATAGTCCACAACTGTGTGTCTTGTAGTATATAGTTCACAGCTGTGTGTGTCCCTGTGGTATATAGTTCACAGCTGTGTGTGTCCCTGTGGTATATAGTCCAAAGCTCTGTGCGTCCCTGTGGTATATAGCCCACAGCTGTGTGCGTCCCTGTGGTATATAGCCCACAGCTGTGTGCGTCCCTGTGGTATATAGTCCACAGCTGTGTGTCCCTGTGGTATATAGTCCACAGCTGTGTGTCCCTATGGTATATAGTCCACAGCTGTGTGTCCCTATGGTATATAGTCCACAGCTCTGCGTGCTCTGTGTATCCCTATGGTATATAGTCCACAGCTCTGTGTCTCCCTGTGGTATAGAATCCACAGTGCTGTGTCTCCCTGTGGTATATAGTCCACAGTTCTGTGTGTCCATGTAGTATAGAGTCCACAGCTCTGTGTGTCCCTGTGGTATAGAGTCCACAGCTGTGTGTGTGTCCCTGTTGTATATAGTCCACAGCTCTGTGTGTCTCTGTGGTATATAGTCGACAGCTGTGTGTGTTTCTGTGGTATATAGTCCACAGCTGTGTGTGTTCCTGTGGTATATAGTCCACAGCTGTGTGTGTCCCTGTGGTATTTAGTCCACAGCTGTGTGTGTCCCTGTGGTATATAGTCCACAGCTGTGTGTGTCCTTGTGGTATATAGTCCACAGCTGTGTGTGTCCCTGTGGTATATAGTCCACAGCTGTGTGTGTCCCTGTGGTATATAGTCCACAGCTGTGTGTGTCCCTGTGGTACATAGTGCACAGCTGTGTGTGTCCCTGTGGTATATAGTCCACAGCTGTGTGTGTCCATGTGGTATATAGTCCACAGCTGTGTGTGTCCCTGTGGTATATAGTCCACAGCTCTGTGTGTCCCTGTGGTATATAGTCCACAGCTCTGTGTGTCTCTGTGGTATATAGTCCACAGCTGTGTGTGTCCCTGTGGTATATAGTCCACAGCTGTGTGTGTCCCTGTGGTATATAGTCCACAGCTGTGTGTGTCCCTGTGGTATATAGTCCACAGCTGTGTGTGTCCCTGTGGTATATAGTCCACAGCTGTGTGTGTCCCTGTGGTATATAGTCCACAGCTGTGTGTGTCCCTGTGGTATATAGTCCACAGCTGTGTGTGTCTCTGTGGTATATAGTCTACAGCTGTGTGTGTCTCTGTGGTATATAGTCCATAGCTGTGTGTATCCCTTTGGTATAGAGTCCACAGCGGTGTGTGTTCCTGTGGTATATAGTCTACAGCTCTGTGTGTCCCTGTGGTATATAGTCCACAGCTCTGTGTGTCTCTGTGGTATATAGTCCACAGCTCTGTGTGTTCCTGTGGTATATAGTCCACAGCTTTGTGTGTTCCTGTGGTAGATAGTCTACAGCTGTGTGTCTTGTAGTATATAGTTCACAGCTGTGTGTTCCTGTGGTATATAGCCCACAGCTGTGTGTGTCCCTGTGGTATATAGCCCACAGCTGTGTGTGTCCCTGTGGTATATAGCCCACAGCTGTGTGTGTCCCTGTGGTATATAGTCCACAGCTGTGTGTGTCCCTGTGGTATATAGTCCACAGCTCTGCGTGCTCTGTATGTCGCTATGGTATATAGTCCACAGCTCTATATGTTCCTATGGTATAGAATCCACAGCGCTGTGTCTCCCTGTGGTATAGAGTCCACAGCTCTGTGTGTCCATGTAGTATAGAGTCCACAGCTCTGTGTGTCTCTGCGGTATATAGTCCACAGCTCTGTGTGTCCCTGTGGTATATAGTCCACAGCGGTGTGTGTTCCTGTGGTATATAGTCCACAGCAGAGTGTGTCCCTGTGGTATATAGTCCACAGCTCTGTGTGTCCCTATGGTACATAGTCCACAACTGTGTGTCCTGTAGTATATAGTTCACAGCTCTGTGGGTCCCTGTGGTATATAGTCCACAGCTGTGTGTGTCCCTGTGGCATAGAGTCCACAGCTGTGTGTGTCCCTGTGGTATATAGTCCACAGCTGTGTGTGTCCCTGTGGTATATAGTCCCAAGCTGTGTGTGTCCTGTGGTATATAGTCCACAGCTGTGTGTGTCCCTGAGGTATATAGTCCACAGCTGTGAGTGTCCCTGTGGTATATAGTCCACAGCTGTGTGTGTCCCTGTGGTATATAGTCCACAGCTGTGTGTGTCCCTGTGGTATATAGTCCACAGCTGTGTGTGTCCCTGTGGTATATAGTCCACAGCTGTGTGTGTTCCTGTGGTATATAGTCCACAGCTGTGTGTGTCCCTGTGGTATATAGTTCACAGCTGTGTGTGTCCTTGTGGTATATAGTCCACAGCTGTGTGTGTCCCTGTGGTATATAGTCCACAGCTGTGTGTGTCCCTGTGGTATATAGTCCACAGCTGTGTGTGTCCCTGTGGTATATAGTCCACAGCTGTGTGTGTCCCTGTGGTAAATAGTCCACAGCTGTGTGTGTCCCTGTGGTAAATAGTCCACAGCTGTGTGTGTCCCTGTGGTATATAGTCCACAGCTGTGTGTGTCCCTGTGGTATATAGTCCAAAGCTGTGTGTGTCCCTGTGGTATATAGTCCAAAGCTGTGTGTGTCCCTGTGGTATATAGTCCACAGCTGTGTGTGTCCCTGTGGTATATAGTCCACAGCTGTGTGTGTCCCTGTGGTATATAGTCCATAGCTGTGTGTGTCCCTGTGGTATATAGTCCACAGCTGTGTGTTTCCCTGTGGTATACAGTCCACAGCTGTGTGTGTCCCTGTGGTATACAGTCCACAGCTGTGTGTGTCCCTGTGGTATACAGTCCACAGCTGTGTGTGTCCTTGTGGTATATAGTCTACAGCTGTGTGTGTCCCTGTGGTATATAGTCCACAGCTGTGTGTGTCCCTGTGGTATATAGTCCACAGCTGTGCGTGTCCCTGTGGTATATATTCCACAGCTGTGCGTGTCCCTGTGGTATATATTCCACAGCTGTGTGTGTCCCTGTGGGATATAGTCCACAGCTGTGTGTGTCCCTGTGGTATATAGTCCACAGCTGTGTGTGTTTCCCTGTTGTATATAGTCCACAGCTCTGTGTGTTTCCCTGTTGTATATAGTCCACAGCTCTGTGTGTCTCTGTGGTATATAGTCGACAGCTGTGTGTGTTTCTGTGGTATATAGTCCACAGCTGTGTGTGTTCCTGTGGTATATTGTCCACAGCTGTGTGTGTTCCTGTGGTATATAGTCCACAGCTGTGTGTGTCCCTGTGGTATATAGTCCACAGCTGTGTGTGTCCCTGTGGTATATAGTCCACAGCTGTGTGTGTCCCTGTGGTATATAGTCCACAGCTGTGTGTGTCCCTGTGGTATATAGTCCACAGCTGTGTGTGTCCCTGTGGTATATAGTCCACAGCTGTGTGTGTCCCTGTGGTATATAGTCCACAGCTGTGTGTGTGTCTGTGGTATATAGTCTACAGCTGTGTGCCTCTGTGGTATATAGTCCACAGCTGTGTGTGTCCCTGTGGTATATAGTCCACAGCTTTGTGTGTTCCTGTGGTATATAGTCCACAGCTGTGTGTCTTGTAGTATATAGTTCACAGCTGTGTGTGTCCCTGTGGTATATAGTCCACAGCTGTGTGTGTCCCTGTGGTATATAGCCCACAGCTGTGTGTGTCCCTGTGGTATTTAGTCCACAGCAGTGTGTCCCTATGGTATATAGTACACAGCTCTGCGTGCTCTGTGTGTCGCTATGGTATATAGCCCACAGCTCTATATGTTCCTATAGTATAGAGTCCACAGCCCTGTGTCTCCCTGTGCTATAGAGTCCACAGCTCTGTGTGTCCATGTAGTATAGAGTCCATAGCTCTGTGTGTCTCTGTGGTATATAGTCCACAGCTCTGTGTGTCCCTGTGGTATAGAGTCCACAGCTCTGTATGTCCATGTGGTATAGAGTCCACAGCTCTGTGTGTTCCTATGGTATATAGTCCACAGCTCTGTGTGTCCCTGTGGTATATAGTCCACGGCTCTGTGTGTCCCTGTGGTATATAGTCCACGGCTCTGTGTGTCCCTGTGGTATATAGTCCACGGCTCTGTGTGTCCCTGTGGTATATAGTCCACGGCTCTGTGTGTCCCTGTGGTATATAGTCCACGGCTCTGTGTGTCCCTGTGGTATATAGTCCACGGCTCTGTGTGTCCCTGTGGTATATAGTCCACGGCTCTGTGTGTCCCTGTGGTATATAGTCCACGGCTCTGTGTGTCCCTGTGGTATATAGTCCACGGCTCTGTGTGTCCCTGTGGTATATAGTCCACGGCTCTGTGTGTCCCTGTGGTATATAGTCCACGGCTCTGTGTGTCCCTGTGGTATATAGTCCACGGCTCTGTGTGTCCCTGTGGTATATAGTCCACGGCTCTGTGTGTCCCTGTGGTATATAGTCCACGGCTCTGTGTGTCCCTGTGGTATATAGTCCACAGCTCTGTGTGTCCCTGTGGTATACAGTCCACAGCTGTGTGTGTCCCTGTGGTATACAGTCCACAGCTGTGTGTGTCCTTGTGGTATATACTCCACAGCTGTGTGTGTCCTTGTGGTATATAGTCCACAGCTGTGTGTGTCCCTGTGGTATATAGTCCACAGCTGTGTGTGTCCCTGTGGTATATAGTCCACAGCTGTGTGTGTCCCTGTGGTATATAGTGCACAGCTGTGTGTGTCCCTGTTGTATATAGTGCACAGCTGTGTATGTCCCTGTGGTACATAGTCCACAGCTGTGTGTGTCCCTGTGGTACATAGTGCACAGCTGTGTGTGTCCCTGTGGTATATAGTCCACAGCTGTGTGTGTCCCTGTGGTATATAGTCCACAGCTGTGTGTGTCCCTGTGGTATATAGTCAACAGCTCTGTGTGTCCCTGTGGTATATAGTCCACAGCTCTGTGTGTCCCTGTGGAATATAGTCCACAGCTGTGTGTGTCCCTGTGGTATATAGTCCACAGCTGTGTGTGTCCCTGTGGTATATAGTCCACAGCTGTGTATGTCCCTGTGGTACATAGTCCACAGCTGTGTGTGTCCCTGTGGTACATAGTGCACAGCTGTGTGTGTCCCTGTGGTATATAGTCCACAGCTGTGTGTGTCCCTGTGGTATATAGTCCACAGCTGTGTGTGTCCCTGTGGTATATAGTCCACAGCTCTGTGTGTCCCTGTGGTATATAGTCCACAGCTCTGTGTGTCCCTGTGGTATATAGTCCACAGCTCTGTGTGTCTCTGTGGTATATAGTCCACAGCTGTGTGTGTCCCTGTGGTATATAGTCCACGGCTCTGTGTGTCCCTGTGGTATATAGTCCACGGCTCTGTGTGTCCCTGTGGTATATAGTCCACGGCTCTGTGTGTCCCTGTGGTATATAGTCCACGGCTCTGTGTGTCCCTGTGGTATATAGTCCACGGCTCTGTGTGTCCCTGTGGTATATAGTCCACGGCTCTGTGTGTCCCTGTGGTATATAGTCCACGGCTCTGTGTGTCCCTGTGGTATATAGTCCACGGCTCTGTGTGTCCCTGTGGTATATAGTCCACAGCTCTGTGTGTCCCTGTGGTATATAGTCCACAGCTCTGTGTGTCCCTGTGGTATATAGTCCACAGCTGTGTGTGTCCCTGTGGTATACAGTCCACAGCTGTGTGTGTCCTTGTGGTATATAGTCCACAGCTGTGTGTGTCCCTGTGGTATATAGTCCACAGCTGTGTGTGTCCCTGTGGTATATAGTCCACAGCTGTGTGTGTCCCTGTGGTATATAGTCCACAGCTCTGTGTGTCCCTGTGGTATATAGTCAACAGCTCTGTGTGTCCCTGTGGTATATAGTCCACAGCTGTGTGTGTCCCTGTGGAATATAGTCCACAGCTGTGTGTGTCCCTGTTGTATATAGTGCACAGCTGTGTGTGTCCCTGTTGTATATAGTGCACAGCTGTGTGTGTCCCTGTGGTATATAGTCCACAGCTGTGTGTGTCCCTGTGGTATATAGTCCACAGCTGTGTATGTCCCTGTGGTACATAGTCCACAGCTGTGTGTGTCCCTGTGGTACATAGTGCACAGCTGTGTGTGTCCCTGTGGTATATAGTCCACAGCTGTGTGTGTCCCTGTGGTATATAGTCCACAGCTGTGTGTGTCCCTGTGGTATATAGTCCACAGCTCTGTGTGTCCCTGTGGTATATAGTCCACAGCTCTGTGTGTCTCTGTGGTATATAGTCCACAGCTGTGTGTGTCCCTGTGGTATATAGTCCACAGCTGTGTGTGTCCCTGTGGTATAAAGTCCACAGCTGTGTGTGTCCCTGTGGTATAAAGTCCACAGCTGTGTGTGTCCCTGTGGTATATAGTCCACAGCTGTGTGTGTCCCTGTGGTTTATAGTCCACAGCTGTGTGTGTCCCTGTGGTATATAGTCCACAGCTGTGTGTGTCCCTGTGGTATATAGTCCACAGCTGTGTGTGTCCCTGTGGTATATAGTCCACAGCTGTGTGTGTCCCTGTGGAATATAGTCCACAGCTGTGTGTGTCCCTGTTGTATTTAGTGCACAGCTGTGTGTGTCCCTGTTGTATATAGTGCACAGCTGTGTGTGTCCCTGTGGTATATAGTCCACAGCTGTGTGTGTCCCTGTGGTATATAGTCCACAGCTGTGTGTGTCCCTGTGGTACATAGTGCACAGCTGTGTGTGTCCCTGTGGTATATAGTCCACAGCTGTGTGTGTCCCTGTGGTATATAGTCCACAGCTGTGTGTGTCCCTGTGGTATATAGTCCACAGCTCTGTGTGTCCCTGTGGTATATAGTCCACAGCTGTGTGTGTCTCTGTGGTATATAGTCCACAGCTGTGTGTGTCCCTGTGGTATATAGTCCACAGCTGTGTGTGTCCCTGTGGTATATAGTCCACAGCTGTGTGTGTCCCTGTGGTATATAGTCCACAGCTGTGTGTGTCCCTGTGGTATATAGTCCACAGCTGTGTGTGTCCCTGTGGTATATAGTCCACAGCTGTGTGTGTCCCTGTGGTATATAGTCCACAGCTGTGTGTGTCCCTGTGGTATATAGTCCACAGCTGTGTGTGTCCCTGTGGTATATAGTCCACAGCTGTGTGTGTCCCAGTGGTATATAGTCCACAGCTGTGTGTGTCCCTGTGGTATATAGTCCACAGCTGTGTGTGTCCCTGTGGTATATAGTCCACAGCTGTGTGTGTCTCTGTGGTATATAGTCCACAGCTGTGTGTGTCTCTGTGGTATATAGTCTACAGCTGTGTGTCTCTGTGGTATATAGTCCATAGCTGTGTGTATCCCTTTGGTATAGAGTCCACAGCGGTGTGTGTTCCTGTGGTATATAGTCTACAGCTCTGTCTGTCTCTGTGGTATATAGTCCACAGCTCTGTGTGTTCCTGTGGTATATAGTCCACAGCTGTGTGTGTCCCTGTGGTATATAGCCCACAGCTGTGTGTGTCCCTGTGGTATATAGTCCACAGCTGTGTGTGTCCCTGTGGTATATAGTCCACAGCTCTGCGTGCTCTGTATGTGGCTATGGTATATAGTCCACAGCTCTATATGTTCCTATGGTATAGAATCCACAGCGCTGTGTCTCCCTGTGGTATACAGTCCACAGCTCTGTGTGTCCATGTAGTATAGAGTCCACAGCTCTGTGTGTCTCTGCGGTATATAGTCCACAGCTCTGTGTGTCCATGTGGTGTAGAGTCCACAGCTCTGTGTGTCCCTGTGGTATATAGTCCATAGCTCTGTGTGTCCCTGTGGTATATAGTCCACAGCAGAGTGTGTCCCTGTGGTATATAGTCCACAGCTCTGTGTGTCCCTATGGTACATAGTCCACAACTGTGTGTCCAGTAGTATATAGTTCACAGCTCTGTGGGTCCCTGTGGTATATAGTCCACAGCTGTGTGTGTCCCTGTGGCATAGAGTCCACAGCTGTGTGTGTCCCTGTGGTATAGAGTCCACAGCTGTGTGTGTCCCTGTGGTATATAGTCCCAAGCTGTGTGTGTCCTGTGGTATATAGTCCACAGCTGTGTGTGTCCCTGAGGTATATAGTCCACAGCTGTGAGTGTCCCTGTGGTATATAGTCCACAGCTCTGTGTGTCCCTTTGGTATATAGTCCACAGCTGTGTGTGTCCCTGTGGTATATAGTCCACAGCTCTGTGTGTCCCTGTGGTATATAGTCCACAGCTCTGTGTGTCCCTGTGGTATATAGTCCACAGCTCTGTGTGTCCCTGTGGTATATAGTCCACAGCTCTGTGTGTCCCTGTGGTATATAGTCCACAGCTCTGTGTGTCCCTGTGGTATATAGTCCACAGCTCTGTGTGTCCCTGTGGTATATAGTCCACAGCTCTGTGTCCCTGTGGTATATAGTCCACAGCTGTGTGTGTCCCTGTGGTATATAGTCCACAGCTGTGTGTGTCCCTGTGGTATATAGTCCACAGCTGTGTGTGTCCCTGTGGTATATAGTCCACAGCTGTGTGTGTCTCTCTGGTATATAGTCCACAGCTGTGTGTGTCTCTCTGGTATATAGTCTACAGCTGTGTGTCTCTGTGGTATATAGTCCATAGCTGTGTGTATCCCTTTGGTATAGAGTCCACACCGGTGTGTGTTCCTGTGGTATATAGTCTACAGCTCTGTGTGTCCCTGTGGTATATAGTCCACAGCTCTGTGTGTCTCTGTGGTATATAGTCCACAGCTCTGTGTGTCTCTGTGGTATATAGTCCACAGCTGTGTGTGTTCCTGTGGTATATAGTCCACAGCTTTGTGTGTTCCTGTGGTATATAGTCTACAGCTGTGTGTCTTGTAGTATATAGTTCACAGCTGTGTGTTCCTGTGGTATATAGTCCACAGCTCTGTGTGTCCCTGTGGTATATAGTCCACAGCTCTGTGTGTCCCTGTGGTATATAGTCCACAGCTGTGTGTGTCCCTGTGGTATATAGTTCACAGCTGTGTGTGTCCCTGTGGTATATAGTTCACAGCTGTGTGTGTCCCTGTGGCATAGAGTCCACAGCTCTGTGTGTCCCTGTGATATATAGTCCACAGCTCTGTGTGTCCCTGTGGTATATAGTCCATAGCTCTGTGTGTCCCTGTGGTATATAGTCCACAGCAGTGTGTGTCCCTGTGCTATATAGTCCACAGCTGTGTGTGTACCTGTGGTATATAATCCACAGCTGTGTGTGTCCCTGTGGTATATAGTCAACAGCTCTGTGTGTCCCTGTGGTATATAGTCAACAGCTCTGTGTGTCCCTGTGGTATATAGTACACAGCTCTGTGTGTCCCTATGGTACATAGTTCACAGCTCTGTGTGTCCCTGTGGTATATAGTCCACAGCTCTGTGTGTCCCTGTGGTATATAGTCCACAGCTCTGTGTGTCCCTGTGGTATATAGTCCACAGCTTTGTGTGTTCCTGTGGTATATAGTCTACAGCTGTGTGTCTTGTAGTATATAGTTCACAGCTGTGTGTTCCTGTGGTATATAGCCCACAGCTGTGTGTGTCCCTGTGGTATATAGTCCACAGCTGTGTGTGTCCCTGTGGTATATAGTCCACAGCTCTGCGTGCTCTATGTGTCGCTATGGTATATAGTCCACAGCTCTATATGTTCCTATGGTATAGAATCCACAGCGCTGTGTCTCCCTGTGGTATAGAGTCCACAGCTCTGTGTGTCCATGTAGTATAGAGTCCACAGCTCTGTGTGTCTCTGCGGTATATAGTCCACAGCTCTGTGTGTCCCTGTGGTATAGAGTCCACAGCTCTGTATGTCCATGTGGTATAGAGTCCACAGCTCTGTGTGTTCCTATGGTATATAGTCCACAGCTCTGTGTGTCCCTGTGGTATATAGTCCATAGCTCTGTGTGTCCCTGTGGTATACAGTCCACAGCGGTGTGTGTTCCTGTGGTATATAGTCCACAGCAGAGTGTGTCCCTGTGGTATATAGTCCACAGCTCTGTGTGTCCCTATGGTACATAGTCCACAACTGTGTGTCCTGCAGTCTATAGTTCACAGCTCTGTGTGTCCCTGTGGTATATCGTCCACAGCTCTGTGTGTCCCTGTGGTATATAGTCCACAGCTCTGTGTGTCCCTGTGGTATAGAGTCCACAGCTGTGTGTGTCCCTGTGGCATATAGTCCACAGCTGTGTGTGTCCCTGTGGTATATAGTCCACAGCTGTGTGTGTCCCTGTGGTATATAGTCCCAAGCTGTGTGTGTCCTGTGGTATATAGTCCACAGCTGTGTGTGTCCCTGTGGTATATAGTCCACAGCTGTGTGTGTCCCTGTGGTATATAGTCCACAGCTGTGTGTGTCCCTGTGGTATATAGTTCATAGCTGTGTGTGTCCTTGTGGTATATAGTCCACAGCTGTGTGTGTCCCTGTGGTATATAGTCCACAGCTGTGTGTGTCCCAGTGGTATATAGTCCACAGCTGTGTGTGTCCTTGTGGTATATAGTCCACAGCTGTGTGTTTCCCTATGGTATATAGTCCACAGCTGTGTGTGTCCCTGTGGTATATAGTCCACAGCTGTGTGTGTCCCAGTGATATATAGTCCACAGCTCTGTGTGTCCCTGTGGTATACAGTCCACAGCTCTATCTGTCCCTGTGGTATATAGTCCACAGCTCTGTGTGTCCCTGTGGTATATAGTCCACAGCTGTGTGTGTCCCTGTGGTATACAGTCCACAGCTGTGTGTGTCCCTGTGGTATATAGTCCACAGCTCTGTGTGTCCCTGTGGTATATAGTGCACAGCTGTGTGTGTCCCTGTGGTACATAGTCCACAGCTGTGTGTGTCCCTGTGGTACATAGTCCACAGCTGTGTGTGTCCCTGTGGTACATAGTCCACAGCTGTGTGTGTCCCTGTGGTATATAGTCCACAGCGGTGTGTGTCCCTGTGGTATATAGTCTACAGCTCTGTGTGTCCCTGTGGTATATAGTCTACAGCTCTGTGTGTCCCTGTGGTATATAGTCCACAGCTCTGTGTGTCCCTGTGGTATATAGTCCACAGCTCTGTGTGTCTCTGTGGTATATAGTCCACAGCTGTGTGTGTTCCTGTGGTATATAGTCCACAGCTGTGTGTGTTCCTGTGGTATATAGTCCACAGCTTTGTGTGTCCCTGTGGTATATAGTCTACAGCTGTGTGTCTTGTAGTATATAGTTCACAGCTGTGTGTGTCCCTGTGGTATATAGTCCACAGCTCTGTGTGTCCCTGTGGTATATAGCCCACAGCTGTGTGTGTCCCTGTGGTATATAGTCCACATCTGTGTGTGTCCCTGTGGTATATATTCCACAGCTCTGCGTGCTCTGTGTGTCGCTATGGTATATAGTCCACAGCTCTATATGTTCCTATGGTATAGAATCCACAGCGCTGTGTCTCCCTGTGGTATAGAGTCCACAGCTCTGTGTGTCCATGTAGTATAGAGTCCACAGCTCTGTGTGTCTCTGCGGTATATAGTCCACAGCTCTGTGTGTCCCTGTGGTATAAAGTCCATAGCTCTGTGTGTCCCTGTGGTATATAGTCCACAGCGGTGTGTGTTCCTGTGGTATATAGTCCACAGTAGTGTGTGTCCCTGTGGTATATAGTCCACAGCTGTGTGTGTACCTGTAGTATATAATTCACAGCTGTGTGTGTCCCTGTGGTATATAGTCCACAGCTCTGTGTGTCCCTATGGTACATAGTCCACAACTGTGTGTCCTGTAGTATATAGTTCACAGCTCTGTGTGTCCCTGTGGTATATAGTCCACAGCTCTGTGTGTCCCTGTGGTATATAGTCCACAGCTCTGTGTGTCCCTGTGGTATATAGTCCACAGCTCTGTGTGTCCCTGTGGTATATAGTCCACAGCTCTGTGTGTCCCTGTGGTATATAGTCCACAGCTCTGTGTTTCCCTGTGATATATAGTCCACAGCTCTGTGTGTACCTGTGGTATATAGTTCACAGCTGTGTGTGTCCCTGTGGTATATAGTCCACAGCTGTGTGTGTCCCTGTGGTATATCGTCCACAGCTGTGTGTGTCCCTGTGGTATATAGTCCACAGCTGTGTGTGTCCCTGTGGTATATAGTCCACAGCTGTGTGTGTCCCTGTGGTATACAGTCCACAGCTGTGTGTGTCCCTGTGGTATACAGTCCACAGCTGTGTGTGTCCTTGTGGTATATAGTCCACAGCTGTGTGTGTCCCTGTGGTATATAGTCCACAGCTGTGTGTGTCCCTGTGGTATATAGTCCACAGCTGTGTGTGTCCCTGTGGTATATAGTCCACAGCTGTGTGTGTCCCTGTGGTATATAGTCCACAGCTGTGTGTGTCCCTGTGGTATATAGTCCACAGCTCTGTGTGTCTCTGTGGTATATAGTCCACAGCTGTGTGTGTCCCTGTGGTATATAGTTCATAGCTGTGTGTGTCCTTGTGGTATATAGTCCACAGCTGTGTGTGTCTTGTAGTATATAGTTCACAGCTGTGTGTGTCCCTGTGGTATATAGTTCACAGCTGTGTGTGTCCCTGTGGTATATAGCCCACAGCTGTGTGTGTCCCTGTGGTATATAGCCCACAGCTGTGTGTGTCCCTGTGGTATATAGCCCACAGCTGTGTGTGTCCCTGTGGTATATAGCCCACATCTGTGTGTGTCCCTGTGGTATATAGCCCACAGCTGTGTGTGTCCCGGTGGTATATAGTCCACAGCTGTGTGTCCCTCTGGTATATAGTCCACAGCTGTGTGTCCCTCTGGTATATAGTCCACAGCTCTGCGTGCTCTGTGTGTCCCTATGGTATATAGTCCACAGCTCTGTGTCTCCCTGTGGTATAGAATCCACAGTGCTGTGTCTCCCTGTGGTATATAGTCCACAGCTCTGTGTGTCCATGTAGTATAGAGTCCACAGCTCTGTGTGTCCCTGTGGTGTATAGTCCACAGCTGTGTGCGTTTCCCTGTTGTATATAGTCCACAGCTCTGTGTGTTTCCCTGTTGTATATAGTCCACAGCTATGTGTGTTTCTGTGGTATATAGTCCACAGCTGTGTGTGTTCCTGTGGTATATAGTCCACAGCTGTGTGTGTTCCTGTGGTATATAGTCCACAGCTGTGTGTGTTCCTGTGGTATATAGTCCACAGCTGTGTGTGTCCCTGTGGTATATAGTCCACAGCTGTGTGTGTCCCTGGGGTATATAGTCCACAGCTGTGTGTGTCCCTGGGGTATATAGTCCACAGCTGTGTGTGTGTCTGTGGTATATAGTCCACAGCTGTGTGTGCTCCTGTGGTATAGAGTCCACAGCGGTGTGTGTTCCTGTGGTATATAGTCTACAGCTGTGTGTGTCCCAGTGGTATATAGTCCACAGCTCTGTGTGTCTCTGTGGTATATAGTCCACAGCTGTGTGTGTTCCTGTGGTATATAGCCCACAGCTCTGTGTGTCCCTGTGGTATATAGCCCACAGCTGTGTGTGTCCCTGTGGTATATAGTCCACAGCAGTGTGTCCCTATGGTATATAGTACACAGCTCTATATGTTCCTATGGTATAGAGTCCACAGCCCTGTGTCTCCCTGTGCTATAGAGTCCACAGCTCTGTGTGTCCATGTAGTATAGAGTCCATAGCTCTGTATGTCCATGTGGTATAGAGTCCACAGCTCTGTGTGTCCCTGTGGTATATAGTCCATAGCTCTGTGTGTCCCTGTGGTATATAGTCCACAGCTCTGTGTGTCCCTGTGATATATAGTCCACAGCTCTGTGTGTCCCTGTGGTATATAGTTCACAGCTGTGTGTGTCCCTGGGGCATAGAGTCCACAGCTGTGTGTGTCCCTGTGGTATATAGTCCACAGCTGTGTGTGTCCCTGTGGTATAGAGTCCACAGCTGTGTGTGTCCCTGTGGTATAGAGTCCACAGCTGTGTGTGTCCCTGTGGTATAGAGTCCACAGCTGTGTGTGTCCCTGTGGTATAGAGTCCACAGCTGTGTGTGTCCCTGTGGTATAGAGTCCACAGCTGTGTGTGTCCCTGTGGTATATAGTCCACAGCTGTGTGTGTCCCTGTGGTATATAGTCCACAGCTGTGTGTGTCCCTGTGGTATATAGTTCACAGCTGTGTGTGTCCCTGTGGTATATAGTTCACAGCTGTGTGTGTCCCTGTGGTATATAGTCCACAGCTGTGTGTGTCCCTGTGGTATATAGTCCACAGCGGTGTGTGTCCCTGTGGTATATAGTCCACAGCTGTGTGTGTCCCTGTGGTATATAGTCCACAGCTGTGTGTGTCCCTGTGGTATACAGTCCACAGCTGTGTGTGTCCCTGTGGTATATAGTCCACAGCTCTGTGTGTCCCTGTGGTATATAGTCCACAGCTCTGTGTGTCCCTGTGGTATATAGTCCACAGCTCTGTGTGTCCCTGTGGTATATAGTCCACAGCTCTGTGTGTCCCTGTGGTATATAGTCCACAGCTCTGTGTGTCCCTGTGGTATATAGTCCACAGCTCTGTGTGTCCCTGTGGTATATAGTCCACAGCTCTGTGTGTCCCTGTGGTATATAGTCCACAGCTCTGTGTGTCCCTGTGGTATATAGTCCACAGCTCTGTGTGTCCCTGTGGTCTATAGTCCACAGCTCTGTGTGTCCCTGTGGTCTATAGTCCACAGCTCTGTGTGTCCCTGTGGTCTATAGTCCACAGCTCTGTGTGTCCCTGTGGTATATAGTCCACAGCTCTGTGTGTCCCTGTGGTATATAGTCCACAGCTCTGTGTGTCCCTGTGGTATATAGTCCACAACTTTGTGTGTCCCTGTAGTATATAGTCCACAACTTTGTGTGTCCCTGTGGTATATAGTCCACAGCTGTGTGTGTCCCTGTGGTATATAGTCCACAGCTGTGTGTGTCCCTGTGGTATATAGTCCACAGCTGTGTGTGTCCCTGTGGTATATAGTCCACAGCTGTGTGTGTCCCTGTGGTATATATTCCACAGCTCTGTGTGTCCCTGTGGTATATAGTCCACAGCTCTGTGTGTCTCTGTGGTATATAGTCCACAGCTGTGTGTGTCCCTGTGGTATATAGTTCATAGCTGTGTGTGTCCTTGTGGTATATAGTCCACAGCTGTGTGTGTTCCTGTGGTATATAGTCCACAGCTGTGTGTGTCCCCGTGGTATATAGTCCACAACTGTGTGTCTTGTAGTATATAGTTCACAGCTGTGTGTGTCCCTGTGGTATATAGTTCACAGCTGTGTGTGTCCCTGTGGTATATAGTCCAAAGCTCTGTGTGTCCCTGTGGTATATAGCCCACAGCTGTGTGTGTCCCTGTGGTATATAGCCCACAGCTGTGTGCGTCCCTGTGGTATATAGTCCACAGCTGTGTGTCCCTGTGGTATATAGTCCACAGCTGTGTGTCCCTATGGTATATAGTCCACAGCTGTGTGTCCCTATGGTATATAGTCCACAGCTCTGCGTGCTCTGTGTATCCCTATGGTATATAGTCCACAGCTCTGTGTCTCCCTGTGGTATAGAATCCACAGTGCTGTGTCTCCCTGTGGTATATAGTCCACAGTTCTGTGTGTCCATGTAGTATAGAGTCCACAGCTCTGTGTGTCCCTGTGGTATAGAGTCCACAGCTGTGTGTGTGTCCCTGTTGTATATAGTCCACAGCTCTGTGTGTCTCTGTGGTATATAGTCGACAGCTGTGTGTGTTTCTGTGGTATATAGTCCACAGCTGTGTGTGTTCCTGTGGTATATAGTCCACAGCTGTGTGTGTCCCTGTGGTATATAGTCCACAGCTGTGTGTGTCCCTGTGGTATATAGTCCACAGCTGTGTGTGTCCCTGTGGTATATAGTCCACAGCTGTGTGTGTCCCTGTGGTATATAGTCCACAGCTGTGTGTGTCCCTGTGGTATATAGTCCACAGCTGTGTGTGTCCCTGTGGTATATAGTCCACAGCTGTGTGTGTCCCTGTGGTATATAGTCCACAGCTGTGTGTGTCTCTGTGGTATATAGTCTACAGCTGTGTGTCTCTGTGGTATATAGTCCATAGCTGTGTGTATCCCTTTGGTATAGAGTCCACAGCGGTGTGTGTTCCTGTGGTATATAGTCTACAGCTCTGTGTGTCCCTGTGGTATATAGTCCACAGCTGTGTGTGTCCCTGTTGTATATAGTGCACAGCTGTGTGTGTCCCTGTTGTATATAGTGCACAGCTGTGTGTGTCCCTGTGGTATATAGTCCACAGCTGTGTGTGTCCCTGTGGTATATAGTCCACAGCTGTGTGTGTCCCTGTGGTACATAGTGCACAGCTGTGTGTGTCCCTGTGGTATATAGTCCACAGCTGTGTGTGTCCCTGTGGTATATAGTCCACAGCTGTGTGTGTCCCTGTGGTATATAGTCCACAGCTCTGTGTGTCCCTGTGGTATATAGTCCACAGCTCTGTGTGTCTCTGTGGTATATAGTCCACAGCTGTGTGTGTCCCTGTGGTATATAGTCCACAGCTGTGTGTGTCCCTGTGGTATATAGTCCACAGCTGTGTGTGTCCCTGTGGTATATAGTCCACAGCTGTGTGTGTCCCTGTGGTATATAGTCCACAGCTGTGTGTGTCCCTGTGGTATATAGTCCACAGCTGTGTGTGTCTCTGTGGTATATTGTCTACAGCTGTGTGTGTCTCTGTGGTATATAGTCCATAGCTGTGTGTATCCCTTTGGTATAGAGTCCACAGCGGTGTGTGTTCCTGTGGTATATAGTCTACAGCTCTGTGTGTCCCTGTGGTATATAGTCCACAGCTCTGTGTGTCTCTGTGGTATATAGTCCACAGCTCTGTGTGTTCCTGTGGTATATAGTCCACAGCTTTGTGTGTTCCTGTGGTAGATAGTCTACAGCTGTGTGTCTTGTAGTATATAGTTCACAGCTGTGTGTTCCTGTGGTATATAGCCCACAGCTGTGTGTGTCCCTGTGGTATATAGCCCACAGCTGTGTGTGTCCCTGTGGTATATAGTCCACAGCTGTGTGTGTCCCTGTGGTATATAGTCCACAGCTCTGCGTGCTCTGTATGTCGCTATGGTATATAGTCCACAGCTCTATATGTTCCTATGGTATAGAATCCACAGCGCTGTGTCTCCCTGTGGTATAGAGTCCACAGCTCTGTGTGTCCATGTAGTATAGAGTCCACAGCTCTGTGTGTCTCTGCGGTATATAGTCCACAGCTCTGTGTGTCCCTGTGGTATATAGTCCACAGCGGTGTGTGTTCCTGTGGTATATAGTCCACAGCAGAGTGTGTCCCTGTGGTATATAGTCCACAGCTCTGTGTGTCCCTATGGTACATAGTCCACAGCTCTGTGTGTCCCTATGGTACATAGTCCACAACTGTGTGTCCTGTAGTATATAGTCCACAGCTCTGTGTGTCCCTGTGGTATATAGTCCACAGCTCTGTGTGTCCCTGTGGTATATAGTCCACAGCTGTGTGTGTCCCTGTGGTATATAGTCCACAGCTGTGTGTGTCCCTGTGGTATATAGTCCATAGCTGTGTGTGTCCCTGTGGTATATAGTCCACAGCTGTGTGTTTCCCTGTGGTATACAGTCCACAGCTGTGTGTGTCCCTGTGGTATACAGTCCACAGCTGTGTGTGTCCCTGTGGTATACAGTCCACAGCTGTGTGTGTACCTGTGGTATACAGTCCACAGCTGTGTGTGTCCCTGTGGTATACAGTCCACAGCTGTGTGTGTCCCTGTGGTATACAGTCCACAGCTGTGTGTGTCCTTGTGGTATATAGTCCACAGCTGTGTGTGTCCCTGTGGTATATAGTCCACAGCTGTGTGTGTCCCTGTGGTATATAGTCCACAGCTCTGTGTGTCCCTGTGGTATATAGTCCACAGCTGTGCGTGTCCCTGTGGTATATATTCCACAGCTGTGCGTGTCCCTGTGGTATATATTCCACAGCTGTGCGTGTCCCTGTGGTATATATTCCACAGCTGTGCGTGTCCCTGTGGTATATATTCCACAGCTGTGTGTGTCCCTGTGGGATATAGTCCACAGCTGTGTGTGTCCCTGTGGTATATAGTCCACAGCTGTGTGTGTTTCCCTGTTGTATATAGTCCACAGCTCTGTGTGTTTCCCTGTTGTATATAGTCCACAGCTCTGTGTGTCTCTGTGGTATATAGTCGACAGCTGTGTGTGTTTCTGTGGTATATAGTCCACAGCTGTGTGTGTTCATGTGGTATATAGTCCACAGCTGTGTGTGTTCCTGTGGTATATAGTCCACAGCTGTGTGTGTTCCTGTGGTATATAGTCCACAGCTGTGTGTGTCCCTGTGGTATATAGTCCACAGCTGTGTGTGTCCCTGTGGTATATAGTCCACAGCTGTGTGTGTCCCTGTGGTATATAGTCCACAGCTGTGTGTGTCCCTGTGGTATATAGTCCACAGCTGTGTGTGTCCCTGTGGTATATAGTCCACAGCTGTGTGTGTCCCTGTGGTATATAGTCCACAGCTGTGTGTGTCCCTGTGGTATATAGTCCACAGCTGTGTGTGTGTCTGTGGTATATAGTCTACAGCTGTGTGCCTCTGTGGTATATAGTCCACAGCTGTGTGTGTCCCTGTGGTATATAGTCCACAGCTTTGTGTGTTCCTGTGGTATATAGTCCACAGCTGTGTGTCTTGTAGTATATAGTTCACAGCTGTGTGTGTCCCTGTGGTATATAGTCCACAGCTGTGTGTGTCCCTGTGGTATATAGCCCACAGCTGTGTGTGTCCCTGTGGTATTTAGTCCACAGCAGTGTGTCCCTATGGTATATAGTACACAGCTCTGCGTGCTCTGTGTGTCGCTATGGTATATAGCCCACAGCTCTATATGTTCCTATGGTATAGAGTCCACAGCCCTGTGTCTCCCTGTGCTATAGAGTCCACAGCTCTGTGTGTCCATGTAGTATAGAGTCCATAGCTCTGTGTGTCTCTGTGGTATATAGTCCACAGCTCTGTGTGTCCCTGTGGTATAGAGTCCACAGCTCTGTGTGTCCATGTGGTATAGAGTCCACAGCTCTGTGTGTTCCTATGGTATATAGTCCACAGCTCTGTGTGTCCCTGTGGTATATAGTCCACGGCTCTGTGTGTCCCTGTGGTATATAGTCCACGGCTCTGTGTGTCCCTGTGGTATATAGTCCACGGCTCTGTGTGTCCCTGTGGTATATAGTCCACGGCTCTGTGTGTCCCTGTGGTATATAGTCCACGGCTCTGTGTGTCCCTGTGGTATATAGTCCACGGCTCTGTGTGTCCCTGTGGTATATAGTCCACGGCTCTGTGTGTCCCTGTGGTATATAGTCCACGGCTCTGTGTGTCCCTGTGGTATATAGTCCACGGCTCTGTGTGTCCCTGTGGTATATAGTCCACGGCTCTGTGTGTCCCTGTGGTATATAGTCCACGGCTCTGTGTGTCCCTGTGGTATATAGTCCACGGCTCTGTGTGTCCCTGTGGTATATAGTCCACGGCTCTGTGTGTCCCTGTGGTATATAGTCCACGGCTCTGTGTGTCCCTGTGGTATATAGTCCACAGCTGTGTGTGTCCCTGTGGTATACAGTCCACAGCTGTGTGTGTCCTTGTGGTATATACTCCACAGCTGTGTGTGTCCTTGTGGTATATAGTCCACAGCTGTGTGTGTCCCTGTGGTATATAGTCCACAGCTGTGTGTGTCCCTGTGGTATATAGTCCACAGCTGTGTGTGTCCCTGTGGTATATAGTCAACAGCTCTGTGTGTCCCTGTGGTATATAGTCCACAGCTCTGTGTGTCCCTGTGGAATATAGTCCACAGCTGTGTGTGTCCCTGTTGTATATAGTGCACAGCTGTGTGTGTCCCTGTTGTATATAGTGCACAGCTGTGTGTGTCCCTGTGGTATATAGTCCACAGCTGTGTGTGTCCCTGTGGTATATAGTCCACAGCTGTGTGTGTCCCTGTGGTACATAGTCCACAGCTGTGTGTGTCCCTGTGGTACATAGTGCACAGCTGTGTGTGTCCCTGTGGTATATAGTCCACAGCTGTGTGTGTCCCTGTGGTATATAGTCCACAGCTGTGTGTGTCCCTGTGGTATATAGTCCACAGCTCTGTGTGTCCCTGTGGTATATAGTCCACAGCTCTGTGTGTCTCTGTGGTATATAGTCCACAGCTGTGTGTGTCCCTGTGGTATATAGTCCACAGCTGTGTGTGTCCCTGTGGTATATAGTCCACAGCTGTGTGTGTCCCTGTGGTATATAGTCCACAGCTGTGTGTGTCCCTGTGGTATATAGTCCACAGCTGTGTGTGTCCCTGTGGTATATAGTCCACAGCTGTGTGTGTCCCTGTGGTATATAGTCCACAGCTGTGTGTGTCCCTGTGGTATATAGTCCACAGCTGTGTGTGTCTCTGTGGTATATAGTCTACAGCTGTGTGTCTCTGTGGTATATAGTCCATAGCTGTGTGTATCCCTTTGGTATAGAGTCCACAGCGGTGTGTGTTCCTGTGGTATATAGTCCACAGCTCTGTGTGTCTCTGTGGTATATAGTCCACAGCTCTGTGTGTCTCTGTGGTATATAGTCCACAGCTCTGTGTGTTCCTGTGTTATATAGTCCACAGCTGTGTGTGTCCCTGTGGTATATAGTCAACAGCTCTGTGTGTTCCTGTGGTATATAGTCCACAGCTGTGTGTCTTGTAGTATATAGTTCACAGCTGTGTGTGTCCCTGTGGTATATAGTCCACAGCTGTGTGTGTCCCTGTGGTATATAGCCCACAGCTGTGTGTGTCCCTGTGGTATTTAGTCCACAGCAGTGTGTCCCTATGGTATATAGTACACAGCTCTGCGTGCTCTGTGTGTCGCTATGGTATATAGCCCACAGCTCTATATGTTCCTATGGTATAGAGTCCACAGCCCTGTGTCTCCCTGTGCTATAGAGTCCACAGCTCTGTGTGTCCATGTAGTATAGAGTCCATAGCTCTGTGTGTCTCTGTGGTATATAGTCCACAGCTCTGTGTGTCCCTGTGGTATAGAGTCCACAGCTCTGTTTGTCCATGTGGTATAGAGTCCACAGCTCTGTGTGTTCCTATGGTATATAGTCCACAGCTCTGTGTGTCCCTGTGGTATATAGTCCACGGCTCTGTGTGTCCCTGTGGTATATAGTCCACGGCTCTGTGTGTCCCTGTGGTATATAGTCCACGGCTCTGTGTGTCCCTGTGGTATATAGTCCACGGCTCTGTGTGTCCCTGTGGTATATAGTCCACGGCTCTGTGTGTCCCTGTGGTATATAGTCCACGGCTCTGTGTGTCCCTGTGGTATATAGTCCACGGCTCTGTGTGTCCCTGTGGTATATAGTCCACGGCTCTGTGTGTCCCTGTGGTATATAGTCCACAGCTCTGTGTGTCCCTGTGGTAAATAGTCCACAGCTGTGTGTGTCCCTGTGGTATACAGTCCACAGCTGTGTGTGTCCTTGTGGTATATACTCCACAGCTGTGTGTGTCCTTGTGGTATATAGTCCACAGCTGTGTGTGTCCCTGTGGTATATAGTCCACAGCTGTGTGTGTCCCTGTGGTATATAGTCAACAGCTCTGTGTGTCCCTGTGGTATATAGTCCACAGCTCTGTGTGTCCCTGTGGAATATAGTCCACAGCTGTGTGTGTCCCTGTTGTATATAGTCCACAGCTGTGTGTGTCCCTGTGGTATATAGTGCACAGCTGTGTGTGTCCCTGTGGTATATAGTCCACAGCTGTGTGTGTCCCTGTGGTATATAGTCCACAGCTGTGTATGTCCCTGTGGTACATAGTGCACAGCTGTGTGTGTCCCTGTGGTACATAGTGCACAGCTGTGTGTGTCCCTGTGGTATATAGTCCACAGCTGTGTGTGTCCCTGTGGTATATAGTCCACAGCTCTGTGTGTCCCTGTGGTATATAGTCCACAGCTCTGTGTGTCCCTGTGGTATATAGTCCACAGCTCTGCGTGCTCTGTGTGTCCCTATGGTATATAGTCCACAGCTCTGTGTCTCCCTGTGGTATAGAATCCACAGTGCTGTGTCTCCCTGTGGTATATAGTCCACAGCTCTGTGTGTCCATGTAGTATAGAGTCCACAGCTCTGTGTGTCCCTGTGGTGTATAGTCCACAGCTGTGTGCGTTTCCCTGTTGTATATAGTCCACAGCTCTGTGTGTTTCCCTGTTGTATATAGTCCACAGCTATGTGTGTTTCTGTGGTATATAGTCCACAGCTGTGTGTGTTCCTGTGGTATATAGTCCACAGCTGTGTGTGTTCCTGTGGTATATAGTCCACAGCTGTGTGTGTTCCTGTGGTATATAGTCCACAGCTGTGTGTGTCCCTGTGGTATATAGTCCACAGCTGTGTGTGTCCCTGGGGTATATAGTCCACAGCTGTGTGTGTCCCTGGGGTATATAGTCCACAGCTGTGTGTGTGTCTGTGGTATATAGTCCACAGCTGTGTGTGCTCCTGTGGTATAGAGTCCACAGCGGTGTGTGTTCCTGTGGTATATAGTCTACAGCTGTGTGTGTCCCAGTGGTATATAGTCCACAGCTCTGTGTGTCTCTGTGGTATATAGTCCACAGCTGTGTGTGTTCCTGTGGTATATAGCCCACAGCTCTGTGTGTCCCTGTGGTATATAGCCCACAGCTGTGTGTGTCCCTGTGGTATATAGTCCACAGCAGTGTGTCCCTATGGTATATAGTACACAGCTCTATATGTTCCTATGGTATAGAGTCCACAGCCCTGTGTCTCCCTGTGCTATAGAGTCCACAGCTCTGTGTGTCCATGTAGTATAGAGTCCATAGCTCTGTATGTCCATGTGGTATAGAGTCCACAGCTCTGTGTGTCCCTGTGGTATATAGTCCATAGCTCTGTGTGTCCCTGTGGTATATAGTCCACAGCTCTGTGTGTCCCTGTGATATATAGTCCACAGCTCTGTGTGTCCCTGTGGTATATAGTTCACAGCTGTGTGTGTCCCTGGGGCATAGAGTCCACAGCTGTGTGTGTCCCTGTGGTATATAGTCCACAGCTGTGTGTGTCCCTGTGGTATAGAGTCCACAGCTGTGTGTGTCCCTGTGGTATAGAGTCCACAGCTGTGTGTGTCCCTGTGGTATAGAGTCCACAGCTGTGTGTGTCCCTGTGGTATAGAGTCCACAGCTGTGTGTGTCCCTGTGGTATAGAGTCCACAGCTGTGTGTGTCCCTGTGGTATATAGTCCACAGCTGTGTGTGTCCCTGTGGTATATAGTCCACAGCTGTGTGTGTCCCTGTGGTATATAGTTCACAGCTGTGTGTGTCCCTGTGGTATATAGTTCACAGCTGTGTGTGTCCCTGTGGTATATAGTCCACAGCTGTGTGTGTCCCTGTGGTATATAGTCCACAGCGGTGTGTGTCCCTGTGGTATATAGTCCACAGCTGTGTGTGTCCCTGTGGTATATAGTCCACAGCTGTGTGTGTCCCTGTGGTATACAGTCCACAGCTGTGTGTGTCCCTGTGGTATATAGTCCACAGCTCTGTGTGTCCCTGTGGTATATAGTCCACAGCTCTGTGTGTCCCTGTGGTATATAGTCCACAGCTCTGTGTGTCCCTGTGGTATATAGTCCACAGCTCTGTGTGTCCCTGTGGTATATAGTCCACAGCTCTGTGTGTCCCTGTGGTATATAGTCCACAGCTCTGTGTGTCCCTGTGGTATATAGTCCACAGCTCTGTGTGTCCCTGTGGTATATAGTCCACAGCTCTGTGTGTCCCTGTGGTATATAGTCCACAGCTCTGTGTGTCCCTGTGGTCTATAGTCCACAGCTCTGTGTGTCCCTGTGGTCTATAGTCCACAGCTCTGTGTGTCCCTGTGGTCTATAGTCCACAGCTCTGTGTGTCCCTGTGGTATATAGTCCACAGCTCTGTGTGTCCCTGTGGTATATAGTCCACAGCTCTGTGTGTCCCTGTGGTATATAGTCCACAACTTTGTGTGTCCCTGTAGTATATAGTCCACAACTTTGTGTGTCCCTGTGGTATATAGTCCACAGCTGTGTGTGTCCCTGTGGTATATAGTCCACAGCTGTGTGTGTCCCTGTGGTATATAGTCCACAGCTGTGTGTGTCCCTGTGGTATATAGTCCACAGCTGTGTGTGTCCCTGTGGTATATATTCCACAGCTCTGTGTGTCCCTGTGGTATATAGTCCACAGCTCTGTGTGTCTCTGTGGTATATAGTCCACAGCTGTGTGTGTCCCTGTGGTATATAGTTCATAGCTGTGTGTGTCCTTGTGGTATATAGTCCACAGCTGTGTGTGTTCCTGTGGTATATAGTCCACAGCTGTGTGTGTCCCCGTGGTATATAGTCCACAACTGTGTGTCTTGTAGTATATAGTTCACAGCTGTGTGTGTCCCTGTGGTATATAGTTCACAGCTGTGTGTGTCCCTGTGGTATATAGTCCAAAGCTCTGTGTGTCCCTGTGGTATATAGCCCACAGCTGTGTGTGTCCCTGTGGTATATAGCCCACAGCTGTGTGCGTCCCTGTGGTATATAGTCCACAGCTGTGTGTCCCTGTGGTATATAGTCCACAGCTGTGTGTCCCTATGGTATATAGTCCACAGCTGTGTGTCCCTATGGTATATAGTCCACAGCTCTGCGTGCTCTGTGTATCCCTATGGTATATAGTCCACAGCTCTGTGTCTCCCTGTGGTATAGAATCCACAGTGCTGTGTCTCCCTGTGGTATATAGTCCACAGTTCTGTGTGTCCATGTAGTATAGAGTCCACAGCTCTGTGTGTCCCTGTGGTATAGAGTCCACAGCTGTGTGTGTGTCCCTGTTGTATATAGTCCACAGCTCTGTGTGTCTCTGTGGTATATAGTCGACAGCTGTGTGTGTTTCTGTGGTATATAGTCCACAGCTGTGTGTGTTCCTGTGGTATATAGTCCACAGCTGTGTGTGTTCCTGTGGTATATAGTCCACAGCTGTGTGTGTCCCTGTGGTATATAGTCCACAGCTGTGTGTGTCCCTGTGGTATATAGTCCACAGCTGTGTGTGTCCCTGTGGTATATAGTCCACAGCTGTGTGTGTCCCTGTGGTATATAGTCCACAGCTGTGTGTGTCCCTGTGGTATATAGTCCACAGCTGTGTGTGTCCCTGTGGTATATAGTCCACAGCTGTGTGTGTCTCTGTGGTATATAGTCTACAGCTGTGTGTCTCTGTGGTATATAGTCCATAGCTGTGTGTATCCCTTTGGTATAGAGTCCACAGCGGTGTGTGTTCCTGTGGTATATAGTCTACAGCTCTGTGTGTCCCTGTGGTATATAGTCCACAGCTGTGTGTGTCCCTGTTGTATATAGTGCACAGCTGTGTGTGTCCCTGTTGTATATAGTGCACAGCTGTGTGTGTCCCTGTGGTATATAGTCCACAGCTGTGTGTGTCCCTGTGGTATATAGTCCACAGCTGTGTGTGTCCCTGTGGTACATAGTGCACAGCTGTGTGTGTCCCTGTGGTATATAGTCCACAGCTGTGTGTGTCCCTGTGGTATATAGTCCACAGCTGTGTGTGTCCCTGTGGTATATAGTCCACAGCTCTGTGTGTCCCTGTGGTATATAGTCCACAGCTCTGTGTGTCTCTGTGGTATATAGTCCACAGCTGTGTGTGTCCCTGTGGTATATAGTCCACAGCTGTGTGTGTCCCTGTGGTATATAGTCCACAGCTGTGTGTGTCCCTGTGGTATATAGTCCACAGCTGTGTGTGTCCCTGTGGTATATAGTCCACAGCTGTGTGTGTCCCTGTGGTATATAGTCCACAGCTGTGTGTGTCTCTGTGGTATATTGTCTACAGCTGTGTGTGTCTCTGTGGTATATAGTCCATAGCTGTGTGTATCCCTTTGGTATAGAGTCCACAGCGGTGTGTGTTCCTGTGGTATATAGTCTACAGCTCTGTGTGTCCCTGTGGTATATAGTCCACAGCTCTGTGTGTCTCTGTGGTATATAGTCCACAGCTCTGTGTGTTCCTGTGGTATATAGTCCACAGCTTTGTGTGTTCCTGTGGTAGATAGTCTACAGCTGTGTGTCTTGTAGTATATAGTTCACAGCTGTGTGTTCCTGTGGTATATAGCCCACAGCTGTGTGTGTCCCTGTGGTATATAGCCCACAGCTGTGTGTGTCCCTGTGGTATATAGTCCACAGCTGTGTGTGTCCCTGTGGTATATAGTCCACAGCTCTGCGTGCTCTGTATGTCGCTATGGTATATAGTCCACAGCTCTATATGTTCCTATGGTATAGAATCCACAGCGCTGTGTCTCCCTGTGGTATAGAGTCCACAGCTCTGTGTGTCCATGTAGTATAGAGTCCACAGCTCTGTGTGTCTCTGCGGTATATAGTCCACAGCTCTGTGTGTCCCTGTGGTATATAGTCCACAGCGGTGTGTGTTCCTGTGGTATATAGTCCACAGCAGAGTGTGTCCCTGTGGTATATAGTCCACAGCTCTGTGTGTCCCTATGGTACATAGTCCACAGCTCTGTGTGTCCCTATGGTACATAGTCCACAACTGTGTGTCCTGTAGTATATAGTCCACAGCTCTGTGTGTCCCTGTGGTATATAGTCCACAGCTGTGTGTGTCCCTGTGGTATATAGTCCACAGCTGTGTGTGTCCCTGTGGTATATAGTCCACAGCTGTGTGTGTCCCTGTGGTATATAGTCCATAGCTGTGTGTGTCCCTGTGGTATATAGTCCACAGCTGTGTGTTTCCCTGTGGTATACAGTCCACAGCTGTGTGTGTCCCTGTGGTATACAGTCCACAGCTGTGTGTGTCCCTGTGGTATACAGTCCACAGCTGTGTGTGTACCTGTGGTATACAGTCCACAGCTGTGTGTGTCCCTGTGGTATACAGTCCACAGCTGTGTGTGTCCCTGTGGTATACAGTCCACAGCTGTGTGTGTCCTTGTGGTATATAGTCCACAGCTGTGTGTGTCCCTGTGGTATATAGTCCACAGCTGTGTGTGTCCCTGTGGTATATAGTCCACAGCTCTGTGTGTCCCTGTGGTATATAGTCCACAGCTGTGCGTGTCCCTGTGGTATATATTCCACAGCTGTGCGTGTCCCTGTGGTATATATTCCACAGCTGTGCGTGTCCCTGTGGTATATATTCCACAGCTGTGTGTGTCCCTGTGGGATATAGTCCACAGCTGTGTGTGTCCCTGTGGTATATAGTCCACAGCTGTGTGTGTTTCCCTGTTGTATATAGTCCACAGCTCTGTGTGTTTCCCTGTTGTATATAGTCCACAGCTCTGTGTGTCTCTGTGGTATATAGTCGACAGCTGTGTGTGTTTCTGTGGTATATAGTCCACAGCTGTGTGTGTTCATGTGGTATATAGTCCACAGCTGTGTGTGTTCCTGTGGTATATAGTCCACAGCTGTGTGTGTTCCTGTGGTATATAGTCCACAGCTGTGTGTGTCCCTGTGGTATATAGTCCACAGCTGTGTGTGTCCCTGTGGTATATAGTCCACAGCTGTGTGTGTCCCTGTGGTATATAGTCCACAGCTGTGTGTGTCCCTGTGGTATATAGTCCACAGCTGTGTGTGTCCCTGTGGTATATAGTCCACAGCTGTGTGTGTCCCTGTGGTATATAGTCCACAGCTGTGTGTGTCCCTGTGGTATATAGTCCACAGCTGTGTGTGTGTCTGTGGTATATAGTCTACAGCTGTGTGCCTCTGTGGTATATAGTCCACAGCTGTGTGTGTCCCTGTGGTATATAGTCCACAGCTTTGTGTGTTCCTGTGGTATATAGTCCACAGCTGTGTGTCTTGTAGTATATAGTTCACAGCTGTGTGTGTCCCTGTGGTATATAGTCCACAGCTGTGTGTGTCCCTGTGGTATATAGCCCACAGCTGTGTGTGTCCCTGTGGTATTTA
This sequence comes from Eleutherodactylus coqui, assembly GCF_035609145.1. NCBI lineage: Eukaryota > Metazoa > Chordata > Amphibia > Anura > Eleutherodactylidae > Eleutherodactylus > Eleutherodactylus coqui. Next base: position 127,191,978 of record NC_089839.1, on the reverse strand, counting down.
GTCCACAGCAGTGTGTCCCTATGGTATATAGTACACAGCTCTGCGTGCTCTGTGTGTCGCTATGGTATATAGCCCACAGCTCTATATGTTCCTATGGTATAGAGTCCACAGCCCTGTGTCTCCCTGTGCTATAGAGTCCACAGCTCTGTGTGTCCATGTAGTATAGAGTCCATAGCTCTGTGTGTCTCTGTGGTATATAGTCCACAGCTCTGTGTGTCCCTGTGGTATAGAGTCCACAGCTCTGTGTGTCCATGTGGTATAGAGTCCACAGCTCTGTGTGTTCCTATGGTATATAGTCCACAGCTCTGTGTGTCCCTGTGGTATATAGTCCACGGCTCTGTGTGTCCCTGTGGTATATAGTCCACGGCTCTGTGTGTCCCTGTGGTATATAGTCCACGGCTCTGTGTGTCCCTGTGGTATATAGTCCACGGCTCTGTGTGTCCCTGTGGTATATAGTCCACGGCTCTGTGTGTCCCTGTGGTATATAGTCCACGGCTCTGTGTGTCCCTGTGGTATATAGTCCACGGCTCTGTGTGTCCCTGTGGTATATAGTCCACGGCTCTGTGTGTCCCTGTGGTATATAGTCCACGGCTCTGTGTGTCCCTGTGGTATATAGTCCACGGCTCTGTGTGTCCCTGTGGTATATAGTCCACGGCTCTGTGTGTCCCTGTGGTATATAGTCCACGGCTCTGTGTGTCCCTGTGGTATATAGTCCACGGCTCTGTGTGTCCCTGTGGTATATAGTCCACGGCTCTGTGTGTCCCTGTGGTATATAGTCCACAGCTGTGTGTGTCCCTGTGGTATACAGTCCACAGCTGTGTGTGTCCTTGTGGTATATACTCCACAGCTGTGTGTGTCCTTGTGGTATATAGTCCACAGCTGTGTGTGTCCCTGTGGTATATAGTCCACAGCTGTGTGTGTCCCTGTGGTATATAGTCCACAGCTGTGTGTGTCCCTGTGGTATATAGTCAACAGCTCTGTGTGTCCCTGTGGTATATAGTCCACAGCTCTGTGTGTCCCTGTGGAATATAGTCCACAGCTGTGTGTGTCCCTGTTGTATATAGTGCACAGCTGTGTGTGTCCCTGTTGTATATAGTGCACAGCTGTGTGTGTCCCTGTGGTATATAGTCCACAGCTGTGTGTGTCCCTGTGGTATATAGTCCACAGCTGTGTGTGTCCCTGTGGTACATAGTCCACAGCTGTGTGTGTCCCTGTGGTACATAGTGCACAGCTGTGTGTGTCCCTGTGGTATATAGTCCACAGCTGTGTGTGTCCCTGTGGTATATAGTCCACAGCTGTGTGTGTCCCTGTGGTATATAGTCCACAGCTCTGTGTGTCCCTGTGGTATATAGTCCACAGCTCTGTGTGTCTCTGTGGTATATAGTCCACAGCTGTGTGTGTCCCTGTGGTATATAGTCCACAGCTGTGTGTGTCCCTGTGGTATATAGTCCACAGCTGTGTGTGTCCCTGTGGTATATAGTCCACAGCTGTGTGTGTCCCTGTGGTATATAGTCCACAGCTGTGTGTGTCCCTGTGGTATATAGTCCACAGCTGTGTGTGTCCCTGTGGTATATAGTCCACAGCTGTGTGTGTCCCTGTGGTATATAGTCCACAGCTGTGTGTGTCTCTGTGGTATATAGTCTACAGCTGTGTGTCTCTGTGGTATATAGTCCATAGCTGTGTGTATCCCTTTGGTATAGAGTCCACAGCGGTGTGTGTTCCTGTGGTATATAGTCCACAGCTCTGTGTGTCTCTGTGGTATATAGTCCACAGCTCTGTGTGTCTCTGTGGTATATAGTCCACAGCTCTGTGTGTTCCTGTGTTATATAGTCCACAGCTGTGTGTGTCCCTGTGGTATATAGTCAACAGCTCTGTGTGTTCCTGTGGTATATAGTCCACAGCTGTGTGTCTTGTAGTATATAGTTCACAGCTGTGTGTGTCCCTGTGGTATATAGTCCACAGCTGTGTGTGTCCCTGTGGTATATAGCCCACAGCTGTGTGTGTCCCTGTGGTATTTAGTCCACAGCAGTGTGTCCCTATGGTATATAGTACACAGCTCTGCGTGCTCTGTGTGTCGCTATGGTATATAGCCCACAGCTCTATATGTTCCTATGGTATAGAGTCCACAGCCCTGTGTCTCCCTGTGCTATAGAGTCCACAGCTCTGTGTGTCCATGTAGTATAGAGTCCATAGCTCTGTGTGTCTCTGTGGTATATAGTCCACAGCTCTGTGTGTCCCTGTGGTATAGAGTCCACAGCTCTGTTTGTCCATGTGGTATAGAGTCCACAGCTCTGTGTGTTCCTATGGTATATAGTCCACAGCTCTGTGTGTCCCTGTGGTATATAGTCCACGGCTCTGTGTGTCCCTGTGGTATATAGTCCACGGCTCTGTGTGTCCCTGTGGTATATAGTCCACGGCTCTGTGTGTCCCTGTGGTATATAGTCCACGGCTCTGTGTGTCCCTGTGGTATATAGTCCACGGCTCTGTGTGTCCCTGTGGTATATAGTCCACGGCTCTGTGTGTCCCTGTGGTATATAGTCCACGGCTCTGTGTGTCCCTGTGGTATATAGTCCACGGCTCTGTGTGTCCCTGTGGTATATAGTCCACAGCTCTGTGTGTCCCTGTGGTAAATAGTCCACAGCTGTGTGTGTCCCTGTGGTATACAGTCCACAGCTGTGTGTGTCCTTGTGGTATATACTCCACAGCTGTGTGTGTCCTTGTGGTATATAGTCCACAGCTGTGTGTGTCCCTGTGGTATATAGTCCACAGCTGTGTGTGTCCCTGTGGTATATAGTCAACAGCTCTGTGTGTCCCTGTGGTATATAGTCCACAGCTCTGTGTGTCCCTGTGGAATATAGTCCACAGCTGTGTGTGTCCCTGTTGTATATAGTCCACAGCTGTGTGTGTCCCTGTGGTATATAGTGCACAGCTGTGTGTGTCCCTGTGGTATATAGTCCACAGCTGTGTGTGTCCCTGTGGTATATAGTCCACAGCTGTGTATGTCCCTGTGGTACATAGTGCACAGCTGTGTGTGTCCCTGTGGTACATAGTGCACAGCTGTGTGTGTCCCTGTGGTATATAGTCCACAGCTGTGTGTGTCCCTGTGGTATATAGTCCACAGCTCTGTGTGTCCCTGTGGTATATAGTCCACAGCTCTGTGTGTCCCTGTGGTATATAGTCCACAGCTGTGTGTGTCCCTGTGGTATATAGTCCACAGCTGTGTGTGTCCCTGTGGTATATAGTCCACAGCTGTGTGTGTCCCTGTGGTATATAGTCCACAGCTGTGTGTGTCCCTGTGGTATATAGTCCACAGCTGTGTGTGTCCCTGTGGTATATAGTCCACAGCTGTGTGTGTCCCTGTGGTATATAGTCCACAGCTGTGTGTGTCTCTGTGGTATATAGTCTACAGCTGTGTGTCTCTGTGGTATATAGTCCATAGCTGTGTGTATCCCTTTGGTATAGAGTCCACAGCGGTGTGTGTTCCTGTGGTATATAGTCTACAGCTCTGTGTGTCCCTGTGGTATATAGTCCACAGCTCTGTGTGTCTCTGTGGTATATAGTCCACAGCTCTGTGTGTTCCTGTGTTATATAGTCCACAGCTGTGTGTGTCCCTGTGGTATATAGTCAACAGCTCTGTGTGTCCCTGTGGTATATAGTCCACAGCTCTGTGTGTCCCTGTGGTATATAGTCCACAGCTCTGTGTGTCCCTGTGGAATATAGTCCACAGCTGTGTGTGTCCCTGTTGTATATAGTGCACAGCTGTGTGTGTCCCTGTTGTATATAGTGCACAGCTGTGTGTGTCCCTGTGGTATATAGTCCACAGCTGTGTGTGTCCCTGTGGTACATAGTCCACAGCTGTGTGTGTCCCTGTGGTACATAGTCCACAGCTGTGTGTGTCCCTGTGGTACATAGTGCACAGCTGTGTGTGTCCCTGTGGTATATAGTCCACAGCTGTGTGTGTCCCTGTGGTATATAGTCCACAGCTGTGTGTGTCCCTGTGGTATATAGTCCACAGCTCTGTGTGTCCCTGTGGTATATAGTCCACAGCTGTGTGTGTCTCTGTGGTATATAGTCCACAGCTGTGTGTGTCTCTGTGGTATATAGTCCACAGCTGTGTGTGTCCCTGTGGGATATAGTCCACAGCTGTGTGTGTCCCTGTGGGATATAGTCCACAGCTGTGTGTGTCCCTGTGGGATATAGTCCACAGCGGTGTGTGTTCCTGTGGTATATAGTCTACAGCTCTGTCTGTCTCTGTGGTATATAGTCCACAGCTCTGTGTGTTCCTGTGGTATATAGTCCACAGCTTTGTGTGTTCCTGTGGTAGATAGTCTACAGCTGTGTGTCTTGTAGTATATAGTTCACAGCTGTGTGTTCCTGTGGTATATAGTCCACAGCTGTGTGTGTCCCTGTGGTATATAGCCCACAGCTGTGTGTGTCCCTGTGGTATATAGTCCACAGCTGTGTGTGTTCCTGTGGTATATAGTCCACAGCTGTGTGTGTCCCTGTGGTATATAGTCCACAGCTGTGTGTGTCCCTGTGGTATATAGTCCATAGCTGTGTGTGTCCCTGTGGTATATAGTCCACAGCTGTGTGTGTCCCTGTGGTATATAGTCCACAGCTGTGTGTGTCCCTGTGGTATATAGTTCATAGCTGTGTGTGTCCCTGTGGTATATAGTCCACAGCTCTGTGTGTCCCTGTGGTATATAGTTCACAGCTGTGTGTGTCCTTGTGGTATATAGTCCACAGCTGTATGTGTCCTTGTGGTATATAGTCCACAGCTGTGTGTGTCCTTGTGGTATATAGTCCACAGCTGTGTGTGTCCCTGTGGTATATAGTCCACAGCTGTCTGTGTCCCTGTGGTATATAGTGCAAAGCTCTGTGTGTCCCTGTGGTATATAGTCCACAGCGGTGTGTGTTCCTGTGGTATATAGTCCACAGCAGTGTGTGTCCCTGTGGTATATAGTCCACAGCTGTGTGTGTACCTGTAGTATATAAATCACAGCTGTGTGTGTCCCTGTGGTATATAGTCAACAGCTCTGTGTGTCCCTGTGGTATATAGTCAACAGCTCTGTGTGTCCCTGTGGTATATAGTCCACAGCTGTCTGTGTCCCTGTGGTATATAGTCCACAGCTCTATGTGTCCCTGTGGTATATAGTCCACAGCTCTATGTGTCCCTGTGGTATATAGTCCACAGCTCTGTGTGTCCCTTTGGTATATAGTCCACAGCTCTGTGTGTCCCTGTGGTATATAGTCCACAGCTGTCTGTGTCCCTGTGGTATATAGTCCACAGCTGTCTGTGTCCCTGTGGTATATAGTCCACAGCTCTGTGTGTCCCTGTGGTATATAGTCCACAGCTCTGTGTGTCCCTGTGGTATATAGTCCACAGCTCTGTGTGTCCCTGTGGTATATAGTCCACAGCTGTGTGTGTCCCTGTGGTATATAGTCCACAGCTGTGTGTGTCCCTGTGGTATATAGTCCACAGCTGTGTGTGTCCCTGTGGTATATAGTCCACAGCTGTGTGTGTCCCTGTGGTATATAGTCCAAAGCTGTGTGTGTCTCTCTGGTATATAGTCTACAGCTGTGTGTCTCTGTGGTATATAGTCCATAGCTGTGTGTATCCCTTTGGTATAGAGTCCACAGCGGTGTGTGTTCCTGTGGTATATAGTCTACAGCTCTGTGTGTCTCTGTGGTATATAGTCCACAGCTGTGTGTGTTCCTGTGGTATATAGTCCACAGCTTTGTGTGTTCCTGTGGTATATAGTCTACAGCTGTGTGTCTTGTAGTATATAGTTCACAGCTGTGTGTTCCTGTGGTATATAGTCCACAGCTCTGTGTGTCCCTGTGGTATATAGCCCACAGCTGTGTGTGTCCCTGTGGTATATAGTCCACAGCTCTGCGTGCTCTGTGTGTCGCTATGGTATATAGTCCACAGCTCTATATGTTCCTATGGTATAGAATCCACAGCACTGTGTCTCCCTGTGGTATAGAGTCCACAGCTCTGTGTGTCTCTGTGGTATATAGTCCACAGCTGTCTGTGTCCCTGTGGTATATAGTCCACCGCTCTGTGTGTTCCTATGGTATATAGTCCACAGCTCTGTGTGTCCCTGTGGTATATAGTCCATAGCTCTGTGTCCCCCTGTGGTATATAGTCCACAGCGGTGTGTGTTCCTGTGGTATATAGTCCACAGCAGAGTGTGTCCCTGTGTATATAGTCCACAGCTCTGTGTGTCCCTATGGTACATAGTCCACAACTGTGTCTCCTGTAGTATATAGTTCACAGCTCTGTGTGTCCCTGTGGTATATAGTCCACAGCTCTGTGTGTCCCTGTGGTATATAGTCCACAGCTCTGTGTGTCCCTGTGATATATAGTCCACAGCTCTGTGTGTCCCTGTGATATATAGTCCACAGCTCTGTGTGTCCCTGTGGTATATAGTTCACAGCTGTGTGTGTCCCTGTGGCATAGAGTCCACAGCTCTGTATGTCCATGTGGTATAGAGTCCACAGCTCTGTGTGTTCCTATGGTATATAGTCCACAGCTCTGTGTGTCCCTGTGGTATATAGTCCATAGCTCTGTGTGTCCCTGTGGTATATAGTCCATAGCTCTGTGTGTCCCTGTGGTATATAGTCCACAGCGGTGTGTGTTCCTGTGGTATATAGTCCACAGTAGTGTGTGTCCCTGTGGTATATAGTCCACAGCTGTGTGTGTACCTGTAGTATATAATTCACAGCTGTGTGTGTCCCTGTGGTATATAGTCCACAGCTCTGTGTGTCCCTTTGGTATATAGTCCACAGCTCTGTGTGTCCCTATGGTACATAGTCCACAACTGTGTGTCCTGTAGTATATAGTTCACAGCTCTGTGTGTCCCTGTGGTATATAGTCCACAGCTCTGTGTGTCCCTGTGATATATAGTCCACAGCTCTGTGTGTCGCTATGGTATATAGTCCACAGCTCTATATGTTCCTATGGTATAGAATCCACAGCGCTGTGTCTCCCTGTGGTATAGAGTCCACAGCTCTGTGTGTCCATGTAGTATAGAGTCCACAGCTCTGTGTGTCTCTGCGGTATATAGTCCACAGCTCTGTGTGTCTCTGCGGTATATAGTCCACAGCTCTGTGTGTCCCTGTGATATATAGTCCACAGCTCTGTGTGTCCCTGTGGTATATAGTTCACAGCTGTGTGTGTCCCTGTGGCATAGAGTCCACAGCTGTGTGTGTCCCTGTGGTATATAGTCCACAGCTGTGTGTGTCCCTGTGGTATATAGTCCACAGCTGTGTGTGTCCTGTGTTTTATAGTCCACAGCTCTGTGTGTCTCTGTGGTATATAGTCCACAGCTGTGTGTGTCCCTGTGGTATATAGTCCACAGCTGTGTGTGTCCCTGTGGTATATAGTTCACAGCTGTGTGTGTCCCTGTGGTATATAGTCCACAGCTGTGTGTGTCCCTGTGGTATATAGTCCACAGCTCTGTGTGTCCCTGTGGTATATAGTCCACAGCTCTGTGTGTCCCTGTGGTATATAGTCCACAGCTCTGTGTGTCCCTGTGGAATATAGTCCACAGCTCTGTGTGTCCCTGTGGTATATAGTCCACAGCTGTGTGTGTCCCTGTGGTATATAGTCCACAGCTCTGTGTGTCTCTGCGGTATATAGTCCACAGCTCTGTGTGTCTCTGCGGTATATAGTCCACAGCTCTGTGTGTCTCTGCGGTATATAGTCCACAGCTCTGTGTGTCCCTGTGATATATAGTCCACAGCTCTGTGTGTCCCTGTGGTATATAGTTCACAGCTGTGTGTGTCCCTGTGGCATAGAGTCCACAGCTGTGTGTGTCCCTGTGGTATATAGTCCACAGCTGTGTGTGTCCCTGTGGTATATAGTCCACAGCTGTGTGTGTCCTGTGTTTTATAGTCCACAGCTGTGTGTGTCTCTGTGGTATATAGTCCATAGCTGTGTGTGTCCCTGTGGTATATAGTCCACAGCTGTGTGTGTCCCTGTGGTATATAGTTCACAGCTGTGTGTGTCCCTGTGGTATATAGTCCACAGCTGTGTGTGTCCCTGTGGTATATAGTCCACAGCTGTGTGTGTCCCTGTGGTATATAGTCCACAGCTCTGTGTGTCCCTGTGGTATATAGTCCACAGCTCTGTGTGTCCCTGTGGTATATAGTCCACAGCTCTGTGTGTCCCTGTGGTATATAGTCCACAGCTGTGTGTGTCCCTGTGGTATATAGTCCACAGCTGTGTGTGTCCCTGTGGTATATAGTTCACAGCTGTGTGTGTCCCTGTGGTATATAGTCCACAGCTGTGTGTGTCCCTGTGGTATATAGTCCACAGCTGTGTGTGTCCCTGTGGTATATAGTCCACAGCTCTGTGTGTCCCTGTGGTATATAGTCCACAGCTGTGTGTGCCCCTGTGGTATATAGTCCACAGCTGTGTGTGTCCCTGTGGTATATAGTCCACAGCTCTGTGTGTCCCTGTGGTATATAGTCCACAGCTCTGTGTGTCCCTGTGGTATATAGTCCACAGCTCTGTGTGTCCCTGTGGTATATAGTCCACAGCTCTGTGTGTCCCTGTGGCATAGAGTCCACAGCTGTGTGCGTCCCTGTGGTATATAGTCCTAAGCTGTGTGTGTCCCTGTGGTATATAGTCCCTAGCTGTGTGTGTCCTGTGGTATATAGTCCACAGCTGTGTGTGTCCTGTTGTATATAGTCCACAGCTGTGTGTGTCCCTGTGGTATATAGTCCACAGCTGTGTGTGTCCCTGTGGTATATAGTCCACAGCTGTGTGTGTCCCTGTGGTATATAGTCCACAGCTGTGTGTGTCCCTGTGGTATATAGTCCACAGCTGTGTGTGTCCCTGTGGTATATAGTCCACAGCTGTGTGTGTCCCTGTGGTATATAGTCCACAGCTGTGTGTGTCCCTGTGGTATATAGTCCACAGCTGTGTGTGTCCCTGTGGTATATAGCCCACAGCTGTGTGTGTCCTGTGGTATATAGCCCACAGCTGTGTGTGTCCCTGTGGTATATAGTCCACAGCTCTGTGTGTCCCTGTGGTATATAGTCCACAGCTGTGTGTGTCCCTGTGGTATATATTCCACAGCTGTGTGTGTCCCTGTGGGATATAGTCCACAGCTGTGTGTGTCACTGTGGTATATAGTCCACAGCTCTGTGTGTCCCTGTGGAATATAGTCCACAGCTCTGTGTGTCCCTGTGGAATATAGTCCACAGCTGCGTGTGTCCCTGTTGTATATAGTGCACAGCTGTGTGTGTCCCTGTTGTGTGTATATAGTGCACAGCTGTGTGTGTCCCTGTGGTACATAGTCCACAGCTGTGTGTGTCCCTGTGGTACATAGTCCACAGCTGTGTGTGTCCCTGTGGTATATAGTCCACAGCTGTGTGTGTCCCTGTGGTATATAGTCCACAGCTCTGTGTGTCCCTGTGGTATATAGTCCACAGCTCTGTGTGTCCCTGTGGTATATAGTCCACAGCTCTGTGTGTCCCTGTGGTATATAGTCCACAGCTCTGTGTGTCCCTGTGGTATATAGTCCACAGCTCTGTGTGTCCCTGTGGTATATAGTCCACAGCTGTGTGTGTCCCTGTGGTATATAGTCCACAGCTGTGTGTGTCCCTGTGGTATATAGTCCACAGCTGTGTGTGTCCCTGTGGTATATAGTCCACAGCTGTGTGTGTCCCTGTGGTATATAGTCCACAGCTGTGTGTGTCCCTGTGGTATATAGTCCACAGCTGTGTGTGTCCCTGTGGTATATAGTCCACAGCTGTGTGTGTCTCTGTGGTATATAGTCTACAGCTGTGTGTCTCTGTGGTATATAGTCCATAGCTGTGTGTATCCCTTTGGTATAGAGTCCACAGCGGTGTGTGTTCCTGTGGTATATAGTCTACAGCTCTGTGTGTCCCTGTGGTATATAGTCCACAGCTCTGTGTGTCCCTGTGGTATATAGTCCACAGCTGTGTGTGTCCCTGTGGTATATAGTCCACAGCTGTGTGTGTCCCTGTGGTATATAGTCTACAGCTGTGTGTGTCCCTGTGGTATATAGTCCACAGCTCTGTGTGTACCTGTGGTATATAGCCCACAGCTGTGTGTGTCCCTGTGGTTCTATAGTCCACAACTGTGTGTGTCCCTGTGGTATATATTCCACAGCTCTGCTTGCTCTGTGTGTCGCTATGGTATATAGTCCACAGCTCTATATGTTCCTATGGTTAAGAATCCACAGCGCTGTGTCTCCCTGTGGTATAGAGTCCACAGCTCTGTGTGTCCATGTAGTATAGAGTCCACAGCTCTGTGTGTCCATGTAGTATAGAGTCCACAGCTCTGTGTGTCTCTGCGGTATATAGTCCACAGCTCTGTGTGTCTCTGCGGTATATAGTCCACAGCTCTGTGTGTCCCTGTGGTATAGAGTCCACAACTCTGTATGTCCATGTGGTATAGAGTCCACAGCTCTGTATGTCCATGTGGTATAGAGTCCACAGCTCTGTGTGTTCCTATGGTATATAATCCACAGCTCTGTGTGTCCCTGTGGTATATAGTCCATAGCTCTGTGTGTCCCTGTGGTATATAGTCCACAGCGGTGTGTGTTCCTGTGGTATATAATCCACAGTAGTGTGTGTCCCTGTGGTATATAGTCCACAGCTGTGTGTGTACCTGTAGTATATAATTCACAGCTGTGTGTGTCCCTGTGGTATATAGTGCACAGCTGTGTGTGTCCCTGTGGTATATAGTCCACAGCTCTGTGTGTCCCTGTGGAATATAGTCCACAGCTCTGTGTGTCCCTGTGGTATATAGTCCACAGCTGTGTGTGTCCCTGTGGTATATAGTCCACAGCTCTGTGTGTCTCTGCGGTATATAGTCCACAGCTCTGTGTGTCTCTGCGGTATATAGTCCACAGCTCTGTGTGTCTCTGCGGTATATAGTCCACAGCTCTGTGTGTCCCTGTGATATATAGTCCACAGCTCTGTGTGTCCCTGTGGTATATAGTTCACAGCTGTGTGTGTCCCTGTGGCATAGAGTCCACAGCTGTGTGTGTCCCTGTGGTATATAGTCCACAGCTGTGTGTGTCCCTGTGGTATATAGTCCACAGCTGTGTGTGTCCTGTGTTTTATAGTCCACAGCTGTGTGTGTCTCTGTGGTATATAGTCCACAGCTGTGTGTGTCCCTGTGGTATATAGTCCACAGCTGTGTGTGTCCCTGTGGTATATAGTTCACAGCTGTGTGTGTCCCTGTGGTATATAGTCCACAGCTGTGTGTGTCCCTGTGGTATATAGTCCACAGCTGTGTGTGTCCCTGTGGTATATAGTCCACAGCTCTGTGTGTCCCTGTGGTATATAGTCCACAGCTCTGTGTGTCCCTGTGGTATATAGTCCACAGCTCTGTGTGTCCCTGTGGTATATAGTCCACAGCTGTGTGTGTCCCTGTGGTATATAGTCCACAGCTGTGTGTGTCCCTGTGGTATATAGTTCACAGCTGTGTGTGTCCCTGTGGTATATAGTCCACAGCTGTGTGTGTCCCTGTGGTATATAGTCCACAGCTGTGTGTGTCCCTGTGGTATATAGTCCACAGCTGTGTGTGTCCCTGTGGTATATAGTCCACAGCTCTGTGTGTCCCTGTGGTATATAGTCCACAGCTGTGTGTGCCCCTGTGGTATATAGTCCACAGCTGTGTGTGTCCCTGTGGTATATAGTCCACAGCTGTGTGTGTCCCTGTGGTATATAGTCCACAGCTGTGTGTGTCCCTGTGGTATATAGTCCACAGCTGTGTGTGTCTCTGTGGTATATAGTCTACAGCTGTGTGTCTCTGTGGTATATAGTCCATAGCTGTGTGTATCCCTTTGGTATAGAGTCCACAGCGGTGTGTGTTCCTGTGGTATATAGTCTACAGCTCTGTGTGTCCCTGTGGTATATAGTCCACAGCTCTGTGTGTCCCTGTGGTATATAGTCCACAGCTGTGTGTGTTCCTGTGGTATATAGTCCACAGCTCTGTGTGTCCCTGTGGTATATAGTCCACAGCTCTGTGTGTCCCTGTGGTATATAGTCCACAGCTCTGTGTGTCCCTGTGGTATATAGTCCACAGCTGTGTGTGTCCCTGTGGTATATAGTCCACAGCTGTGTGTGTCCCTGTGGTATATAGTCCACAGCTGTGTGTGTCCCTGTGGTATATAGTCCACAGCTGTGTGTGTCCCTGTGGTATATAGTCCACAGCTGTGTGTGTCCCTGTGGTATATAGTCCACAGCTGTGTGTGTCCCTGTGGTATATAGTCCACAGCTGTGTGTGTCCCTGTGGTATATAGTCCACAGCTGTGTGTGTCCCTGTGGTATATAGTCCACAGCTGTGTGTGTCTCTGTGGTATATAGTCTACAGCTGTGTGTGTCTCTGTGGTATATAGTCTACAGCTGTGTGTCTCTGTGGTATATAGTCCATAGCTGTGTGTATCCCTTTGGTATAGAGTCCACAGCGGTGTGTGTTCCTGTGGTATATAGTCTACAGCTCTGTGTGTCCCTGTGGTATATAGTCCACAGCTCTGTGTGTCCCTGTGGTATATAGTCCACAGCTGTGTGTGTTCCTGTGGTATATAGTCCACAGCTGTGTGTGTTCCTGTGGTATATAGTCCACAGCTTTGTGTGTCCCTGTGGTATATAGTCTACAGCTGTGTGTGTCCCTGTGGTATATAGTCCACAGCTCTGTGTGTCCCTGTGGTATATAGCCCACAGCTGTGTGTGTCCCTGTGGTTCTATAGTCCACAACTGTGTGTGTCCCTGTGGTATATATTCCACAGCTCTGCTTGCTCTGTGTGTCGCTATGGTATATAGTCCACAGCTCTATATGTTCCTATGGTATAGAATCCACAGCGCTGTGTCTCCCTGTGGTATAGAGTCCACAGCTCTGTGTGTCCATGTAGTATAGAGTCCACAGCTCTGTGTGTCCCTGTGGTATATAGTCCACAGCTCTCTGTGTCCCTGTGGTATATAGTCCACAGCTCTGTGTGTCCCTGTGATATATAGTCCACAGCTCTGTGTGTCCCTGTGGTATATAGTTCACAGCTGTGTGTGTCCCTGTGGCATAGAGTCCACAGCTGTGTGTGTCCCTGTGGTATATAGTCCACAGCTGTGTGTGTCCCTGTGGTATATAGTCCACAGCTGTGTGTGTCCTGTGTTTTATAGTCCACAGCTGTGTGTGTCTCTGTGGTATATAGTCCACAGCTGTGTGTGTCCCTGTGGTATATAGTCCACAGCTGTGTGTGTCCCTGTGGTATATAGTTCACAGCTGTGTGTGTCCCTGTGGTATATAGTCCACAGCTGTGTGTGTCCCTGTGGTATATAGTCCACAGCTGTGTGTGTCCCTGTGGTATATAGTCCACAGCTGTGTGTGTCCCTGTGGTATATAGTCCACAGCTGTGTGTGTCCCTGTGGTATATAGTCCACAGCTGTGTGTGTCCCTGTGGTATATAGTCCACAGCTGTGAGTGTCCCTGTGGTATATAGTCCACAGCTGTGAGTGTCGCTGTGGTATATAGTCCACAGCTGTGAGTGTCGCTGTGGTATATAGTCCACAGCTGTGAGTGTCGCTGTGGTATATAGTCCACAGCTGTGAGTGTCGCTGTGGTATATAGTCCACAGCTGTGTGTGTCCCTGTGGTATATAGTCCACAGCTCTGTGTGTCCCTGTGGTATATAGTCCACAGCTCTGTGTGTCCCTGTGGTATATAGTCCACAGCTCTGTGTGTCCCTGTGGTATATAGTCCACAGCTCTGTGTGTCCCTGTGGTATATAGTCCACAGCTCTGTGTGTCCCTGTGGTATATAGTCCACAGCTCTGTGTGTCCCTGTGGTATATAGTCCACAGCTGTGTGTGTCCCTGTGGTATATAGTCCACAGCTGTGTGTGTCCCTGTGGTATATAGTCCACAGCTGTGTGTGTCCCTGTGGTATATAGTCCACAGCTGTGTGTGTCCCTGTGGTATATAGTCCACAGCTGTGTGTGTCCCTGTGGTATATAGTCCACAGCTGTGTGTGTCTCTGTGGTATATAGTCTACAGCTGTGTGTCTCTGTGGTATATAGTCCATAGCTGTGTGTATCCCTTTGGTATAGAGTCCACAGCGGTGTGTGTTCCTGTGGTATATAGTCTACAGCTCTGTGTGTCCCTGTGGTATATAGTCCACAGCTCTGTGTGTCCCTGTGGTATATAGTCCACAGCTGTGTGTGTTCCTGTGGTATATAGTCCACAGCTCTGTGTGTCCCTGTGGTATATAGTCCACAGCTCTGTGTGTCCCTGTGGTATATAGTCCACAGCTGTGTGTGTCCCTGTGGTATATAGTCCACAGCTGTGTGTGTCCCTGTGGTATATAGTCCACAGCTGTGTGTGTCCCTGTGGTATATAGTCCACAGCTGTGTGTGTCCCTGTGGTATATAGTCCACAGCTGTGTGTGTCCCTGTGGTATATAGTCCACAGCTGTGTGTGTCCCTGTGGTATATAGTCCACAGCTGTGTGTGTCCCTGTGGTATATAGTCCACAGCTGTGTGTGTCCCTGTGGTATATAGTCCACAGCTGTGTGTCCCCCTGTGGTATATAGTCCACAGCTGTGTGTGTCCCTGTGGTATATAGTCCACAGCTGTGTGTGTCTCTGTGGTATATAGTCTACAGCTGTGTGTCTCTGTGGTATATAGTCCATAGCTGTGTGTATCCCTTTGGTATAGAGTCCACAGCGGTGTGTGTTCCTGTGGTATATAGTCTACAGCTCTGTGTGTCCCTGTGGTATATAGTCCACAGCTCTGTGTGTCCCTGTGGTATATAGTCCACAGCTGTGTGTGTTCCTGTGGTATATAGTCCACAGCTTTGTGTGTCCCTGTGGTATATAGTCTACAGCTGTGTGTGTCCCTGTGGTATATAGTCCACAGCTCTGTGTGTCCCTGTGGTATATAGCCCACAGCTGTGTGTGTCCCTGTGGTTCTATAGTCCACAACTGTGTGTGTCCCTGTGGTATATATTCCACAGCTCTGCTTGCTCTGTGTGTCGCTATGGTATATAGTCCACAGCTCTATATGTTCCTATGGTATAGAATCCACAGCGCTGTGTCTCCCTGTGGTATAGAGTCCACAGCTCTGTGTGTCCATGTAGTATAGAGTCCACAGCTCTGTGTGTCTCTGCGGTATATAGTCCACAGCTCTGTGTGTCTCTGCGGTATATAGTCCACAGCTCTGTGTGTCCCTGTGGTATAGAGTCCACAACTCTGTATGTCCATGTGGTATAGAGTCCACAGCTCTGTATGTCCATGTGGTATAGAGTCCACAGCTCTGTATGTCCATGTGGTATAGAGTCCACAGCTCTGTATGTCCATGTGGTATAGAGTCCACAGCTCTGTATGTCCATGTGGTATAGAGTCCACAGCTCTGTGTGTTCCTATGGTATATAGTCCACAGCTCTGTGTGTCCCTGTGGTATATAGTCCATAGCTCTGTGTGTCCCTGTGGTATATAGTCCACAGCGGTGTGTGTTCCTGTGGTATATAGTCCACAGTAGTGTGTGTCCCTGTGGTATATAGTCCACAGCTGTGTGTGTACCTGTAGTATATAATTCACAGCTGTGTGTGTCCCTGTGGTATATAGTCCACAGCTGTGTGTGTCCCTGTGGTATATAGTCCACAGCTGTGTGTGTCCCTGTGGTATATAGTCCACAGCTCTGTGTGTCCCTGTGGTATATAGTCCACAGCTCTGTGTGTCCCTGTGGTATATAGTCCACAGCTCTGTGTGTCCCTATGGTACATAGTCCACAACTGTGTGTCCTGTAGTATATAGTTCACAGCTCTGTGTGTCCCTGTGATATATAGTCCACAGCTCTGTGTGTCCCTGTGATATATAGTCCACAGCTCTGTGTGTCCCTGTGGTATATAGTCCACAGCTGTGTGTTTCCCTGTGGCATAGAGTCCACAGCTGTGTGTGTCCTTGTGGTATATAGTCCACAGCTGTGTGTGTCCTGTTGTATATAGTGCACAGCTGTGTGTGTCCCTGTTGTGTGTATATAGTGCACAGCTGTGTGTGTCCCTGTGGTACATAGTCCACAGCTGTGTGTGTCCCTGTGGTACATAGTCCACAGCTGTGTGTGTCCCTGTGGTATATAGTCCACAGCTGTGTGTGTCCCTGTGGTATATAGTCCACAGCTCTGTGTGTCCCTGTGGTATATAGTCCACAGCTCTGTGTGTCCCTGTGGTATATAGTCCACAGCTCTGTGTGTCCCTGTGGTATATAGTCCACAGCTCTGTGTGTCCCTGTGGTATATAGTCCACAGCTCTGTGTGTCCCTGTGGTATATAGTCCACAGCTCTGTGTGTCCCTGTGGTATATAGTCCACAGCTCTGTGTGTCCCTGTGGTATATAGTCCACAGCTCTGTGTGTCCCTATGGTACATAGTCCACAACTGTGTGTCCTGTAGTATATAGTTCACAGCTCTGTGTGTCCCTGTGGCATATAGTCCACAGCTCTGTGTGTCCCTGTGGTATATAGTCCACAGCTCTGTGTGTCCCTGTGGTATATAGTCCACAGCTCTGTGTGTCCCTGTGGCATAGAGTCCACAGCTGTGTGCGTCCCTGTGGTATATAGTCCTAAGCTGTGTGTGTCCCTGTGGTATATAGTCCCTAGCTGTGTGTGTCCTGTGGTATATAGTCCACAGCTGTGTGTGTCCTGTTGTATATAGTCCACAGCTGTGTGTGTCCCTGTGGTATATAGTCCACAGCTGTGTGTGTCCCTGTGGTATATAGTCCACAGCTGTGTGTGTCCCTGTGGTATATAGTCCACAGCTGTGTGTGTCCCTGTGGTATATAGTCCACAGCTGTGTGTGTCCCTGTGGTATATAGTCCACAGCTGTGTGTGTCCCTGTGGTATATAGTCCACAGCTGTGTGTGTCCCTGTGGTATATAGCCCACAGCTGTGTGTGTCCTGTGGTATATAGCCCACAGCTGTGTGTGTCCCTGTGGTATATAGTCCACAGCTCTGTGTGTCCCTGTGGTATATAGTCCACAGCTGTGTGTGTCCCTGTGGTATATATTCCACAGCTGTGTGTGTCCCTGTGGGATATAGTCCACAGCTGTGTGTGTCACTGTGGTATATAGTCCACAGCTCTGTGTGTCCCTGTGGAATATAGTCCACAGCTCTGTGTGTCCCTGTGGAATATAGTCCACAGCTGCGTGTGTCCCTGTTGTATATAGTGCACAGCTGTGTGTGTCCCTGTTGTGTGTATATAGTGCACAGCTGTGTGTGTCCCTGTGGTACATAGTCCACAGCTGTGTGTGTCCCTGTGGTACATAGTCCACAGCTGTGTGTGTCCCTGTGGTATATAGTCCACAGCTGTGTGTGTCCCTGTGGTATATAGTCCACAGCTCTGTGTGTCCCTGTGGTATATAGTCCACAGCTCTGTGTGTCCCTGTGGTATATAGTCCACAGCTCTGTGTGTCCCTGTGGTATATAGTCCACAGCTCTGTGTGTCCCTGTGGTATATAGTCCACAGCTCTGTGTGTCCCTGTGGTATATAGTCCACAGCTCTGTGTGTCCCTGTGGTATATAGTCCACAGCTGTGTGTGTCCCTGTGGTATATAGTCCACAGCTGTGTGTGTCCCTGTGGTATATAGTCCACAGCTGTGTGTGTCCCTGTGGTATATAGTCCACAGCTGTGTGTGTCCCTGTGGTATATAGTCCACAGCTGTGTGTGTCTCTGTGGTATATAGTCTACAGCTGTGTGTCTCTGTGGTATATAGTCCATAGCTGTGTGTATCCCTTTGGTATAGAGTCCACAGCGGTGTGTGTTCCTGTGGTATATAGTCTACAGCTCTGTGTGTCCCTGTGGTATATAGTCCACAGCTCTGTGTGTCCCTGTGGTATATAGTCCACAGCTGTGTGTGTCCCTGTGGTATATAGTCCACAGCTTTGTGTGTCCCTGTGGTATATAGTCTACAGCTGTGTGTGTCCCTGTGGTATATAGTCCACAGCTCTGTGTGTACCTGTGGTATATAGCCCACAGCTGTGTGTGTCCCTGTGGTTCTATAGTCCACAACTGTGTGTGTCCCTGTGGTATATATTCCACAGCTCTGCTTGCTCTGTGTGTCGCTATGGTATATAGTCCACAGCTCTATATGTTCCTATGGTTAAGAATCCACAGCGCTGTGTCTCCCTGTGGTATAGAGTCCACAGCTCTGTGTGTCCATGTAGTATAGAGTCCACAGCTCTGTGTGTCTCTGCGGTATATAGTCCACAGCTCTGTGTGTCTCTGCGGTATATAGTCCACAGCTCTGTGTGTCTCTGCGGTATATAGTCCACAGCTCTGTGTGTCCCTGTGGTATAGAGTCCACAACTCTGTATGTCCATGTGGTATAGAGTCCACAGCTCTGTATGTCCATGTGGTATAGAGTCCACAGCTCTGTGTGTTCCTATGGTATATAATCCACAGCTCTGTGTGTCCCTGTGGTATATAGTCCATAGCTCTTTGTGTCCCTGTGGTATATAGTCCACAGCGGTGTGTGTTCCTGTGGTATATAATCCACAGTAGTGTGTGTCCCTGTGGTATATAGTCCACAGCTGTGTGTGTACCTGTAGTATATAATTCACAGCTGTGTGTGTCCCTGTGGTATATAGTGCACAGCTGTGTGTGTCCCTGTGGTATATAGTCCACAGCTCTGTGTGTCCCTGTGGTATATAGTCCACAGCTCTGTGTGTCCCTGTGGTATATAGTCCACAGCTCTGTGTGTCCCTATGGTACATAGTCCACAACTGTGTGTCCTGTAGTATATAGTTCACAGCTCTGTGTGTCCCTGTGGCATATAGTCCACAGCTCTGTGTGTCCCTGTGGTATATAGTCCACAGCTCTGTGTGTCCCTGTGGTATATAGTCCACAGCTCTGTGTGTCCCTGTGATATATAGTCCACAGCTCTGTGTGTCCCTGTGGTATATAGTCCACAGCTGTGTGTGTCCCTGTGGCATAGAGTCCACAGCTGTGTGCGTCCCTGTGGCATAGAGTCCTAAGCTGTGTGTGTCCCTGTGGTATATAGTCCCAAGCTGTGTGTGTCCTGTGGTATATAGTCCACAGCTGTGTGTGTCCTGTTGTATATAGTCCACAGCTGTGTGTGTCCCTGTGGTATATAGTCCACAGCTGTGTGTGTCCCTGTGGTATATAGTCCACAGCTGTGTGTGTCCCTGTGGTATATAGTCCACAGCTGTGTGCGTCCCTGTGGTATATAGTCCACAGCTGTGTGCGTCCCTGTGGTATATAGTCCACAGCTGTGTGTGTCCCTGTGGTATATAGTCCACAGCTGTGTGTGTCCCTGTGGTATATAGTCCACAGCTCTGTGTGTCCCTGTGGTATATAGTCCACAGCTCTGTGTGTCCCTGTGGTATATAGTCCACAGCTCTGTGTGTCCCTGTGGTATATAGTCCACAGCTCTGTGTGTCCCTGTGGTATATAGTCCACAGCTCTGTGTGTCCCTGTGGTATATAGTCCACAGCTCTGTGTGTCCCTGTGGTATATAGTCCACAGCTCTGTGTGTCCCTGTGGTATATAGTCCACAGCTCTGTGTGTCCCTGTGGTATATAGTCCACAGCTCTGTGTGTCCCTGTGGTATATAGTCCACAGCTCTGTGTGTCCCTGTGGTATATAGTCCACAGCTCTGTGTGTCCCTGTGGTATATAGTCCACAGCTCTGTGTGTCCCTGTGGTATATAGTCCACAGCTCTGTGTGTCCCTGTGGTATATAGTCCACAGCTCTGTGTGTCCCTGTGGTATATAGTCCACAGCTCTGTGTGTCCCTGTGGTATATAGTCCACAGCTGTGTGTGTCCCTGTGGTATATAGTCCACAGCTGTGTGTGTCCCTGTGGTATATAGTCCACAGCTGTGTGTGTCCCTGTGGTATATAGTCCACAGCTGTGTGTGTCCCTGTGGTATATAGTCCATAGCTGTGTGTATCCCTTTGGTATAGAGTCCACAGCGGTGTGTGTTCCTGTGGTATATAGTCTACAGCTCTGTGTGTCCCTGTGGTATATAGTCCACAGCTCTGTGTGTCCCTGTGGTATATAGTCCACAGCTCTGTGTGTCTCTGTGGTATATAGTCCACAGCTGTGTGTGTTCCTGTGGTATATAGTCCACAGCTTTGTGTGTTCCTGTGGTATATAGTCTACAGCTGTGTGTGTCCCTGTGGTATATAGTCCACAGCTGTGTGTGTCCCTGTGGTATATAGTCCACAGCTGTGTGTGTCCCTGTGGTATATAGTCCACAGCTGTGTGTGTCCCTGTGGTATATAGTCCACAGCTGTGTGTGTCCCTGTGGTATAAATTCACAGCTCTGCTTGTTCTGTGTGTCGCTATGGTATATAGTCCACAGCTCTATATGTTCCTATGGTATAGAATCCACAGCGCTGTGTCTCCCTGTGGTAAAGAGTCCACAGCTCTGTGTGTCCATGTAGTATAGAGTCCACAGCTCTGTGTGTCTCTGCGGTATATAGTCCACAGCTCTGTGTGTCCATGTGGTATAGAGTCCACAGCTCTGTATGTCCATGTGGTATAGAGTCCACAGCTCTGTGTGTTCCTATGGTATATAGTCCACAGCTCTGTGTGTCCCTGTGGTATATAGTCCATAGCTCTGTGTGTCCCTGTGGTATATAGTCCACAGCGGTGTGTGTTCCTGTGGTATATAGTCCACAGTAGTGTGTGTCCCTGTGGTATATAGTCCACAGCTGTGTGTGTACCTGTAGTATATAATTCACAGCTGTGTGTGTCCCTGTGGTATATAGTCCACAGCTCTGTGTGTCCCTGTGGTATATAGTCCACAGCTCTGTGTGTCCCTATGGTACATAGTCCACAACTGTGTGTCCTGTAGTATATAGTTCACAGCTCTGTGTGTCCCTGTGGCATATAGTCCACAGCTCTGTGGGTCCCTGTGGTATATAGTCCACAGCTCTGTGTGTCCCTGTGGTATATAGTCCACAGCTCTGTGTGTCCCTGTGGTATATAGTCCACAGCTGTGTGTGTCCCTGTGGTATATAGTCCACAGCTGTGTGTGTCCCTGTGGTATATAGTCCACAACTGTGTGTGTCCCTGTGGTATATAGTCCACAGCTCTGCTTGCTCTGTGTGTCGCTATGGTATATAGTCCACAGCTCTATATGTTCCTATGGTATAGAATCCACAGCGCTGTGTCTCCCTGTGGTATAGAGTCCACAGCTCTGTGTGTCCATGTAGTATAGAGTCCACAGCTCTGTGTGTCTCTGCGGTATATAGTCCACAGCTCTGTCTCCCTGTGGTATAGAGTCCACAGCTCTGTATGTCCATGTGGTATAGAGTCCACAGCTCTGTGTGTTCCTATGGTATATAGTCCACAGCTCTGTGTGTCCCTGTGGTATATAGTCCATAGCTCTGTGTGTCCCTGTGGTATATAGTCCACAGCGGTGTGTGTTCCTGTGGTATATAGTCCACAGTAGTGTGTGTCCCTGTGGTATATAGTCCACAGCTGTGTGTGTCCCTGTTGTATATAGTGCACAGCTCTGTGTGTCCCTGTTGTGTGTATATAGTGCACAGCTCTGTGTGTCCCTGTGGTATATAGTCCACAGCTCTGTGTGTCCCTGTGGTATATAGTTCACAGCTCTGTGTGTCCCTGTGGTATATAGTCCACAGCTCTGTGTGTCCCTGTGGTATATAGTCCACAGCTCTGTGTGTCCCTGTGGTATATAGTCCACAGCTCTGTGTGTCCCTGTGGTATATAGTCCACAGCTCTGTGTGTCCCTGTGGTATATAGTCCACAGCTCTGTGTGTCCCTGTGGTATATAGTCCACAGCTCTGTGTGTCCCTGTGGTATATAGTCCACAGCTCTGTGTGTCCCTGTGGTATATAGTCCACAGCTGTGTGTGTCCCTGTGGTATATAGTCCACAGCTGTGTGTGTCCCTGTGGTATATAGTCCACAGCTGTGTGTGTCCCTGTGGTATATAGTCCACAGCTGTGTGTGTCCCTGTGGTATATAGCCCACAGCTGTGTGTGTCCCTATGGTATATAGCCCACAGCTGTGTGTGTCCCTATGGTATATAGCCCACAGCTGTGTGTGTCCCTGTGGTATATAGTCCACAGCTCTGTGTGTCCCTGTGGTATATAGTCCACAGCCGTGTGTGTCCCTGTGGTATATAGTCCACAGCCGTGTGTGTCCCTGTGGTATATAGTCCACAGCTGTGTGTGTCCCTGTGGTATATAGTCCACAGCTGTGTGTGTCCCTTTGGTATAGAGTCCACAGCTGTGTGTGTCCCTGTTGTATATAGTGCACAGCTGTGTGTGTCCCTGTTGTGTGTATATAGTGCACAGCTGTGTGTGTCCCTGTGGTACATAGTCCACAGCTCTGTGTGTCCCTGTGGTACATAGTCCACAGCTGTGTGTGTCCCTGTGGTACATAGTCCACAGCTGTGTGTGTCCCTGTGGTATATAGTTCACAGCTGTGTGTGTCCCTGTGGTATATAGTCCACAGCTCTGTGTGTCCCTGTGGTATATAGTCCACAGCTCTGTGTGTCTCTGTGGTATATAGTCCACAGCTCTGTGTGTCTCTGTGGTATATAGTCCACAGCTCTGTGTGTCTCTGTGGTATATAGTCCACAGCTCTGTGTGTCTCTGTGGTATATAGTCCACAGCTCTGTGTGTCTCTGTGGTATATAGTCCACAGCTGTGTGTGTCTCTGTGGTATATAGTCCACAGCTGTGTGTGTCCCTGTGGTATATAGTCCACAGCTGTGTGTGTCCCTGTGGTATATAGTCCACAGCTGTGTGTGTCCCTGTGGTATATAGTCCACAGCTGTGTGTGTCCCTGTGGTATATAGTCCACAGCTGTGTGTGTCCCTGTGGTATATAGTCCACAGCTGTGTGTGTCTCTGTGGTATATAGTCTACAGCTGTGTATCTCTGTGGTATATAGTCCATAGCTGTGTGTATCCCTTTGGTATAGAGTCCACAGCGGTGTGTGTTCCTGTGGTATATAGTCTACAGCTCTGTGTGTCCCTGTGGTATATAGTCTACAGCTCTGTGTGTCCCTGTGGTATATAGTCCACAGCTCTGTGTGTCTCTGTGGTATATAGTCCACAGCTCTGTGTGTTCCTGTGGTATATAGTCCACAGCTTTGTGTGTCCCTGTGGTATATAGTCTACAGCTGTGTGTGTCCCTGTGGTATATAGTCCACAGCTCTGTGTGTCCCTGTGGTATATAGTCCACAGCTGTGTGTGTCCCTGTGGTATATAGTCCACAGCTGTGTGTGTCCCTGTGGTATATAGTCCACAGCTGTGTGTGTCCCTGTGGTATAAATTCACAGCTCTGCTTCCTCTGTGTGTCGCTATGGTATATAGTCCACAGCTCTATATGTTCCTATGGTATAGAATCCACAGCGCTGTGTCTCCCTGTGGTATAGAGTCCACAGCTCTGTGTGTCCATGTAGTATAGAGTCCACAGCTCTGTGTGTCTCTGCGGTATATAGTCCACAGCTCTGTGTGTCCATGTGGTATAGAGTCCACAGCACTGTATGTCCATGTGGTATAGAGTCCACAGCTCTGTGTGTTCCTATGGTATATAGTCCACAGCTCTGTGTGTTCCTATGGTATATAGTCCACAGCTCTGTGTGTCCCTGTGGTATATAGTCCATAGCTCTGTGTGTCCCTGTGGTATATAGTCCACAGCGGTGTGTGTTCCTGTGGTATATAGTCCACAGTAGTGTGTGTCCCTGTGGTATATAGTCCACAGCTGTGTGTGTACCTGTAGTATATAATTCACAGCTGTGTGTGTCCCTGTGGTATATAGTCCACAGCTCTGTGTGTCCCTGTGGTATATAGTCCACAGCTCTGTGTGTCCCTGTGGTATATAGTCCACAGCTCTGTGTGTCCCTGTGGTATATAGTCCACAGCTCTGTGTGTCCCTGTGGTATATAGTCCACAGCTCTGTGTGTCCCTGTGGTATATAGTCCACAGCTCTGTGTGTCCCTGTGGTATATAGTCCACAGCTCTGTGTGTCCCTGTGGTATATAGTCCACAGCTCTGTGTGTCCCTGTGGTATATAGTCCACAGCTCTGTGTGTCCCTGTGGTATATAGTCCACAGCTGTGTGTGTCCCTGTGGTATATAGTCCACAGCTGTGTGTGTCCCTGTGGTATATAGTCCACAGCTGTGTGTGTCCCTGTGGTATATAGTCCACAGCTGTGTGTGTCCCTGTGGTATATAGTCCACAGCTGTGTGTGTCCCTGTGGTATATAGTCCACAGCTGTGTGTGTCCCTGTGGTATATAGTCCACAGCTGTGTGTGTCCCTGTGGTATATAGTCCACAGCTGTGTGTGTCCCTGTGGTATATAGTCCACAGCTGTGTGTGTCCCTGTGGTATATAGCCCACAGCTGTGTGTGTCCCTATGGTATATAGCCCACAGCTGTGTGTGTCCCTGTGGTATAGAGTCCACAGCTGTGTGTGTCCCTGTTGTATATAGTGCACAGCTGTGTGTGTCCCTGTTGTGTGTATATAGTGCACAGCTGTGTGTGTCCCTGTGGTACATAGTCCACAGCTGTGTGTGTCCCTGTGGTACATAGTCCACAGCTGTGTGTGTCCCTGTGGTACATAGTCCACAGCTGTGTGTGTCCCTGTGGTACATAGTCCACAGCTGTGTGTGTCCCTGTGGTACATAGTCCACAGCTGTGTGTGTCCCTGTGGTATATAGTCCACAGCTGTGTGTGTCCCTGTGGTATATAGTCCACAGCTCTGTGTGTCCCTGTGGTATATAGTCCACAGCTCTGTGTGTCTCTGTGGTATATAGTCCACAGCTCTGTGTGTCTCTGTGGTATATAGTCCACAGCTCTGTGTGTCTCTGTGGTATATAGTCCACAGCTCTGTGTGTCTCTGTGGTATATAGTCCACAGCTGTGTGTGTCTCTGTGGTATATAGTCCACAGCTGTGTGTGTCCCTGTGGTATATAGTCCACAGCTGTGTGTGTCCCTGTGGTATATAGTCCACAGCTCTGTGTGTCCCTGTGGTATATAGTCCACAGCTGTGTGTGTCCCTGTGGTATATAGTCCACAGCTGTGTGTGTCCCTGTGGTATATAGTCCACAGCTGTGTGTGTCCCTGTGGTATATAGTCCACAGCTGTGTGTGTCTCTGTGGTATATAGTCTACAGCTGTGTATCTCTGTGGTATATAGTCCATAGCTGTGTGTATCCCTTTGGTATAGAGTCCACAGCGGTGTGTGTTCCTGTGGTATATAGTCTACAGCTCTGTGTGTCCCTGTGGTATATAGTCTACAGCTCTGTGTGTCCCTGTGGTATATAGTCCACAGCTCTGTGTGTCTCTGTGGTATATAGTCCACAGCTGTGTGTGTTCCTGTGGTATATAGTCCACAGCTTTGTGTGTCCCTGTGGTATATAGTCTACAGCTGTGTGTGTCCCTGTGGTATATAGTCCACAGCTCTGTGTGTCCCTGTGGTATATAGTCCACAGCTGTGTGTGTCCCTGTGGTATATAGTCCACAGCTGTGTGTGTCCCTGTGGTATAAATTCACAGCTCTGCTTCCTCTGTGTGTCGCTATGGTATATAGTCCACAGCTCTATATGTTCCTATGGTATAGAATCCACAGCGCTGTGTCTCCCTGTGGTATAGAGTCCACAGCTCTGTGTGTCCATGTAGTATAGAGTCCACAGCTCTGTGTGTCTCTGCGGTATATAGTCCACAGCTCTGTGTGTCCATGTGGTATAGAGTCCACAGCTCTGTATGTCCATGTGGTATAGAGTCCACAGCTCTGTGTGTTCCTATGGTATATAGTCCACAGCTCTGTGTGTCCCTGTGGTATATAGTCCATAGCTCTGTGTGTCCCTGTGGTATATAGTCCACAGCGGTGTGTGTTCCTGTGGTATATAGTCCACAGTAGTGTGTGTCCCTGTGGTATATAGTCCACAGCTGTGTGTGTACCTGTAGTATATAATTCACAGCTGTGTGTGTCCCTGTGGTATATAGTCCACAGCTCTGTGTGTCCCTGTGGTATATAGTCCACAGCTCTGTGTGTCCCTATGGTACATAGTCCACAACTGTGTGTCCTGTAGTATATAGTTCACAGCTCTGTGTGTTCCTGTGGCATATAGTCCACAGCTCTGTGTGTCCCTGTGGTATATAGTCCACAGCTCTGTGTGTCCCTGTGGTATATAGTCCACAGCTCTGTGTGTCCCTGTGGTATATAGTCCACAGCTCTGTGTGTCCCTGTGATATATAGTCCACAGCTCTGTGTGTCCCTGTGGTATATAGTTCACAGCTGTGTGTGTCCCTGTGGCATAGAGTCCACAGCTGTGTGTGTCCCTGTGGTATATAGTCCACAGCTGTGTGTGTCCCTGTGGTATATAGTCCACAGCTGTGTGTGTCCCTGTGGTATATAGTCCACAGCTGTGTGTGTCCCTGTGGTATATAGTCCACAGCTGTGTGTGTCCCTGTGGTATATAGTCCACAGCTGTGTGTGTCCCTGTGGTATATAGTTCACAGCTGTGTGTGTCCCTGTGGTATATAGTCCACAGCTGTGTGTGTCCCTGTGGTATATAGTCCACAGCTGTGTGTGTCCCTGTGGTATATAGTCCACAGCTGTGTGTTTCCCTGTGGTATATAATCCACAGCTGTGAGTGTCGCTGTGGTATATAGTCCACAGCTGTGTGTGTCCCTGTGGTATATAGTCCACAGCTGTGTGTGTCCCTGTGGTATATAGTCCACAGCTCTGTGTGTGCCTGTGGTATATAGTCCACAGCTCTGTGTGTCCCTGTGGTATATAGTCCACAGCTCTGTGTGTCCCTGTGGTATATAGTCCACAGCTCTGTGTGTGCCTGTGGTATACAGTCCACAGCTGTGTGTGTGCCTGTGGTATACAGTCCACAGCTGTGTGTGTGCCTGTGGTATACAGTCCACAGCCGTGTGTGTCCCTGTGGTATACAGTCCACAGCCGTGTGTGTCCTTGTGGTATATAGTCCACAGCCGTGTGTGTCCTTGTGGTATATAGTCCACAGCCGTGTGTGTCCCTGTGGTATATAGTCCACAGCCGTGTGTGTCCCTGTGGTATATAGTCCACAGCTGTTTGTGTCCCTGTGGTATATAGTCCACAGCTGTGTGTGTCCCTTTGGTATAGAGTCCACAGCTGTGTGTGTCCCTGTGGTGTACAGTCCACAGCTCTGTGTGTCCCTGTGGTGTACAGTCCACAGCTCTGTGTGTCCCTGTGGTATACAGTCCACAGCTCTGTGTGTCCCTGTGGTATACAGTCCACAGCTCTGTGTGTCCCTGTGGTATACAGTCCACAGCTCTGTGTGTCCCTGTGGTATATAGTCCACAGCTCTGTGTGTCCCTGTGGTATATAGTCCACAGCTCTGTGTGTCCCTGTGGTATATAGTCCACAGCTCTGTGTGTCCCTGTTGTATATAGTGCACAGCTGTGTGTGTCCCTGTTGTGTGTATATAGTGCACAGCTGTGTGTGTCCCTGTGGTACATAGTCCACAGCTGTGTGTGTCCCTGTGGTACATAGTCCACAGCTGTGTGTGTCCCTGTGGTATATAGTCCACAGCTGTGTGTGTCCCTGTGGTATATAGTCCACAGCTGTGTGTGTCCCTGTGGTATATAGTCCACAGCTGTGTGTGTCCCTGTGGTATATAGTCCACAGCTGTGTGTGTCCCTGTGGTATATAGTCCACAGCTGTGTGTGTCCCTGTGGTATATAGTCCACAGCTCTGTGTGTCTCTGTGGTATATAGTCCACAGCTGTGTGTGTCCCTGTGGTATATAGTCCACAGCTCTGTGTGTCCCTGTGGTATATAGTCCACAGCTCTGTGTGTCCCTGTGGTATATAGTCCACAGCTCTGTGTGTCCCTGTGGTATATAGTCCACAGCTCTGTGTGTCCCTGTGGTATATAGTCCACAGCTCTGTGTGTCCCTGTGGTATATAGTCCACAGCTCTGTGTGTCTCTGTGGTATATAGTCCACAGCTCTGTGTGTCCCTGTGGTATATAGTCCACAGCTGTGTGTGTCCCTGTGGTATATAGTCCACAGCTGTGTGTGTCCCTGTGGTATATAGTCCACAGCTGTGTGTGTCCCTGTGGTATATAGTCCACAGCTGTGTGTGTCCCTGTGGTATATAGTCCACAGCTGTGTGTGTCCCTGTGGTATATAGTCCACAGCTGTGTGTGTCCCTGTGGTACATAGTCCACAGCTGTGTGTGTCTCTGTGGTATATAGTCTACAGCTGTGTGTCTCTGTGGTATATAGTCTATAGCTGTGTGTATCCCTTTGGTATATAGTCCACAGCTGTGTGTGTTCCTGTGGTATATAGTCCACAGCTTTGTGTGTCCCTGTGGTATGTAGTCTACAGCTGTGTGTGTCCCTGTGGTATATAGTCCACAGCTCTGTGTGTCCCTGTGGTATATAGCCCACAGCTGTGTGTGTCCCTGTGGTATATAGTCCACAGCTCTGTGTGTCTCTGTGGTATATAGTCCACAGCTGTGTGTGTCCCTGTGGTATATATTCCACAGCTCTGCTTGCTCTGTGTGTCGCTATGGTATATAGTCCACAGCTCTATATGTTCCTATGGTATAGAATCCACAGCGCTGTGTCTCCCTGTGGTATAGAGTCCACAGCTCTGTGTGTCCATGTAGTATAGAGTCCACAGCTCTGTGTGTCTCTGCGGTATATAGTCCACAGCTCTGTGTGTCCCTGTGGTATAGAGTCCACAGCTCTGTATGTCCATGTGGTATAGAGTCCACAGCTCTGTGTGTTCCTATGGTATATAGTCCACAGCTCTGTGTGTCCCTGTGGTATATAGTCCATAGCTCTGTGTGTCCCTGTGGTATATAGTCCACAGCGGTGTGTGTTCCTGTGGTATATAGTCCACAGTAGTGTGTGTCCCTGTGGTATATAGTCCACAGCTCTGTGTGTCCCTGTGGTATATAGTCCACAGCTCTGTGTGTCCCTGTGGTATATAGTCCACAGCTCTGTGTGTCCCTGTGGTATATAGTCCACAGCTCTGTGTGTCCCTGTGGTATATAGTCCACAGCTCTGTGTGTCCCTGTGGTATATAGTCCACAGCTCTGTGTGTCCCTGTGGTATATAGTCCACAGCTCTGTGTGTCCCTATGGTACATAGTCCACAGCTCTGTGTGTCCCTATGGTACATAGTCCACAACTGTGTGTCCTGTAGTATATAGTTCACAGCTCTGTGTGTCCCTGTGGCATATAGTCCACAGCTCTGTGTGTCCCTGTGGTATATAGTCCCCAGCTCTGTGTGTCCCTGTGGTATATAGTCCACAGCTCTGTGTGTCCCTGTGATATATAGTCCACAGCTGTGTGTGTCCCTGTGGTATATAGTCCACAGCTCTGTGTGTCCCTGTGGTATATAATCCACAGCTGTGAGTGTCGCTGTGGTATATAGTCCACAGCTGTGTGTGTCCCTGTGGTATATAGTCCACAGCTGTGTGTGTCCCTGTGGTATATAGTCCACAGCTCTGTGTGTGCCTGTGGTATATAGTCCACAGCTCTGTGTGTCCCTGTGGTATATAGTCCACAGCTCTGTGTGTCCCTGTGGTATATAGTCCACAGCTCTGTGTGTCCCTGTGGTATATAGTCCACAGCTCTGTGTGTCCCTGTGGTATACAGTCCACAGCTGTGTGTGTGCCTGTGGTATACAGTCCACAGCTGTGTGTGTGCCTGTGGTATACAGTCCACAGCTGTGTGTGTCCCTGTGGTATACAGTCCACAGCCGTGTGTGTCCTTGTGGTATATAGTCCACAGCCGTGTGTGTCCTTGTGGTATATAGTCCACAGCCGTGTGTGTCCCTGTGGTATATAGTCCACAGCCGTGTGTGTCCCTGTGGTATATAGTCCACAGCTGTTTGTGTCCCTGTGGTATATAGTCCACAGCTGTGTGTGTCCCTTTGGTATAGAGTCCACAGCTGTGTGTGTCCCTGTGGTGTACAGTCCACAGCTCTGTGTGTCCCTGTGGTATACAGTCCACAGCTCTGTGTGTCCCTGTGGTATACAGTCCACAGCTCTGTGTGTCCCTGTGGTATACAGTCCACAGCTCTGTGTGTCCCTGTGGTATACAGTCCACAGCTCTGTGTGTCCCTGTGGTATATAGTCCACAGCTCTGTGTGTCCCTGTGGTATATAGTCCACAGCTCTGTGTGTCCCTGTTGTATATAGTGCACAGCTGTGTGTGTCCCTGTTGTGTGTATATAGTGCACAGCTGTGTGTGTCCCTGTGGTACATAGTCCACAGCTGTGTGTGTCCCTGTGGTACATAGTCCACAGCTGTGTGTGTCCCTGTGGTATATAGTCCACAGCTGTGTGTGTCCCTGTGGTATATAGTCCACAGCTGTGTGTGTCCCTGTGGTATATAGTCCACAGCTGTGTGTGTCCCTGTGGTAGATAGTCCACAGCTGTGTGTGTCCCTGTGGTATATAGTCCACAGCTCTGTGTGTCTCTGTGGTATATAGTCCACAGCTGTGTGTGTCCCTGTGGTATATAGTCCACAGCTCTGTGTGTCCCTGTGGTATATAGTCCACAGCTCTGTGTGTCCCTGTGGTATATAGTCCACAGCTCTGTGTGTCCCTGTGGTATATAGTCCACAGCTCTGTGTGTCCCTGTGGTATATAGTCCACAGCTCTGTGTGTCCCTGTGGTATATAGTCCACAGCTCTGTGTGTCTCTGTGGTATATAGTCCACAGCTCTGTGTGTCTCTGTGGTTTATAGTCCACAGCTGTGTGTGTCCCTGTGGTATATAGTCCACAGCTGTGTGTGTCCCTGTGGTATATAGTCCACAGCTGTGTGTGTCCCTGTGGTATATAGTCCACAGCTGTGTGTGTCCCTGTGGTATATAGTCCACAGCTGTGTGTGTCCCTGTGGTATATAGTCCACAGCTGTGTGTGTCCCTGTGGTATATAGTCCACAGCTGTGTGTGTCCCTGTGGTATATAGTCCACAGCTGTGTGTGTCCCTGTGGTATATAGTCCACAGCTGTGTATGTCTCTGTGGTATATAGTCTACAGCTGTGTGTCTCTGTGGTATATAGTCTATAGCTGTGTGTATCCCTTTGGTATATAGTCCACAGCTGTGTGTGTTCCTGTGGTATATAGTCCACAGCTCTGTGTGTCCCTGTGGTATATAGCCCACAGCTGTGTGTGTCCCTGTGGTATATAGTCCACAACTGTGTGTGTCCCTGTGGTATATATTCCACAGCTCTGCTTGCTCTGTGTGTCGCTATGGTATATAGTCCACAGCTCTATATGTTCCTATGGTTTAGAATCCACAGCGCTGTGTCTCCCTGTGGTATAGAGTCCACAGCTCTGTGTGTCTCTGCGGTATATAGTCCACAGCTCTGTGTGTCCCTGTGGTATAGAGTCCACAGCTCTGTATGTCCATGTGGTATAGAGTCCACAGCTCTGTGTGTTCCTATGGTATATAGTCCACAGCTCTGTGTGTCCCTGTGGTATATAGTCCATAGCTCTGTGTGTCCCTGTGGTATATAGTCCACAGCGGTGTGTGTTCCTGTGGTATATAGTCCACAGTAGTGTGTGTCCCTGTGGTATATAGTCCACAGCTCTGTGTGTCCCTGTGGTATATAGTCCACAGCTCTGTGTGTCCCTGTGGTATATAGTCCACAGCTCTGTGTGTCCCTGTGGTATATAGTCCACAGCTCTGTGTGTCCCTGTGGTATATAGTCCACAGCTCTGTGTGTCCGTATGGTACATAGTCCACAACTGTGTGTCCTGTAGTATATAGTCCACAGCTCTGTGTGTCCCTGTGGCATATAGTCCACAGCTCTGTGTGTCCCTGTGGTATATAGTCCACAGCTCTGTGTGTCCCTGTGGTATATAGTCCACAGCTCTGTGTGTCCCTGTGATATATAGTCCACAGCTGTGTGTGTCCCTGTGGTATATAGTCCACAGCTGTGTGTGTCCCTGTGGTATATAGTCCACAGCTCTGTGTGTCCCTGTGGTATATAGTCCACAGCTCTGTGTGTCCCTGTGGTATATAGCCCACAGCTCTGTGTGTCCCTGTGGTATATAGCCCACAGCTCTGTGTGTCCCTGTGGTATATAGTCCACAGCTCTGTGTGTCCCTGTGGTATATAGTCCACAGCTCTGTGTGTCCCTGTGGTATATAGTCCACAGCTCTGTGTGTCCCTGTGGTATATAGTCCACAGCTCTGTGTGTCCCTGTGGTATATAGTCCACAGCTCTGTGTGTCCCTGTGGTATATAGTCCACAGCTCTGTGTGTCCCTGTGGTATATAGTCCACAGCTCTGTGTGTCCCTGTGGTATATAGTCCACAGCTCTGTGTGTCCCTGTGGTATATAGTCCACAGCTCTGTGTGTCCCTGTGGTATATAGTCCATAGCTGTGTGTGTCCCTGTGGTATATAGTCCACAGCTCTGTGTGTCCCTGTGGTATATAGTCCACAGCTCTGTGTGTCTCTGTGGTATATAGTCCACAGCTGTGTGTGTTCCTGTGGTATATAGTCCACAGCTTTGTGTGTTCCTGTGGTATATAGTCCACAGCTGTGTGTCTTGTAGTATATAGTTCACAGCTGTGTGTGTCGCTGTGGTATATAGTCCACAGCTCTGTGTGTCTCTGTGGTATATAGTCCACAGCTCTGTGTGTCCCTGTGGTATATAGTCCACAGCTCTGTGTGTCCCTGTGGTATATAGTCCACAGCTGTGTGTGTGCCTGTGGTATACAGTCCACTGCTGTGTGTGTGCCTGTGGTATACAGTCCACAGCTGTGTGTGTGCCTGTGGTATACAGTCCACAGCTGTGTGTGTCCCTGTGGTATATAGTCCACAGCTCTGTGTGTCCTTGTGGTATATAGTCCACAGCCGTGTCTGTCCCTGTGGTATATAGTCCACAGCCGTGTGTGTCCCTGTGGTATATAGTCCACAGCTGTGTGTGTCGCTATGGTATATAGTCCACAGCTCTATATGTTCCTATGGTATAGAATCCACAGCGCTGTGTCTCCCTGTGGTATAGAGTCCACAGCTGTGTGTGTCCATGTAGTATAGAGTCCACAGCTCTGTGTGTCTCTGCGGTATATAGTCCACAGCTCTGTGTGTCCCTGTGGTATAGAGTCCACAGCTCTGTATGTCCATGTGGTATAGAGTCCACAGCTCTGTATGTCCATGTGGTATAGAGTCCACAGCTCTGTATGTCCATGTGGTATAGAGTCCACAGCTCTGTATGTCCATGTGGTATAGAGTCCACAGCTCTGTATGTCCATGTGGTATAGAGTCCACAGCTCTGTATGTCCATGTGGTATAGAGTCCACAGCTCTGTATGTCCATGTGGTATAGAGTCCACAGCTCTGTATGTCCATGTGGTATAGAGTCCACAGCTCTGTATGTCCATGTGGTATAGAGTCCACAGCTCTGTGTGTTCCTATGGTATATAGTCCACAGCTCTGTGTGTCCCTGTGGTATATAGTCCATAGCTCTGTGTGTCCCTGTGGTATATAGTCCACAGCGGTGTGTGTTCCTGTGGTATATAGTCCACAGTAGTGTGTGTCCCTGTGGTATATAGTCCACAGCTGTGTGTGTACCTGTAGTATATAATTCACAGCTGTGTGTGTCCCTGTGGTATATAGTCCACAGCTCTGTGT
Source organism: Eleutherodactylus coqui (assembly GCF_035609145.1). Classification (NCBI taxonomy): domain Eukaryota; kingdom Metazoa; phylum Chordata; class Amphibia; order Anura; family Eleutherodactylidae; genus Eleutherodactylus; species Eleutherodactylus coqui. Next base: position 127,158,365 of record NC_089839.1, on the reverse strand, counting down.
GTCCCTGTGGTATATAGTCCACAGCTCTGTGTGTCCCTATGGTACATAGTCCACAACTGTGTGTCCTGTAGTATATAGTTCACAGCTCTGTGTGTCCCTGTGGCATATAGTCCACAGCTCTGTGTGTCCCTGTGGTATATAGTCCACAGCTCTGTGTGTCCCTGTGGTATATAGTCCACAGCTGTGTGTGTCCCTGTGGTATATAGTCCACAGCTGTGTGTGTCCCTGTGATATATAGTCCACAGCTCTGTGTGTCCCTGTGGTATATAGTCCACAGCTGTGTGTGTCCCTGTGGCATAGAGTCCACAGCTGTGTGCGTCCCTTTGGTATATAGTCCTAAGCTGTGTGTGTCCCTGTGGTATATAGTCCCAAGCTGTGTGTGTCCTGTGGTATATAGTCCACAGCTGTGTGTGTCCTGTGGTATATAGTCCACAGCTGTGTGTGTCCCTGTGGTATATAGTCCACAGCTGTGTGTGTCCCTGTGGTATATAGTCCACAGCTGTGTGTGTCCCTGTGGTATATAGTCCACAGCTGTGTGTGTCCCTGTGGTATATAGTCCACAGCTGTGTGTGTCCCTGTGGCATAGAGTCCACAGCTGTGTGCGTCCCTTTGGTATATAGTCCTAAGCTGTGTGTGTCCCTGTGGTATATAGTCCCAAGCTGTGTGTGTCCTGTGGTATATAGTCCACAGCTGTGTGTGTCCTGTGGTATATAGTCCACAGCTGTGTGTGTCCCTGTGGTATATAGTCCACAGCTGTGTGTGTCCCTGTGGTATATAGTCCACAGCTGTGTGTGTCCCTGTGGTATATAGTCCACAGCTGTGTGTGTCCCTGTGGTATATAGTCCACAGCTGTGTGTGTCCCTGTGGTATATAGTCCACAGCTGTGTGTGTCCCTGTGGTATATAGTCCACAGCTGTGTGTGTCCCTGTGGTATATAGTCCACAGCTGTGTGTGTCCCTGTGGTATATAGTCCACAGCTGTGTGTGTCCCTGTGGTATATAGTCCACAGCTGTGTGTGTCCCTGTGGTATATAGTCCACAGCTGTGTGTGTCCCTGTGGTATATAGTCCACAGCTGTGTGTGTCCCTGTGGTATATAGTCCACAGCTCTGTGTGTCCCTGTGGTATATAGTCCACAGCTCTGTGTGTCCCTGTGGTATATAGTCCACAGCTCTGTGTGTCCCTGTGGTATATAGTTCACAGCTCTGTGTGTCCCTGTGGTATATAGTCCACAGCTCTGTGTGTCCCTGTGGTATATAGTCCACAGCTCTGTGTGTCCCTGTGGTATATAGTCCACAGCTCTGTGTGTCCCTGTGGTATATAGTCCACAGCTCTGTGTGTCCCTGTGGTATATAGTCCACAGCTCTGTGTGTCCCTGTGGTATATAGTCCACAGCTCTGTGTGTCCCTGTGGTATATAGTCCACAGCTCTGTGTGTCCCTGTGGTATATAGTCCACAGCTCTGTGTGTCCCTGTGGTATATAGTCCACAGCTCTGTGTGTCCCTGTGGTATATAGTCCACAGCTCTGTGTGTCCCTGTGGTATATAGTCCACAGCTCTGTGTGTCCCTGTGGTATATAGTCCACAGCTGTGTGTGTCCCTGTGGTATATAGTCCACAGCTCTGTGCGTCTCTGTGGTATATAGTCCACAGCTGTGTGTGTTCCTGTGGTATATAGTCCACAGCTTTGTGTGTTCCTGTGGTATATAGTCCACAGCTGTGTGTCTTGTAGTATATAGTTCACAGCTGTGTGTGTCCCTGTGGTATATAGTCCACAGCTCTGTGTGTCCTTGTGGTATATAGTCCACAGCTATGTGTCCCTATGGTATATAGTCCACAGCTCTGCGTGCTCTGTGTGTCGCTATGGTATATAGTCCACAGCTCTATATGTTCCTATGGTATAGAGTCCACAGCTCTGTGTCTCCCTGTGGTATAGAATCCACAGCTCTGTGTCTCCCTGTGGTATAGAATCCACAGCTCTGTGTCTCCCTGTGGTATAGAATCCACAGCTCTGTGTCTCCCTGTGGTATAGAATCCACAGCGCTGTGTCTCCCTGTGGTATAGAGTCCACAGCTCTGTGTGTCCATGTAGTATAGAGTCCACAGCTCTGTGTGTCCCTGTGGTATAGAGTCCACAGCTCTGTGTCTCCCTGTGGCATAGAGTCCACAGCTCTGTCTCCCCCTGTGGCATAGAGTCCACAGCTCTGTCTCCCCCTGTGGCATAGAGTCCACAGCTCTGTCTCCCCCTGTGGCATAGAGTCCACAGCTCTGTCTCCCCCTGTGGCATAGAGTCCACAGCTCTGTCTCCCCCTGTGGCATAGAGTCCACAGCTCTGTCTCCCCCTGTGGCATAGAGTCCACAGCTCTGTCTCCCCCTGTGGCATAGAGTCCACAGCTCTGTCTCCCCCTGTGGCATAGAGTCCACAGCTCTGTCTCCCCCTGTGGCATAGAGTCCACAGCTCTGTCTCCCCCTGTGGCATAGAGTCCACAGCTCTGTCTCCCCCTGTGGCATAGAGTCCACAGCTCTGTCTCCCCCTGTGGCATAGAGTCCACAGCTCTGTCTCCCCCTGTGGCATAGAGTCCACAGCTCTGTCTCCCCCTGTGGCATAGAGTCCACAGCTCTGTCTCCCCCTGTGGCATAGAGTCCACAGCTCTGTCTCCCCCTGTGGCATAGAGTCCACAGCTCTGTCTCCCCCTGTGGCATAGAGTCCACAGCTCTGTCTCCCCCTGTGGCATAGAGTCCACAGCTCTGTCTCCCCCTGTGGCATAGAGTCCACAGCTCTGTCTCCCCCTGTGGCATAGAGTCCACAGCTCTGTCTCCCCCTGTGGCATAGAGTCCACAGCTCTGTCTCCCCCTGTGGCATAGAGTCCACAGCTCTGTCTCCCCCTGTGGCATAGAGTCCACAGCTCTGTCTCCCCCTGTGGCATAGAGTCCACAGCTCTGTCTCCCCCTGTGGCATAGAGTCCACAGCTCTGTCTCCCCCTGTGGCATAGAGTCCACAGCTCTGTCTCCCCCTGTGGCATAGAGTCCACAGCTCTGTCTCCCCCTGTGGCATAGAGTCCACAGCTCTGTCTCCCCCTGTGGCATAGAGTCCACAGCTCTGTCTCCCCCTGTGGCATAGAGTCCACAGCTCTGTCTCCCCCTGTGGCATAGAGTCCACAGCTCTGTCTCCCCCTGTGGCATAGAGTCCACAGCTCTGTCTCCCCCTGTGGCATAGAGTCCACAGCTCTGTCTCCCCCTGTGGCATAGAGTCCACAGCTCTGTCTCCCCCTGTGGCATAGAGTCCACAGCTCTGTCTCCCCCTGTGGCATAGAGTCCACAGCTCTGTCTCCCCCTGTGGCATAGAGTCCACAGCTCTGTCTCCCCCTGTGGCATAGAGTCCACAGCTCTGTGTGTCCCTGTGGCATAGAGTCCACAGCTCTGTGTGTCCCTGTGGCATAGAGTCCACAGCTCTGTGTGTCCCTGTGGCATAGAGCCCACAGCTCTGTGTGTCCCTGTGGCATAGAGCCCACAGCTCTGTGTGTCCCTGTGGCATAGAGTCCACAGCTCTGTGTGTCCCTGTGGTATATATATTCCACAGGTCTATGTGTCCCTGTGGTATATAGTCCACAGCTCTGTGTGTCCCTGTGGTATATAGTCCACAGCTCTGTGTGTCCCTGTGGTATATAGTCCACAGCTCTGTGTGTCCTGTAGTATATAATCCACTACTGATATGACATCCTTAGTGTTGGGGCTCATTCACAGGGCTGTTTTCACAACGTATTACACCCATGATGCAGGGCCATGTAACACATGGTGAATAGAGGAAAGTAAATGGAATATTCTTGCTCCATTCACATTAGTACGTCAACACCGCAAGGTGATGCGTGACAGCAAAAATTTGTAGCACAATCTATTTCTCTGCGTATCAAGCAGTGAGAGCCCTATAGGCAGCTTATGCAATACATTGTGTATAGGTAACCATACATGCACACCCTTGCTATGACGGCGGATTGAGATGAGCATGGTTTTCTCCCCCGTGATAATCATGGCCGTATAATAGGACAAAACAAAACCACTGATCTCTATAGGATTTCAGTGGTTCCGTCTTACCATCTCTTTTCCCGCTGGTGATTTGTACGGCCGGAAAAAAATAGGACTTGCCCTAGTGAATACATCGTGCGGGAAAGATAGGGCAGTCGCTATCTTCCTCACCGCATTTTTTAAAACTCCGGCGCTCTGGCTTGTTGTTTAAACTGCTGCTGAAGGGATTTCCTTCGTTCAGGCGCAGCTACGTCCGTTACGCTGAGTGTAATTGCGTCTATGGCAGAAACAGAGAGGGGAACTTTTAAAAATGTCACGCTGTGCATGAGATACGCGGTCATGCACCGTGCACTAACTGCCATATGCGGCCTCTGCTGGTTCACACAGACCACTAGGGTGCTGCAGGACTCTTGTAGCGTTTTACGCATGCGGTCATGTCATGAGTGTTGGTAGAGCAGCAGGCACTGAGGAGCAGTCTCGGCTGTCTGCAGTTTTACTAATGGTTGTGTCATAGCACAGCCCATGCAGATGTAAAGGTGTCAGTTTCATGAGCACACCACAGCTCGTTCCAGCATTGCCATATACTGAACACATGGCCGCAAGCTCCTCCCACCCATGTTACTTCTCACATGGTTATGACATAATCCAAAATCCTTCCTCCAACACGAATCTTCTTTCTACAAAATCTACCAGCAGGCCTGCACGCTAACATACGCTTCCTGTACACGTGACTGATCACCTGATTATGACATCATCAAAGGTCCTTTACCCCACCAGGATCTGTGCTGAGGCCCGCTCTATCAGTTCTCTGCAGTGTGAGTGTCAGTAGAATTACATTTGTTGCTGTAATAAAGTTTGTTTTATGATGAGGCAGCTGGCTGGTGGCAGAGGAGGTACACCTGTCCTGTGCTTACATAGAAACTAATAGTCTGGGTGCCTCATTAACCCATTAGTTACAGGTCAGTTCTGTGCCTTAAAGGGGTAGTCTCGCGGCAGCAAGTAGGGTTATACACTTCTGTATGGCCATATTAATGCACTTTGTAATGTACATCGTGCATTAATTATGAGCCATACAAAAGTTATTCACTTACCTGCTCCGTTGCTAGCGTCCTCGTCTCCATGGTTCCGTCTAAATTCGCTGGCAGCTTGCTTTTTTAGACGCGCTTGCGCAGTCTGGTCTTCTCCTTTCAGCACGAGCCGCTTCAGTGTGCTCGCCGCTACAGCTCTTCTGCGCATGCGCAGACGAGCTGTCACTGCTCGGGAGCGCACTGGAGCGGCCATTCTGTACCATCCTCTGTTAGAGGAAGGTGCAGAGCCGCCCAGCCGAGAAGCCGCCCAGCCGTCCAGGTAAGTGATGGGCCGGGGGGGGGCTGCCGCTGGGCCGGGGGGGGGGCTGCCGCTGGGCCGGAGGAACTGTCGCTACGCCGGGGGGGGGGGGGGGGCTGTCGCTAGGCCGGGGGAACTGTCGCTGGGCCGGGGGAGGGGCTGCGCCGGTTACCTGCTGCCTGGCGGTGGGTGACTGTGTGCCGTGGTCGGCCGCGTTGAATCCAGGGGTCCGGTCGGCGGCTGCGGGGCGTCTGGTTGTCAGGGAGACACAGCTGGTAGCGTCTCGGGAGCACGCACGTCGAGCTACAGCAAGCGAAGGGAAAAGAGCTGGCGGCCATCTTGGGAAAATTTTTATAAGTTGCTGAAACGCTGGAACTGTAAGTAGAAACCAGCTAGAAAAGTCATTTACAGGGGTAATTAGTAATGTATGCTTAATTAGGGGGACTGGGCAAAAAAAAAAATTCACTGCTTCCTCGAGACATCTCCTTTAAGGACGGATTCATTTAGGCTGCCTGTCCATGGGCGGTTTTGAATTGCATTCCCCGAGGTGACAATCTGGCCGTGGGGAATGCAATGCACGTGTTCCATAGCATTGCAATGAAAAGCGCAGCCCCTCCCTGTCCACAAGCGGAGAATCATTGCGATTCTCCGCTCGCGGCCGGCAATTCGCAGATCCGCCACGGGAGCCACTGCCCGGAAGCAGGAGCCGGCAGACGAATCTCCGCCTGCCAGCCTATCTGACAGTGAATTGTGGCACTGCGAATTGCCGGCTGCGAGCTGAGAATCGCAATGATTCTCCGCTTGTGAACACGGGGTCGGCGCTTTCCATAGCAACGCTATAGAAAGTTTCAGAGGGCATGATTCGCCGGCGATTTACCGCCAGCAAAATCACGGCCGTGCACAGGCACCCTATCTGTCAGATCGGCTGACTGCAGAGATCCGCCTGCAGGCTTCTGCTCCCGGGCAGCAGCTCCAGCGGCAGAGATCCGCTGCGGGATACAGCAACGCCCGTGGACAGGCAGCCTTAACTGTTACTTTGCAAGAGTCATAACTGAATAACATCACTAGGAATTATATATTATTGGAAGAGTTGTCCATATTACCGGCCGCACTCCGGGGGACATATAATGTGTTGTAGATGTTACTGGCCGCACTCCGGGGGACATATAATGTCTGGAGAGGTTACTGGATGCATTTTGGGGGACATATAATGTGGTGGAGATTTTACTGGCCGCATTCTGGGGGACAGAGAATGTGGTGGAGATGTTACTGGCCGTACTCTGGGGGACATAGAATGTGGCGGAGATGTTACTGGCTGCACTCTGCGGGACATATAATTTGGTGGAGGTTTTACTGGCTGCACTCCAAGGAACATAGAATGTGGTGGAGATGTTACTGGCTGCATTCTGTGTAATATAGAATGTGGTGAAGGTGTTACTGGCCGCACTCTGGGGGACATAGAATGTGGTGGAGATGTTACTGGCCGCACTCTGGGGGACATAGAATGGGGTGGAGGTGTTACTGGCCGCACTCTGGGGGACATAGAATGTGGTAGAGGTGTTACTGGCCACACTCTGGGGGACATAGAATGTGGTGGAGGTATTACTGGCTGCACTCTGCGGGCCATAAAATGGGGTGGAGGTGTTACTGGCCGCACTCTGCGGGACATAGAATGGGGTGGAGGTGTTACTGGCCGCACTCTGCGGGACATAGAATGTGGTGGAGGTGTTACTGGCTGCATTCTGGGGGACATAGAATGTGATGATGTTACTAGCCGCACTCTGCAGGACATAGAATGGGGTGGAGGTGTTACTGGCCGCACTCTGCGGGACATAGAATGGGGTGGAGGTGTTACTGGTCGCACTCTGCGGGACATAGAATGGGGTGGAGGTGTTACTGGCCGCACTCTGCGGGACATAGAATGGGGTGGAGGTGTTACTGGCCGCACTCTGCGGGACATAGAATGGGGTGGAGGTGTTACTGGCCGCACTCTGCGGGACATAGAATGTGGTGGAGGTGTTACTGGCTGCATTCTGGGGGACATAGAATGTGGTGAGGTTACTAGCCGCACTCTGCAGGACATAGAATGGGGTGGAGGTGTTACTGGCCGCACTCTGCGGGATATAAAATGTGGTGGAGGTGTTACTGGCCGCACTCTGCGGGACAGAAAATGGGGTGGAGGTGTTACTGGCCGCACTCTGCGGGACAGAAAATGGGGTGGAGGTGTTACTGGCCGCACTCTGCGGGACAGAAAATGGGGTGGAGGTGTTACTGGCCGCACTCTGCGGGACATAAAATGGGGTGGAGGTGTTACTGGCCGCACTGTGCGGGACATAAAATGGGGTGGAGGTGTTACTGGCCGCACTCTGCGGGACATAAAATGGGGTGGAGGTGTTACTGGCCGCACTCTGCGGGACATAAAATGGGGTGGAGGTGTTACTGGCCGCACTCTGCGGGACATAAAATGGTGTGGAGGTGTTACTGGCCGCACTCTGCGGGACATAAAATGGGGTGGAGGTGTTACTGGCCGCACTCTGCGGGACATAGAATGTGGTGGAGGTGTTACTGGCTGCATTCTGGGGGACATAGAATGTGATGAGGTTACTAGCCGCACTCTGCAGGACATGGAATGGGGTGGAGGTGTTACTGGCCGCACTCTGCGGGACATAGAATGTGGTGGAGATGTTACTGTCCGCACTCTGGGGGAAATAGAAGGTGGTGATGTTACTAGCCGCACTCTGCGGGACATAGAATGGGGTGGAGGTGTTACTGGCCGCACTATGGGGGACATAGAATGTGGTGGAGGTGTTACTGGCCGCACTCTGGGGGACATAAAACGGGCTGGAGGTGTTACTGGCCGCACTCTGCGGGACATACAATGGGGTGGAGGTGTTACTGGCCGCACTCTGCGGGACATATAATGGGGTGGAGGTGTTACTGGCCGCTCTCTGCGGGACATAGAATGGGGTGGAGGTGTTACTGGCCGCACTCTGCGGGACATAGAATGGGGTGGAGATGTTACTGGCCGCACTCTGCGGGACATAGAATGGGGTGGAGATGTTACTGGCCACGCTCTGCGGGACATAGAAGGTGGTGGAGATGTTACTGTCCGCGCTCTGGGGGACATAGAAGGTGGTGATGTTACTAGCCGCACTCTGCGGGACATAGAATGGGGTGGAGGTGTTACTGGCCGCACTCTGCGGGACATAGAATGGGGTGGAGGTGTTACTGGCCGCACTCTGCGGGACATAGAATGGGGTGGAGGTGTTACTGGCCGCACTCTGGGGGACATAGAATGTGGTGGAGGTGTTACTGGCTGCATTCTGGGGGACATAGAATATGGTGAGGTTACTAGCCGCACTCTGCAGGACATAGAATGGGGTGGAGGTGTTACTGGCCGCACTCTGCGGGACATAAAATGGTGTGGAGGTGTTACTGGCTGCACTCTGCGGGACATAAAATGGGGTGGAGGTGTTACTGGCCGCACTCTGCGGCACATAAAATGGGGTGGAGGTGTTACTGGACACACTCTGCGGGACATAAAATGGGGTGGAGGTGTTACTGGCCGCACTCTGCGGGATATAAAATCGGGTTGAGGTGTTACTGGCCGCACTCTGCGGGACATAAAATGGGGTGGAGGTGTTACTGGCCGCACTCTGCGGGACATAAAATGGGGTGGAGGTGTTACTGGCCGCACTCTGCGGGACATAAAATGGGGTGGAGGTGTTACTGGCCGCACTCTGCGGGACATAAAATGGGGTGGAGGTGATACTGGCCGCACTCTGCGGGACATAAAATGGGGTGGATGTGTTACTGGCCGCACTCTGCAGGACATAAAATGGGGTGGAGGTGTTACTGGCCGCACTCTGCGGGACATAAAATGGTGTGAAGGTGTTACTGGCTGCACTCTGCGGGACATAAAATGGGGTTGAGGTGTTACTGGCCGCACTCTGCGGGACATAGAATGTGGTGGAGGTGTTACTGGCCGCACTCTGCAGGACATAGAATGTAGTGGAGGTGTTACTGGCCGCACTCTGGGGGACATAGAATGTGGTGGAGGTGTTACTGGCCGCACTCTGCGGGACATAGAATGTAGTGGAGATGTTACTGGCCGCGCTCTGCGGGACATAGAATGTGGTGGAGATGTTACTGTCCGCGCTCTGGGGGAAATAGAAGGTGGTGATGTTACTAGCCGCACTCTGCGGGACATAGAATGGGGTGGAGGTGTTACTGGCCGCACTCTTCGGGACATAGAATGGGGTGGAGGTGTTACTGGCCGCACTCTGCGGGACATAGAATGGGGTGGAGGTGTTACTGGCCGCACTCTGGGGGACATAGAATGTGGTGGAGGTATTACTGGCTGCATTCTGGGGGACATAGAATGTGGTGAGGTTGCTAGCCGCACTCTGCAGGAAATAGAATGGGATGGAGGTGTTACTGGCCGCACTTTGCGGGACATAAAATGTGGTGGAGATGTTACTGTCCGCACTCTGCGGGACATAGAATGTGGTGGAGATGTTACTGTCCGCGCTCTAGGGGACATAGAATGTGGTGGAGATGTTACTGGCCGTACTCTGCGGGACATAGAATGTGGTGGAGAGGTTACTGGCCGCACTCTGCGGGACATATAATGGGGTGGAGGTGTTAATGGCCGCACTCTGCGGGACATAGAATGGGGTGGAGGTGTTACTGGCCACACTCTGCGGGACATAGAATGGGGTGGAGGTGTGACTGGTCGCACTCTGCGAGACATAGAATGAGGTGGAGGTGTTACTGGCCGCACTCTGTGGGACATAGAATGTGGTGGAGGTGTTACTGGCCATGCTCTGCGGGACATAGAATGTGGTGATGTTACTAGCCGCACTCTGCGGGACATAGAATGGGGTGGAGGTGTTACTGGCCGCACTCTGCGGGACATAGAATGGGGTGGAGGTGTTACTGGCCGCACTCTGCGGGACATAGAATGGGGTGGAGGTGTTACTGGCCGCACTCTGCGGGACATAGAATGGGGTGTAGGTGTTACTGGCCGCACTCTGGGGGACATAGAATGTGGTGGAGGTGTTACTGGCTGCATTCTGGGGGACATAGAATGTGGTGAGGTTGCTAGCCGCACTCTGCAGGACATAGAATGGGGTGGAGGTGTTACTGGCCGCACTCTGCGGGACATAAAATGGGGTGGAGGTGTTACTGGCCGCACTCTGCGGGACATAAAATGGGGTGGAGGTGTTACTGGCCGCACTCTGCGGGACATAAAATGGGGTGGAGGTGTTACTGGCCGCACTCTGCGGGACATAAAATGGGGTGGAGGTGTTACTGGCCGCACTCTGCGGGACATAAAATGGGGTGGAGGTGTTACTGGCCGCACTCTGCGGGACATAAAATGGGGTGGAGGTGTTACTGGCCGCACTCTGCGGGACATAAAATGGGGTGGAGGTGTTACTGGCCGCACTCTGCGGGACATAGAATGGGGTGGAGGTGTTACTGGCCGCACTCTGCGGGACATAAAATGGGGTGGAGGTGTTACTGGCCACACTCTGCGGGACATAAAATGGGGTGGAGGTGTTACTGGCCACACTCTGCGGGACATAAAATGGGGTGGAGGTGTTACTGGCCGCACTCTGCGGGACATAAAATGGGGTGGAGGTGTTACTGGCCGCACTCTGCGGGACATAAAATGGGGTGGAGGTGTTACTGGCCGCACTCTGCGGGACATAAAATGGGGTGGAGGTGTTACTGGCCGCACTCTGCGGGACATAAAATGGTGTGGAGGTGTTACTAGCTGCACTCTGCGGGACATAAAATGGGGTGGAGCTGTTACTAGCCGCACTCTGCGGGACATAGAATGTGGTGGAGATTTTACTAGCCACACTCTGGGGAACATAGAATGTGGTGGAGGTGTTAATGGCCGCACTCTGCGGGACATAGAATGTGGTGGAGGTGTTACTGGCCGCACTCTGCGGGACATAGAATGTAGTGGAGGTGTTACTGGCCGCACTCTGCGGGACATAGAATGGGGTGGAGGTGTTACTGGCCGCACTCTGGGGGACATAGAATGTGGTGGAGGTGTTACTGGCTGCACTCTGGGGGACATAGAATGTGGTGAGGTTACTAGCCGCACTCTGCAGGACATAGAATGGGGTGGAGGTGTTACTGGCCGCACTCTGCGGGACATAAAATGGTGTGGAGGTGTTACTGGCTGCACTCTGCGGGACATAAAATGGGGTGGAGGTGTTACTGGCCGCACTCTGCGGGACATAAAATGGGGTGGAGGTGTTACTGGCCACACTCTGCGGGACATAAAATGGGGTGGAGGTGTTACTGGCCACACTCTGCGGGACATAAAATGGGGTGGAGGTGTTACTGGCCGCACTCTGCGGGACATAAAATGGGGTGGAGGTGTTACTGGCCGCACTCTGCGGGACATAAAATGGGGTGGAGGTGTTACTGGCCGCACTCTGCGGGACATAAAATGGGGTGGAGGTGTTACTGGCCGCACTCTGCGGGACATAAAATGGTGTGGAGGTGTTACTAGCTGCACTCTGCGGGACATAAAATGGGGTGGAGCTGTTACTAGCCGCACTCTGCGGGACATAGAATGTGGTGGAGATTTTACTAGCCACACTCTGGGGAACATAGAATGTGGTGGAGGTGTTAATGGCCGCACTCTGCGGGACATAGAATGTGGTGGAGGTGTTACTGGCCGCACTCTGCGGGACATAGAATGTAGTGGAGGTGTTACTGGCCGCACTCTGCGGGACATAGAATGGGGTGGAGGTGTTACTGGCCGCACTCTGGGGGACATAGAATGTGGTGGAGGTGTTACTGGCTGCACTCTGGGGGACATAGAATGTGGTGAGGTTACTAGCCGCACTCTGCAGGACATAGAATGGGGTGGAGGTGTTACTGGCCGCACTCTGCGGGACATAAAATGGTGTGGAGGTGTTACTGGCTGCACTCTGCGGGACATAAAATGGGGTGGAGGTGTTACTGGCCGCACTCTGCGGGACATAAAATGGGGTGGAGGTGTTACTGGCCACACTCTGCGGGACATAAAATGGGGTGGAGGTGTTACTGGCCACACTCTGCGGGACATAAAATGGGGTGGAGGTGTTACTGGCCGCACTCTGCGGGACATAAAATGGGGTGGAGGTGTTACTGGCCGCACTCTGCGGGACATAAAATGGGGTGGAGGTGTTACTGGCCGCACTCTGCGGGACATAAAATGGGGTGGAGGTGTTACTGGCCGCACTCTGCGGGACATAAAATGGTGTGGAGGTGTTACTAGCTGCACTCTGCGGGACATAAAATGGGGTGGAGCTGTTACTAGCCGCACTCTGCGGGACATAGAATGTGGTGGAGATTTTACTAGCCACACTCTGGGGAACATAGAATGTGGTGGAGGTGTTAATGGCCGCACTCTGCGGGACATAGAATGTGGTGGAGGTGTTACTGGCCGCACTCTGCGGGACATAGAATGTAGTGGAGGTGTTACTGGCCGCACTCTGCGGGACATAGAATGGGGTGGAGGTGTTACTGGCCGCACTCTGGGGGACATAGAATGTGGTGGAGGTGTTACTGGCTGCACTCTGGGGGACATAGAATGTGGTGAGGTTACTAGCCGCACTCTGCAGGACATAGAATGGGGTGGAGGTGTTACTGGCCGCACTCTGCGGGACATAAAATGGTGTGGAGGTGTTACTGGCTGCACTCTGCGGGACATAAAATGGGGTGGAGGTGTTACTGGCCGCACTCTGCGGGACATAAAATGGGGTGGAGGTGTTACTGGCCACACTCTGCGGGACATAAAATGGGGTGGAGGTGTTACTGGCCACACTCTGCGGGACATAAAATGGGGTGGAGGTGTTACTGGCCGCACTCTGCGGGACATAAAATGGGGTGGAGGTGTTACTGGCCGCACTCTGCGGGACATAAAATGGGGTGGAGGTGTTACTGGCCGCACTCTGCGGGACATAAAATGGGGTGGAGGTGTTACTGGCCGCACTCTGCGGGACATAAAATGGGGTGGAGGTGTTACTGGCCGCACTCTGCGGGACATAAAATGGTGTGGAGGTGTTACTAGCTGCACTCTGCGGGACATAAAATGGGGTGGAGGTGTTACTAGCCGCACTCTGCGGGACATAGAATGTGGTGGAGATTTTACTAGCCACACTCTGGGGAACATAGAATGTGGTGGAGGTGTTAATGGCCGCACTCTGCGGGACATAGAATGTGGTGGAGGTGTTACTGGCCGCACTCTGCGGGACATAGAATGTAGTGGAGGTGTTACTGGCCGCACTCTGGGGGACATAGAATGTGGTGGAGGTGTTACTGGCCGCACTCTGGGGGACATGGAATGTGGTGGAGGTGTTACTGGCCGCACTCTGGGGGACATAGAATGTGGTAGAGGTGTTACTGGCCGCACTCTGGGGGACATAGAATGAGGTGGAGGTGTTACTGGCTGCACTCTGCGGGACAGAGAATGTGGTGGAGGTGTTACTGGCTGCACTCTGCGGGACATAGAATGTGGTGAGGTTACAAGCCGCACTCTGCGGGACATAGAATGGGGTGGAGTTGTTACTGGCCGCACTCTGGTGGACATAGAATGGGGTGGAGGTGTTACTGGCTGCATTCTGGGGGACATAGAATGTGGTGAGGTTACTAGCCGCACTCTGCAGGACATAGAATGGGGTGGAGGTGTTACTGGCCGCACTCTGCGGGACATAGAATGTGGTGGAGGTGTTACTGGCCGCACTCTGGGGGACATAGAATGTGGTGGAGGTGTTACTGGCCGCACTCTGGGGGACATAGAATGTGGTGGAGGTGTTACTGGCCACACTCTGGGGAACATAGAATGTGGTGGAGGTGTTACTGGCTGCATTCTGGGGGACATAGAATGTGATGATGTTACTAGCCGCACTCTGCAGGACATAGAATGGGGTGGAGGTGTTACTGGCCGCACTCTGCGGGACATAGAATGGGGTGGAGGTGTTACTGGTCGCACTCTGCGGGACATAGAATGGGGTGGAGGTGTTACTGGCCGCACTCTGCGGGACATAGAATGGGGTGGAGGTGTTACTGGCCGCACTCTGGGGGACATAGAATGTGGTGGAGGTGTTACTGGCTGCATTCTGGGGGACATAGAATGTGGTGAGGTTACTAGCCGCACTCTGCAGGACATAGAATGGGGTGGAGGTGTTACTGGCCGCACTCTGCGGGACATAAAATGGGGTAGAGGTGTTACTGGCCGCACTCTGCGGGACAGAAAATGGGGTGGAGGTGTTACTGGCCGCACTCTGCGGGACAGAAAATGGGGTGGAGGTGTTACTGGCCGCACTCTGCGGGACAGAAAATAGGGTGGAGGTGTTACTGGCCACACTCTGCGGGACATAAAATGGGGTGGAGGTGTTACTGGCCGCACTGTGCGGGACATAAAATGGGGTGGAGGTGTTACTGGCTGCACTCTGCGGGACATAAAATGGGGTGGAGGTGTTACTGGCCGCACTCTGCGGGACATAAAATGGGGTGGAGGTGTTACTGGCTGCACTCTGCGGGACATAAAATGGGGTGGAGGTGTTACTGGCCGCACTCTGCGGGACATAAAATGGGGTGGAGGTGTTACTGGCCGCACTCTGCGGGACATAAAATGGTGTAGAGGTGTTACTGGCCGCAGTCTGCGGGACATAAAATGGTGTGGAGGTGTTACTGGCCGCACTCTGCGGGACATAGAATGTAGTGGAGGTGTTACTGGCCGCACTCTGCGGGACATAGAATGGGGTGGAGGTGTTACTGGCCGCACTCTGGGGGACATAGAATGTGGTGGAGGTGTTACTGGCTGCACTCTGGGGGACATAGAATGTGGTGAGGTTACTAGCCGCACTCTGCAGGACATAGAATGGGGTGGAGGTGTTACTGGCCGCACTCTGCGGGACATAAAATGGTGTGGAGGTGTTACTGGCTGCACTCTGCGGGACATAAAATGGGGTGGAGGTGTTACTGGCCGCACTCTGCGGGACATAAAATGGGGTGGAGGTGTTACTGGCCACACTCTGCGGGACATAAAATGGGGTGGAGGTGTTACTGGCCGCACTCTGCGGGACATAAAATGGGGTGGAGGTGTTACTGGCCACACTCTGCGGGACATAAAATGGGGTGGAGGTGTTACTAGCCGCACTCTGCG
Organism: Eleutherodactylus coqui; assembly: GCF_035609145.1. Lineage (NCBI taxonomy): Eukaryota > Metazoa > Chordata > Amphibia > Anura > Eleutherodactylidae > Eleutherodactylus > Eleutherodactylus coqui. The sequence goes on along the minus strand of NC_089839.1, from coordinate 127,142,844 downwards.
GGACATAGAATGTGGTGGAGATTTTACTAGCCACACTCTGGGGAACATAGAATGTGGTGGAGGTGTTAATGGCCGCACTCTGCGGGACATAGAATGTGGTGGAGGTGTTACTGGCCGCACTCTGCGGGACATAGAATGTAGTGGAGGTGTTACTGGCCGCACTCTGGGGGACATAGAATGTGGTGGAGGTGTTACTGGCCGCACTCTGGGGGACATAGAATGTGGTGGAGGTGTTACTGGCCGCACTCTGGGGGACATAGAATGTGGTAGAGGTGTTACTGGCCGCACTCTGGGGGACATAGAATGAGGTGGAGGTGTTACTGGCTGCACTCTGCGGGACAGAGAATGTGGTGGAGGTGTTACTGGCTGCACTCTGCGGGACATAGAATGTGGTGAGGTTACAAGCCGCACTCTGCGGGACATAGAATGGGGTGGAGTTGTTACTGGCCGCACTCTGGTGGACATAGAATGGGGTGGAGGTGTTACTGGCTGCATTCTGGGGGACATAGAATGTGGTGAGGTTACTAGCCGCACTCTGCAGTACATAGAATGGGGTGGAGGTGTTACTGGCCGCACTCTGCGGGACATAGAATGTGGTGGAGGTGTTACTGGCCGCACTCTGGGGGACATAGAATGTGGTGGAGGTGTTACTGGCCACACTCTGGGGAACATAGAATGTGGTGGAGGTGTTACTGGCTGCATTCTGGGGGACATAGAATGTGATGATGTTACTAGCCGCACTCTGCAGGACATAGAATGGGGTGGAGGTGTTACTGGCCGCACTCTGCGGGACATAGAATGGGGTGGAGGTGTTACTGGTCGCACTCTGCGGGACATAGAATGGGGTGGAGGTGTTACTGGCCGCACTCTGCGGGACATAGAATGGGGTGGAGGTGTTACTGGCCGCACTCTGGGGGACATAGAATGTGGTGGAGGTGTTACTGGCTGCATTCTGGGGGACATAGAATGTGGTGAGGTTACTAGCCGCACTCTGCGGGACATAGAATGGGGTGGAGGTGTTACTGGCCGCACTCTGCGGGACATAGAATGGGGTGGAGGTGTTACTGGCCGCACTCTGCGGGACATAAAATGGGGTAGAGGTGTTACTGGCCGCACTCTGCGGGACAGAAAATGGGGTGGAGGTGTTACTGGCCGCACTCTGCGGGACAGAAAATGGGGTGGAGGTGTTACTGGCCGCACTCTGCGGGACAGAAAATAGGGTGGAGATGTTACTGTCCGCGCTCTAGGGGACATAGAATGTGGTGGAGATGTTACTGGCCGTACTCTGCGGGACATAGAATGTGGTGGAGAGGTTACTGGCCGCACTCTGCGGGACATATAATGGGGTGGAGGTGTTAATGGCCGCACTCTGCGGGACATAGAATGGGGTGGAGGTGTTACTGGCCACACTCTGCGGGACATAGAATGGGGTGGAGGTGTGACTGGTCGCACTCTGCGAGACATAGAATGAGGTGGAGGTGTTACTGGCCGCACTCTGTGGGACATAGAATGTGGTGGAGGTGTTACTGGCCGCACTCTGCGGGACATAGAATGTGGTGGAGATGTTACTGGCCATGCTCTGCGGGACATAGAATGTGGTGATGTTACTAGCCGCACTCTGCGGGACATAGAATGGGGTGGAGGTGTTACTGGCCGCACTCTGCGGGACATAGAATGGGGTGGAGGTGTTACTGGCCGCACTCTGCGGGACATAGAATGGGGTGGAGGTGTTACTGGCCGCACTCTGCGGGACATAGAATGGGGTGTAGGTGTTACTGGCCGCACTCTGGGGGACATAGAATGTGGTGGAGGTGTTACTGGCTGCATTCTGGGGGACATAGAATGTGGTGAGGTTGCTAGCCGCACTCTGCAGGACATAGAATGGGGTGGAGGTGTTACTGGCCGCACTCTGCGGGACATAAAATGGGGTGGAGGTGTTACTGGCCGCACTCTGCGGGACATAAAATGGGGTGGAGGTGTTACTGGCCGCACTCTGCGGGACATAAAATGGGGTGGAGGTGTTACTGGCCGCACTCTGCGGGACATAAAATGGGGTGGAGGTGTTACTGGCCGCACTCTGCGGGACATAAAATGGGGTGGAGGTGTTACTGGCCGCACTCTGCGGGACATAAAATGGGGTGGAGGTGTTACTGGCCGCACTCTGCGGGACATAAAATGGGGTGGAGGTGTTACTGGCCGCACTCTGCGGGACATAAAATGGGGTGGAGGTGTTACTGGCCGCACTCTGCGGGACATAAAATGGGGTGGAGGTGTTACTGGCCGCACTCTGCGGGACATAAAATGGGGTGGAGGTGTTACTGGCCGCACTCTGCGGGACATAAAATGGGGTGGAGGTGTTACTGGCCGCACTCTGCGGGACATAAAATGGGGTGGAGGTGTTACTGGCCGCACTCTGCGGGACATAAAATGGGGTGGAGGTGTTACTGGCCGCACTCTGCGGGACATAAAATGGGGTGGAGGTGTTACTGGCCGCACTCTGCGGGACATAAAATGGGGTGGAGGTGTTACTGGCCGCACTCTGCGGGACATAAAATGGGGTGGAGGTGTTACTGGCCGCACTCTGCGGGACATAGAATGGGGTGGAGGTGTTACTGGCCGCACTCTGGGGGACATAGAATGTGGTGGAGGTGTTACTGGCTGCACTCTGGGGAACATAGAATGTGGTGAGGTTACTAGCCGCACTCTGCAGGACATAGAATGGGGTGGAGGTGTTACTGGCCGCACTCTGGGGGACATAGAATGTGGTGGAGGTGTTACTGGCTGCACTCTGGGGAACATAGAATGTGGTGAGGTTACTAGCCGCACTCTGCAGGACATAGAATGGGGTGGAGGTGTTACTGGCCGCACTCTGCGGGACATAAAATGGTGTGGAGGTGTTACTGGCTGCACTCTGCGGGACATAAAATGGGGTGGAGGTGTTACTGGCCGCACTCTGCGGGACATAAAATGGGGTGGAGGTGTTACTGGCCACACTCTGCGGGACATAAAATGGGGTGGAGGTGTTACTGGCCACACTCTGCGGGACATAAAATGGGGTGGAGGTGTTACTGGCCGCACTCTGCGGGACATAAAATGGGGTGGAGGTGTTACTGGCCGCACTCTGCGGGACATAAAATGGGGTGGAGGTGTTACTGGCCGCACTCTGCGGGACATAAAATGGGGTGGAGGTGTTACTGGCCGCACTCTGCGGGACATAAAATGGTGTGGAGGTGTTACTAGCTGCACTCTGCGGGACATAAAATGGGGTGGAGCTGTTACTAGCCGCACTCTGCGGGACATAGAATGTGGTGGAGATTTTACTAGCCACACTCTGGGGAACATAGAATGTGGTGGAGGTGTTAATGGCCGCACTCTGCGGGACATAGAATGTGGTGGAGGTGTTACTGGCCGCACTCTGCGGGACATAGAATGTAGTGGAGGTGTTACTGGCCGCACTCTGCGGGACATAGAATGGGGTGGAGGTGTTACTGGCCGCACTCTGGGGGACATAGAATGTGGTGGAGGTGTTACTGGCTGCACTCTGGGGGACATAGAATGTGGTGAGGTTACTAGGCGCACTCTGCAGGACATAGAATGGGGTGGAGGTGTTACTGGCCGCACTCTGCGGGACATAAAATGGTGTGGAGGTGTTACTGGCTGCACTCTGCGGGACATAAAATGGGGTGGAGGTGTTACTGGCCGCACTCTGCGGGACATAAAATGGGGTGGAGGTGTTACTGGCCACACTCTGCGGGACATAAAATGGGGTGGAGGTGTTACTGGCCACACTCTGCGGGACATAAAATGGGGTGGAGGTGTTACTGGCCGCACTCTGCGGGACATAAAATGGGGTGGAGGTGTTACTGGCCGCACTCTGCGGGACATAAAATGGGGTGGAGGTGTTACTGGCCGCACTCTGCGGGACATAAAATGGGGTGGAGGTGTTACTGGCCGCACTCTGCGGGACATAAAATGGTGTGGAGGTGTTACTAGCTGCACTCTGCGGGACATAAAATGGGGTGGAGCTGTTACTAGCCGCACTCTGCGGGACATAGAATGTGGTGGAGATTTTACTAGCCACACTCTGGGGAACATAGAATGTGGTGGAGGTGTTAATGGCCGCACTCTGCGGGACATAGAATGTGGTGGAGGTGTTACTGGCCGCACTCTGCGGGACATAGAATGTAGTGGAGGTGTTACTGGCCGCACTCTGCGGGACATAGAATGGGGTGGAGGTGTTACTGGCCGCACTCTGGGGGACATAGAATGTGGTGGAGGTGTTACTGGCTGCACTCTGGGGGACATAGAATGTGGTGAGGTTACTAGCCGCACTCTGCAGGACATAGAATGGGGTGGAGGTGTTACTGGCCGCACTCTGCGGGACATAAAATGGTGTGGAGGTGTTACTGGCTGCACTCTGCGGGACATAAAATGGGGTGGAGGTGTTACTGGCCGCACTCTGCGGGACATAAAATGGGGTGGAGGTGTTACTGGCCACACTCTGCGGGACATAAAATGGGGTGGAGGTGTTACTGGCCACACTCTGCGGGACATAAAATGGGGTGGAGGTGTTACTGGCCGCACTCTGCGGGACATAAAATGGTGTGGAGGTGTTACTGGCTGCACTCTGCGGGACATAAAATGGGGTGGAGGTGTTACTGGCCGCACTCTGCGGGACATAAAATGGGGTGGAGGTGTTACTGGCCACACTCTGCGGGACATAAAATGGGGTGGAGGTGTTACTGGCCACACTCTGCGGGACATAAAATGGGGTGGAGGTGTTACTGGCCGCACTCTGCGGGACATAAAATGGGGTGGAGGTGTTACTGGCCGCACTCTGCGGGACATAAAATGGGGTGGAGGTGTTACTGGCCGCACTCTGCGGGACATAAAATGGGGTGGAGGTGTTACTGGCCGCACTCTGCGGGACATAAAATGGGGTGGAGGTGTTACTGGCCGCACTCTGCGGGACATAAAATGGTGTGGAGGTGTTACTAGCTGCACTCTGCGGGACATAAAATGGGGTGGAGGTGTTACTAGCCGCACTCTGCGGGACATAGAATGTGGTGGAGATTTTACTAGCCACACTCTGGGGAACATAGAATGTGGTGGAGGTGTTAATGGCCGCACTCTGCGGGACATAGAATGGGGTGGAGGTGTTACTGGCCGCACTCTGCGGGACATAGAATGTAGTGGAGGTGTTACTGGCCGCACTCTGGGGGACATAGAATGTGGTGGAGGTGTTACTGGCCGCACTCTGGGGGACATGGAATGTGGTGGAGGTGTTACTGGCCGCACTCTGGGGGACATAGAATGTGGTAGAGGTGTTACTGGCCGCACTCTGGGGGACATAGAATGAGGTGGAGGTGTTACTGGCTGCACTCTGCGGGACAGAGAATGTGGTGGAGGTGTTACTGGCTGCACTCTGCGGGACATAGAATGTGGTGAGGTTACAAGCCGCACTCTGCGGGACATAGAATGGGGTGGAGTTGTTACTGGCCGCACTCTGGTGGACATAGAATGGGGTGGAGGTGTTACTGGCTGCATTCTGGGGGACATAGAATGTGGTGAGGTTACTAGCCGCACTCTGCAGGACATAGAATGGGGTGGAGGTGTTACTGGCCGCACTCTGCGGGACATAGAATGTGGTGGAGGTGTTACTGGCCGCACTCTGGGGGACATAGAATGTGGTGGAGGTGTTACTGGCCGCACTCTGGGGGACATAGAATGTGGTGGAGGTGTTACTGGCCACACTCTGGGGAACATAGAATGTGGTGGAGGTGTTACTGGCTGCATTCTGGGGGACATAGAATGTGATGATGTTACTAGCCGCACTCTGCAGGACATAGAATGGGGTGGAGGTGTTACTGGCCGCACTCTGCGGGACATAGAATGGGGTGGAGGTGTTACTGGTCGCACTCTGCGGGACATAGAATGGGGTGGAGGTGTTACTGGCCGCACTCTGCGGGACATAGAATGGGGTGGAGGTGTTACTGGCCGCACTCTGGGGGACATAGAATGTGGTGGAGGTGTTACTGGCCACACTCTGGGGAACATAGAATGTGGTGGAGGTGTTACTGGCTGCATTCTGGGGGACATAGAATGTGATGATGTTACTAGCCGCACTCTGCAGGACATAGAATGGGGTGGAGGTGTTACTGGCCGCACTCTGCGGGACATAGAATGGGGTGGAGGTGTTACTGGTCGCACTCTGCGGGACATAGAATGGGGTGGAGGTGTTACTGGCCGCACTCTGCGGGACATAGAATGGGGTGGAGGTGTTACTGGCCGCACTCTGGGGGACATAGAATGTGGTGGAGGTGTTACTGGCTGCATTCTGGGGGACATAGAATGTGGTGAGGTTACTAGCCGCACTCTGCGGGACATAGAATGGGGTGGAGGTGTTACTGGCCGCACTCTGCGGGACATAGAATGGGGTGGAGGTGTTACTGGCCGCACTCTGCGGGACATAGAATGGGGTGGAGGTGTTACTGGCCGCACTCTGCGGGACATAAAATGGGGTAGAGGTGTTACTGGCCGCACTCTGCGGGACAGAAAATGGGGTGGAGGTGTTACTGGCCGCACTCTGCGGGACAGAAAATGGGGTGGAGGTGTTACTGGCCGCACTCTGCGGGACAGAAAATAGGGTGGAGGTGTTACTGGCCACACTCTGCGGGACATAAAATGGGGTGGAGGTGTTACTGGCCGCACTGTGCGGGACATAAAATGGGGTGGAGGTGTTACTGGCTGCACTCTGCGGGACATAAAATGGGGTGGAGGTGTTACTGGCCGCACTCTGCGGGACATAAAATGGGGTGGAGGTGTTACTGGCTGCACTCTGCGGGACATAAAATGGGGTGGAGGTGTTACTGGCCGCACTCTGCGGGACATAAAATGGGGTGGAGGTGTTACTGGCCGCACTCTGCGGGACATAAAATGGTGTAGAGGTGTTACTGGCCGCAGTCTGCGGGACATAAAATGGTGTGGAGGTGTTACTGGCCGCACTCTGCGGGACATAGAATGTGGTGGAGGTGTTACTGGCTGCATTCTGGGGGACATAGAATGTGGTGAGGTTACTAGCCGCACTCTGCAGGACATAGAATGGGGTGGAGGTGTTACTGGCCGCACTCTGCGGGACATAGAATGTAGTGGAGGTGTTACTGGCCGCACTCTGGGGGACCTAGAATGTGGTGGAGGTGTTACTGGCCGCACTCTGGGGGACATAAAATGGGGTGGAGGTGTTACTGGCCGCACTCTGCGGGACATAAAATGTGGTGGAGGTGTTACTGGCCACGCTCTGCGGGACATAGAATGTGGTGATGTTACTAGCCGCACTCTGCGGGGCATAAAATGGGGTGGAGGTGTTACTGGCCGCACTCTGCGGGACATAGAATGTGGTGGAGGTGTTACTGGCCGCACTCTGCGGGACATAGAATGTGGTGGAGGTGTTACTGGCCGCACTCTGCGGGACATAGAATGTGGTGATGTTACTAGCCGCACTCTGCGGGACATGGAATGGGGTGGAGGTGTTACTGGCCACGCTCTGCGGGACATAGAAGGTGGTGGAGATGTTACTGTCCGCGCTCTGGGGGACATAGAAGATGGTGATGTTACTAGCCGCACTCTGCGGGACATAGAATGGGGTGGAGGTGTTACTGGCCGCACTCTGCGGGACATAGAATGGTTGGAGGTGTTACTGGCCGCACTCTGCGGGACATAAAATGGGGTGAAGGTGTTACTGGCCGCACTCTGCGGGACATAGAATGTGGTGGAGGTGTTACTGGCTGCATTCTGGGGGACATAGAATGTGGTGAGGTTACTAGCCGCACTCTGCAGGACATAGAATGGGGTGGAGGTGTTACTGGCCGCACTCTGCGGGACATAGAATGTGGTGGAGGTGTTACTGGCCGCACTCTGGGGGACATAGAATGTGGTGGAGGTGTTACTGGTCGCACCCTGGGGGACATAAAATGGGGTGGAGGTGTTACTGGCCGCACTCTGCGGGACATAAAATGTGGTGGAGGTGTTACTGGCCACGCTCTGCGGGGCATAGAATGTGGTGATGTTACTAGCCGCACTCTGCGGGACATAAAATGGGGTGGAGGTGTTACTGGCCGCACTCTGCGGGACATACAATGGGGTGGAGGTGTTACTGGCCGCGCTCTGGGGGACATAGAATGGGGTGGAGATGTAACTGGCCGCACTCTGCGGGACATAGAATGTGGTGGAGAGGTTACTGGCCGCACTCTGCGGGACATATAATGGGGTGGAGGTGTTACTGGCCGCACTCTGCGGGACATAGAATGTGGTGGAGGTGTTACTGGCTGCATTCTGGGGGACATAGAATGTGGTGAGGTTACTAGCCGCACTCTGCAGTACATAGAATGGGGTGGAGGTGTTACTGGCCGCACTCTGCGGGACATAAAATGGTGTGGAGGTGTTAGTGGCTGCACTGTGCGGGACATAAAATGGGGTGGAGGTGTTACTGGCCGCACTCTGCGGGACATAAATTGGGGTGGAGGTGTTACTGGCCACACTCTGCGGGACATAAAATGGGGTGGAGGAGTTACTGGCCGCACTCTGCGGGACATAAAATAGGGTGGAGGTGTTACTGGCCGCACTCTGCGGGACATAAAATGGGGTGGAGGTGTTACTGGCCGCACTCTGCGGGACATAAAATGGGGTGGAGGTGTTATTGGCCGCACTCTGCGGGACATAAAATGGTGTGGAGGTGTTACTGGCCGCACTCTGCGGGACATAGAATGTGGTGGAGGTGTTACTGGCCGCACTCTGCGGGACATGGAATGGGGTGTAGGTGTTTACTGGCCACGCTCTGCGGGACATAGAAGGTCGTGGAGATGTTACTGTCCGCGCTCTGGGGGACATAGAAGATGGTGATGTTACTAGCCGCACTCTGCGGGACATAGAATGGGGTGGAGGTGTTACTGGCCGCACTCTGCGGGACATAGAATGGTTGGAGGTGTTACTGGCCGCACTCTGCGGGACATACAATGGGGTGGAGGTGTTACTGGCCGCGCTCTGGGGGACATAGAATGGGGTGGAGATGTAACTGGCCGCACTCTGCGGGACATAGAATGTGGTGGAGAGGTTACTGGCCGCACTCTGCGGGACATATAATGGGGTGGAGGTGTTACTGGCCGCACTCTGCGGGACATAGAATGTGGTGGAGGTGTTACTGGCTGCATTCTGGGGGACATAGAATGTGGTGAGGTTACTAGCCACACTCTGCAGGACATAGAATGGGGTGGAGGTGTTACTGGCCGCACTCTGCGGGACATAAAATGGGGTGGAGGTGTTACTGGCCGCACTCTGCGGGACATAAATTGGGGTGGAGGTGTTACTGGCCACACTCTGCGGGACATAAATTGGAGTGGAGGAGTTACTGGCCGCACTCTGCGGGACATAAAATAGGGTGGAGGTGTTACTGGCCGCACTCTGCGGGACATAAAATGGGGTGGAGGTGTTACTGGCCACACTCTGCGGGACATAAAATGGGGTGAAGGTGTTATTGGCCGCACTCTGCGGGACATAAAATGGTGTGGAGGTGTTACTGGCCGCACTCTGCGGGACATAGAATGTGGTGGAGGTGTTACTGGCCGCACTCTGCCGGACATAGAATGTGGTGGAGGTGTTACTGGCCGCACTCTGCGGGACATAGAATGTGGTGATGTTACTAGCCGCACTCTGCGGGACATGGAATGGGGTGGAGGTGTTACTGGCCACGCTCTGCGGGACATAGAAGATGGTGATGTTACTAGCCGCACTCTGCGGGACACAGAATGGGGTGGAGGTGTTACTGGCCGCACTCTGCGGGACATAGAATGGTTGGAGGTGTTACTGGCCGCACTCTGCGGGACATAAAATGGTGTGGAGGTGTTAGTGGCTGCACTCTGCGGGACATAAAATGGGGTGGAGGTGTTACTGGCCGCACTCTGCGGGACATAAATTGGGGTGGAGGTGTTACTGGCCACACTCTGCGGGACATAAAATGGGGTGGAGGAGTTACTGGCCACACTCTGCGGGACATAAAATAGGGTGGAGGTGTTACTGGCCGCACTCTGCGGGACATAAAATGGGGTGGAGGTGTTACTGGCCGCACTCTGCGGGACATAAAATGGGGTGGAGGTGTTACTGGCCGCACTCTGCGGGACATAAAATGGTGTAGAGGTGTTACTGGCCGCAGTCTGCGGGACATAAAATGGTGTGGAGGTGTTACTGGCCGCACTCTGCGGGACATAGAATGTGGTGGAGGTGTTACTGGCTGCATTCTGGGGGACATAGAATGTGGTGAGGTTACTAGCCGCACTCTGCAGGACATAGAATGGGGTGGAGGTGTTACTGGCCGCACTCTGCGGGACATAGAATGTAGTGGAGGTGTTACTGGCCGCACTCTGGGGGACCTAGAATGTGGTGGAGGTGTTACTGGCCGCACTCTGGGGGACATAAAATGGGGTGGAGGTGTTACTGGCCGCACTCTGCGGGACATAAAATGTGGTGGAGGTGTTACTGGCCACGCTCTGCGGGACATAGAATGTGGTGATGTTACTAGCCGCACTCTGCGGGGCATAAAATGGGGTGGAGGTGTTACTGGCCGCACTCTGCGGGACATAGAATGTGGTGGAGGTGTTACTGGCCGCACTCTGCGGGACATAAAATGGGGTGGAGGTGTTACTGGCCGCACTCTGCGGGACATAGAATGGTTGGAGGTGTTACTGGCCGCACTCTGCGGGACATAAAATGGGGTGAAGGTGTTACTGGCCGCACTCTGCGGGACATAGAATGTGGTGGAGGTGTTACTGGCTGCATTCTGGGGGACATAGAATGTGGTGAGGTTACTAGCCGCACTCTGCAGGACATAGAATGGGGTGGAGGTGTTACTGGCCGCACTCTGCGGGACATAGAATGTGGTGGAGGTGTTACTGGCCGCACTCTGGGGGACATAGAATGTGGTGGAGGTGTTACTGGTCGCACCCTGGGGGACATAAAATGGGGTGGAGGTGTTACTGGCCGCACTCTGCGGGACATAAAATGTGGTGGAGGTGTTACTGGCCACGCTCTGCGGGGCATAGAATGTGGTGATGTTACTAGCCGCACTCTGCGGGACATAAAATGGGGTGGAGGTGTTACTGGCCGCACTCTGCGGGACATACAATGGGGTGGAGGTGTTACTGGCCGCGCTCTGGGGGACATAGAATGGGGTGGAGATGTAACTGGCCGCACTCTGCGGGACATAGAATGTGGTGGAGAGGTTACTGGCCGCACTCTGCGGGACATATAATGGGGTGGAGGTGTTACTGGCCGCACTCTGCGGGACATAGAATGTGGTGGAGGTGTTACTGGCTGCATTCTGGGGGACATAGAATGTGGTGAGGTTACTAGCCGCACTCTGCAGTACATAGAATGGGGTGGAGGTGTTACTGGCCGCACTCTGCGGGACATAAAATGGTGTGGAGGTGTTAGTGGCTGCACTGTGCGGGACATAAAATGGGGTGGAGGTGTTACTGGCCGCACTCTGCGGGACATAAATTGGGGTGGAGGTGTTACTGGCCACACTCTGCGGGACATAAAATGGGGTGGAGGAGTTACTGGCCGCACTCTGCGGGACATAAAATAGGGTGGAGGTGTTACTGGCCGCACTCTGCGGGACATAAAATGGTGTGGAGGTGTTACTGGCCGCACTCTGCGGGACATAGAATGTGGTGGAGGTGTTACTGGCCGCACTCTGCGGGACATGGAATGGGGTGTAGGTGTTTACTGGCCACGCTCTGCGGGACATAGAAGGTCGTGGAGATGTTACTGTCCGCGCTCTGGGGGACATAGAAGATGGTGATGTTACTAGCCGCACTCTGCGGGACATAGAATGGGGTGGAGGTGTTACTGGCCGCACTCTGCGGGACATAGAATGGTTGGAGGTGTTACTGGCCGCACTCTGCGGGACATACAATGGGGTGGAGGTGTTACTGGCCGCGCTCTGGGGGACATAGAATGGGGTGGAGATGTAACTGGCCGCACTCTGCGGGACATAGAATGTGGTGGAGAGGTTACTGGCCGCACTCTGCGGGACATATAATGGGGTGGAGGTGTTACTGGCCGCACTCTGCGGGACATAGAATGTGGTGGAGGTGTTACTGGCTGCATTCTGGGGGACATAGAATGTGGTGAGGTTACTAGCCACACTCTGCAGGACATAGAATGGGGTGGAGGTGTTACTGGCCGCACTCTGCGGGACATAAAATGGGGTGGAGGTGTTACTGGCCGCACTCTGCGGGACATAAATTGGGGTGGAGGTGTTACTGGCCACACTCTGCGGGACATAAATTGGAGTGGAGGAGTTACTGGCCGCACTCTGCGGGACATAAAATAGGGTGGAGGTGTTACTGGCCGCACTCTGCGGGACATAAAATGGGGTGGAGGTGTTACTGGCCACACTCTGCGGGACATAAAATGGGGTGAAGGTGTTATTGGCCGCACTCTGCGGGACATAAAATGGTGTGGAGGTGTTACTGGCCGCACTCTGCGGGACATAGAATGTGGTGGAGGTGTTACTGGCCGCACTCTGCGGGACATAGAATGTGGTGGAGGTGTTACTGGCCGCACTCTGCGGGACATAGAATGTGGTGATGTTACTAGCCGCACTCTGCGGGACATGGAATGGGGTGGAGGTGTTACTGGCCACGCTCTGCGGGACATAGAAGATGGTGATGTTACTAGCCGCACTCTGCGGGACACAGAATGGGGTGGAGGTGTTACTGGCCGCACTCTGCGGGACATAGAATGGTTGGAGGTGTTACTGGCCGCACTCTGCGGGACATAAAATGGTGTGGAGGTGTTAGTGGCTGCACTCTGCGGGACATAAAATGGGGTGGAGGTGTTACTGGCCGCACTCTGCGGGACATAAATTGGGGTGGAGGTGTTACTGGCCACACTCTGCGGGACATAAAATGGGGTGGAGGAGTTACTGGCCACACTCTGCGGGACATAAAATAGGGTGGAGGTGTTACTGGCCGCACTCTGCGGGACATAAAATGGGGTGGAGGTGTTACTGGCCGCACTCTGCGGGACATAAAATGGGGTGGAGGTGTTACTGGCCGCACTCTGCGGGACATAAAATGGTGTAGAGGTGTTACTGGCCGCAGTCTGCGGGACATAAAATGGTGTGGAGGTGTTACTGGCCGCACTCTGCGGGACATAGAATGTGGTGGAGGTGTTACTGGCTGCATTCTGGGGGACATAGAATGTGGTGAGGTTACTAGCCGCACTCTGCAGGACATAGAATGGGGTGGAGGTGTTACTGGCCGCACTCTGCGGGACATAGAATGTAGTGGAGGTGTTACTGGCCGCACTCTGGGGGACCTAGAATGTGGTGGAGGTGTTACTGGCCGCACTCTGGGGGACATATAATGGGGTGGAGGTGTTACTGGCCGCACTCTGCGGGACATAGAATGTGGTGGAGGTGTTACTGGCTGCATTCTGGGGGACATAGAATGTGGTGAGGTTACTAGCCGCACTCTGCAGTACATAGAATGGGGTGGAGGTGTTACTGGCCGCACTCTGCGGGACATAAAATGGTGTGGAGGTGTTAGTGGCTGCACTGTGCGGGACATAAAATGGGGTGGAGGTGTTACTGGCCGCACTCTGCGGGACATAAATTGGGGTGGAGGTGTTACTGGCCACACTCTGCGGGACATAAAATGGGGTGGAGGAGTTACTGGCCGCACTCTGCGGGACATAAAATAGGGTGGAGGTGTTACTGGCCGCACTCTGCGGGACATAAAATGGGGTGGAGGTGTTACTGGCCGCACTCTGCGGGACATAAAATGGGGTGGAGGTGTTATTGGCCGCACTCTGCGGGACATAAAATGGTGTGGAGGTGTTACTGGCCGCACTCTGCGGGACATAGAATGTGGTGGAGGTGTTACTGGCCGCACTCTGCGGGACATAAAATGGGGTGGAGGTGTTACTGGCTGCACTCTGCGGGACATAAAATGGGGTGGAGGTGTTACTGGCCGCACTCTGCGGGACATAAAATGGGGTGGAGGTGTTACTGGCCGCACTCTGCGGGACATAAAATGGTGTAGAGGTGTTACTGGCCGCAGTCTGCGGGACATAAAATGGTGTGGAGGTGTTACTGGCCGCACTCTGCGGGACATAGAATGTGGTGGAGGTGTTACTGGCTGCATTCTGGGGGACATAGAATGTGGTGAGGTTACTAGCCGCACTCTGCAGGACATAGAATGGGGTGGAGGTGTTCCTGGCCGCACTCTGCGGGACATAGAATGTAGTGGAGGTGTTACTGGCCGCACTCTGGGGGACCTAGAATGTGGTGGAGGTGTTACTGGCCGCACTCTGGGGGACATAAAATGGGGTGGAGGTGTTACTGGCCGCACTCTGCGGGACATAAAATGTGGTGGAGGTGTTACTGGCCACGCTCTGCGGGACATAGAATGTGGTGATGTTACTAGCCGCACTCTGCGGGGCATAAAATGGGGTGGAGGTGTTACTGGCCGCACTCTGCGGGACATAGAATGTGGTGGAGGTGTTACTGGCCGCACTCTGCGGGACATAGAATGTGGTGGAGGTGTTACTGGCCGCACTCTGCGGGACATAGAATGTGGTGATGTTACTAGCCGCACTCTGCGGGACATGGAATGGGGTGGAGGTGTTACTGGCCACGCTCTGCGGGACATAGAAGGTGGTGGAGATGTTACTGTCCGCGCTCTGGGGGACATAGAAGATGGTGATGTTACTAGCCGCACTCTGCGGGACATAGAATGGGGTGGAGGTGTTACTGGCCGCACTCTGCGGGACATAGAATGGTTGGAGGTGTTACTGGCCGCACTCTGCGGGACATAAAATGGGGTGAAGGTGTTACTGGCCGCACTCTGCGGGACATAGAATGTGGTGGAGGTGTTACTGGCTGCATTCTGGGGGACATAGAATGTGGTGAGGTTACTAGCCGCACTCTGCAGGACATAGAATGGGGTGGAGGTGTTACTGGCCGCACTCTGCGGGACATAGAATGTGGTGGAGGTGTTACTGGCCGCACTCTGGGGGACATAGAATGTGGTGGAGGTGTTACTGGTCGCACCCTGGGGGACATAAAATGGGGTGGAGGTGTTACTGGCCGCACTCTGCGGGACATAAAATGTGGTGGAGGTGTTACTGGCCACGCTCTGCGGGGCATAGAATGTGGTGATGTTACTAGCCGCACTCTGCGGGACATAAAATGGGGTGGAGGTGTTACTGGCCGCACTCTGCGGGACATACAATGGGGTGGAGGTGTTACTGGCCGCGCTCTGGGGGACATAGAATGGGGTGGAGATGTAACTGGCCGCACTCTGCGGGACATAGAATGTGGTGGAGAGGTTACTGGCCGCACTCTGCGGGACATATAATGGGGTGGAGGTGTTACTGGCCGCACTCTGCGGGACATAGAATGTGGTGGAGGTGTTACTGGCTGCATTCTGGGGGACATAGAATGTGGTGAGGTTACTAGCCGCACTCTGCAGTACATAGAATGGGGTGGAGGTGTTACTGGCCGCACTCTGCGGGACATAAAATGGTGTGGAGGTGTTAGTGGCTGCACTGTGCGGGACATAAAATGGGGTGGAGGTGTTACTGGCCGCACTCTGCGGGACATAAATTGGGGTGGAGGTGTTACTGGCCACACTCTGCGGGACATAAAATGGGGTGGAGGAGTTACTGGCCGCACTCTGCGGGACATAAAATAGGGTGGAGGTGTTACTGGCCGCACTCTGCGGGACATAAAATGGGGTGGAGGTGTTACTGGCCGCACTCTGCGGGACATAAAATGGGGTGGAGGTGTTATTGGCCGCACTCTGCGGGACATAAAATGGTGTGGAGGTATTACTGGCCGCACTCTGCGGGACATAGAATGTGGTGGAGGTGTTACTGGCCGCACTCTGCGGGACATGGAATGGGGTGTAGGTGTTACTGGCCACGCTCTGCGGGACATAGAAGGTCGTGGAGATGTTACTGTCCGCGCTCTGGGGGACATAGAAGATGGTGATGTTACTAGCCGCACTCTGCGGGACATAGAATGGGGTGGAGGTGTTACTGGCCGCACTCTGCGGGACATAGAATGGTTGGAGGTGTTACTGGCCGCACTCTGCGGGACATACAATGGGGTGGAGGTGTTACTGGCCGCGCTCTGGGGGACATAGAATGGGGTGGAGATGTAACTGGCCGCACTCTGCGGGACATAGAATGTGGTGGAGAGGTTACTGGCCGCACTCTGCGGGACATATAATGGGGTGGAGGTGTTACTGGCCGCACTCTGCGGGACATAGAATGTGGTGGAGGTGTTACTGGCTGCATTCTGGGGGACATAGAATGTGGTGAGGTTACTAGCCGCACTCTGCAGGACATAGAATGGGGTGGAGGTGTTACTGGCCGCACTCTGCGGGACATAAAATGGGGTGGAGGTGTTACTGGCCGCACTCTGCGGGACATAAATTGGGGTGGAGGTGTTACTGGCCACACTCTGCGGGACATAAATTGGAGTGGAGGAGTTACTGGCCGCACTGTGCGGGACATAAAATAGGGTGGAGGTGTTACTGGCCGCACTCTGCGGGACATAAAATGGGGTGGAGGTGTTACTGGCCACATTCTGCGGGACATAAAATGGGGTGAAGGTGTTATTGGCCGCACTCTGCGGGACATAAAATGGTGTGGAGGTGTTACTGGCCGCACTCTGCGGGACATAGAATGTGGTGGAGGTGTTACTGGCCGCACTCTGCGGGACATAGAATGTGGTGGAGGTGTTACTGGCCGCACTCTGCGGGACATAGAATGTGGTGATGTTACTAGCCGCACTCTGCGGGACATGGAATGGGGTGGAGGTGTTACTGGCCACGCTCTGCGGGACATAGAAGATGGTGATGTTACTAGCCGCACTCTGCGGGACACAGAATGGGGTGGAGGTGTTACTGGCCGCACTCTGCGGGACAGAGAATGGTTGGAGGTGTTACTGGCCGCACTCTGCGGGACATAAAATGGTGTGGAGGTGTTAGTGGCTGCACTCTGCGGGACATAAAATGGGGTGGAGGTGTTACTGGCCGCACTCTGCGGGACATAAATTGGGGTGGAGGTGTTACTGGCCACACTCTGCGGGACATAAAATGGGGTGGAGGAGTTACTGGCCACACTCTGCGGGACATAAAATAGGGTGGAGGTGTTACTGGCCGCACTCTGCGGGACATAAAATGGGGTGGAGGTGTTACTGGCCGCACTCTGCGGGACATAAAATGGGGTGCAGGTGTTACTGGCCGCACTCTGCGGGACATAAAATGGGGTGGAGGTGTTACTGGCCGCTCTCTGCGGGACATAAAATGGGGTGGAGGTGTTACTGGCCGCACTCTGCGGGACATAAAATGGGGTGGAGGTGTTACTGGCCGCACTCTGCGGGACATAAAATGGGGTGGAGGTGTTACTGGCCGCACTCTGCGGGACATAAAATGGTGTGGAGGTGTTACTGGCTGCACTCTGCGGGACATAAAATGGGGTGGAGGTGTTACTAGCCGCACTCTGCGGGACATAGAATGTGGTGGAGATTTTACTAGCCACACTCTGGGGAACATAGAATGTGGTGGAGGTGTTACTGGCCGCACTCTGCGGGACATAGAATGTGGTGGAGGTGTTACTGGCCGCACTCTGCGGGACATAGAATGTAGTGGAGGTGTTACTGGCCGCACTCTGGGGGACATAGAATGTGGTGGAGGTGTTACTGGCTGCACTCTGGGAGACATGGAATGTGGTGGAGGTGTTACTGGCCGCACTCTGGGGGACATAGAATGTGGTAGAGGTGTTACTGGCCACACTCTGCGGGACATAAAATGGGGTTGAGGTGTTACTGGCTGCATTCTGGGGGACATAGAATGGGGTGGAGGTGTTACTGGCTGCATTCTGGGGGACATAGAATGTGGTGGAGGTGTTAGTGGCCGCACTCTGCGGGACATAGAATGGGGTGGAGGTGTTACTGGCCGCACTCTGCGGGACATAGAATGGGGTGGAGGTGTTACTGGCCGCACTCTGCGAGACATAGAATGAGGTGGAGGTGTTACTGGCCGCACTCTGCGGGACATAGAATGTGGTGGAGGTGTTACTGGCCGCACTCTGGGGGACATAGAATGTAGTGGAGGTGTTACTGGCCACACTCTGGGGAACATAGAATGTGGTGGAGGTGTTACTGGCCGCACTCTGCGGGACATAAAATGGTGTGGAGGTGTTACTGGCCGCACTCTGCGGGACATAAAATGGGGTGGAGGTGTTACTGGCCGCACTCTGCGGGACATAAAATGGGGTTGAGGTGTTACTGGCTGCATTCTGGGGGACATAGAATGGGGTGGAGGTGTTACTGGCTGCATTCTGGGGGACATAGAATGGGGTGGAGGTGTTACTGGCCTCACTCTGCGGGACATAGAATGGGGTGGAGGTGTTACTGGTCGCACTCTGCGGGACATAGAATGGGGTGGAGGTGTTACTGGCCTCACTCTGCGGGACATAGAATGGGGTGGAGGTGTTACTGGCTGCACTCTGGGGGACATAGAATGTGGTGGAGGTGTTACTGGCTGCATTCTGGGGGACATAGAATGTGGTGAGGTTACTAGCCGCACTCTGCAGGACATAGAATGGGGTGGAGGTGTTACTGGCCGCACTCTGCGGGACATAAAATGGGGTGGAGGTGTTACTGGCCGCACTCTGCGGGACATAAAATGGTGTGGAGGTGTTACTGGCCGCACTCTGCGGGACATAAAATGGGGTGGAGGTGTTACTGGCCGCACTCTGCGGGACATAAAATGGGGTGGAGGTGTTACTGGCCGCACTCTGCGGGACATAAAATGGGGTGGAGGTGTTACTGGCCGCACTCTGCGGGACATAAAATGGGGTGGAGGTGTTACTGGCCGCACTCTGCGGGTCATAAAATGGGGTGGAGGTGTTACTGGCCGCACTCTGCGGGACATAAAATGGGGTGGAGGTGTTACTGGCCGCACTCTGCGGGACATAAAATGGGGTGGAGGTGTTACTGGCCGCACTCTGCGGGACATAGAATGGGGTGGAGGTGTTACTGGCCGCACTCTGCGGGACATATAATGGGGTGGCGGTGTTACTGGCCCCACTCTGCGGGACATAAAATGGGGTGGAGGTGTTACTGGCCGCACTCTGCGGGTCATAAAATGGGGTGGAGGTGTTACTGGCCGCACTTTGCGGGACATAAAATGGGGTGGAGGTGTTACTGGCCGAACTCTGCGGGACATAAAATGGGGTGGAGGTGTTACTGACCGCACTCTGCGGGACATAAAATGGGGTGGAGGTGTTACTGGCCGCACTCTGCGGGACATAAAATGGGGTGGAGGTGTTACTGGCCGCACTCTGCGGGACATATAATGGGGTGGCGGTGTTACTGGCCGCACTCTGGGGGACATAGAATGTGGTGATGTTACTAGCCGCACTCTGCGGGACATAAAATGGGGTGTAGGTGTTACTGGCCGCACTCTACAGGACATAGAATGGGGTGGAGGTGTTAGTGGCCGCACGCTGCGGGACATAGAATGTGGTGGAGGTGTTACTGGCCGCACTCTGCGGGACATAAAATGGGGTGGAGGTGTTACTGGCTGCACTCTGCGGGACATAAAATGGGGTGGAGGTGTTACTGGCCGCACTCTGCGGGACATAAAATGGGGTGGAGGTGTTACTGGCCGCACTCTGCGGGACATAGAATGTGGTGGAGGTGTTACTGGCCGCACTCTGCGGGACATAGAATGTGGTGGAGATGTTACTGGCCACGCTTCGCGGGACATAGAATGTGGTGATGTTACTAGCCGCACTCCGCGGGACATGGAATGGGGTGGAGGTGTTACTGGCCGCACTCTGCAGGACATAGAATGTGGTGGAGGTGTTACTGGCCGCACTCTGGGGGACATAGAATGTCGTGGAGGTGTTACTGGCTGCATTCTGGGAGACATAGAATGTGGTGAGGTTACTTGCCACACTCTGCAGGACATAGAATGGGGTGGAGGTGTTACTGGCCGCACTCTGCGGGACATATAATGGGTTGGAGGTGTTACTGGCCGCACTCTGCGGGACATATAATGGGGTGGAGGTGTTACTGGCCGCACTCTGCGGGACATAAAATGGGGTGGAGGTGTTACTGGCCGCAATCTGCGGGACATAAAATGGGGTGGAGGTGTTACTGGCCACACTCTGGGGAACATAGAATGTGGTAGAAGTGTTACTGGCCGCACTCTGCGGGACATAGAATGTGGTGGAGATGTTACTGGCCGCGCTCTGCGGGACATAGAATGTGGTGGAGATGTTACTGGCCGCGCTCTGCGGGACATAGAATGTGGTGGAGATGTTACTGGTCGCACTCTGGGGGACATAGAATCTGGTGGAGATGTTACAGGCTGCACCTTGGGGGAAATAGAATGTGGTAGAGAGGTTACTGGCCGCACTCTGGGGGACATAGAATGCGGTGGAGGTGTTACTGGCTGTACTCTTGGTGACATAGAATGTGGTGAAGATGTTACTGGCCACACTCTGCGGGACATAGAATGTGGTGGAGAGGTTACTTGCCGCACTCTGCGGGACATATAATGGGGTGGTGGTGTTACTGGCCGCACTCTGCGGGACATAAAATGGGGTGGAGGTGTTACTGGCCGCACTCTGCGGGACATAAAATGGGGTGGAGGTGTTACTGGCCGCACACTGCGGGACATAAAATGGGGTGGAGATGTTACTGGCCGCACTCTGCGGGACATAAAATGGGGTGGAGGTGTTACTGGCCGCACTCTGCGGGACATAAAATGGGGTGGAGGTGTTACTGGCCGCACTCTGCGGGACATAAAATGGGGTGGAGGTGTTAGTGGCCGCACTCTGGGGGACAGAATCTGGTGGAGATGTTACAGGCTGCACTCTGGGGGACATAGAATCTGGTGGAGATGTTACAGACTGCACTCTGGGGGACATAGAATGTGGTAGAGATGTTACTCGCCGCACTCTGGGGGACATAGAATGCGGTGGAGGTGTTACTGGCTGTACTCTTGGTGACATAGAATGTGGTGAAGATGTTCCTGGCCGCACTCTGCGGGACTTAGAATGTGGTGGAGAGGTTACTTGCCGCACTCTGCGGGACATATAATGGGGTGGAGGTGTTACTGGCCGCACTCTGCGGGACATATAATGGGGTGGCGGTGTTACTGGCCGCACTCTGCGGGACATAAAATGGGGTGGAGGTGTTACTGGCCGCACTCTGCGGGACATAAAATGGGGGGGGGGGAGGTGTTACTGGCCGCACTCTGCGGGACATAAAATGGGGGGAGAAGGTGTTACTGGCCGCACTCTGCGGGACATAAAATGTGGTGGAGGTGTTACTGGCCGCACTCTGCGGGACATGAAATGGGGTGGAGGTGTTACTGGCCGCACTCTGCGGGACATAAAATGGGGTGGAGGTGCTACTGGCCGCACTCTGGGGGACATAGAATGTGGTGGAGGTGTTACTGGCTGCATTCTGGGGGACATAGAATGTGGTGAGGTTACTAGCCGCACTCTGCAGTACATAGAATGGGGTGGAGGTGTTACTGGCCGCACTCTGCGGGACATAAAATGGTGTGGAGGTGTTAGTGGCTGCACTGTGCGGGACATAAAATGGGGTGGAGGTGTTACTGGCCGCACTCTGCGGGACATAAATTGGGGTGGAGGTGTTACTGGCCACACTCTGCGGGACATAAAATGGGGTGGAGGAGTTACTGGCCGCACTCTGCGGGACATAAAATAGGGTGGAGGTGTTACTGGCCGCACTCTGCGGGACATAAAATGGGGTGGAGGTGTTACTGGCCGCACTCTGCGGGACATAAAATGGGGTGGAGGTGTTATTGGCCGCACTCTGCAGGACATAAAATGGTGTGGAGGTGTTACTGGCCGCACTCTGCGGGACATAGAATGTGGTGGAGGTGTTACTGGCCGCACTCTGCGGGACATGGAATGGGGTGTAGGTGTTACTGGCCACGCTCTGCGGGACATAGAAGGTCGTGGAGATGTTACTGTCCGCGCTCTGGGGGACATAGAAGATGGTGATGTTACTAGCCGCACTCTGCGGGACATAGAATGGGGTGGAGGTGTTACTGGCCGCACTCTGCGGGACATAGAATGGTTGGAGGTGTTACTGGCCGCACTCTGCGGGACATACAATGGGGTGGAGGTGTTACTGGCCGCGCTCTGGGGGACATAGAATGGGGTGGAGATGTAACTGGCCGCACTCTGCGGGACATAGAATGTGGTGGAGAGGTTACTGGCCGCACTCTGCGGGACATATAATGGGGTGGAGGTGTTACTGGCCGCACTCTGCGGGACATAGAATGTGGTGGAGGTGTTACTGGCTGCATTCTGGGGGACATAGAATGTGGTGAGGTTACTAGCCGCACTCTGCAGGACATAGAATGGGGTGGAGGTGTTACTGGCCGCACTCTGCGGGACATAAAATGGGGTGGAGGTGTTACTGGCCGCACTCTGCGGGACATAAATTGGGGTGGAGGTGTTACTGGCCACACTCTGCGGGACATAAATTGGAGTGGAGGAGTTACTGGCCGCACTGTGCGGGACATAAAATAGGGTGGAGGTGTTACTGGCCGCACTCTGCGGGACATAAAATGGGGTGGAGGTGTTACTGGCCACACTCTGCGGGACATAAAATGGGGTGAAGGTGTTATTGGCCGCACTCTGCGGGACATAAAATGGTGTGGAGGTGTTACTGGCCGCACTCTGCGGGACATAGAATGTGGTGGAGGTGTTACTGGCCGCACTCTGCGGGACATAGAATGTGGTGGAGGTGTTACTGGCCGCACTCTGCGGGACATAGAATGTGGTGATGTTACTAGCCGCACTCTGCGGGACATGGAATGGGGTGGAGGTGTTACTGGCCACGCTCTGCGGGACATAGAAGATGGTGATGTTACTAGCCGCACTCTGCGGGACACAGAATGGGGTGGAGGTGTTACTGGCCGCACTCTGCGGGACATAGAATGGTTGGAGGTGTTACTGGCCGCACTCTGCGGGACATAAAATGGTGTGGAGATGTTAGTGGCTGCACTCTGCGGGACATAAAATGGGGTGGAGGTGTTACTGGCCGCACTCTGCGGGACATAAATTGGGGTGGAGGTGTTACTGGCCACACTCTGCGGGACATAAAATGGGGTGGAGGAGTTACTGGCCACACTCTGCGGGACATAAAATAGGGTGGAGGTGTTACTGGCCGCACTCTGCGGGACATAAAATGGGGTGGAGGTGTTACTGGCCGCACTCTGCGGGACATAAAATGGGGTGCAGGTGTTACTGGCCGCACTCTGCGGGACATAAAATGGGGTGCAGGTGTTACTGGCCGCACTCTGCGGGACATAAAATGGGGTGGAGGTGTTACTGGCCGCTCTCTGCGGGACATAAAATGGGGTGGAGGTGTTACTGGCCGCACTCTGCGGGACATAAAATGGGGTGGAGGTGTTACTGGCCGCACTCTGCGGGACATAAAATGGGGTGGAGGTGTTACTGGCCGCACTCTGCGGGACATAAAATGGTGTGGAGGTGTTACTGGCTGCACTCTGCGGGACATAAAATGGGGTGGAGGTGTTACTAGCCGCACTCTGCGGGACATAGAATGTGGTGGAGATTTTACTAGCCACACTCTGGGGAACATAGAATGTGGTGGAGGTGTTACTGGCCGCACTCTGCGGGACATAGAATGTGGTGGAGGTGTTACTGGCCGCACTCTGCGGGACATAGAATGTAGTGGAGGTGTTACTGGCCGCACTCTGGGGGACATAGAATGTGGTGGAGGTGTTACTGGCTGCACTCTGGGAGACATGGAATGTGGTGGAGGTGTTACTGGCCGCACTCTGGGGGACATAGAATGTGGTAGAGGTGTTACTGGCCACACTCTGCGGGACATAAAATGGGGTTGAGGTGTTACTGGCTGCATTCTGGGGGACATAGAATGGGGTGGAGGTGTTACTGGCTGCATTCTGGGGGACATAGAATGTGGTGGAGGTGTTAGTGGCCGCACTCTGCGGGACATAGAATGGGGTGGAGGTGTTACTGGCCGCACTGCGGGACATAGAATGGGGGGGAGGTGTTACTGGCCGCACTCTGCGAGACATAGAATGAGGTGGAGGTGTTACTGGCCGCACTCTGCGGGACATAGAATGTGGTGGAGGTGTTACTGGCCGCACTCTGGGGGACATAGAATGTAGTGGAGGTGTTACTGGCCACACTCTGGGGAACATAGAATGTGGTGGAGGTGTTACTGGCCGCACTCTGCGGGACATAAAATGGTGTGGAGGTGTTACTGGCCGCACTCTGCGGGACATAAAATGGGGTGGAGGTGTTACTGGCCGCACTCTGCGGGACATAAAATGGGGTTGAGGTGTTACTGGCTGCATTCTGGGGGACATAGAATGGGGTGGAGGTGTTACTGGCTGCATTCTGGGGGACATAGAATGGGGTGGAGGTGTTACTGGCCTCACTCTGCGGGACATAGAATGGGGTGGAGGTGTTACTGGTCGCACTCTGCGGGACATAGAATGGGGTGGAGGTGTTACTGGCCTCACTCTGCGGGACATAGAATGGGGTGGAGGTGTTACTGGCTGCACTCTGGGGGACATAGAATGTGGTGGAGGTGTTACTGGCTGCATTCTGGGGGACATAGAATGTGGTGAGGTTACTAGCCGCACTCTGCAGGACATAGAATGGGGTGGAGGTGTTACTGGCCGCACTCTGCGGGACATAAAATGGGGTGGAGGTGTTACTGGCCGCACTCTGCGGGACATAAAATGGTGTGGAGGTGTTACTGGCCGCACTCTGCGGGACATAAAATGGGGTGGAGGTGTTACTGGCCGCACTCTGCGGGACATAAAATGGGGTGGAGGTGTTACTGGCCGCACTCTGCGGGACATAAAATGGGGTGGAGGTGTTACTGGCCGCACTCTGCGGGTCATAAAATGGGGTGGAGGTGTTACTGGCCGCACTCTGCGGGACATAAAATGGGGTGGAGGTGTTACTGGCCGCACTCTGCGGGACATAAAATGGGGTGGAGGTGTTACTGGCCGCACTCTGCGGGACATAGAATGGGGTGGAGGTGTTACTGGCCGCACTCTGCGGGACATATAATGGGGTGGCGGTGTTACTGGCCCCACTCTGCGGGACATAAAATGGGGTGGAGGTGTTACTGGCCGCACTCTGCGGGTCATAAAATGGGGTGGAGGTGTTACTGGCCGCACTCTGCGGGACATAAAATGGGGTGGAGGTGTTACTGGCCGAACTCTGCGGGACATAAAATGGGGTGGAGGTGTTACTGACCGCACTCTGCGGGACATAAAATGGGGTGGAGGTGTTACTGGCCGCACTCTGCGGGACATAAAATGGGGTGGAGGTGTTACTGGCCGCACTCTGCGGGACATATAATGGGGTGGCGGTGTTACTGGCCGCACTCTGGGGGACATAGAATGTGGTGATGTTACTAGCCGCACTCTGCGGGACATAAAATGGGGTGTAGGTGTTACTGGCCGCACTCTACAGGACATAGAATGGGGTGGAGGTGTTAGTGGCCGCACGCTGGGGGACATAGAATGTGGTGGAGGTGTTACTGGCCGCACTCTGCGGGACATAAAATGGGGTGGAGGTGTTACTGGCTGCACTCTGCGGGACATAAAATGGGGTGGAGGTGTTACTGGCCGCACTCTGCGGGACATAAAATGGGGTGGAGGTGTTACTGGCCGCACTCTGCGGGACATAGAATGTGGTGGAGGTGTTACTGGCCGCACTCTGCGGGACATAGAATGTGGTGGAGATGTTACTGGCCACGCTTCGCGGGACATAGAATGTGGTGATGTTACTAGCCGCACTCCGCGGGACATGGAATGGGGTGGAGGTGTTACTGGCCGCACTCTGCAGGACATAGAATGTGGTGGAGGTGTTACTGGCCGCACTCTGGGGGACATAGAATGTCGTGGAGGTGTTACTGGCTGCATTCTGGGAGACATAGAATGTGGTGAGGTTACTTGCCACACTCTGCAGGACATAGAATGGGGTGGAGGTGTTACTGGCCGCACTCTGCGGGACATATAATGGGTTGGAGGTGTTACTGGCCGCACTCTGCGGGACATATAATGGGGTGGAGGTGTTACTGGCCGCACTCTGCGGGACATAAAATGGGGTGGAGGTGTTACTGGCCGCAATCTGCGGGACATAAAATGGGGTGGAGGTGTTACTGGCCACACTCTGGGGAACATAGAATGTGGTAGAAGTGTTACTGGCCGCACTCTGCGGGACATAGAATGTGGTGGAGATGTTACTGGCCGCGCTCTGCGGGACATAGAATGTGGTGGAGATGTTACTGGCCGCGCTCTGCGGGACATAGAATGTGGTGGAGATGTTACTGGTCGCACTCTGGGGGACATAGAATCTGGTGGAGATGTTACAGGCTGCACCTTGGGGGAAATAGAATGTGGTAGAGAGGTTACTGGCCGCACTCTGGGGGACATAGAATGCGGTGGAGGTGTTACTGGCTGTACTCTTGGTGACATAGAATGTGGTGAAGATGTTACTGGCCACACTCTGCGGGACATAGAATGTGGTGGAGAGGTTACTTGCCGCACTCTGCGGGACATATAATGGGGTGGTGGTGTTACTGGCCGCACTCTGCGGGACATAAAATGGGGTGGAGGTGTTACTGGCCGCACTCTGCGGGACATAAAATGGGGTGGAGGTGTTACTGGCCGCACACTGCGGGACATAAAATGGGGTGGAGATGTTACTGGCCGCACTCTGCGGGACATAAAATGGGGTGGAGGTGTTACTGGCCGCACTCTGCGGGACATAAAATGGGGTGGAGGTGTTACTGGCCGCACTCTGCGGGACATAAAATGGGGTGGAGGTGTTAGTGGCCGCACTCTGGGGGACAGAATCTGGTGGAGATGTTACAGGCTGCACTCTGGGGGACATAGAATCTGGTGGAGATGTTACAGACTGCACTCTGGGGGACATAGAATGTGGTAGAGATGTTACTCGCCGCACTCTGGGGGACATAGAATGCGGTGGAGGTGTTACTGGCTGTACTCTTGGTGACATAGAATGTGGTGAAGATGTTCCTGGCCGCACTCTGCGGGACTTAGAATGTGGTGGAGAGGTTACTTGCCGCACTCTGCGGGACATATAATGGGGTGGAGGTGTTACTGGCCGCACTCTGCGGGACATATAATGGGGTGGCGGTGTTACTGGCCGCACTCTGCGGGACATAAAATGGGGTGGAGGTGTTACTGGCCGCACTCTGCGGGACATAAAATGGGGGGGGGGGAGGTGTTACTGGCCGCACTCTGCGGGACATAAAATGGGGGGAGAAGGTGTTACTGGCCGCACTCTGCGGGACATAAAATGGGGTGGAGGTGTTACTGGCCGCACTCTGCGGGACATGAAATGGGGTGGAGGTGTTACTGGCCGCACTCTGCGGGACATAAAATGGGGTGGAGGTGCTACTGGCCGCACTCTGGGGGACATAGAATCTGGTGGAAATGTTACAGGCTGCACTCTGGGGGACATAGAATGTGGTGGAGATGTTACAGGCTGCACTCTGGGGGACATAGAATGTGGTAGAGATGTTACTGGCCGCACTCTGGGGGACATAGAATGCGGTGGAGGTGTTACTGGCTGTACTCTTGGTGACATAGAATGTGTTGGAGATGTTACTGGCTGCACTCTAGGGAACATAGAATGTGTTGGAGATGTTACTGGCTTCACTCTGGGGAACATAAAATGTATTGGAGATGCTACTGGCCGCATTCTGGGGAACATAGAATATGTTTGAGGTGTTACTGGCAGCACTCAAGGGGACATGGAATGTGTTTTGATAGCTTTTCTACATTTTTAATGGGGAAATGGAAAAAAATGTCCAGATATTCCACAATTGGGTCATTTCATGTCAACTGAACCAGGGGTCCCCGGTCGAGCATCTCCAATTTTGCTGAAAATTTACATGGATGTACATATATGTTTGAAACGAGGTTCTGTAAAGTTTTAGCTTCAGATATCATATACCTGGAGCACCACAGCCCTTTGCGTGGAGGTCCCACCAACCACATGGCATCAACAACAAAGATTTTGCAAAGTTTCACATGTGGCCACTGCCGAACCATGGTAGCTGTGATGCTAAAATTCAGCATCCTAGCTGAACTTGTGCCTGTGAACACAAAAGATGTATCAACACACACAACAATATGTAACTCGCAATTTAACCTCAAAGTGGCTTCAAAATTACATTGCGTAATGCGCAAGACAAATTTTGACACTGTATAACTCAAAAACAAAACCAGTTGGTAGGTTCTGCTTTTCCCAGTCCACTAACCACCTGCATGACAATATATTGCTGCAAAATCAGAACAAAGGCTCACATATTTGTGAAGATATTAACACACAAACATGGTGCAAAACGCTTAAAAGTCAAATCTAAGCTAATTTCAAAGTCAAATATCTCAAATACTGGAAAGAGCATAATTTTTTCTACAACAATCATCTTTTTCAATTTTGGTGTTTTTTGGTTTGAGGAAGAAAAATCCCTTTGAACATGGTGCAATTTCTTCTGCGGATTCAACGTTAATTACAGCATTTTTAAGCTATGGAGATTTTGCAAAGTTAGTTATATACCGCGTTTTCCCAAAAATAGGTCCTACCCCAATAGTAAGACCTATCGGGTTTTCGGGGGAGGCTTGAAATATAAGACCTCCCCTGAAAATATGACCTATTTCTAGTGCCCCACAAAAAAAAGAATCAATACTCACATGGTCCGCGGCGTCCCGATGGTCTCCGGCAGTGCTGCAGCAGCGCGGCATCCTCCCCAGTCTCACAGCTGCCTTCTGCTGGCGACGGGGCTTTGAATACCCCGCCTCCAGCAAAGCGAGCGCTGTGATTGGCTAATCGAGCGCTGGCAGGCAATCACAGCCATTCAGTGAATGACATCACTGAATGGCTGTAATTGGCTCATCGAGCACCGGCTGTGATTGGCTGCTAGTCACAGCGCTCGCTTTGCTGGAGGCGGGGTATTCAAAGCCCCGTCGCCAGCAGAAGGCATCAGTGAGACGTGGAGGACGCCGCGCCGCCGGACACCATCGTGAGGCATTGGGACGCCGCTGACCAGGTAAGTAGAAGGCCCCCCCTGAAAATGCAACACTGTGCCCTTTTAGGGGTAAAAAAATAAGACATTGTCTTATTTTCGTGGAAACACAGTAGCTGTGATGCTGAAATTTAATACAAGCTCAAGTTGTGCCAGGAAACAAGAAAAGTGTACTATCAACACTCACACAACATGTGACTCGCAATTTAAGCTCAATGTGGCTTCAAA
The DNA here is from genome assembly GCF_035609145.1 of Eleutherodactylus coqui. NCBI lineage: Eukaryota > Metazoa > Chordata > Amphibia > Anura > Eleutherodactylidae > Eleutherodactylus > Eleutherodactylus coqui. The sequence continues at coordinate 127,113,425 of NC_089839.1, read as the reverse complement.
ATTACATCGCGTAATGCGCCAACCAATATTCAATGCCATTCCTAACCATTGAAGCAGTAATTAACGTGTTCATTTTATGTTAACAATCTTGTTATCCTTTCCTAAAAACGTAATATACTGTAACTGTTTTATGTATTTTATTCATTACTAGCTTACCCGTCGCGTGTTGCTGCGTTTATCAGCTTGTTAATAAGTTGAGTTTTTTCCCTTTTATGCTGGGAGCTTATTTTAATTAAGATTCCCCTGATCACTGCCTTGTGGGCGTTCCAGATAGTTAGGGGGGAAACATCTGTAGTGCAGTTGTTTTTAAAATATTCTTCCAGAGCTGTTGAAATAGTGTTCGTGTATTTAGAATTATTCAGTAGGAAAACGTTGTTTCTCCATTTTTTGGGTTGTTGTGGCACTTCAGTTAGCGAGATTGTTATCTCAACTGGAGCGTGGTCGGACCATGTAATTTTACCTATCTTGGCTGCTCTAACCAACGGGATTGTAGGTTTATTAACCACAATTAAGTCTATTCTAGAAAATGGCCTGTATCTGTGAGAGTAAAAGGAAAATTCCCTAGAAGAAGCATTAAGACATCTAAAAGAATCCAACAGTGCCTCTCTATGTAGCCATGGCGCAAGGGAAGGGGTCGATCTGAGGGGGCCCCTCGTGGAATCAAGTAGGTTATCAGGAGTGCTGTTAAAGTCCCCACATACAATAAGGTTACCCACCTCGCATCTTCTAATTTTTTTGGCTATTTTGTTCAGGAAGCAAATTTGGCCCCTATTGGGGGTATATAAGTTTACCAGCGTGATTGGTTTTTGATTTAAAAGACCAGATAATATCAAGTATCTGCCCTTTGGGTCTGTCTCTTGGTGTTTGATGTCGAATTGTACTGTGTCTTTAAAAGCAATCATCACGCCTGCTTGTTTTTTAGCTGAGGAGGCTAGATAAATTTTTGGAAACTTTTTGTGTGATAGTTTTGGAGTGGCTGAAGATGCGAAGTGGGTCTCCTGGACACATATTATGTCTGCCTTGGAGCTCAGGGCCTCCCTCCACAAGGAGGATCTCTTATACGGAGAGTTTAGTCCGTTGGTGTTCAAGGACAATATTGTAGTCGTCATTCTGGTGGTGATGTCGAGGTACCGATCTGTGGAAGTATCCGGGTCAGCAAGTAGTAGCTTGTTTGGATTTCCGAAGGTTTCACTTCAGGACCAGAGGTGAGTTTAGCTTAATTACTTGCCGTAGACTTAGCTTATTCTTGAGGCTCGGTCTTGGTGTTAGGGACTGGGGAGAAGGGGGGGGGGGAAGGGGTGATGAACAGTTAAGGTGTAAAACTGTTGAGCGGTAGCGGGTTGAGCTGTGGAATAGAGAAACGGAAATAGTGGCCGATTGTCAGGCCCGTTTCGTCTAGTGGAGGAGGTGGGGGGACGAAAAGTTCGCCTGTGAGGGAAGTCCTCTTATTTACCCACGAATTTTAGCCTTGAGAGTGATTCCGGGATGAGGTTCATCTCTGATTTCATTCTTTGGGGTATTTTCTTGGTGTTTTGGAGGTTCTCTGTGTATAGGGAACAGGAGGCACACCGATTCCCCATGTTTTTAGAAGTTGAGCAGCATCTTCTGGTTTAAACAAAGCATGGGTAGAGCCATCTCTGTGGATCAGGAGTTTGGTAGGAAAACCCCATCTATAGGAGATATTGGCTTGTCTTAAAGCGGAGGTAATTTCTGAGAATTTTCTTCTTTCAGACATTGTGGTTTGAGACAGGTCTGCGTACAGACGTATGTCTGAATAGGGAGATGGAAGTTGTTTTAATTTTCTGGCCGCGGTCATGAGCGCCTCTTTAGTGTGATTAAAAATGAATTCGGGCTATTATATCCCGTGGAGAAGTCTCAGCAATAAATTTGGGTCTCGGAAGTCTATGTGCCCTGTCGGTGATAAGGTCTTGTAGAGAAGCTTCCGGCAAGATTGTACGCATTAATTGATTTAAGTATTTAGGGATTTCAGGCGTTGTTATGGATTCTGGGATGCCACGGAACTTTATATTATTGCGCCTGCTTCTATCTTCTAGGTCTGCCAGTTTTGATCTGAGTTGGGCGACTTCATCCGCTAAATCATAGTGTGAATCTATGAGGGAGTTGTGGGATTGTGTGAGTTCGCCCACTTTGTTCTCTGTGTGAGCTACTCTTTCTCCAATGGATTCTATAGTGGCTGTGAGAGAGGTGTTGAGGGTGGTAAAGCTAGTATATATTGATTCACTCAAAGCCACCATCATTTTTTTTATGAAAGCTTCAGACGCCGGTTGGCCTGAGGACGGTACAGCTTTAATATAGTCCTTCATAAATGGAGTGTGAGGCGTATGAGGGGGTGAGTGATTCACATCTCCTTTTCTGGATTTCTGTTGAGGGCTATCTGATGGTGAAGGAGCCTCTCTATTGCAGGAGGATGCTGATATAGGGATTGCTGGGGGTGAGCCTGAATTATGACGTTTCCCTCCCAGTGATCCCTGAGATAGCAGGTCGGGGTGTCCTTCTGTGTCATACCCAGCTTTGTTTTTGGATGGGGAGCTGTTGCCCTCACCACGAGGGCTTGCGGTGGGCGCCATCTTGGGGTTTATTTTAGTTAAGTGAGTGCCGTTAGACTGCCTTTCTGTAAGGCTATGTGTCTGGGTATTCAGGTGTGCACTCACCGTTTGTTCTTCTCCCCTCTCCGGAGACGGTCCGGCGGTCAGGCTGAAAAGATCGCTGGCAAGCTCCTCTTCATCTGCTGTTGTAGCAGAGCCGGACGGGCTGTGAGCGCGCGAGACTCCCGGCGCCGAGAAGAACTCCTCCAGGCGCCGCGGCTGTGAGCGGGACGGTCCCCGGCGAGGCATCGCTAAGTGCAGGGAAGTCAGAGAAGCGCTTTCAGAGCGGTAACGGTTTCCCGGGGTTGCTGTGAAGTAGCGGTGGGTGGATGAGGATAGCGGAGCTAGTAATTTACGCCGCCATCTTCTCTCTCGGCCAGGCCACGCCCCCCATTAACTTTTCCTATTTATGACATAATCAATGCTCATGCCAAATTTCACGTTTCTATGACATTGGGAAGCGAGAAAATTAGATTCCGTACGTAAAATTTGGACGCTAATTCTTTGGCGCTTACAATTGAATAATTGAGTTGGGACCCATTAGCTTTTCCTATTTATGACATAATCAATGCTTGTGCCAAATTTCATGTTTCTACAACATCGGGAAGTGAGAGAATTAGTGGCAATGATGGAAATCGAACGATCTACGTGGGGGGGGTCGTAACTGTCGACGACGCACGCACGCTCGCCATTTATCGTAGCATAAATGTACTATGCCTATAATCTTCCCAGGAGTGTACTCAACAACTTCCCAAAGTTTCATGGCGATCGGATGAATGGTGTAGTAGCGCTTAAAGGACAAACAGGCAGACAGACAGACACACAGACACGCATACATTCAATTTTATATATATAGATTCATATTTGTGGTAATGCCAGTTCTCAGTATTAAGCCCCTTGTCCATTTTTAGGTTTCTTTCAACTAAAGCGCACGTGCTTCTGCATGCTTTTTTCACAAGAATTATTTTTTAATCAGCATGATTAGGCCGGGCTCACATGGGCAGATTACAATTGCGAATTCCGCAATCAGCGTCTATGTGGAGGATCAGCAGAAAACGCAGCCATTCAAAGGCATGTACTTTTGCTTCTTTGCTCACACTCGCGGATATGAATTACGTATTCTGCGAGCGGAGGAAAAATTGCAGCATGCTCTATTTTGCTGCGGATTTTGTGCATTAAAGTCAATAGTGGCCGTCCGACCTGCAGCCCATACGCAATTAGCATTGCGTATGGGCTACAGGTACCCGCATCATCGCTTAGTGATGGGAAATAGAAGCATTCAAGATAAATAACTGTACTGCGCATCAGCGACGGCAAGCTTTCGCGGTTATCCACAATACAGATTATTCAGATATGCAGGGTCGGTACTAGTGTATCTTGTCTCCACCAGAATTATCGGTGGAGACCTTGAGTGACAGCTAAGGGCTTGGTGACGCCCCCAAAGTTCCTGATTGTCTGTAGGAAATTTCCACATCAGGTCTTCCAGCATCTGCTGCAGTAGTGATGTGCAGCCACCGGAGACATAGACATCTGTGCCAGAAGCTGCAGAGCTGGGATTGCTGCGGCGGCCAGGAGAATTGCGATCGGCCGACGGGTGGCGGCGGGGAGGACACTCACAGCGCCTCAGCAAGCGCAGATGGTAACATGGTAACATAGTATGTCAGGCTGAATGAAGACAATGTCTATCTAGTTTGGCCTGTTTCAACCCCTTCCTTGTTGGTCAAGAGGAAGGCAATTCCTTCCTGACTCCATAATGGCAGCCAGGGTAATCCCTGGATCAACATTTGAGATCCACCCTACTGGTCACATAATGTCTATATCCTGTAATATCATAGCGCTCTAGGAAGGCATCTAGTCCCCTCTCAAACTCCTCTATGGATTTTGCCATCACCACGTCCTCAGGCAGAGAGTTCCACAGTCTCACCGCTCTTACAGTAAAGAACCTCCTTCTGTGCTGGTGGTGAAACCTGCTTTCTTCTAAATGTAGAGGATGCCCTCTTGTTACTGTCGCAGTCCTGGGTATAAACAGATGATGACAGAGATCCTTGTATTGTCCCCTATTGTATTTATATATAGTTATTTGATCGCCCCTTAGCCGTCTTTTTTCTGGGGTAAATAATCACAATCTTGATAGCCTCTTTTGGTACTCCCATTCCGTTTATTAATTTAGTCGCCCTTCTTTGAACCCCCTCAAGCGCTGCAACATCTTTCCTGAGCATCGGTGTCTAGAACTGTACACAATATTCCATGTGGGGCCTGACAAGTGCCTTATACAGATAGTCCCCTACTTGCGAACATTCGACTTACGAATTTCGCAAGATACGAACTATCTGTCCTGCACAGTATGATGTAATGCTATGGCATTACATCATACTGTGCAGGGACCGGACAAGCTTCTATCAAGCCTGATAGAAGCCTGTCCGGTCAGATCGCGGTTGCTAGGCAGCCGGGGGCCTTCTGAAAGGCACTAGGGCTGTCTATGCAGAGCGCCTATCAAGCTGTGCGCTTGATGGGCACTCTGCATAGGCAGCCCTGGGGCCTTTCAGGAGGTCCCCGGCTGCCTAGCAACCGCACAGCGTCCTGCAATCTCATCATGGGACACTATACGGGCCCCCTGAACGTTGGGTGCAGGCTGTTTCTTACAGCGGGCACCCGGCAGCAGCAGTTCCGACAAGCCGCGCCGCTCGTCAGAACTGTTAACACTTTAAATACCGCTGTCAGAGCGGTATTTAAAGTGTTAACAGTTCCGACAAGCAGCATGGCTCGTCGGAACTGCTGCCGTCGTGCCCGCTGTAAGAACAGCCGGCACCTGACGTAGTATGGAGCAGGATTCACCCGCGATCCCGCTCCATACAACTATTTGTTCGACATGCAAACAAACGGACTTGCGAACAGGTTCCTGGACGGAACCTGTTCGCAAGTAGGGGACTAACTGTATAATGGAAGAATAATGTTCTCATCCCTGGCTCCTATACCTCTTTTAATTCACCCCAAGATTTTATTAGCTTTTGCAGCAGCTGACTGGCATTAGTTACTCCAGTTTAATCTACAATCCACTAGTACCCCCAGGTCTTTTTCCATATCACTTTTCCCTAGCAGTACCCTATTTAGTGTATATTGCTGACTACCGTTTCTCCTGCCCATGTGCATAACCTTACATTTATCAACATTGAACTTCATTTGCCATTTTTCTGCCCAAGCCCTTAGCTCCAGTTAAATCTACAATCCAGTAGTACCCCCAGGTCTTTTTCCATATCACTTTTCCCTAGCAGTACTCCATTTAGTGTATATTGGTGACATCCGTTTCTCCTGCCCATGTGCATAACCTTACATTTATCAACATTGAACTTCATTTGCCATTTTTCAGCCCAAGCACCAGCTTATCTAGGTCCTTTTGTCCTCCATTGTATTAATTGTCTTGTATAATTTTGTATCATCTGCAAATATTGGTATTTTACTGTGCAGCCCCTCTATCAGGTCGTTGATAAATATATTGAACAGAATGGGGCCTAATACTGAACCCTGTGGCACCCCACTAGCAACGGTGGCCCAATCGGAGTACGATCCATCTATTACTACCCTCTGTTTTCTATCTCTTGGCCAGTTCTTTACCCAGATACACACGTTTTCGCTCAGACCCAGCTATCTCATTTTATAAATCAGCCTATTATGTGGCACGGTGTCAAATGCTTTATAGAAATCCAGCCTAGAACTGTCTTAATCGTAGAACATAGTAACATAGTAACAGTTCGTAAGGCAGAATGAAGACAATGTCCATCTAGTCCCGCCTGTCTAGCCTCCTGTTTTGTTGATCCAGAGGAAGGCAAAAAAACCCAAGAGCAGAAGCCAATTAGCCCTTTTGGGGAGAAAATTCCTTCCCGACTCCCTAATGGCAATCAGACTGTTCCCTGGATCAACCCCTAATAGTTCCTACCTGCCTGTATACCCGGATTAACAAATAATCTTACATTTATAGCCTATAATATCCTTCCTCTCCAGAAAGACATCAAGTCCCCTTTTAAACTCCTCTAAGGATTTTGCCATCACTACGTCCTCAGGCAGAGAGTTCCACAGTCTAGCTGCTCTAACAGTAAAGAATCCCTTTCTATGTTGGTGATGAAACCTGCTTTCCTCTAAACGTAGTGGATGCCCTCTTGTTACCGTTGCAGTCCTGGGTATAAACAGATCCTGGGAGAGATCCTTGTATTGTCCCCTCATGTACTTATACATGGTTATTTGGTCACCTCTTAACCTTCTTTTTTCTAGAGTAAATAATCCCAATTTGGATAGCCTCTCTGGGTATTCCAGTCCAGTCATTCCATTTATTAGTTTAGTTGCCCTTCTTTGAACCCCCTCCAGCACTGTAACATCTTTCCTGAGCACCGGTGACCAGAACTGTACGCAGTATTCCATGGGAGGCCTGACAAGTGCCTTATATAATGGAAGGATAATGTTCTCGTCCTTCGCCCCTATACCTCTTTTAATGCAACCCAAAACTTTATTTGCCTTTGCAGCAGCTGATTGGCATTGGTTACTCCAGTTTAGTCTATAGTCCACTAGTGCCCCCAGGTCTTTTTCCATATCACTTTTCCCTAGCGGTACCCCATTAAGCGAATATTGCTAACATCCATTCTTGCTGCCCACGTGAATAACCTTACATTTATCAACATTGAACTTCATTTGCCATTTTTCTGCCCAAGCCCCCAGCTTATCTAGGTCCGTTTGTAGCTGCACATTGTCCTCCATTGCATTGTCCTTCGCCCCTATACCTCTTTTAATGCAACCCAAAACTTTATTTGCCTTTGCAGCAGCTGATTGGCATTGGTTACTCCAGTTTAGTCTATAGTCCACTAGTGCCCCCAGGTCTTTTTCCATATCACTTTTCCCTAGCGGTACCCCATTAAGCGAATATTGCTAACATCCATTCTTGCTGCCCACGTGAATAACCTTACATTTATCAACATTGAACTTCATTTGCCATTTTTCTGCCCAAGCCCCCAGCTTATCTAGGTCCGTTTGTAGCTGCACATTGTCCTCCATTGCATTAATTATATTGTATGATTGTGTCATCTGCAAATATTGAAATTTTGCTTTGCAGCCCCTCTATCAGGTCGTTGATAAATATATTGAACAGAATGGGGCCCAATACTGAACCTTGTGGCACCCCACCAGTGACTGTGGCCCAATCGGAGTATGAGCCATTTATTACCACCCTCTGCTTTCTATCATTGAGCCCATTTTTAACCCAATTACACACGTTTTCGCCCAGTCCGAGCTGTCTCATTTTGTATATTAGCCTATTATGTGGCACGGTGTCAAACGTTTTAGAGAAGTCCAGATATACGAGATCAATAGACTCTCCCAGGTCCAGCTTAGAGCTTACTTCATCGTAGAAACTGATCAGATTTGTCTGACATGAGCGACCTTTCATGAATCCATGCTAGTGAGGAGTTATTCTCTTGTTTTCCTTGAGGTGCTCATCGATGGCGTCTCTCAAAATCCCCTCGAAAATTTTTCCCGTTACTGAAGTGAGACTTACCGGCCTGTAGTTGCCAGGCTCACTTTTGGTCCCCTTTTTATAAATTGGAACCACGTTGGCAATGCACCAATCCAATGGTACAACACCGGTCTTGATAGTGTCTAGAAATATTAGGTATAGCGGCCTAGCTAACTCATCACTTAGTTCCCTTAGTATCCCTTATGGGTGTATTCCATCTGGGCCTGGCGATTTATCGATTTTAATCTTCTTTAACCTGTTCCGCACTTCCTCCTGCGTTAGGTATGACATATTTTGCGAGGGGTTTATTTTATTCCCCTGTATCTCGTGTGGCATTTCCTTTTCGTTTGTGAATACGCTTGAAAAGAAACTATTTAATAGATTTGCCTTCCCTCCATCATCTTTAATGATTTCCCCTGCATTATTTGTTAAAGGGCCAGTGCTCTCCCTGCAAATCCTTTTGCTGTTAATATAGTTGAAAAATAGTTTCGGGTTGTTTTTGCTCTCTTTGGCGATCAGTCTTTCCGCCGCCTCCTTGGCAATTTTGATCGTATCTTTGCATATTTTGTTTTTTTCCCTGTACGATTTTAGCACTTCTTCGCTGCCTTGTTGCTTTAGTAGTTTGAACACTTTCTTTTTTTCGTTTATTGCCCCCCTTACCGTCTTGTCGTGCCACATAGGTTTCCTTTTAGTTGAGATTCTTTTATTTTTAAAGGGAATGAACTGTTCACATGAAGTGATTAAGATCCTTTTGAACTTCTCCCATTTGTCCTCCGTACTGGCATTTTTGAGGATGTTGTCCCATTTAATGTTACCGATAGTAGTTCTAAGCTCATCAAATTTTGCTCTACTAAAGTTTAGTTTGTTTGTCGCTCCCTGATAAGGCTTCTTATTGAATGACAGCTGGAAGTTGATTATATTGTGGTCACTGTGCCCCAAGTGCCCCTCAACCTGTACCCCCTTTATTCGGTCCAGTTTGTTAGTTAGTACTAGGTCCAGAATGGCCCTCCCTCTCGTTGGTTCCTGCACCAGTTGGTTCAGATAATTATCTTTAATTACTCTCAAGAACTTATCACCCCTGTGCGATTTGCAGGTCTCATTTTCCCATATTATATCTGGATAATTAAAGTCCCCCATTATAATTACTTCATTGCGGTTTGACACCTCTTCTATCTGCCTTAATAGTAAGTTTTCAGTTTCTTCTGTTGCTTTTGTTGGTCTATAGAAGACCCCTATCAGGATTTTGTTATTTTTTCTTCCCTGTATTTCTACCCACAGTGATTCCACCTGTTCTTCTCCTGCCCCTATGTCCTCCCGTAGTCTCGGATTTAAGTTTGATTTGACGTACAGACATACCCCTCCCCCTTTCTGGTTCCTTCTGTTTCTTCTGAAGAGATTGTACCACTGTAAATTCGCCGCCCAATCACACTTATCATCAAGCCATGTTTCTGTTATTCCAACTATATCATAACTCTCATCAGTCATTCTTGCTTCAAGCTCACCCACTTTACCAATCAGACTTCGTGCATTTGTGGTCATACAATTGATATCGTTATTTTTGTATTTTAAATTCGTTTTGTTGCTATTCGTACTAATGGCTGTCCTCACATTTCTAAACCCCCCCCCCCCCCCGCTCGACCTCCATTCCCATTTCTTTGACCCAGGTTGCTATCTACACTGGCTACCCCACTATTTCTCATTTTGCCCTCCCCCCAGTCCCTAGTTTAAACACTCCTCCAGCCTTCTAGCCATCTTCTCCCCCAGCACAGCTGCACCCTCCTCATTAAGATGCAGCCCGTCCCTACGGTAGAGCCTGTAGCCGACAGCAAAGTCAGCCCAGTTCTCCAGGAACCCAAATCCCTCCTTCTTACACCAACTCCGGAGCCACTTGTTTACCTCCCTAAGATCCTGCTGCCTTTCTAGTGTGGCTTTAGGTGCAGGTAGTATTTCCGAGAAAACTACCCTGGAGGTCCGCGCCCTAAGCTTGGACCCGAGGTCCCTGAAATCATTTTTGAGGGCCCTCCATTGACCTCTAATTTGTTCATTGGTGCCAACGTGCACCATGACCGCTGGATCCTCACCAGCCCCTCCCAGTAATCTGTCAATCCGATCCGTGATGTGTCGAACTCGAGCGCCAGGAAGACAACACACCGTTCGACGATCCCGGTCTTTATGGCAGATTGCCCTATCTGTCCCCCTAATAATTGAGTCCCCCACCACTAGGACCTGTCTAGCCTGTCCTGCGCTCCCCGTCCCCTTCTCACTGGAGCAGTCATCCCCCTGGCGTTCAGAGGGCGTGTCGTGCTGCAGCGGTGCTGGCTCTGTAATGGCATCCCCCTCATCTGCCAATCTTGCAAACTTGTTGGGTTGTGCCAGTTCAGGACCAGCCTCCCTGGTTCTCTTCCCTCTATCCCTCCTTCTTTCTGTCACCCAGCTCCTTGCCTGCTCCCCCTGCTCTTCCGTACTACCGTCCGCCCCAGCTTCTACCCCAGCGAGTGCCTGCTCAGTGAGCACCAAACTCCTTTCCATGATGTCAATGGCTCTCAGTGTTGCCAGTTGCCCATTTAGATCCAGGATTTTGGCTTCTAAATGTTCGACCTGCACGCATCTTGCGCATCAGTATGCACCCTCGATCGGCTGATCAAGGACCGCATACATTGCACAAGTAGCAAACTGGATGGCATTGCCAGTGTGAGGGATTAGCGTTTAGGATCGGTAGCAACCTGGGCATAAGCAGTCAGAGACAGTGACACATAGGATAAAGTCTTTAGTCCAGGCTTTGCCTGGGTTTATTTCCAAGCAAGCAAAAGCAAAATACAGGCCTTAACATCAGGCAAACACAAAGTAAATCCTGCTCGTCTGAGCACTTACTATACAGGTAGCGTCCCTGTCTACACACTGGTAACAAATAGCTCCTGCACACAGCCAGCCAGGACTCTCAGACCTGCAAAGGCCTCAGCTCTCTCTGTCTGGCCCTGTAGGCCCAGGCTTTATAATGCCTGGTACCAGCCCCACCTGGTACGTGGGAGTGACCATCCCACCCTTCACTTTGGTCGCTCCAGGAAAAGCCGGCCCGGATTATGCGGCTTGGAGCCACCTACTCACTACAACGTGTTAGTGGCTTAATGCCACCAACACTAAACTGCCGGCTTCCTCCACCGAGCCCAGGCCGCTCGGTGGCACGCATCTGCCCAAGCACTCCCCAACGCCTCATAGGAGAGCATCCTAGGCGAAATGTAACGGCCTTCCAGCACTTTGCCGGTCACTGTCTCACATACCCTCCCCCTCTGTTCGAGCCTGTGGGGTCGGACACCTTTAGCCGCCATGCAATGCGTCCTCGACAAGGCATCGGCATTGCCCTGTAGCTTTCCTGCCCTGTGTTCAACAGAGAAACTGAAGTTTTGAAGTGTCAGGAACCACCTGGTGACTCTGGCGTTTCTCTCTTTTGCCTGTGACATCCAGGTTAAGGGAGAGTGGTCTGTGACCAGCCTGAAGTGCCGACCTAGAAGGTAGTATTTTAGGGATTCAAGGGCCCATTTCATGGCTACGCACTCCCATTCAACAATGCTGTAATTTTTCTCAGGTGGCGTGAGCTTCCTGCTTAGATAAATCACGGGATGTTCCTCTCCCTCTACTACTTGGGACAGAACTGCTCCCAGTCCCACGTCGGACGCGTCTGTCTGAACAACAAATTCTCTTTTAAAATTAGGTGTGACCAACACTGGACGTCTACAGAGGGCCCGTTTTAACTCCTGGAACGCCTTTTCTGCGTCAGGGTTCCACTTGACCATGACTGACTTACTGTTCTTGGTCAAGTCTGTCAGGGGTGCTGCTATACTAGCAAAGTTTTGCACGAACCGCCTATAGTACCCTACAATGCCTAAAAAGGCTCTCACCTGCTTTTTAGTTGTGGGTTGTGGCCAGTTCTGAACGGCTTCAACTTTGTTGACCTGGGGTTTTATAATACCCCTACCTATTAAATACCCCAGGTATCGGGCTTCTTCAAGACCCAGGGCGCACTTCTTTGGGTTTGCTGTGAGCCCTGCTTTTTTAAGGGAGTTCAGTACTGCCTGTACCTTGGGTAGATGGCTGTCCCAGTCTTCGCTAAAGATGATGATATTATCTAAATATGCTGACGCATATTGACGATGGGGTTTGAGTATGATATCCATCAATCTTTGGAAGGTTGCTGGGGCTCCATGCAAACCGAAGGGTAGGCAGATGTACTAAAACAACTCTTCTGGTGTGGCAAACGCAGTCTTTTCTTTCGCGCTCTCTGTAAGGGGAACCTGCCAGTAGCCTTTAGTAAGGTCGAGAGTGGAAAAGAACCTGGCATGACCCAGTCTCTCAATTAACTCGTCCACTCTCGGCATTGGGTATGCGTCAAATTTTGACACGTCATTTAGCTTCCGGAAGTCGTTACAGAAGCGCAGAGAGCTATCAGGTTTTGGTATTAGCACGATAGGGCTGGACCATTCGCTTTTCGACTCCTCAATTACTCCGAGGTCTAGCATTTTCTTGACCTCCTCTGAGATGGCTCGTCTGCGGGCTTCTGGAACCCTGTACGGTTTCAACTGAACCTTTACCCCTGGTTCAGTTATAATGTCATGTTTTATGACACCAGTACGCCCTGGTATATCAGAGAACACATCTGAATTACGTTGTATAAATTCCCTCGACTCTTGTTGTTGGGATTTGGACAGGGACCCTGATACACACACCTCTGGGACCGCACCATGGGGGGTGCTCACTGCAGTCAGGGCTTTTCTGTCCTTCCATGGCTTAATTAGGTTTACATGGTACAATTGTTCTGGTTTCCGCCTACCTGGCTCGTATACCTTATAATTTACCTCTCCGACTTTCTCAATTATTTCATAGGGCCCTTGCCATTTTGCTAGGAATTTACTTTCTAGGGTGGGCACCAACACTAGTACCCCCCCAGGGTTGAAGGTTCTCACCCTGGCGGACCGGTTATATACCCTGCTTTGGGCTTCTTGAGCCTGCTGTAAATGTTCTTTAACAATGGGCATGACCGCCGCAATTCGATCTTGCATGAGGGAGATGTGTTCAATAACACTCCTGTAGGGGGTGGACTCGTGCTCCCAGGTCTCCTTAGCTACATCAAGGAGCCCGCGGGGATGTCTACCATACACTAATTCAAAGGGAGAGAACCCAGTGGAGGATTGTGGGACTTCACGGATTGAGAACATTAAATATGGCAGCAGACAGTCCCAGTCCTTCCCATCCTTATTGACTACCTTTTTTAGCATGCTTTTTAAAGTCTTATTAAATCTCTCAACCAGACCATCCGTCTGTGGGTGGTACACAGACGTCCGTAAGTGCTTAATATTCAGCAGCTTACACAATTCCTTCATGACCTTTGACATAAAGGGGGTTCCTTGGTCCGTCAGGATCTCTTTTGGTATGCCCGTGCGGGAGAACATGTGAAGTAGTTCCTTTGCAATACCCTTGGATGACGTATTGCGTAAAGGAACGGCTTCGGGGTAACGGGTGGCATAGTCTACAACCACTAATATATGTTGGTGACCCCGGGCAGACTTTACCAAGGGCCCAACTAGGTCCATAGCGATCCGCTCAAACGGCACCTCTATGATGGGCAAGGGCACTAAGGGGCTCCGGTAATGGGGCATAGGAGCGGTTATCTGACACTCCGGGCACGACTCACAGTAACGTTTTACATCACCATGTACCCCCGGCCAGAAAAAACGCTGAAGGATGCGTTCCTTAGTCTTTTCGCTCCCGAGATGACCTCCCAGCACATGCTTGTGCGCCAGGTCTAAGACCATCCTACGATAGGCCTGAGGTACCACCAGCTGTTCCACAACCTCCCCACAGACCTTGTCAACCTGATACAACAATTCTTGGTTGACTGCAAGGTGTGGAAACACAGTATCAGCCCCTGGGAATTGAGGCTCCCCATTTATCACTTTAACATTTTCCCTGGCTTTTACTAAGGTGGGGTCTCGGAGCTGCTCCGTTCCGAAATTGGCACGTGAGACCTCTAAGTCAGGCATAGCAACTACTTCATCCTGTACCTCCGTCTCACCCGCCAATACTGTTAAGGGAAAGTTATCCCCATTCTCTTGGGTCACCCCTACTGCCGGAACCGTACCCTCAGGGTCAAACGGTTCGGGACACACATCATACACATTTGCATTATCATGAACCTTGTTTGCAGACGACCCTCGGTGTCGCCACAAGTCCCAAAATAGGGGAAAGTCTCTCCCGAGGATCACGGTGTGCATTAGGGATTTTACGACGCCCACCTCATGGGTGGCAAGTCCACACGGAGTCTCAAGTCTTACAAGGGCAATAGGATACTCCTTGGTGTCCCCATGCACACACACAACCCCCATGCGACGGCCGGTGAAGGTTGTGGGATCGACCAGGCTGGAGTGCACCAGCGTAACCAAGCTCCCTGACTCCAGTAGAGCTGTCACCGCAAAGTCATTCACCTTTAGGTGACATAATGGTCGATCAGTCTCTGACACAGTCTCTGCAGAACATACTGGCCGTGCGAACATCGACCTCCGCCGGGCAGAGTCACAGTCCATGGGTTCCACAGTGAGGGGACAGTTGGCAGCAAGATGCCCGGGCTCATGACAGCGCCAACATCGTATGGGGGCCCGGTCTCCTTGGGGTTCTACCCGGGACCCGAGTGTCCATTTGGGGCTCCTCCTCTGCCCCAAACGATCCCCCTCTGAGCCGCCTCCCCTGGGGACACCTTTGACACCCCTTACATATGGAACAGTCTTACCAGGTGCTCCGGCCGACTTGCTGTTCCCGGGGTTGGAACGTCGAGGAGGCACGGCTTGCAGTAAGTCCTCTGTGGCTTTATACCTCTCGACAAGGCTCACGAGTTGGCCCACATCCTGGGGACCTCCTTGTCCCACCCAGCGCTGAATTGCGGGGGGCAACGAGTGGATGAACTTGTCCAGAACCACTTTTTGTACGATCTCCGCCGGGGACGCCTCCTCTGGCTGCAGCCACTTTCTCACCAGGTGGAGCAGGTCGTACATCTGGGAGCGAGCTGGTAGGTCGTCTGCGAAAGTCCAGACGTGTACTCGTCGGGCCCGCACATGGGTGTCCACGCCCAAGCGTGCCAGGATCTCCCCTTTGAGCTTGATATAGTCCTTGGCATCCTGCTCACCGAGGTCAAAGTAGGCCTTTTGGGGTTCTCCTGTCAGGAAAGGCGCTACTACCTCCGCCCACTGAGGCGCTGGTAATTTCTCCCTCTCGGCCACTCTCTCAAAGATCGCGAGTTAGGCCTCGATGTCATTGGTGGCCGTCATCTTTTGTAGGGCCGCCTGTACCGCGGTACGGGTGGTGGGGAGCGAACCAGATGACCTCTGCACACTTTGCGCCAGGAGAGCATTAGTCTCGGCCTGAGCTCTCATGGCCTCCTCATGGATCTTTTGCTGGGTCACCGCCACTTGCTGCTGGGCCAACGCTTGCTGTTGCTGCACGTTCATTTGTACTAGCTGCTTTATCAGTTCCTCCATCTTGGCAGTATCTGATGGCTGTGCCGTTGCAGCTTTCACCCAGGATTTGGGGGTTACAGCACTCTCCCGTCAATCTCAGTTGGGCGGTTGCCCTTAGCAACGGTTCTCCAGCTGCTGCAGCAAAATGTCCATTAATTGGTGTATGTCTCTTTAAGACCGCTGCCCGCATCCAAACACCATATGTGAGGGATTAGCGTTTAGGATCGGTAACAACCTGGGCATAAGCAGTCAGAGACAGTGACACATAGGATAAAGTCTTTAGTCCAGGCTTTGCCTGGGTTTATTTCCAAGCAAACAAAAGCAAAATACAGGCCTTAACATCAGGCAAACACAAAGTAAATCCTGCTCGTCTGAGCACTTACTATACAGGTAGCATCCCTGTCTACACACTGGTAACAAATAGCTCCTGCACACAGCCAGCCAGGACTCTCAGACCTGCAAAGGTCTCAGCTCTCTGTCTGGCCCTGTAGGCCCAGGCTTTATAATGCCTGGTACCAGCCCCACCTGGTACGTGGGAGCGACCCTCCCACCCTTCACTTTGGTCACTCCAGGAAAAGCCGGCCCGGATTATGCGGCTTGGAGCCACCTACTCACTACAACGTGTTAGTGGTTTAATGCCACCAACACTAAACTGCCGGCTTCCTCCACTGAGCCGCTCGGTGGCACGCATCTGCCCAAGCGCTCCCCAACGCCTCATAGGAGAGCATCCTAGGCGAAATGTAACGGCCCTCCAGCACTTTGCCGGTCACTGTCTCACACCAGGCATTGAGCTCATCCTAATGGGGATCTACAATTTACTTGTGGAAGTAGTGAAGATAGATTTGTTCACACTCCACTCACACGCTGTCGCCTCTGCTCAACCGCTCACACGCTGCCACTCACCTGCTGCCTCCTGCAACGACCACTCACACGCAGTCGCTCACTTGCTGCCGCCTCTGCGCAACCGCTCACACACTGACGCTCACACGCAACCGCTCACACGCTGCCCCCTCTGCGCAACCGCTCACACGCTGCCCCCTCTGCGCAACCGCTCACACGCTGCCCCCTCTGCGCAACCGCTCACACGCTGCCCCCTCTGCGCAACCGCTCACACGCTGCCCCCTCTGCGCAACCGCTCACACGCTGACGCTTGCACGCAACCGCTCACACGCTGACGCTTGCACGCAACCGCTCACACGCTGACGCCTGCACGCAACCGCTCACTCGCTGACGCCTGCACGCAACCGCTCACTCGCTGACGCCTGCACGCAACCGCTCACTCGCTGACGCCTGCACGCAACCGCTCACTCGCTGACGCCTGCACGCAACCGCTCACTCGCTGACGCCTGCACGCAACCGCTCACTCGCTGACGCCTGCACGCAACCGCTCACTCGCTGACGCCTGCACGCAACCGCTCACTCGCTGACGCCTGCACGCAACCGCTCACTCGCTGACGCCTGCACGCAACCGCTCACACGCTGACGCCTGCACGCAACCGCTCACACGCTGACGCCTGCACGCAACCGCTCACACGCTGACGCCTGCACGCAACCGCTCACACGCTGACGCCTGCACGCAACCGCTCACACGCTGACGCCTGCACGCAACCGCTCACACGCTGACGCCTGCACGCAACCGCTCACACGCTGACGCCTGCACGCAACCGCTCACACGCTGACGCCTGCACGCAACCGCTCACACGCTGACGCCTGCACGCAACCGCTCACACGCTGACGCCTGCACGCAACCGCTCACACGCTGACGCCTGCACGCAACCGCTCACACGCTGACGCCTGCACGCAACCGCTCACTCGCTGACGCCTGCACGCAACCGCTCACTCGCTGACGCCTGCACGCAACCTGCTCCTGTTGCAGCTCCTCCACAGTGACGTCACCTGCTCTCCTGGCTCTCCCGGTGGCTGCTCACTCCACCTGTCACTCTGCACTGCTGCTGCTCTGGGACCTGCTCAGCTTCTGCACTCCTTCTGCCGGCTCTTCCTCGGACTCCTGTCACCTCCGGGCGCCGGTATCGGCTCCTCCGCTGGTCCGATGCCCCCTTCTGCCCTTCAGACCCTTCAGACCCCCGCTCGTGCCTCTGCCTCCAGAAGCTGATCAAATTGTTCTGACATGATCGACCCCTCATGAACCCATGCTGATGAGGGGTTATAGTGTTGTTTTCCTTGAGGTATTCTGGGATGGCATCTTTCATAAACCCCTCAAATATTTCTCTAATTATTGAAGTGAGACTTACCGGCCTGTAGTTACCAGGCTCTCTTTTGGACCCCTTTTGTATATTGGAACCACATTGGCATTGCGCCAATCCAGTGGTACTTCCTCGGTCTCTATAGTGTCCATAAATATAAGTAATAGCGGTCTAGCTATCATGTCACTTAGTTCCCTTAGAACCCTTGGATGTATTCCATCTACTGTATTCAATGGTTTCCTTCTACTTGTAGTTCTTTTATTTTTAAAGGGTATGAACTGCTCACATGAGGTAACTAGGATGTTTTTAAACTTCTCCCATTTGTTGCCTGTGCTTTTTTTAAATTTTTGAGAACACTGTCCCAATTAATGTTACCGATAGTTCTAAGCTGATCAAATTTCGCTTTACTAAAGTTTAGTTTTTTTTTTGTTGCTCCCTGATAATGCTGCTTCTTGAGTGACAGCTGAAAATTAATTATATTGTGGTCACTATTTCCCAAGCGTCCCTCAACCTGCACTCCCATTATTCGGTCCGGTTTGTTGGTTAATAATAAGTCCAGAGTTGACCCTCCCTCTAGCTGGCTCCTGCACAAGTTGGGAAAGGTAGTTATCTTTAATTGTTCTCAAGAACTCATCACCCTTGTGAGATTTGCAGGTTTTGTCTTCCCATATTATATCCGGATAATTAAAGTCCCCCATAATGATTACTTCATTGCGGTTTGACACCTTTTCTGTTTGCCTTACTAATAAGATTTATGTTTCTTCTGTTGCTTTTGGTGGCCTATGGAAAATCCCTATCAGGATTTTGTTGTTTTTTTCTCTTTGTATTTCTAACCACGCTTTTATCTCCTGCACCTAGATCTTCTCGTAGCCTCGGCATTAGGTAGGATTTAACGTACAGGCACACCCCTCCCCCTTTCTGTTCCCACGGTCTTGTCTGAAGAGATTGTACACCTGTAAATTCACCGCCCAATCGCACTTATCATCAAGCCATGTTTCCATTATTCCAACTATGTCGTAATTTTCATCAGTCATTCTCGCTTTAAGCTCACCCATTTTACCAATCAGACTTCTTGCATTTGTTGCCATACAATTTATATGGTGGTGGTTGTTCTTTATGTTCACTTAGCTACTAATGGTACTATTAGCTATTCTGTCAGTTCTAACTGTACTAACCTCACCCCCTGCTCAACCCCCATTCCCATTACTTGGTCCCAGGTCGCTATCTACACTGTCTACCCCCCCTGTTTCTCTTTTTGCCCTCTCCCAGTCCCTAGTTTAAACACTTCTCCAGCCTTCTAACCATCTTTTCCCCAGCACAGCTGCATCCTCCCTATTAAGATGCAGCCCGTCCCTACTGTAGAGCCTGTAGCCGACAGCAAATTCAGACCAGTACTCCAGGAACCCAAACCCCTCCTTCTTACACCAACTCCAGAGCCACTTGTTTACCTCCCTAAAATCCTGCTGTTCTTCTAGTGTGGCTCGTGGTGCAGGTAGTATTTCCGAGAAAACCACCTTGGAGGTCCTCGCCCTAAGCTTGGATTCTAGAAGCCTGAAATCGTTTTTGAGGGCCCTCCATTGACCTCTAATTTGTTCATTGGTGCCAATGTGCACCATGACCGCTGGATCCTCACCAGCCCCTCCCAGTAATCTGTCAACCCGATCCGCGATGTGTCAAACTCGAGTGCCAGGAAAACAACACACCATTCGACGATCCCAGTCTTTGTGGCTGATTGCCCTATTTAACCCCTCTTATAATTGAGTCCCCCACCACTAGGACCTGTCTAACCTGCCCTACGCTCCCCGTCCCCTTCTCACTGGAGCAGTCATCTCCCTGGCGTTCAGAGAGCATATTGTGCTGCAGCGGTGCTGGCTTTGTAATGGCATCCCCCTCATCGGCCAACTTTGCAAACTTGTTGGGTTGTGCCAGTTCAGGAGTAGCCTCCCTGGTTCTCTTCCCTTTACCCCTTCTAACAGTCACCCATCAAGTGCCTGCTCAGTGAGCAGCAAACTCTTTTCCAAGTTGTCAGGGGCTCTCAGTTTTGCTAGTTGCTCATTAAGCTTCCAAATGTGCGATGAACACGCATCTTGCGCAACAGTATGCACCCTCGATCGGCTAATCAAGGACCGCATACATTGCACAAGTAGTACACTGGATGGCATTGTCAAGCATGGAGCTCATCCTAATGGGGATCTACAATTTACTACTGAAAGTAGTGAAGATAGACTAGATCACACTCTAAACGCGCCTCCTCCCATTCGCAACCGCTCACCCTTTTTTTTTTTTTTTTTATGCTCACACAATTACTGCTTGCTCTCACTCAGTCACCCAATAGGGGCACTGAGACCACAAACAAAAACACTGCATCCGGGAGCTGAGATGGGACGCCACCGGGGCAAGCAGGAAGAACACTGTCTCTCCGTCTGCCGCAGCACGCACCGCTGTAAGCAGTCCCATCGCAGGGCACCCAGTCACTGTCCCCTAGAGCAAGGTCCTAGCAGCATGGGGACTGGGGTTTCCCTTGGATGCAGGGTTAGGGTTAGTTTAAGTGTTAGGCTTACATTATAGGCTGATAATGCTTCGATGTGAATGACAGCCAGCTCTCACATAGAAGCATTTACAGCTAATAATCTAAGCCTAACACTCAAACTAACCCTAACCCTTCATCCAAGGCAAAACTCAATTCCCACGCTGCTAGGACCTTGCTCCAGGCAGCCAATCAGTATATTGTGGGCGTACACTGGGCAGATACAGACCATCACTAGGTCTCCACCCATACTTGTGGTGGAGACAAGATACAATAGTACCTGCAGGGTCACCGGATTCTGCTGCGGGAACCTGCATGCGGAATCTGGTCTGCCCGTGTGAGCGCAGCCTTACTGTGATAACAAATTTATAGAGATGCTTTATTTGTTACTAATTTTGCACAAAAAAACACATTTTTTAAAAAAGAAAAATAACTGACTCTGCATCGCCGCATTCTAAGACCCAGAATATTAGAATATTATTATTTTTCCGGCAGCGGAGGTCTATGAGGGCTCATTTTTTTGCAGGAAGAGTTGTAGTTCTTATTACCATTTTGAGGTATATGTGACTTTTTGAGTTGCTTTTTATTACATTTTTTCGGAGGTGAATAAAAGAAAAATAGCAATTCTGACGTTGGTTTTTATTATTTTTATAGCATTCACCGTGCATGATAAATAACAATATTTTCATTGTTTGCAATGAGCGTGTTAATACCTATGTGTTACTTTTTACAACTTTTTGGGGTATTTTCTCCATTTAAATTGTGTTTTTGTGGGGGGGGGAAACAAAATATGTATTTTATTTTTTACTCCATTTTTTTCCATTTAAATGAAACCTTAACTTTTCTGACACTTTTAATCGCTGAAGGGGGAAGCTGTGATTGTTCGATCGCTAGAATAGTACACTGCATTACTTATGTAGAGCATTCTACAAAGCCCTTGACAACAGCCTATTATACTCTGCGGGAGGCAAGGCCGACCTGTGTAATGTCCCATTTAGACGGGACGTCTGTCATCTAAATGACTGCACGAGCGCTGCGTCGCCTTTTAAGGTCATCAGCGCTCGTGCAGAGTGTTCAGTCTGGCAGACTCCACCACTGGGTGGCGGGCCTCTCGCTCAGCGCTTCGCATTTATGTGAGCGGGGATCATTAACATTGAGCTAGAATCCTGCGATCCAACAATGTGATGCAGCAGCCAAAAAAGCAAACACAATTCTGGGATGTATTAAGAGAAGCACAGAGTCTAGATCACTCTTCCTTAGTCAGACCTAATCTGGAATACTGTGTCCAGTTCTGGACATCCCACTTTAAAAAAGACATAGACAAACTGGAGCAAGTTCAGAGAAGAGTTACCAGGATGGTGAGCAGTCTACAAATCATGTCCTATGAGGAACGGTTAAAGGATCTGGGAGTGTTTAGCTTGCAAAAAAGAAGGCTGAGAGGAGACTTAATAGTCTACAAATATCTGAAGGGCTGTCACAGTGCAGAGGGATCAGCCCTATTCTCATTTGCACAAGGAAAGCCTAGAAGCAATGGGATGAAACAGAAAGTTTTTTTCTAATATCTAATTTGTGTCTCCTCCCTTTCAAACAGTGAGGGTGATCAATGAGTGGAACAGTTTACCACAGGAGGTGGCGAGTTCTCCTTCAATGGAAGTGTTTAAACAAAGGCTGCACAGATATCTCTGCGATGATTTTGTGAATCCTGCACTGAGCAGGGGGTTGGACCTGATGACCCTGGAGGTCCCTTTCAACTCTACCATTCTATGATTCAATCCTCTCAGTGAACACAACCATATCATCACACATCCCATCACCCAATACTTCATAGTTAAAATTTATATAGTGTGATATTTTTGATATATAATAAATTTATATTTTAAGGTTCCACTTTAGGGTTTTTATTCATACCCTTCTGGGGGCATATATACACATTCTGAATAGGTTCAGTAGCGCTGCTGATTAGAGCCACCTGATTGGCTCTTCGGCACCACGTGCGCAGACCCCCCTTTAGGCCTCATATCCACGGGGAAAATCAGGCCCGGTACGGATTCTCCATGGAGAATCCGTAGCGGGTCCCTCCTGCCCGCGGACATGAGGCATAAAAATAAGAATAAACTCCCCTTTCGCCCGCTCCGGATCTTCCCTTCGCCGCGGCGTCATCTTCTCAGCGTCGCGGCCGGATCTTCTTTCTTCGGCCCGGCGGATGCGCAGGACAGGTCGGTGACGTGCCCCGCGCATGCAGCGGCCCGAAGAAAAAAGATCCGGCCGCGATGGAGAGAAGATGGAGCCGCGGCGAAGGGAAGAACCGGAGCGGGTGAGTAAATTCCGATTTTTGTCTCCCGCGGAACCGGACGGCTTCCATAGGCTTCAATAGAAGCCCGCGGGAGCCGTCCCCGCGGGAGACCCGCACGGAAATGGAGCATGGTCCAGATTTTTTCATGCTCCTTTTTTTTTTTTAAATCACTTTTATTGACCATCCGCGGGTATTTATCTACCCACGGGTGGTCAATGCATCCCTATGGGGTGCGTATCCGCGGGCGGGAGAAGAGTTAAAATCTGCTGCGGATTTTAATTCTTCTTTTGCTCGTGGACATGAGGCCTTAGGGTTAGGGTTAGGTTTAGGGTTAGCACTAAGCCTAACCCTAAAGGGGGGTCTGTGCACAGCTGCTTAAAGGGGTTGTCTCGCGAAAGCAAGTGGGTTTAAGCACTTCTGTATGACCATATTAATGCACTTTGTAATATACATCGTGCATTAAATATGAGCCATACAGAAGTTATTCACTTACCTTCCTTGCGCTGGCGTCCCCGTCTCCATGGCTCCGTCTAACTTCAGCGTCTAATCGCCCGATTAGACGTGCTTGCGCAGAAGGGTCTTCTGCCTTCGGGTCTGTCCGGCAGCAGCGGCATTCTGGCTCCGCCCCCTTCTACGCATCATCTCGTAGCTCCGCCCCATCACGTGTGCCGATTCCAGCCAATCAGGAGGCTGGAATCGGCAATGGACCACACAGAGCACACGGTGCACCATGGGAGAAGACCCGCGGTGCATCGTGGGTGAAGATCCCGGCGGCCATCTTGGTAAAGGAAGAAAGAAGTCGCCGCAGCGCGGGGATTCGGGTAAGTAATAAACTTTTTTTTTAAAACCCATCCCTTGGGTTTGTCTCACGCCAAACGGGGGGCCTATTGAATAAAAAAAAAAAATGTTTCGGCATGAGACAACCCCTTTAAGGCAATCCGCGTGCACGCAGTGTAGTCACGTGGTGCCGACGAGCCAATCAGGTGGCTCTAATCAGCAGCGCTACTGAACCTATTCAGAAGGTGTATATATGCCTTCTGGGGTACATTTGCATTTTTAAAAATCCGTTTTTATTACAATTTTTGGGGGGATCTGAGGTGACAAAAACAAATTAATGTAGACTTGTTCTTCCACCAGTCGTGGCTGCTGCCCTGAAGTGCAAACATATTGCAACATTATTTGATACCATCCCTTGATAGCTGCTCAATTATGAAATGTCCCTGACAACCCCTTTTAGTAAAGTATTAACTTTTTAAAATATTTGATTGCTTGTATATTTCAGTCTATTGTGCTTGTCAACAATAGTCTATTAAATGATGCCACTGGCAGAGCCTTATAGGCTTCTGTACAAGGCAGCCTTAGAGGCTATTGTTGGGCCCAGTGCTTCCAGGAGAATGACTCCGCCCACTGCAATCACATAAAAGGTAGGAAGGGCCATTTTTAAAAGTGGTAAGAAAAGTGGGTGACGTTTAGCAGGAGGTGGTGGCCCCCTAAGCTAGAAACCACCATAAAGTATAAGAATCATAGAATGGAAGAGTAGGAAGGGACCTGCAGGGTCATTGGGTCCAACCCCCTGCTTAATGCAGGATCACTAAATCATCTCAGACAGATGTCTGTCCAGCCTTTGGAGACTTCCATTGAAGGAGAACTCACCACCTCCCATGGTAACTTGTCCCACTAATTGATCCCCGTCACTGTCTAATATCTAATTTGTGTCTCCTCCCTTTCAGTTTCATCCCATTGCTTCTAGTCTTTTCTTGTGCAGATGAGAATAGGATTGATCCCTCTGCACTGTGACAGCCCTTCAGATATTTGTAGACCACCATTAAGTCTCCTCACAGCCTTCTTTTTTGCAAGCTAAACATTCCCAGATCCTTTAACCCTTCCTCAAAGAATATGATTTGCAGACCGCTCACCATCCTAGTAATTCTTCTCTGAACTTGCTTCAGTTTGACGATGCTTTTTTAAAATTGGTGCCGTACACAGTATTCTTCATGAGGTCTAAGGGCTTATTCACACGAGCGTATACCATTTTCACGGTCGGACGATATATGCTGCCATCTGATGCACAGGCTCTGCGTACATGTCGTTGGACAGAGGGAGGCATCTTAGCTCTGCTAAGCTGTCTCCTCCTCTATCCCCCTCGCTGGCTCTCTGCAAGGGGAGGAGGCGGGACAGGACGGGAGCTAGTGTGATGAGCTCCTGCCCCCTCTCCACCCGTTACCGCTGTTTGCAATGGCAGCTTAGCTCCGCCCTGTCCTGCCGTTTCTTTTGCAAACAGCTACAAGGTGCGGAGAAGGGGGAGGGAGTTTAGCAGTCACGCTGCTAAACTTCCTTCCACCTCCCTTCTCCAGCCGCTGTCATTGGCTCCCATAGGAGTCTATGGCAGCGACCATAGTCTGGCCAGAAAGCTAGTTCCACAACTATCTTTGCTGCCCGGCGTAAAAGCGTCCGTCCGGGTGCTATTAGGCCTGGGGAATACGCCTGTGTGATCTGATGTATTGGAATCCAATGCATCAGATGGTAGCATATATCAGCCGGCCGTGAAAACGGCGGTCGATGTATGCTTGTGTAAATAAGGAAGAGTAGAGGGAGATAATTACCTAACATGATCTAGACTCTCCACTTCTCTTAATACATCCTAGAATTGTTTGCCTTTTTTGATGCTACATCTCCCTGTTGACTCATGTTCAGTCTATGATCTATTAGTATACCCAAGTCTTTTTCACATCTGCTGCTTAGCCCAATTCCTCCCATTCTGTATGTGCTTTTTTCATTTTTCTTGCCCAGATGTAGGATTTTGCATTTCTCCTTGTTAAATACCATTCTGTTAGTTGCCGCCCACTTTTTCAGGTTTGTCTAGATTTTTCTGAATACTCTCTCTCTCTTCTCTAGTGTTAGCTATCCCTCCTAGCTTTGTGTTGTCTGCAAATTTGATCAGTTTTCCCTCAACTCCCTCCTCCAGATAATTTATAAAAATGTTGACCAACACTGGGCCCAGGACAGAACCGGATATGCAGCCATTTATGACGACTCATTGAGTATGATCACTCAGCCAGTTGTCTATTCGCCTAACAGTTGCCTTTGCAATCCCATATTTGGTCATTATTTCAATAAGTATGGTATGAGATGCTTTGTCAAATGATTTACTAAAGTCAAGATCTACTATATCTACCGCATTTCCCTGATAAATCCAGTTGGTGATTCGGTCGTAGAAGGAAATTAGATTTGTCTGCCATGACTGTATAGGCCAGGCCTATTGTCAAGCCTGGCCACTCCAGTAAGAACGGAGCTTTCTGCATCCTGCATAATCAGCTCAGTGCACTAGTGCACCAGCCTGACAAGTAGCTGATCAGCAACAGACCCCCACCAATCCAGTAGTGATGCCTTATCCTGAGCATAGGCCATCAATAGTTTATAAGCGGGCTACCCTTTTGTTTTCAGCCCTTTGCTTTCTATCTATTTTTGTTGTTTCTAATCTCTGATTCCCTGTACTTAATTCTCTTTGAATCAGTGTTCATAATATCAAATAGCCCTAGACACTACGGATGGCTAATGTGACCTAGTCTAAAAGATTATACCCCTTTCTCGATGGCCCCACCTACTGCTTGCTGTTATATACCTTCATGTGTTGAGCTATGACTAAGGATCTGAAATGGTTTGAAACACATAAGCATGCATGTTTCTACTGGATGTACAGCTTGTACATTGGGATTTCTATCTGTCAGATTCATTTAAAGCCTCCTTTGATATTTCTGATAAATTTGACCTGAAGGTTAGCATTGCGAGCAGTTTTTATTCTTCCTTGTGTAAATGATGGAGACATGATGGAACACTACTAGAGATGAGCGAGCACCAAAATGCTCGGGTGCTCGTTACTCGGGACGAACTTTTCGCGATGCTCGAGGGTTCGTTTCGAGTAACGAACCCCATTGAAGTCAATGGGCGACCAGAGCATTTTTGTATTTCGCCGATGCTCGCTAAGGTTTCCTTGTGTGAAAATCTGGGCAATTCAAGAAAGTGATGGGAACGACACAGCAACCGATAGGGCAGGCGAGGGGCTACATGTTGGGCTGCATCTCAAGTTCACAGGTCCCACTATTAAGCCACAATAGCGACAAGAGTGGGGCCCCCCCCCTCCCAACAACTTTTACTTCTGAAAAGCCCTCATTAGCATGGCATACCTTTGCTAAGCACCACACTACCTCCAACAAAGCACAATCACTGCCTGTATGACACTCCACTGCCACTTCTCCTGGGTTACATGCTGCCCAACCGCCCCCCCTCCCCCCCACAGCGCACACCAAAGTGTCCCTGCGCAGCCTTCAGCTGCCCTCATGCCACACCACCCTCATGTCTATTTAGAAGTGCGTCTGCCATGAGGAGGAACCGCAGGCACACACTGCAGAGGGTTGGCACGGCTAGGCAGCGACCCTCTTTAAAAGGGGCGGGGCGATAGCCCACAATGCTGTACAGAAGCAATGAGAAATAGAATCCTGTGCCACCGCCATCAGGAGCTGCACACGTGGGCATAGCAATGGGGAACCTATGTGCCACACACTATTCATTCTGTCAAGGTGTCTCTGTCAGACCGGGCTTTTTAATTCATAGACACAGGCGGGTACAACTCCATATTGTGAAGTCCCTGTCGACCGACAGCATGGGTGGCTCCCTGGAACCCACCGGCGATACACAAAAATATCCCATTGCATTGCCCAACACAGCTGAGGTAGTAATGTCGTGCTTAATGCAGGTGGGCTTCGGCCCACACTGCATGCCCCAGTCAGACTGGGGTTCTTTACAAGTGGAAACAGATGCATTTATAATTCCCTGTGGACCCACAGCATGGGTGGGTGCCAGGAAGCCACCGGCGGTACATAGAAATATCCCATTGCATTGCCCAACACAGCTGAGGTAGTAATGTCGTGCTTAATGCAGGTGGGCTTCGGCCCACACTGCATGCCCCAGTCAGACTGGGGTTCTTTACAAGTGGACACATGCAGTTACAACTCCGTGTGGACCCACAGCATGGGTGGGTGCCAGGAAGCCACCGGCGGTACATAAATATATCCCATTGCATTGCCCATCACAGCTGAGGTAATGTCATGTTTAATGCAAGTGGGCTTCGGCCCACACTGCATGCCCCAGTCAGACTGGGGCTCTTTAGAAGTGGACACATGTAGTTACAACTCCGTGTGGACCCACGGCATGGGTGGCTCCCTGGAACCCACCGGCGGTACATAAATATATCCCATTGCAGTGCCCAACACAGCTGATGTAACGTCAGCTGTAATGCAGGTGGGCAAAAAATTAATTGGATTACACTGTAGGCGAGGGCCCACAAAAATTGGTGTACCAACAGTACTAATGTACCTCAGAAAAATTGCCCATGCCCAACCAAGAGGGCAGGTGAAACCTATTAATCGCTTTGGTTAATGTGGCTTAAAGGGGTTGTCCCGCGCCGAAACGGGTTTTTTTTTTTTTCAACCCCCCCCCCGTTCGGCGCGAGACAACCCCGATGCAGGGAGGTAAAGAAAGCTCACCGGAGCGCTTACCTGAATCCCCGCGCTCCGGTGACTTCTCTACTCACCGCTGAAGATGGCCTCTTCCTCCGTGGACCGCAGCTCTTCTGTGCGGTCCACTGCCGATTCCAGCCTCCTGATTGGCTGGAATCGGCACGTGACGGGGCGGAGCTACACGGAGCTACACGGAGCCCCATAGAAGACTGCAGAAGACCCGGACTGCGCAAGCGCGGCTAATTTGGCCATCGGAGGGCGAAAATTAGTCGGCACCATGGAGACGAGGACGCCAGCAACGGAACAGGTAAGTATAAAACTTTTTATAACTTCTGCATGGCTCATAATTAATGCACAATGTACATTACAAAGTGCATTATTATGGCCATGCAGAAGTGTACAGACCCACTTGCTGCCTCGGGACAACCCCTTTAAGTGGTAACTAGGCCTGGAGGCAGCCCAGTTTAACGAAACATTGGTTCAAGTTAAAGTTTCAACGCTTTTAAGAGCATTGAAACGTATAAAAATTGTTTAGAAAAATTATATGAGTGAGCCTTGTGGCTCTAAGAAAAATTGCCCGTTCGGCGTGATTACGTGAGGTTTCAGGAGGAGGAGGAGGAGGAATATTATACACAGATTGATGAAGCAGAAATGTCCCCGTTTTGGATGGTGAGAGAGAACGATGCTTCCATCCGCGGGTGCATAATACGTATTGCTTAGGTATCGCTGCTGTCCGCTGGTGCAGAAGAGAAGTCTGGGGAAATCCAGGCTTTGTTCATCTTGATGAGTGTTAGCCTGTCGGCACTGTCGGTTGACAGGTGGGTACGCTTATCCGTGATGATTCCCCCAGCCACACTAAACACACTCTCTGACAAGACGCTAGCCGCAGGACAAGCAAGCACCTCCAGGGCATACAGCGCGAGTTCAGGCCACGTGTCCAGCTTCGACACCCAGTAGTTGTAGGGGGCAGAGGCGTCACGGAGGACGGTCGTGCGATCGGCTACGTACTCCCTCACCATCCTTTTACAGTGCTCCCGCCGACTCAGCCGTGACTGGGTAGCGGTGACACAGTCTTGCTGGGGAGCCATAAAGCTGGCAAAGGCCTTGGAGAATGTTCCCCTGCCTGCGCTGTACATGCTGCATGATCTCTGCGCCTCCCCTGCTACTTGGCCCTCGGAACTGCGCCTTCTGCCACTAGCGCTGTCGGATGGGAAGTTTACCATCAGTTTGTCCACCAGCGCCCTGTGGTATTGCATCATTCTCGAACCCCTTTCCTCTTCGGGAATGAGAGTGCAAAGGCTCTCCTTATACCGTGGGTCGAGCAGTGTGTACACCCAGTAATCCGTAGTGGCCAGAATGCGTGTAACGCGAGGGTCACGAGAAAGGCATCCTAACATGAAGTCAGCCATGTGTGCCAGGGTACCTGTACGCAACACATGGCTGTCTTCACTAGGAAGATCACTTTCAGGATCCTCCTCCTCCTCCTCCTCTTCCTCCTCCTCAGCCCATACACGCTGAAAGGATGACAGGCAAGCAGCATGGGTACCGTCAGCAGTGGGCCAAGCTGTCTCTTCCCCCTCCTCCTCATCCTCCTCATGCTCCTCCTCCTCCTGAACGCGCTGAGATATAGACAGGAGGGTGCTCTGACTATCCAGCGACATACTGTCTTCCCCCGGCTCTGTTTGCGAGCGCAAAGCGTCTGCCTTTATGGTTTGCAGGGAACTTCTCAAGATGCATAGCAGAGGAATGGTGACGCTAATGATTGCAGCATCGCCGCTCACCACCTGGGTAGACTCCTCAAATTTTCCAAGGACCTGGCAGATGGCTGCCAACCAGGCCCACTCTTCTGTAAATAATTGAGAAGGCTGACTCACACTGCGCCGCGCAAGTTGGAGTTGGTATTCCACTATAGCTCTACGCTGCTCATAGAGTCTGGCCAACATGTGGAGCGTAGAGTTCCACTGTGGGGGCACGTCGCACAGCAGTCGGTGCACTGGCAGATTAAACCGATGTTGCAGTGTCCGCAGGGTGGCAGCGTGCGTGTGGGATTTGCGGAAATGTGCGCAGAGCTGGCGCACCTTTCCGAGCAGGTATGACAAGTGGGGGTAGCTTTTCAGAAAGCGCTGAACCACCAAATTAAACACATGGGCCAGGCATGGCACGTGCGTGAGGCTGCCGAGCTGCAGAGCCGCCACCAGCTTATGGCCGTTGTCACACACGACCATGCCCGGTTGGAGGCTCAGCGGCGCAAGCCAGCGGTCGGTCTGCTCTGTCAGACCCTGCAGCAGTTCGTGGGCCGTCTGCCTCTTCTCTCCTAAGCTGAGTCGTTTCAGCACGGCCTGCTGACGCTTGCCCACCGCTGTGCTGCCACGCCGCGTTACACCGACTGCTGGCGACGTGCTGCTGACACATCTTGATTGCGAGACAGAGGTTGCGTTGGAGGAGGAGGAGGAGGAAGGTGCTTTAGTGGAGGAAGCATACACCGCCGCAGATACCACCACCGAGCTGGGACCCGCAATTCTGGGGGTGGGTAGGACGTGAGCGGTCCCAGGCTCTGACTCTGTCCCAGCCTCCACTAAATTCACCCAATGTGCCGTCAGGGAGATATAGTGGCCCTGCCCGCCTGTGCTTGTCCACGTGTCTGTTGTTAAGTGGACCTTGGCAGTAACCGCGTTGGTGAGGGCGCGTACAATGTTGCGGGAGACGTGGTCGTGCAGGCCTGGGACGGCACATCGGGAAAAGTAGTGGCGACTGGGAACTGAGTAGCGTGGGGCCGCCGCCGCCATCATGCTTTTGAAAGCCTCCGTTTCCACAAGCCTATACGGCAGCATCTCTAGGCTGATCAATTTTGCAATGTGCACGTTTAACGCTTGAGCGTGCGGGTGCGTGGCGTCGTACTTGCGCTTGCGCTCAAACTGTGGCGCTAGCGACGTCTGGACGCTACGCTGAGAGACATTGCTGGATGGGGCCGAGGACAGCGGAGGTGAGGGTGTGGGTGCAGGCCAGGAGACGGTAGTGCCTGTGTCATCAGAGGGGGGTTGGATCTCAGTGGCAGGTTGGGGCACAGGGGGAGAGGCAGTGGTGCAAACCGGAGGCGGTGAACGGGCATCGTCCCACCTTGTGGGGTGCTTGGCCATCATATGTCTGTGCATGCTGTTGGTGGTGCCTCCCCAGCTGATCTTGGCGCGACAAAGGTTGCACACCACTGTTCGTCGGTCGTCAGGCGTCTCTGTGAAAAACTGCCACACCGTAGAGCACCTTGACCTGTGCAGGGTGGCATGGCGCGAGGGGGCGCTTTGGGAAACAGTTGGTGGATTATTCGGTCTGGCCCAGCCTCTACCCCTGGCCACCACACTGGCTCGGCCTGTGCCCACACCCTGACTTGGGCCTCCGCGTCCTCGCCCGCGTCCACGTCCTATAGGCCTACCCCCACCCCTCAGCATGGTGTATTACCAGTGATTTGATTTCCCAGGCAGGAAAGAAAGTGGCGCAAGCCTGCAGCCAAAATACAATTTTTTCCCTTGTTTTTCAAAGGACAAGCCACACTGCGTGTATTCAATGAATACTACTAAGTTTAATAACTGTGTTGTGGCCCTGCAAATGTGTCAGAGAACTGCAGTGATGCAAAGTTATTGGCTCCAGCAGATCAGGGATTTCCCATGCAGGAAAAAAATTGGCGCAAGCCTGCAGTAAAACGTAGCTGGCTGCGTCTGATTTTTTTTTAACGTTCTGCACGCAGCACACACGTACCCAGAGCCCTGAGGACTGTCAGAGGCAGGCGAAATACAATTTTTTCCCTTGTTTTTCAAAGGACAAGCCACACTGCGTCTATTCAATTAATAATGTATGTCTTCTGGCCCTGCCTACACAATTCTATCCCTGTAGTATTAATGCCGGGTGCAATGGTCTGCACAGCCGGTTTTGAGAAGAAAAAAAAAATTATGCAACACTGCTAACAGCATCCTGGACAGTACTGCACACGGATAGATGTGGCCCTAGAAAGGACCGTTGGGGTTCTTGAAGCCTACACTTACTGCTAACACTCTCCCTGCCTAACCACCACTTCTTTCCCTATTGCAGGGCGCAATGCTCTGCAGATCCAATTTTGAAAAAAAAAATAAAATACAGTGCTAACACAGTACTGCACACTATTAGATGTGGCCCTGAGAAGGACCGTTGGGGTTCTTGAAGCCTACACTAACTCCTAACGCTCTCCCTACAGCAGCTCCAGCACGATACCACTGTCCCTCAGCTAACTCACAAGGCATGTGTGGCGAGCCGCGGGAGGGGCCGACTTTTATACTCGGGTGACATCTGATCGCCCCAGCCACTCACAGCAGGGGGGTGGTATAGGGCTTGAACGTCACAGGGGGAAGTTGTAATGCCTTCCCTGTCTTTCAATTGGCCAGAAAAGCGCGCTAACGTCTCAGAGAGGAAACTGAAAGTAACCGGAACACCGCGTGGTACTCGTTACGAGTAACGAGCATCCCGAACACCGTAATATTCGCACGAATATCAAGCTCGGACGAGTACGTTCGCTCATCTCTAAACCCTACAGACCCTATTGTAATTTATTGTGGTCAGGCACCATCGAGACATGTTGTGGTGTCCATGCTAAATGGAAACTACAATTCAATTGTAAAGTCTAACAAACTTGATGCAAAAAGGCTAAGAAAATCATACCTCATTGAAAAGAAAAAGCGCATTGGCGAAGACTTTAGATTTAGACTGTAGATGACCAGTCTATACAAGTGTAATGCAGATTTTTGCTGGAGGAGGCAGTTTTCAGCATATAGTCTAGGCAGACCTTGTTTTCTAAGAATTTATAATACTATGAAAAAAATGGAGAAATCGACCATGCCGTGTACTAGCCTGTAGTGTTGGAGACCTTTTTTTGTCTGACTGGAAGGCACATTTCAGGTGTTATGTAATCGAGTATGCTGATTTCAAAAATCAAGACGAAAAAATTATCCGAAAACTGGAACACCTCCCCAAATGACTGAAAAAAACAGAAAAATTCACTGCCATGTTTCGATACAAAAAAAGACTTCAACTATCCTTCTCCTAAATAGTATATGAGTAAATGGAGTAGCCTAATGAGTATATGACTGTTGTAAAGATTGTAATTTTTTTTGTACTGTACGTACAGAAATATAAATAACAAATAATATGGTTACGATGTTTCATGTATTTTGGTGTTAATTAATAATACATAACCAATATGTTTTCTTTTTTTTTTTGTCCTGATTTTTGAAATCAGCATACTCGATTACATAAAACCTGAAATGTGCCTTCCATTCAGACAAAAAAGGTCTCCGACACTACAGGCTACTGTGTACCCGCCGGGGGCTGTTAGGGGGGTCACGAGGGGACCCGTCAGCTGATGCTGTCTGCTTCCCAATCTGTTTGAATCTTGCGAGTATACTCTGAGGAGCTCAATGGACACCACACCGTATGTATTAACCAAAGAAATGCCTGTTTAATGTACAATGTATTCAATCTTTATACGGTTCTATGGAGCGAGTAGCTTTATGCCAGATACAATTAAAATTAATAAGCACATATATTGTTTTAAAACATCTCGGCCTCTTATCAGTATGTCCTCCTCTGTGTAGGTGTTAATCGGGAGGTACATTCCTGTAAGCTTGTTAGTAAGTTTCAACTAGAATTATTTAAAGATAAAAACAGCACAAAAAACCTAGCGGTAATCCAATTAATATTTCCAGGTGGATCATTCTAACTGAAATCTAACATTTTTCTCAAGTGAAAGTTAAAATTAATACAAATATTTATGTGTATTATAGCAGACAAGCAAAGAGACAAAATGGAGTCTTTGTAGTCCATTTTTAAAGCGTCAGCCCTTACACGTATTTGCGGTTAAGCTTAAACCTTTAGCAGAAGAAGACGCAAATTATAAACACATAATTATTCTGTGAAATACACTTATCTTTCTCTATTTAAAAGTATAAACCAGAATTAACCCCTCACAGGGCTAACGTAAAAGAATAAACAGTTCCTGCAGTAACCATGAACAAGGATCCGAGTGACAAAGGGCCAAATTGTGACTGCAAGATGATAGGGTCTTTTTGGAGTGTTCCTGGTATGTAGTGGTTAAAATCAAGTTAAAGTGGTCAAAGGAAGGACAACCAGTGAAAAGACAACAGGGTCATAGGCACCCAGGGATCATTGATGCAAGTGAAGATTGAAGGTTAGCCCATGTGGTCTGATCCCACAGAACACCTACTTTTAGTACAAATGTCCAAAAAATGTAATGTTGGCTCTGTTAGAAAGCTGTCAGTGAACAGTGGATCACCGCTTACTGCAGACAGGTCAGGGCGCCCATGCTGACCCCTTCATACTGCTAAAAGTGCCTCTTAATCCCCAGATCTCAATCCAGTTGAGCATTCTGTTGAATTTCTGGAAAGACTAGATTGAGCTGTGGAGGCCTCACCGCCAACCTACCAGACTTAAAAGATCTGCTGCTAATATTTTGGTGTCGGATACCACAGGGCTTCTTTAGTGGTCTGATGAAGTTCAGGTCTCAATGCCTCCAAACTGTATTGGTGGCCCATGGTTGGCCTACACAATATTAGGCAGGTGGCTTTAATACTCATTTGTGAACATGTAAGATGTGAGCGCTAATTACCTGCAGTGAAAGGGTTAAACATCCACAAGTGGATAAGCTGCTATTTACAACTAATGTGCATTATATATACTGAATTGTCCTTTTTTGTTTCAGTCCACGAACGTTTAGAAGATGATGTCTCTCTACCGTTTACCTCCACTGCCGACCATAAGGGAGATTATAAAGCTTTACAACTTAAGAGCAGAAAAACAACTGTCCCAGAACTTTCTACTGGATCTGAAACTCACTGGTATGTTATTCTCAACGCCTCTAGTATTTCTATATCTAAAACCCATTTTAGGCCTGGTAACATGTCAGCAGATGCAGCGGTGCTCATGGGAGGTCTGCTTTTTCTCCCTTTGGCCAAAAACAGGATTGAATAAGAAAGAGATGTATGCAGCAACTAGAATGTGTGAAATGATTTATCTGCTCATTTATATTGTGCATACATATTCTAGAGCACTGTACACAGATTGTTATAAGCTACATTGGGTCCTGTCCCCATGGGGGCTCATAATCTGTATTCATGTATTAGTGTTTCCCAACTCTGGTACTCAGGGCCCCAACAGGTCATGTTTTCAGGATATCCTACAGTAAGAACACTTGTGGTAATGTCTGAGGCACTGAGAATAATTACATCACCTGCGCAATACTGAGGAAATCCAGAAAACATGACCTGTTGGGGTGCCCGGAGGACCAGAGTTGGAAAACGCACGGAAATCATACAAACTTCATGCAGAAGTTGCCTTTGGTCAGAATTAAAACCAGAATCCCATTGCTGTAAGGCAACTGTACTAGCCCTTGAGCCACCATGAACTTAATAATAATAAGTAATAATCTTTATTTGTATAACGCCAACTTATTCCACAGCACTTTTGAGATACATGGGGAACAATACGAAAATTACAGAAATTACAAGAGTAACGTGTAGTATTCAATTACCACACATGATAACAAAAGGTACAGGGGCAAGATATGGAGCAATGGGGAACACAGCAATGCGACAATAACATGTGATATACAATTTTAGGACACAGACGAGGTGTGGAGGTAGTACAGGAGGCATGTGGCAGAAAGTGTACATGATAGGCAAAAGTAGAAAGCTATAGGGAGGGGCAGGGGGCATATTGTGGAGATGCGGGACTAGATCAGAAGGTTTTGGTATGCTTCTATGAAGAGGTGCGTCTTTAAGGGGCATCTGAAGTTCCGTGCGTCCGGAATTGTCCGGATGTTTTGGGGCAGAGCATTCCAGAGGATTGCTGCTGCTTTAGAGAAGTCCTGGAGGCGAGCATGTGAGGATCGTATTAGAGTGGTGTTTAGTCTGAGTGTGTTGGCAGAACGGAGCATGCAGGCTGGTTGATGTATGGACAGGAGGGAAGCGATGTACGGTGGCGCTGCGCCATGGAGAGCAATATGGGTCAGGGTGATGAGTTTGAATTTAGTCCTGTAGTGTATGGGCAGCCAATGCAGCGACTGGCATAGTGCAGAGGCATCTGAGAAGTCGATGGATAGGAAGGTGATTCTAGCTGCCGCATTTAGTATGGATTGGAGAAGGGAGAGTGTGGTGTGGGGAAGGCCAATGAGCAGTGAGTAGTCGGGAATGAATGAGGGCGACAACGAGTGTCTTTAGCGTGTCCGTGGTGAGGAATGCCCAGATTTTAGCAATATTTCTGAGGTGCAGTTGGCATGTTCGGCCAGAGATTGGATGTGGGGGGTAAAGGAGAGGTCTGCATCCAATGTGACCCCAAGGCAGCGGACGTGCTGTCTGGGGCTTATATTAGTGCCAGATACTGTTTTGGAGATGTTTGGTGGAGGTTGGCTGGTTGAGGGCAGAAATACAAGAAGGTCGGTTTTTGAGAGGTTAAGTTTGAGAAAAAAGGAGGTCATGGTGTTAGAGACAGCTGACAGACAGTCGGTGATGTTTCGGAGGAAAATGTGCAGAGCTGTCACGTGAAGAGGTATATAACTGGGTGTTGTCAGCGTAGACATGGTATTGGAGGCCAAATCTGGTTTGTCCGATTGGGGCTGTGTAGATAGAGAAGAGAAGGGGACCAAGGATCGAGCCCTGGGGGACCCCCAATAACGAGAGGAAGTGGAGACGCTGAAAGAGCAGTCAGACAGGTAGGAGGAGAAGCAGGAGAGGGCGGTGTACTTTAGGACGATGGCTAGCGTAGGTGGTGGGGCGAGCAGTGGAAAGCAGTCTGGAAACTTCTTCCTCTGTCAGTGGTTCTAGTACAGATAATGAAAGAGTGATTGGTGCAGTGCTGAAGAGACCGGCATCGGGGCTAGCCGTGTAATGTTCAGAGAGTTCTTTTTGGATGTTTTCGGTTTTTTTTCTTTGAAGTGGGCAGCTAGCACTGAGATCCGTCACGGGGGCCAGTTCTTTGGGGCTGAGGAGGGAGTGGAATGTATCAAAAAGTCGACTGGGGTCGTGGGAAAGTGAGGAGATAAGGAAGATGAATTAAACTTGTTTGGGCGTGGTTGTAGATTTTGAGCATACATTTGAAGTGGGTGGGCTGTTTGAATTTGCCTTAAAGGGGAGTACCTGATAATCTGTGACCATTTAAGTATTTCTAGTCTTTTCACAAACGATACTTCTCTGATAGTCAGTGTGATAACTAGCAGAAGTGCAAATCACGTTCTCTAGTTAAGTTGACATTTTTGTGCTGATAGTGCTTTCTAAACTGCTGGCAACTAGGGTTCTCTCACCCTTCTAACTTGCTATTCTCTGGCTTTTGTTAAGTGACTTCTGTCTATCGTAAAACTGGAATGGGAGAAACTGGTTTTGACGGTATACTGAAGCTCATTATAGGATGAGATCCTGTGTTATACGGTGCAATCAGGGCTGCATGCGAGTCTGTTGTATTCCTTAATGTACAGATGCATTCTACCTGTTTGTGTGGCAGTAGTATATAGAATTAAATATTATTTTAATGGAATATGCTGGTCTTCTGGCGTGAAGGCAGTATTTATACTACTTTCTACAGCATTCTTTCTACAAATGGCATAATTCAATGTTTTTTTGACTTTCCTTAATATATGAAAGTTACGTTGGTTTATGAAAATCCTTGTTTTTCAGATAAAATTGTACGGAAAGCTGGGAATCTACAAAATGCTCATGTGTGTGAGGTTGGCCCTGGGCCAGGAGGAATTACAAGAGCCATACTAAATTCTGGTGCTGAAGAGCTCCTGGTAGTTGAAAAAGACACTAGATTTCTTCCTGGACTTAAGGTATATATTCCAGTACCAAGCTTGTTGTCTGCTTTAGACACCGGCGCAAATGAATGTACTAGAGGGAGGCGGGTTCCCTTCTCACAACCCCCTGTATTAGACACTCTCTGCATAGGACCCTATTTGTCTACAGTAAATGGGGCCATTGATTTCAATCTGTCAAAGTATCTGAAAAAGTCTTCTAGAATTTTAACCCCTTATTGATGGCCAATACGCTTTTTTACTGATTTCATTAATGGCTCACTACTGACAGCCCAGCTCCTGCTCTAATCACTGGGAGGAGAGAAACTTCAGATCCTGTCAGTTCAACCCCTTACATGCCACCAACAATTGCAATTGCAGCACGTAAGCAGATGACAAGGGTAGGTGGTTCTTTCTATCACACACAGCATCCTGCAATGTGATCACAAGGTACCAATGAGTTACCATGGTAGGTGGAAAGCTGACAAACGCTTCCATGTCTGCCATGTAACTCAGGCTATTAGACTCCGCCTCTGACAGAGTCTATTACACTGCTGTCGTAGGATTGGTAAAATGCACTACACACGTAATGCAGTGTACTATTCTAGCGATCGAACACATCTTCTAGTTCCCTCGAGGGGCTAAAAAATAGAGTAGAAGTTCAATAAAGTTTAATTTGAATAACAAAATCAAGTTTTTTAAAAAATATATATTTTCCCCGCAAATACTTGTTTAAATGCATAAAATACCAATTTTTATTTTATTTTTTTAAGTAGAACATAATTGGTATTACCTTGTTCTTAATGACTCAGACAATGAAAATATTTTGGTATTTATTATGCATTGTGAATGCCATAAAAATAACTTTAAGTAACACCAGAATTACCATTTTTATTTTGTTCATTTCCCAAAAAATGTAATAAAAAGCAATCCACAAGTCACATGTACCTGAAACTAGTAATAATAAAATATCTTCCTGCAAAAAACAAGCCCTCCTAGAGCTTTGTTATGTAATGGGGTTTAGAATGCCGCGATGCAGTCAGTTGTTTTTTCTTTTTAAAAGTATTTTTATTGAGCAAAAGTAGTAAATTGTTCTCATCCAGATAAGAAAGTTATGTTATATTTGCTGAATGGTGAAGGCTTTAACCCCTTCATGACATGGCCTATTTTGGGCTTAAGGACGCAACAATTTTTGGCGGATTTTCTTCTCCGTTTATCAAAAGCCATAACTTTTTTATTTTTCCGTCGACGCGGCCGTATGAGGGCTTGTTTTTTGCGTGGCGAACTGTAGTTTTTATCGATGTCAATTTTGGGTACATAGACTATATTGTAAATTTTTTTTTTTTTTTTAATGATAGCAGAGAGAGAAAATGCATCAATTCTGCCATAGATTTTTTTTTATTTTTTTTTACACCGTTAATTATGCAGCATAAATGAGACTTTCCATTTTTTCTGCAGACCGGTACGGTTACAATGATACCAAAATTCTAACTTTTTTTTTAGGTTTTCCCACTTTTCTGCAATAAAAACCCTTTTTTTTGGAAATCTTTTTTCTATTCTAAATTGTTGCATTCAAAGTCCCGTAAGTTTTTTATTTCTTTGATGTACAGAGCTCTATGAGGGCTTATTTTTTGCGAGACGAGCTGTAGATTTTATTGGTACCATTGTGGCGTACATACGGCTTTTTTGATCACTTTTATTGCATTTTTAGTGAGGCAAAATGCTAAAAATGAGCATTTTGCCTCAGTTTTTTAGCTTTTTTTTTAGCGTTGTTTTCCGTGCACAGTCAAAAGCATGTGCAACTTATTGTACGCATCGTTACGGACGCGACAATACCAAATATGTGGGGTTTTATTTTTTTTTTACCTTTTTTTATGCTAATCTGAAAAAAAGCATAAAAAAATGTTTTTTTTAATTTTTATTTTTTACATTTTTTTAATTCATTTTTTAAATCTTTCTTTTTTTTACACTGTTTGTGTCCCTCTGAGGGACTTTAACCACTGCCCTGATGATCGCTGTCATAAGGCATGGCAGAGCTACTGCTCTCCCATGCCTTATCGCTCATACAGCGATCTCAGGCATAGACAATACAGGACGCCAGTGTCTGGCGTCCTGTTGCCATGGTGACAGGCCGGGCTCTCGCGATGTCATCGCGAGTTCCGGCCGGAGACACAGAGGGAGCTGCGCTCCCTTTGTGAACTCTTTCCCTGCCGCGATCTACTTAGATCGCGGCAGGGAAGGGGTTAACAGTGGCGGGCGCATCTCTGATGTCCCCCCGCTGTTGCAGCGAGACGCCGGCTGTGACTGACAGCCGGCTCCCGCTGCGGGATAGCGCTGGATCATATGTGATCCCGCGCTATCTCCAGGACGTAAGTTTACGCCCTGTTGCGGGAAGTACCCCGCTCCCAGGACGTAAACTTACGCCCTGCAGCGGGAATGGGTTAAAAACAAAGCCCAAAAACAATGATGAAATTTCTGTACCTTTTTACCATCCATACCCCACAAAATGTAATAAAAGTTCTACAACACATTATATGGATCCCAGAGTGCGGCTATTAAAATATACAACTTGTTCCAAAAAAAACAAGCTCAATACAATGATGAAAATTGTTTGGTCCTTCAGTCACAAAATAGACCGATCACAGTGCTTATTCTGGCCACTTAAAGACACTGTGAGCTGCATGTGGCCCCTGGACGGTCATGTTTGCTTTATACTCTGTTCACACTGCATTCTTCTGTGTAGTCGGCCGCCACAAGACGTGCCGCAGAGTATTATTTATCAACAAGGAGGCCTTTGCATGACGGGTATATGTTCAGTATTGGGTCTGACCTGAAACCCCTAACTGTATGGAGGCTGTAGAGAGAAGTGCAGCCTGTACGCCGGACCCAGTGGCGGGGCGCACTGAGCTTATACCATTGCACCAATCCACAGTAATAGAAAAATGCTGAGTAGGTTTTTGTGCCATTCCTGGAACCTCTCTGTTATCAGGAGAATAATGTTCGGCATTGCAGAAAGGAGGAGACGAGGCGGCTATATATGCATGCGGGTATTTCCGTTGTAGTTTGGGGTATTACAGCACCACTACCGTAAACTACAATCCAGAGAAACACAAGCACACCGCCACTTCTCTTTGGAACGCTGAGTCTATCAGACATCTAGTGCATATGCCATAAACGTGTCCGATAGAAATACGCCTTTAAGTTAGCAATCTGGATAAAACTGAGTATCATGCATGAAACATAACACAGTTTTGCCTGGATTACTCCGTTAGATTGCTAAAAATGGCAGTCCTACCACCCTACAGTTGCACCATAGTGCTAACCACACGACACAACACATAATCGTGCCATACAGAGCTCCAATAACTGTGCCACGACTAAAATGCCACTGTCAAGAGACAGTCATGTTTTTTTGTGCTATGAGGACCCTATGGAGCAGATTTATGAAAACTGTCTTGGGGTATGTTTACACAGGACAGAAATAGTGTGGAAATCCACTGCAAATTCCCCAACATTTTCGAATCTAAAACCGTATCAAAATCCGCACCTTTGGTCTTCAGCTGGCACAGCACTCGGTACCCAGGGGCCTGTACTGAACGCAGTGCTGCTGATCAGGTGATACAGAAATGCCATCACCTGACCAGCGGCGCTGGGCTCACTAGAAGAAGTGCTCTGAAAGAAGGTACGCAGCTCATTCTGACTCTGTTTTGGATGCAGAAATGCTGCGGTATTTGCTGCAGAATTTCCGTTGCAGACATTCCACAGCATTTATACTCCGTGTAAACCTACCCTTAAAGAGAGACTGTCTTTATTGTCCGTACCAACCAAACACAGATGAGCTTTCATTTTTCAAGAGCACTGTGTGGGATGAAAGCTGTGCTGTGATTGGTTGCTATAGGCAAAAAGACACAGCTTTTGTTTTAGTCTGTTTCATGAATCATTGTGTCCTGTTGACTGGGAACTGCACAGAAGGGCATTGTGGACTATAGCTTGTGCATCTACCACAGGGGTGTCACTCATTTTCACTGAGGGCCACATCAGCCCTATGGTTGCCTCAGAAGGGCTGATTGTAATTGTAAGACTGTATATTAATAGTTGTCCCAGTAGTAATAGGGTTTCCCTGTTGTGACCACAGTAGTAATGGTGTTGCCCATAGTTCCCCCAGTAGTATAGTGTCGCCCATAGTTCCCCCAGTAGTAATGGTGTTGCCCATA
Organism: Eleutherodactylus coqui; assembly: GCF_035609145.1. NCBI lineage: Eukaryota > Metazoa > Chordata > Amphibia > Anura > Eleutherodactylidae > Eleutherodactylus > Eleutherodactylus coqui. The sequence goes on along the minus strand of NC_089839.1, from coordinate 127,071,249 downwards.
GTTCCTGCAGCAGTAACAGTGTCCCCCATAGTACCCCCACTAGTAACGGTGTCCCTCATAGTACCCTCACTAGTAACGGTGTCCCTCATAGTGCCCCCACTAGTAACTGTGTCCTTCATAGTGCCCCCACTAGTGACTGTGTCCCCCTCTAGTGAAGGTGTCCCCCACTAGTGACGGTGTCCCCCACAGTGCCCCCACTAGTGACAGTGTCCCCCACAGTGCCCACCACTAGTAACGGTGTCCCCCACTGGTGACTGTGTCCCCCACGGTGTCCCCCACTGGTGACTGTGTCCCCCACGGTGTCCCCCACTGGTGACTGTGTCCCCCACGGTGTCCCCCACTGGTGACTGTGTCCCCCACGGTGTCCCCCACTGGTGACCGTGGCCCCATGGTGGCCCCCACTGGTGACTGTGTCCCCCCCACTGGCGACGGTGTCCTCCACGGTGGACCCCCCGGTGGCCCCCACAGTGACCCCTAGTGGTAACTCTGTCCCTCACATTGGCCCCTACTAGTTACGGTGTCCCCCACAGTGCCCCAACTAGTAACTATGTCCCTCATAGTGCCCCTTTGGTGATCCCAGTAGTATTAGTGTTCTATATATTGGCCCCAATAGTAATAAGTGTCCCCCATAATAGTCCCAGTAGTAATAGCAGCCTCCTATTGGTCTCTGGCTGGCTATCATCCCTACAGGCATTCCACTTACCCAGCCTGCAATCCTGGTCTGGCGGCAGCTGCTGCAGAGTCTGTGACCACTGACCTCTTAACCTGGGCATCTGTGCTGCGTACAGGACGGTGCACGCAGACACCAGAGGTCAGCGGTCACAGACTCTGCATTGCTGCTGACTGACTTCTGCTGTAGGCTGTGAGTGGAATGCCTGCTAGTTGGCTGCATGGCTGGCGGGCCACATAAAATGAGGTGGTGGGCTGGGTTTAGCCCACAGACCTTGTGTTTGACATGTTCTCTACAGGGCAGTTTTAAGGGGTTGTTAAACAGAGGCCATCAATTATTAATCACCATGGGCTGCCGCTCGAGATCCCTGGCGATCAGCTGTTCACCGGACTGCTATCAGTATGTACAGAGCTGGAAGCTGACAATACTACAGTGGCCAGGCTTTGTATTTACAGGCTTTTGAAGTTAGTGGGAACTTAACCCGTAATGCCAAGCCAGGCCACTCCAATGAGAACGGAGCTGTCAGCAAGTTACCCCCATCACATCTCCAATGACAGTAAACAGGTAGTCACTCAAGATTCGAGCAACTCCTCTTTACATGACCTGACCGACACTTTTGTATTTAGGCGAGCTAAAGCGACTTCAATGAGTAAGTGGTTTGTTGCTCAGTGTCCTGTCGGAAGCTACTTTTACACGCGATGACTGTCGTCCAAATTCACCATTTCCAGTGAGAATTCAGGCAGCAACCCCACCCCACCTGCACCCCCATTCCCCTGTGTAAATTACAATTACAGATAAAGAACATTTCTGCCTAAAGACCCATTTACACCAGCAGATGTATGCTCAAAGATCGCTCAAACAACAGTTTGAGTGACAGCTTAGAGTGATCATTTTGCATAAACTATTAAGTAGCTACTCAGCTACTTAAGTACCAATTAAGTGTGCAAATAGCCCAGCCCTATTATCTGTCTTCAGATCCTTTGTCGTCCATAGGAAACAATGCTATCATCACTCCCCATGGAGAACTTTTGATAAGAGTGAAAGACGATTTTTAGGTTGGACTGAATTTAACGATCAGCTAGCAGTGCCCGAAAAGCGCACGGTGGGCGCACATTTACACGCACCGATTATCGCTAAAACGATCGCTGATTAGCAATTTTTTTTTTTAGCGATCATCAGCTGGTGTAAATGGGCCTTAAAACTCTCTTAAATCTTGCAGTGTAGCCCAAGGTTACAGATATCTGACATTGCAGTATTACTAGGCTCTGTATGAAAGCAGCCGCAGATGAATGCACGAGTAAGGACAGGGTTAAACCTCGGTGCCGAGATATTTAAATATCTGGATTAAATGTAAATAGCTGCCTCTCTGATATTCTAAAGAAAAGAAATGTTAGGAGGGAGAAACAATCGGGCGAGTGATTCACCGCTTGCAAGCAAAATACTTGCCGGTTTCAAGCGTATAATGCACAGCTCGCACAGCACGACAAAACTAGGAATAGAAAAGCAGTGTGCAATGGAAAACTAAATTACAATGGAAGATACGTTACAATTATCTTATTTTTATGCTAAATTAGACTCATTTCCTCTGCACAGTGAGGCTGCTAATAGTCATGTTTCAGCCATTATTCTTCTCGCTGCCTAAAACCTGGGAATATTAATATGGGAAATATCATTATAGACAATTAACAATCACATCCACCTGGGATTAATCTTCAGGAGCTATATGATGGACTTGCAGCTCTGTCTCCACAGACATATGAGAGAAAGTACTGCAAAACTCCACCAACAACATAGAGCCACTCGAACTCCTCCAAGTACTTGCATGCTCTCAAGTTTACATAACCGAGGCAGAAATTGTAAGATGCGAAGGGTATTAATGAACAGAACGCCATTTGGCCAATGCTATATATCATCACAGGATTGTGATATCTTTTTGGTCATGGTCCCACATAGCAGCGTTACATGCAAAGGGGAGAAATTCTGCTGCATTTTTGCAAAACAATGAGCAACATGCTAGTTTTTCCACATTGAATTGTTCCACTACATATGAATGATGTGTTCAACATCCCATCCACATGGCTTTTACTGTACTTTGCTTAGGACGGGGCAGTGAAGAGGTTTGTGCTGCTGATGTATTGACATAAGGCCAAAAACATTCTTTACCTACCTACTTAAGTATTCAGTATTTGCACGTGTTAATAAATCTATATAGATGTTCAATGTAAATAAGCTAAGTTGTGTTAAATGCTCCTTCATGCCAATAACAGAACTTGAAGAAACAACATTAGCACATATCTAAACTTTTAGGTGACTTTTTAGAATAAGTTGTTGTGTATGTACATGAAGAATAACACTATTCTTGACTGTAATATGACTTGTTTTCTGCATTTTTTAAGCATCTTCTCCTTTGCAGGCTACATCTCAAATTCTCAGTTTTTCCTGAGCTGAAGGGTAGAGAAAAACTGCTATGATATTCCCCATACACTGCATGCAGAGAAGTTTAGATTCGCTCCCCTATCACTATCTGTCTTACAAAGAAGCAGTAGCATGGAAGACATTATAGAGAAGTACTGTGCAGTATAGATGTGATGCTAGAAGTTGTGAGACAGTAAAGCACTTAATATAAACTGCAGCAATGACTTTTTACATGTTTGTTTCACTCTCATTGGACTATTCCTCCCGCTCCTCTCCATAGACTATTATGGGCAGCATATAATCTGACCTATTAGCCCATCTTTTCTACTCGGATGGATTTTAGCAACTTTTCAGAGTTAGTGATCAATTTAAGAGGAACTGAGCCTGTATGAGTGGTGAAAGAAGTGTTTTTCTCGGATATATTACAGAGTTTCTTATATTTAAACAATACTATTAATTTATGCACAGTTTTTTTGAAAGGTTAGTAAGTATGTAATCCGTTGCTAACCCTGAGTGATGGGCAGCGGCTGCATTATGACGCACCTATTCCTAGAGTGTAAGCCCGGTCAGGAGCCGGGAATGGCAGTAACGCTGCTGCATCCCCACGCTCTTTTGTCTATTTGGCTATTAACTAAATGGCGCAGCATTAAGGTGCGTTTATATGGAATGATTATATCATTCAAAAAATCATTCAGGCTAACAAAAGTGAACAAAAAATTGTTCAGTCTAAACTCGAGCCAACAGCGAATGAGAAATGTTCTTTCCTCGTTCAGTTGCTGCAGGACTAAAAATCGGCATTGGCTCGTTAGCTTGTCATTCCATTTACACCACACTCATTCAGTGAATACGTAGGAATGTAAAACGCTGACTGAGAAGTGAACGATTCTCAAAGATGAATCCTCCTGTCTAAACAGGACGCAGAAGCATGGACAAGTTGGTGATGACGTCGCCGGCTCGTTAACTAGTGCAAACCAGAATCGTGCAGTATTCGTTCAGTATAAGAGGAGAATTATCTAGTGCCATGTAATATAATAGCCAAGCGGACCTATCATGAGAACATGTGCACCAAACATAGGTCACCATATTTTAATGACAGAGTAAGTGATCAGTTTAGGAGGAACTGAACCTGTTTGAGTGGTGAAAGAAGTGTTTTTCTTGTATATATTACAGAGTTTCTTATATTCAAACAATACTATTAATTTATGCAGTTTTAGCTTTTAAAGTTTAAGCTTCTGCTCCTCCTTTTGCAACTCTTCAGAATGTGTCACTGACAAGTGGGTGGGGCTTTCTAGACACTCTGTAAATCATTCACCAGGATTTTTTTTCTTTTTTCTTAATGGGGAAAGTACCAGCAAACTATACCGGTTTTGTATTTTGCAGGGAATAAAAGTACCTACTACAACGGTGATGGCAGTTGTAAGCTGATTGCATGTAATATATGTGCTTTTATTTATTCTTTCTCTTTTGTACTGTTGTGTGGCATTTTATAGTGATACGGTCTAATGTTCTAGAATTGCTTATTTTACAGTTATTAAATGAAGCGTCCATGGGAAAGGTGCGCATTGTTCATGGGGATATTCTCACCTACAGGATGGACAAAGCGTTCCCCAGACATTTGCAGAAAGCATGGAGCGATGGTAAGCCCCATGTAATATAAAAACTTATGCATTTTTAGTTTTGGTGCCCATGTAACCCGTCTTATGGTTTATTATCGTTGTTGTTAACTTTTCACGACCCTCAGTGACCCTAAAGGCGAGCGCCCTCTATGTTTTTCATTTTTTTGCGGCTTCTTTCAGTTGTGTGATGTCCATGCAAGTATCAGCTTTGACAGTATCAGCCATCGTGTCTTTTGGCAGCCAGGTCTTTTTTTGCCACTCAGTAATGCAGTAACATACTTCTACCTAATTGTCGGGTCATGTGAGGGTGTGGTTGATCAGCTGACGAACAAGCAAACGCTCATTGGTCAGGTGACTGCATCTTTTTATGCGGCACCAAAAATCGTCAGTAGCAGCAGCACATCTCTACATGTAAATGGGGCGTAGGCTGCAGAAACTGATGAAACTCTGTGGGGAATTGATGCTCACAGGAACAATCATTCACCGCCACCCCTTCCACCATAGTCTGAATCAGCCTGTGTAAACTCCAAGCAAACTACCGCCGATCTTGTTGATCACTTCTCTTCATTTAGGATCATATCTTTAAAATGTAAAAGCCTTAGAATGGGTTAACATACTTTAATAAAGTGTACAATTTGTCATTTTTTCAACTCCTTCATTGGTCTATTATGGTCCCAGCCAACCACTGTAAAATAAATCTTCAGGACTGCTAACTGTTTTGATCGGAAGATGAGCAAATTCCTCCGTGTGAATGCAGTAAAAAGTTTGTTGCCATATAAAATCATCGAGTAGCATTCAGCATTTTGGATCTTTTCCTCTCTTTGCTACCATGTGACTACAATTTCCACTTCATCCCAATAGTAGCCATATACAAGACTGGTCATGTGCTGTGTTTACTATTTGAAACTATAAAGAAGAATGTAGGAGAATCGCTGACTTGTACATGTGATCAAACTACCTAAAGCAACTCTCACCCTCCCTGCCGAACCACCTACCGTATATACCGGCGTATAAGGCGACGGGGCGTATAAGACGACCCCCCAACTGTCACCTTATACGCCGGTATTACAGTGGAGAAAAAAAAAATCTGTACTCACCTCCCCCGGCGTTCTGTCGCGCTCCGGCAGGATGTCGCTCGCTCCTCGTCCCCGGCGCAGCATTGCTTTCTGAATGCGGGGCTTGAAATCCCCGCCTCCAGAAAGCTAATACACACGCCGTCAGCCAGTTACAGAATGGCTGTGATTGGCTGAAGGCGCACGTGGCTTCAGCCAATCACACTATTCAATGACATCATTGAATGGGTGTGATTGGCTGAAGCAACGTGCGCCTTCAGCCAATCACAGCCATTCAATGCTGTCATTGAATAGCTGTACCGGCTGACGGCGTGTGTATTAGCTTTCTGGAAGCGGGGATTTCAAGCACCGCATTCAGAAAGCAATGCTGCGCCGGGGACGAGGAGCGAGCGACATCCTGCCGGAGCGCGACAGAACGCCGGGGGAGGTGAGTAATGATTTTTTTTTTTTACACTTTTTTTTTTTGTATTACCGGCGCATAAGACGACCCCCGACTGCAGAGCAGATTTTTCGGGGTTCAAAAGTCGTCTTATACGCCGGTATATACGGTACTCCGTAGAGAATAATGGGTGAAGTGTTAACTATACTCTTACCCTTGTCAGGCTGAGGCAGTACTAGACTTCTGAGAGAGATCATGTCATCACTGTCCTGTCGACTGATCTTACTCATGCTTATTTTATTGTCACCCATAATACATTATTATTATTAAAGGTATTATTCTAAGATTCATTTTTTATTTTATATAGCACCAACGTTCTGCAGCGACATACAGAGATTTTAAACATTCATATGAGTCCTTGTTCCCAATGGGTCCCCTAATGTAATTTCGCTATGTGGGGCACATTCACATATACACATAATCCATCAGTGTGACAGGAGAACATACAAACTATTTGCAGATTGATTCAAACCCAAGGCTAAAACTCAAGTGCTGCAAGGCAACAGTTCTAGCTGGTGTGCCAGCATGGTGACTATACCTGGTGTATTTAGGTTGTCATTAGAGATGAGCGAGCACCAAAGTGCTCGTTGCTCGAGTCGAACTTTCCGCGATGCTCGAGGGTTCATTTCGAGTAACGAACCCCATTGAAGTCAATGGGCGACTTGAGCATTTTCCTATATCGCCGATGCTCTCTAAGGTTTTCATTGGTGAAAATCTGCAAAACCCAAGAAAGTGCTGGAAACGACACAGAAACGGATAGGGCAGGTGATGGGCAAGATGCTGGGCTGCATTTCAGTTTCCCAGGTCCCACTATTCAGCCACAATAGAGGCAAGAGTGGGCCCCCCCCTCTAACAATTTTTACTTTGGACAAACCCTCATTAGTAAGCCACACCTTAGCTAAGCACCACACTACCTCCAACTAAGCACAAGCACTGCCTGCGGGACACACCCCTGCCTCTTCTCCTGGGTTACATGCTGCCCAACCCCCCCGCACGACCCAGTGTCCACAGCGCACACAAAAGTGTCAATGCGCAGCCTTCAGCTGCCCTCATGCCACTCGCTGGCCTCACAGCCACACCACCCTCATGTCTATTTATAAGTGCGTCAGCCATGAGGAGGAACCGGAGGCACACACTGCAGAGGGTTGGCAGGGCCAGGCAGCGACCCTCTTTAAAAGGGGCGGGGCGATAGCCCACAATGCTGTACAGAAGCAATGAGACATCCAATCTTGTGCCACCTCCGTCAGGAGCTGCAAACGTAGGCATAGCAATGGGGAATCCATGTGCCGCACAGTATTCATTCTGTCAAGGTGTCGCATAGCTCAATCCACACTGCAAGGGGACAGCCGTCAGCGCTCTGCCCTCTACCCAAGTCAGTCAGTGTCTTTGTGCCAGACAGGTCAAACACCGCGATGGGAACTAAGTTTGAACCAACAGCATAGGGGGGTCCTAGGGAGCCCAAGACATGAACAAAAAATTGATCTGATAGGCCAAACATGGCAGACTTGCACCGCGCCCACGACATAGGGCTCGGCCCACAGCTTCAGCAATCCTAGACAGGAAGCGGACTTTCACTGCACCAAGGACATAGGCCTCTGCACAAACCCACAGCAATCGCAGGCCTACAGCGGACTCCTATGCTAGCGTAGCTGTGCACGTCTCATTAGCGCTGTATTGCTCCTGTAGTTTGTCCCAATGCAGTGCCCCGGATAGTAGAGCTAACGTCAGATTAAATACAGGTGGGCTTCGGCCCACACTGCATGGAGCAGTCAGACCGGGGTTTTTTTATAAATAGTCACAGGCAGGTACAACTCCGCAATGGGAATTCCGTGTGCACCCACAGCATGGGTGGCCCCCTGGAACCCACCGGCGGTACATAAATATATCCCTTTGCACTGCCCTGGACAGCAGAGCTAACATCAGATTAAATGCAGGTGGGCTTTGGCCCACACTGCATGCCCCAGTTAGACTGGGGTTTTTTATAAGTAGATACAGGCAGGTACAACTCCCTATTGTGAAGTCCGTGTGGACCGACAGCATGGGAGGGTCCCAGGAAGCCACCGGCAGTACATAAATAAATCCCATTGCATTGCCCAGCACAGCTGAGGTAACGTCAGATTAAATGCAGGTGGGCTTCAGCCCACACTGCATGCCCCAACCTGACCGGGGTTTTTAATACATAGACACAGGCAGGTACAAATCCCCTATGTGAAGTCCGTGTGGACCGACAGCATGGGTGGCTCCCTGGAACCCACCGGCGGTACATAAATATATCCCATTGCAGTGCCCAGCACAGCTGAGGTAACGTCGGATTTAATGCAGGTGGGCTTCGGCCCACACTGCATTGCCCATTCAGACCGGGGTTTTTAATACATAGACACAGGCAGGTACAACCCACTAATGTGAAGTCCGTGTGGACCGACAGCATGGGTGGCTCCCTGGAACCCACCGGCGGTACATAAATATATCCCATTGCAGTGCCCAGCACAGCTGAGGTAACGTCAGGTATAATGCAGGTGGGCTTCGGCCCACACTGCATGCCCCAACCTGACCGGGGTTTTTAATACATAGACACAGGCAGGTACAAATCCCCTATGTGAAGTCCGTGTGGACCGACAGCATGGGTGGCTCCCTGGAACCCACCGGCGGTACATAAATATATCCCATTGCAGTGCCCAGCACAGCTGAGGTAACGTCAGGTTTAATGCAGGTGGGCTTCGGCCCACACTGCATTCCCAATCTGACCGGGGTTTTTAATACATAGACACAGGCTGGTACAAATCCCCTATGTGAATTTCCTGTCAACCCACAGCATGGGTGGCTCCCTGGAACCTACCGGCGGTACATAAATATATCTCATTGCAGTGCCCAGCAAAGCTGAGGTAATGTCAGATTTAATGCAGGTGGGCTTTGGCCCACACTGCATGCCCCAGTCAGACCAGGGTTCTTTATAAGTAGACACATGCAGTTACAACTCCGTGTGGACCGACAGTATGTGTGGCTCCCAGGAAGCCTTCGGCGGTACATAAATAAATCCCATTGCATTGCCCAGCACAGCTGAGGTAACGTCAGATCAAATGCAGGTGGGCTTCGGCCCACACTGCATGCCCAACCTGACCGGGGTTTTTAATACATAGACACAGGCAGGTACAAATCCCCTATGTGAATTTCCTGTGGACCCACAGCATGGGTGGTTCCCTGGAACCCACCGGCGGTACATAAATATATCCCATTGCAGTGCCCAGCACAGCTGAGGTAGCGTCAGATTTAATGCAGGTGGGCTTCGGCCCACACTGCATGCCCCAGTCAGACTGGGGTTCTTTATAAGTAGACACATGCAGTTACAACTCCGTGTGGACTGACAGCATGGGTGGGTCCCAGGAAGCCACCGGCGGTACATAAATATATCCCATTGCAGTGCCCTGGACCACAGAGCTAACGTCAGATTAAATGCAAGTGGGCTTCGGCCAAGAATGTTTTCATAGTTGGAGGAGGATCACGGGAAAGTTTTTGAGGCAGCACGTTTCCTGTCCCCGTGTCCGTGGTTATATGCACCTTCCCAGTTACCGCGTCGCTGAAAAGTTGTCGCGCCTGTGGAACCTAGTAGCGTGGTCTCGCCACCATCATGTCTTTGGGAAGCCTCCGTTTCCACTACCCTGTAACATTGCAGTAGCAGCAGTATAGGCAGAGCCGAGAATTAGTAACATTTCAGCGGTAAGAGTATGCACAAACCCCTGTAACATTTCATTGGTAGCAGTGAGGACAGACCCCACTAACATTGCATTTACAGCAGTATACACAGACCCCAGTAACATTTCAGTAGTATCAGTATAGACAGACCCCAGTAACAGTAACGTAGAAGCAGTATGGGCAAAGCAGCAGAAAAACATTTCCCTGGCAGCAGTGTAGGGAGAGCATAGTATTGGTAAGATTTCAGTAGTAGGAGTATAGACAGGTCCCAGTAACAGTAACGTAGAAGCAGTATGGGCAAAGCAGCAGAAAAACATTTCCCTGGCAGCAGTGTAGGGAGAGCGTAGTATTGCTAAGATTTCAGTAGTAGGAGTATAGACAGGCCCCAGCAACAGTAACGTAGAAGCTGTAGAGACAAAGCAGCAGATTCACATTCCCTGGCAGCAGTGTAGGGAGAGCGTAGTATTGGTAAGATTTCAGTAGTAGGAGTATAGACAGGCCCCAGCAACAGTAACGTAGAAGCAGTATGGGCAAAGCCCACTATTAGTTACATTTCTGTTATAGCAGTATAGACCTGCCCCAGTAACATTTCCGTTGAAGCATTATGGGCAGAGCCCAGTATTAGTAAAATTACAGTAGTAACAGTATACACCAACCAAGGTAACATTTCAGGAGCAGAAGTATCGGCAGATTGAAGTAACATTTCTGTTGCTGAAGTATAGTCAGACCCCTGTAGCATTACTGTGGCAGAAGTATAGGTAGGCAGAACAGAGTTACATTTCTGTAGCAAATGTGTAGGCCAACCCCAGACACAGTGGTGTACCATGAGTGCAGGCGAAGCCCATAAAAATTACTTGGATTACATTGTAGGCGAGGGCCCGAAAAATTGTTGTACCGACAGTACAAATGTCCCCCAGAAAAATTGCCCATGCCCAACCCAGAGGGCAGGTGAAACCCATTAATCGCTTAGCGTACTGTGGCTTAATTTTTAACTAGGCCTGGAGGCAGCCCAGTCTAAAAAACAATAGGTTCAGGTGGAGGTTTCAATGCTTTCATGAGAATTGAAACAGATAAATATTATTTAGAAAAGTTATATGAGCCTTTTGGCCCACAGAAAAATTGCCCATTCGCGATGATTACGTGAGGTTTCAGGAGGAGGAGCCGGAGGAGGAGGACGAATACCATACACAGATTAACAAAGTTCTTTAGGTAGCGCTGCTGTCCGCTGGTGGAGAAGAGAAGTCTGGGGAAATCCAGGCTTTGTTCATCTTTATGAGTGTAAGCTTGTCGGCGCTGTCAGTTGACAGGCGGGTACGCTTGTCTGTGATGATTCCCCCAGCTGCACTAAACACCCTCTCTGACAAGACGCTAGCCGCAGGGCACGCCAACACCTCCAGGGCATACAGTGCGAGTTCGGGCCACATGTCCAGCTTTGACACCCAGTAGTTGTACGGAGCAGAGATGTCACGGAGGACGGTGGTACGATCGGCTGCGTACTCCCTCACCATCTTCTTACAGTGCTCCCTCCGACTCAGCCTGGACTGGGGAGTGGTGAGACAGTCTTGCTGGGGAGCCATAAAGCTGGCAAAGGCCTTGGAGAGTGTTCCCCTGCCTGTGCTGAACATGCTGCCTGATCTCCGCGCCTCCCCTTCTACGTGGCCCTCGGAACTGCGCCTTCTGCCACTAGCGCTGTCAGATGGGAAGTTTACCATCAGTTTGTCCACCAGGGCCCTGTGGTATTGCATCACTCTCAAACCCCTTTCCTCTTCGGGTATGAGAGTGGAAAGGTTCTCCTTATACCGTGGGTCAAGCAGTGTGTACACCCAGTAATCCATAGTGGCCAGAATGCGTCTAACGAGAAAGGCATGCTAACATAAAGTCAGCCATGTGTGCCAGGGTATCTGGACGCAACATATGCCTGTCCTCACTAGGACGATCACTTTCAGGATCCTCCTCCTCAGGCCATACACGCTGAATGGATGAGAGGCAAGCTGCATGGGCACCCTCTGCAGTGGGCCCAGCTGTCTTTTCCTCCCCCTCCTCCTCCACGCGCTGAGATATAGACATGAGGGTGCTCTGACTATCCCGCGACATACTGTCTTCCCCCGCCTCCGTTTCCGCCCGCAAAGCATCAGCCTCTATGCTTTGCAGGGAACTTCTCAAGAGGCATAGCAGGGGAATGGTGACGCTAATGATTGCAGCATCGCCGCTCACCATCAGGGTGGACTCCTCAAAGTTTCCAAGGACCTGGCAGATATCTGCCATCCAGGCCCACTCTTCTGTAAAGAATTGAGGAGGCTGAATCCCACTTCGCCGCCCATGTTGGAGTTGGTATTCCACTATAGCTCTACGCTGCTCATACAGCCGGGAAAACATGTGAAGCGTAGAGTTCCACCGTGTGGGCACGTCGCAAAGCAGTCGGTACACTGGCAGATTAAACTGATGTTGCAGGGTGCGCAGGGTGGCAGCGTCCGTGTTGGACTTGCGGAAATGTGCGCTGACCCGGCGCACCTTGCCGAGGAGGTCTGACAAGTGTGGGTAGCCTTTCAGAAACCGCTGAACCACCAAATTAAAGACGTGGGCCAGGCATGGCACGTGCGTGAGGCTGCCGAGCTGCAGAGCCGCCACCAGGTTACGGCCGTTGTCACACACGACCATGCCCGGTTGGAGGCTCAGTGGCGAAAGCCAGCGGTCGGTCTGCTCTGTCAGACCGTGCAACAGTTCGTGGGTCTCGTGCCTCTTCTCTCCTAAGCTGAGTAGCTTCAGCACGGCCTGCTGACGCTTGCCCACCGCTGTGCTGCCGCGCCGCGCGACACCGACTGCTGGCGACCTGCTGCTGCTGACAAGTCTTGATTGCGAGGTAGAGGTTGCGTTGGAGGAGCAGGAAGGTTTAGTGGAGGTGGCATACACCGCCGCAGATACCAGCACCGATCTGGGGCCCGCAATTCTGGGGGTGGGTAGTACATGAGCGGTCCCAGGCTCCACTAAATTCACCCAATGTGCCGTCAGGGAGATATAGTGGCCCTGCCCGCCTGTGCTTGTTCACGTGTCCGTTGTTAAGTGGACCTTGGCAGTAACCGAGTTGGTGAGGGCGCGTACGATGTTGCGTGAGACGTGGTCGTGCAGGGCTGGGACGGCACACCGTGAAAAATAGTGGCGACTGGAGACTGAGTAGCACGTGGCTGCCGCCGCCATCATGTTTTTGAACGCCTCAGTTTCCACCAGCCTGTAGGGGAGCATCTCCAGGCTGATCAATTTGGCTGTGTGGACATTTAAAGCTTGAGCGTGCGGGTGCGTGGCGGCGTATTTGCGCTTTCGCTTCAACGATTCTCTTAGCGACAGCTGGACGCTGCGTTGAGAGACATTGCTGGATGGGGCCGAGGACAGCGGAGGTGAGGGTGTGGGTCCAGGCCTGGAGACGGTCGTGCCTGTGTCCTGAGAGGGCTGTTGGATCTCAGCGGCAGGTTGAGGCCCAGGGGGAGAGGCCGTGACGCAAGCTGGAGGCGGTGAACGGCCTTCGTCCCACCTTGTGGGGTGTTTGGCCATCATATGCCTGCACATGCTGGTGGTGGTGAGGCTGGTGGTGGTGGCTCCCCGGCTGATCTTGGCGCGACAAAGGTTGCACACCACTGTTTGTCGGTCGTCCAGCGTCTCCGTGAAAAACTGCCACACCTTAGAGCACCTTGGCCTCTGCACGGTGGCTTTGCGAGGGGGTGCTTTGGGAAACAGCTGGTGGATTATTCGGTCTGGCCCTGCCTCTACCCCTGGCCACCACACTGCCTCTTCCAACCTGTCCTGCGGCTGCAATTTCCTCCCACTCTGAAGACCGGTCCTCAGTTGGCTTATCACACCAGGTGGGGTCAGTCACCTCATCATTCAGCGGCTCTTCCTCCGAATCCTCTGTGCGCTCCTCCCTCGGACTTACTGCCCTTACTACTACCTCACTGATAGACAGCTGTGTTTCATCGTCATCGTCCTCCTCACCCACTGAAAGCTCTTGAGACAGTTGCCGGAAGTCCCCAGCCTCATCCCCCGGACCCCGGGAACTTTCTGAAGGTTGGGCATCGGTCACGACAAACTTCTCCGGTGGGAGAGGAACCATTGCTGCCCAATCTGGGCAGGGGCCCGAGAACAGTTCCTGGGAGTCTGCCTGCTCCTCAGAATGTGTCATTTTCATGGAGTGAGGAGGCTGGGAGGAAGGAGGAGCAGCAGCCAGAGGATTCAGAGTTGCAGCTGTGGACGGCGTAGAAGACTGGGTGGTCGATTTTTTAATAAAAATTGCGCTATGAAGCTGGGGACCCCAGAAACTGACCTCTCTCCTACTCCCGCAGCAGTCGGCTGCGATTCACCTGGGCCAGGAACTTGGCCTGTGCCCACATCCTCACTTGGGACTTTGCGTCCTTGACCGCGTCCACGCCCTCTGCCCCTACCCCTACCCCTCAGCATGCTGGATTAAGAATCGAGCAGAGACAGAGCGGTGTAAAAATGTTCGTGAATTATTGCCGCGCAGTTGCTGGCTGCCAGCGGTAATATAACACTAAATGAAGCCAGAGATAAATTATAAGGAAGGATGTAAGCAGGACTAGCAGTGCACTATGCAGTTGACATTCACCTTCAGTCCCACAGGCCACGCAGTTATGCGCACTGGGTTACTAGCAGACGTACAAAAGGATCCCTTTTTTAAAATTTGTATTTTCCAATGCAATGCAGGCAATGGAACGTGTATTGGACTCTCCCTCTATGGCTGTCTGGCACCGTACACTGCGCCAGCAGCTGTCTGGTAACTGAGAGTGGAGAAAAATATGAGTGCTTTTTAAACGTGCACTTGGATGCAGAGAGCGCTTACGTAACGTTAGCTGCCCCCAGCAAAAAATTACACGGAAGGCTGAACTGAGACCTGAGGTACTACAACTCCCAGCAACCACGGAGTTAAATGCACAGGTAGACGGGATTCCACACTACCACTGTCCCTGCCTCACCAATACTTACCATATACTACTTAGTACAGACTGCAGCCTGAGAACGCTATAGCTGTAATGGGGCTGCACGCCCGATATAGCAAAAAAAAAATAAAAAATGGCTAAACTGCTCCCAGCACCCACAACAGTAGTGCACTAGGTGAGCTGTGGCCCTAAGTTGGGGCTCTTGTAGACGCTAACACTCTCCCTAAACCAGCAACAGCAGCACCAGCAGCACTGTCCCTCATCTATCTTTGCGTGTGTCTGTGGCGAGCCGCAGGCAGGGCAGATTAAAATACTCAGGAGTCACTTGATCTCCCCAGCCACTCACTGCAGGGGGGTGGGCTAGGGCTGCAACGTCACAGGAGGAAGTTGTAATGCCTTCCCTGTCTTTCTATTGGCCACAAAAGCGCGCAAATTTTTCAGGGAAGGAAATGTAATGGATTCGAGTGCCGCGTGGTGCTCGCCTCGAGTAACGAGCATCTCGAACACCCTAATGCTCGAACGAGTGCGCTCGCTCATCTCTAGTTGTCATTGTTTAATAGAAATGTTTTGCTTGCTGAGGGGTTTGCTTCTGGATAGGTTTATCTTGTTCCTTATCTCCTAGGAGAAGCTTGTTCAATGGTAGAAAGACTTTAGGTTTTCTTCAGCCCCATTCACATCTTTTCCTAAACTTAGTGTGCTTTTACATAGAACGATTTATCATTCACATGAACAAAGGATGACAAAGTCTGCTTATTTGCTCATGCAGCCTGTTTATACAGGCAGATACATCATTTGCTCGCATTGTACCAGCGAATTAGAACGACTGAGCGGTCGATATTAAAACCGAATGATTAGCGAACGAGCCAACGATGATTTTTAGAGTTTTATGCTTGCAATGAACAATAAGCAAATAAATTATTCATCGTTCCATCATTTGCCGAGTTTAAGCTGAACGATTGTCTTTCAATTTCAAATGATCCAGTAATTTTTAAAAATAATAATCGTTCTGCATAGAAGCTCCTTATACCTTTCATTATAACTACTTTAAACATAATGGGAATTAATAGTTCCTTTAAATATTGTGTTGTGGTAAGAGGCTATAGAATAAACATTTCACATGCATTGTTTGCCCAAGTACAGATTTTATACATGGTGATCATGCCGCCTGTTTTCCCTCTTATCTCCCACCTAGACTACTAAAAGATCCTTTTATGTGGCCTCCCATCTAATAATCCAGTAATACTCCAGTACTCCCTCAACTCTTGCTACCTATCTCATCTACCTCTCCCCTCATTACTGTCCTGCTCTCCCCTATGTCCATATCTTCACTGTCTGCCTATCGCCCAGCAAATTCAACATTCATAGTGGTAACAATGACATACAAGACGGTCCAACATTGATCCCCTCAATACATCTCTAACCTGCTTCCATGATACCTTACATAGTAACATAATATGTTAGCCTGAAAAAAGACATATTTCCATCCAGTTCAGCCTGTTTCCACCCCCATTCTTCATCCAGAGGATGGCAAAAAGGCCCCAATGAGGCATAAGCCAATTTACACCTTATTTTGGGGGGACCTTTCCACACAAAGTGCATAAACATTTTTACGCTAGAATTCTGGCATAGAATTCTGGCATAGAAAACATGCACATTTTTGCACAAGTCCGACTTGCAAAAAAATTATCTTTTTTTTATTTTTTTTGCCTTTTTATGCTGCCCTTGCCATGTTTGTTGAAGAGAAAAGGGGGTGGGGCTTTGTTAACCCCTTCCCCGCTATATGACGTACATCTACGTCATGAAGTGTTGGGGTATGTATGAAGAGGGATCTCGGGTGACCTTTTTTCATACAGTTTACTACAGCTGACACCCAGCGAAATGGCTGCAATCACTCGCGTGGCTGATCGCGGCTATTAACCCATTAAATGCCCTGAACTATATTCGGGCGTCCCGGATGCCCCCCCCCCCCCCCCGTGGTGACATCGCAGGGAGCTGTGCAGGTGTCATGGCAGCCGGGGTCCTCCTGAAAGTCTCGGCAGACTGCCTATCAAGCCATCCCCATGGGGTGGCTTGATTGACTACCTGTCAGATTGCAGTATGATGTAATGCTGTGGCATTACATCATACTGCAGGAGCGATCAAAGCATCACTAGTTGTGCTCCCCTAGGGGGGCTGAAAAAGAAAGTAAAAATCAGATCAATAAAGTTTTACTGACTGTAAAAAAAAAAAAAAAGTTATAAAAGTTTAAATCACCCCCCTTTAGCCATATCTATAATAAAAAAAAATCTAAATCATAAAACAAAAATACATATTTGGCATTGCCATGTCCGTAAAAGTCCGATCTATCAAAGTAGAACATTATTTACCCTGCATGGTGAACGTCGGCCGAAAAAAAAAATAAAGAACGCGAGAAATGCACTTTTTCAGTCACCCTGTTTCCAAGAAAAAAATGCAATAAAAGCGATCAAAAAGTCGTATGTACTCCAAAATGGTATCAGCATAACCTACAGGATGTCTTGCAAAAAATGAGCCCTTGCACAACTATGTCAATGGAAAAATAAAAAAAGTTATTGCGCGCAGAAGATGGCAGCAGAAAATAATTTTAAAAAATTAAATGTCTTTGCAAAAAAAACATACAGATTTGGTATCGTAGTAATTGTACTGACCCATTATATAACGTTATAATGTCATTTTTGTTGCAGTTTGTGCGCCGTAGAAACAAGACGCACTGAAAGATGGCTGAATGTCGGTTTTTTTCCATTTTATTCCATTTAGAATTTTTTAAAAGTTTTTCAGTACATTATATGATACATTAAATAGCACCATTGAAAAATAAAACTCGTCCTGCAAAAAACAAACCCTCATACAGCGACTTTGATGGACAAATAAAGGTGTTACGATTTTTTAAATGGGTCGAGGAAAATACGAAAATGGGAAGAAAAAAAGGGCTACGTCATTAAGGGGTTAAAGGGGCAGGCCCATCTGTTTCCAGTCAAATTCACTGTTATTTACAGCCAGTGCAGAATGAACCTCTTATATTTAGTACTTTGGCGATGCTTAGTTTAGATGGCTATGTAAAGTGCCGGTGTTAGATAGATGTCCTCCATAATCTGTAGCCCTCAGAAGTGCTCCCTTCGGCTTTTTCTTTTATCTCAAAACTTCAAATGGGAGCAAGGCTTTGATAGTCAATTCACACTACATGATTGGCATAGAGCTCTAGCTCTAGTGAGAAGATTATCAAAAGGCCTTTCTTATAGGTAAATGGCCGAAAAGAATCTTTTTACAGTGCTGTCTTACCTCATCCAGATCTTCCATTAGTATCTGACACCTGCTGAAGGGGTTGTGGGCAGAATGGGCCCTATTTCCATGCATGGTGGTCTTACTGCTCATTCATCTTGGCAAGACATGATTGAGTTTGAGTACAATCTGCCACACACCAATGACAACGAGAAATGGGAAACCTCCAAACTCTCCATTAATGGAAATCAGAAATGTGTCACACTTTATACTTGGACAAACGTACGCCTCTTGCAGTCACAGCTGATTCATACTTTTTGATGGTCTTCCTTGGACTGTCCAGATGTTCGTCAGATGTTCTTGTACTATATTGTTTTGTGGAAAATGCCATGTTTTATTTTTCCACATAAACTGCTTGCAGATGTAAACTGTAAACGTTTTTGACAATAGTCATTACAAATGTTTCCCTAACTGGATCTGTACTCTCTACAGCAGGGGTGTCCAACCTGCGACCCAGAATGGCTATACATGTGGCACCCGGGCAGATTGTCCGTTAGCTGCAGCATGAAAATTACTCGTGGGCTGACTGCTCTGTGGGCAGCTGCTATGTGTGAATACTTAACTACATGTGGCTGGCCCTGTATATAGGAAACGCAGCAGCCCACCTGCCCAGCTACTTCTGTGTGTGACTGTGAAGTAACGGAGTATGGAGATATCGACATGCAAGGGAAGAGAGCCTGGGGTTGGGCACTTACAGTTCAGCTGTTGCTGCTGCAAGTTGTAGGAGAGTCACCGTAGAGAAGAGAGCTAATAGGGAGCCATGCTGGAAGAGTCCAAGCCAGCGTGCCCCCTCGTTGGTTCAGTCCTTGGTAGTCCTACTTGAAAGTTGTGCTGATCATGTGACACACTGCTGGCCTGGGGGCGTTGGGACATAGTCAGCAGAGCAGCGGCAAGCCAGACCAGTGCCATTGTTAGCTCCGCCTCTTTCTGCCTCCTCTTGAATTCTCTTTCGGGGTGCAGCTAAGCCCGACAACAGTACCATGAGTGAGTCTGTGTAAGTTAATGAGCGGGTGGACCAGTGCAGACAGTAGTTAGTAGACTAACCACTAGGTCAGCCACTCCAGCTGCATTAATCTAGAAATCAGCGGGTCAAGTACAAGAGGGGTCTGGACGTCTTTCTTGAGTGATACAATATTACATGGTATATCACTGATTACTTCCTAATGGGCAGTATTCCAGGAATTATTCCGATTGTGAGATTGGGAGGGAACTACTTTTTCACTAAAATGAAGAAAATTTTCTTTTCTACCTCATTGTTTGGGTTTTTTTTGCCGCCTTCTGGATTAACATTGGGGGGTGATAGGCTGAACTGTATGGACGTAGGGCTTTTTTTTGGCCTGAAATACTATGTTACATGAATGACTTGTTTACATGGGTCGATTGATTTTTACGCCTGCAGAAACTAAACAACAAACAAATTGTTTCGTTCAGTCACTACCGGCATTTACATTGCGTGATTATTGTTGAGTGTAAAAGGGCCCCTAATCTTTTAAGACTTTCGCAGCAAACCAAGCAAACATGTTTCTTATGGGCTCTACATTGTTTATTGGGCCATTGGGATGCTTTCAGTGTATTGTAAAAAATATTCAACAAAGGAAGCGCTCCTGGGATTAAAATTAAGGATGGTATAACACTGTCCGTGTGGAAAGTTACTTGCCTGGTGTGAACAGGCTCCCCTGGGTTAGGGCAGTCCGTCACGCTTGAAGTCCTGGTAGGTTATAGTAAGAATATGCAGATGTGTCCTCCTTGTTGACATGGGCATCCAAAAAGTGAAGGAGAGCATCATTGGGGACTCCAGATCCAAACCAGGTGGAGAGAACAAAATAGACAGAAGATATAAAAACCCTAGTGCTCCAGGGGGCATACCGTAAATAGCATATAAAAGTAAGAGAGGAGACTTACTTCACAGGGGGTCTTAAGAACCCCCTAATCCAAGTAGGCAGTGTGGTCTTAAGAACCCCCTAATCCAAGTAGGCAGTGTTTTGTAATGGTGCTCCCAGTGGTGTTTGGTGAGGGAAATCCAGCAAGAAGTAGATATCTAATATTTATTACAACTATAAGGGCTAATAAGCCCTACAATTTACAAACCAAACTAAAAAACAGACATAGCAGTAGCAATGATCAGGATAGGCAGCGTGTTTCTGTGTATTGTGACACCTTTATCAAGCTTTGTTTTGCCTCACCAAACACCACTGGGAGCACCATTAGGAAATACTGCCTACTTGTATTAGGGGGTTCATAAGACCCTCCATTTACGGTCTGCCCCTGGAGCGCTGAGGTTTTTATATCTGCTGTCTATTTATTGTAGTTTCTATAATAAAATGTAACTATAATAAAATGTAACTGTTGACAGGCGGGTACGCTTGTCCGTGATGATTCCCCCAGCTGCACTAAACACCCTCTCTGACAAGACGCTAGCCGCAGGACACGCCAACACCTCCAGGGCATACAGCGCGAGTTCGGGCCACGTGTCCAGCTTTGACACCCAGTAGTTGTACAGAGCAGAGACGTCACGGAGGACGGTGGTACGATCGGCTGCATACTCCCTCACCATCTTCTCACAGTGCTCCCTCCGACTCAGCCTGGACTGGGGAGTGGTGAGACAGTCTTGCTGGGGAGCCATAAAGCTGGCAAAGGCCTTGGAGAGTGTTCCCCTGCCTGCGCTGAACATGCTGCCTGATCTCCGCGCCTCCCCTTCTACGTGGCCCTCGGAACTGCGCCTTCTGCCACTAGCGCTGTCAGATGGGAAGTTTACCATCAGTTTGTCCACCAGGGCCCTGTGGTATTGCATCACTCTCAAACCCCTTTCCTCTTCGGGTATGAGAGTGGAAAGGTTCTCCTTATACCGTGGGTCAAGCAGTGTGTACACCCAGTAATCCATAGTGGCCAGAATGCGTCTAACACGAGGGTCACGAGAAAGGCATGCTAACATAAAGTCAGCCATGTGTGCCAGGGTACCTGGACGCAACATATGCCTGTCCTCACTAGGACGATCACTTTCAGGATCCTCCTCCTCCTCCTCAGGCCATACACGCTGAATGGATGAGAGGCAAGCTGCATGGGCACCCTCTGCAGTGGGCCCAGCTGTCTTTTCCTCCTCCGGCTTCTCCCCCTCCTCCTCCACGCGCTGAGATATAGACATGAGGGTGCTCTGACTATCCCGCGACATACTGTCTTCCCCCGCCTCCGTTTCCGCCCGCAAAGCATCAGCCTCTATGCTTTGCAGGGAACTTCTCAAGAGGCATAGCAGGGGAATGGTGACGCTAATGAATGCAGCATCGCCGCTCACCATCAGGGTGGACTCCTCAAAGTTTCCAAGGACCTGGCAGATATCTGCCATCCAGGCCCACTCTTCTGTAAAGAATTGAGGAGGCTGAATCCCACTTCGCCGCCCATGTTGGAGTTGGTATTCCACTATAGCTCTACGCTGCTCATACAGCCGGGACAACATGTGAAGCGTAGAGTTCCACCGTGTGGGCACGTCGCAAAGCAGTCGGTACACTGGCAGATTAAACCGATGTTGCAGGGTGCGCAGGGTGGCAGCATCCGTGTTGGACTTGCGGAAATGTGCGCTGACCTGGCGCACCTTGCCGAGGAGGTCTGACAAGTGTGGGTAGCCTTTCAGAAACCGCTGAACCACCAAATTAAGGACGTGGGCCAGGCATGGCACGTGCGTGAGGCTGCCAAGCTGCAGAGCCGCCACCAGGTTACGGCCGTTGTCACACACGACCATGCCCGGTTGGAGGCTCAGTGGCGAAAGCCAGCGGTCGGTCTGCTCTGTCAGACCGTGCAACAGTTCGTGGGTCTCAAGCCTCTTCTCTCCTAAGCTGAGTAGCTTCAGCACAGCCTGCTGACGCTTGCCCACCGCTGTGCTGCCGCGCCACGCGACAACGACTGCTGGCGACCTGCTGCTGCTGACAAGTCTTGATTGCGAGGTAGAGGTTGCGTTGGAGGAGGAGGCGGAGGAGGAGCAGGAAGGTTTAGTGGAGGTGGCATACCACCACCGCAGATACCAGCACCGATCTGGGGCCCGCAATTCTGGGGGTGGGTAGTACATGAGCGGTCCCAGGCTCCACTAAATTCACCCAATGTGCCGTCAGGGAGATATAGTGGCCCTGCCCGCCTGTGCTTGTTCACGTGTCCGTTGTTAAGTGGACCTTGGCAGTAACCGAGTTGGTGAGGGCGCGTACGATGTTGCATGAGACGTGGTCGTGCAGGGCTGGGACGGCACACCGTGAAAAATAGTGGCGACTGGGGACTGAGTAGCGCATGGCTGCCACCGCCATCATGTTTTTGAACGCCTCAGATTCCACCAGCCTGTAGGGGAGCATCTCCGGGCATCCAAAAAGTGAAGGAGAGCATCATTGGGGACTCCAGATCCAAACCAGGTGGAGAGAACAAAATAGACAGAAGATATAAAAACCCTAGTGCTCCAGGGGGCATACCGTAAATAGCATATAAAAGTAAGAGAGGAGACTTCCTTCACAGGG
Source organism: Eleutherodactylus coqui (assembly GCF_035609145.1). Taxonomy (NCBI): domain Eukaryota; kingdom Metazoa; phylum Chordata; class Amphibia; order Anura; family Eleutherodactylidae; genus Eleutherodactylus; species Eleutherodactylus coqui. Next base: position 127,048,616 of record NC_089839.1, on the reverse strand, counting down.
GGTCTTAAGAACCCCCTAATCCAAGTAGGCAGTGTGGTCTTAAGAACCCCCTAATCCAAGTAGGCAGTGTTTTGTAATGGTGCTCCCAGTGGTGTTTGGTGAGGGAAATCCAGCAAGGAGTAGATATCTAATATTTATTACAACTATAAGGGCTAATAAGCCCTACAATTTACAAACCAAACTAAAAAACAGACATAGCAGTAGCAATGATCAGGATAGGCAGCGTGTTTCTGTGTATTGTGACACCTTTATCAAGCTTTGTTTTCCCTCACCAAACACCACTGGGAGCACCATTAGGAAATACTGCCTACTTGTATTAGGGGGTTCATAAGACCCTCCATTTACGGTCTGCCCCTGGAGCGCTGAGGTTTTTATATCTGCTGTCTATTTATTGTAGTTTCTATAATAAAATGTAACTTTTTCTTTGCTTCTTCTTTGTATCAATGACTTATTTATTTACGGTGTAAAATTCAATAAAAATAAATTTTTAAAAACCCATCTTGCTATATTTGCACAGCGGGAAGCTCAACAGTTTGTCAGTTATAGCACTCAGAATTTGGCCGCCTGCACACGAGCGTTCCGGATTCCGCTAGCGGATTTTCACGCGGGTATGGTACCTAAATGTGCTTGCGGATAGGTGCGGATGCATGAAAAATCACGTGCGGATATACGCGGATGTGTTGCGGAAAATAACGTGCAGAAAAACCAGTAGACACCCCTTATTGTAAACCCAACCCTTAGAGAACTGCCCATTCCTTGGAAAACAGCTTAAAAACCAACACCCAGACTCCGTTTTGTCCCTCTTGCTTGTGCAAGCACCGTTAAATTATTCTGGCAACATGCTTTCACCCGGTGAGCAGATGTCTTTGTGGGCATGGTTGATCCATGTAACTTTTTTCAGGCGCTTCTCCAGCGTGACTTTATTTCAGTCACTGCAAAAAAATTCACAAGAGGAATTCATTACTACAGATTTTGCATTCTTACATCCTGCATTGGCAAGAAATACTACCTATCTCCCTATACACATTTGCCTGTGAAGCTCTGTGCTGTGTGTTGGGACGCCTCCTACCATGCCTACTTCCTGTAGTCATAGCAACCAGTGACTCCATCTGCAGCTGCACTGCGGATGTACTGCGTGAAAAAACGCACCCATTCACTTGTATTGGAGGCTTCACTCGCAGAATCCGACCCAAATTAGGACAGGTCGCAGATTTTTTCACGCGCGTGAAAAAACGCGATACAAATCCGTCCATCTGGGGACAACTGCGGATCCTCATAGGAGTATATTGGCTGCGGTCTGGGGCAGATAATGTGCCTAAAATAACGCGCTGGAAATTCCATTCGTGTGCAGGCACCCAAAATCTGCAGTGCTGAGTTTAGTACAAATAAGGGAGGCGGAACAATACCTCTGCAGCGCCACCTATTGGATGGCAGCATTCCTGCAAATCAATGTCCGACCCTTTATACGAGTCTTTAAAACAATGATTGGGAAGGAGAGCCCCTAAGAAGTTGAGCGAGAACAGGAGAGGTATTCAACTTAGTGCAAGGAAATGTTAAGCAGGTAACGGCTTTCATTTTCCGAATGGCTTCTAAAAGAGGAGATATGGAATCTGATTGGTTGCTCTATGTCCGAGTGATATAATTGATGGGATTATTTTTATGATCCAATCAGTGTAGTGTAGCAATCATCATGATCTGGCATAGTACATTTCTGTATCATTAATGTTATTGGCCCCTTTAGAGACTAGAGATGAGCGAGCATACTCGATAAGGCAAACTACTCGATCGAGTAGTGCCTTATTCGAGTACCTGCCTGCTCGTCTCTAAAGATTCGGGTGCCGGCGGGGAGGAACGGAGGGGAGATCTCTCTCTCCCTCTCCCCCCTGCTCACCGCCGCAACTCGCCTGTCACCCGCGCCGGCACCCGAATCTTTAGAGACGAGCGGGCAGGTACTCGAATAAGGCACTACTCGCTCGAGTGGTTTGCCTTATCGAGTATGCTCACTCATCTCTATTAGAGACCAATAACTGTTTTTTTCTTGACTACTGTGCAGGGAGCTGCAGTGCTGCCCCATTCATGTCAGCTGTGTGGCCCCTTCCTAGAATTGGTGGTGGTCCCACACCAATCAGAAAGTGATGGCAGATCCCTCATGTTATGCCAACCCATTATAAGATAGGAAGAACCCCTTTAACAGTTGTATAATCCATTTAGATCAGTTGTAAAATAACAATTAAGCAAATTGTGAATTAGCCTTATGTGGCAAATGCAGCTGAAAGATACTGACAAAATACATGCAAACTGCTGGAAATTGTGTACTGTTGGAGAGATTTAAACACAAGATAAGGAGAAGTGTTCTGCTTTACTAAATGTACTAATTACAGATTATTCATTCTTCAGATCCCCCAAATGTGCACATTATTGGGAATCTTCCTTTTAATGTCTCAACACCTCTAATCATCAAGTGGCTGGAGGAAATGGCGAACAGAACGGGTCCATTCGTATATGGCAGGACTCGGATGACTCTGACTTTTCAACATGAAGTAGCTGAGGTATGATCAACCCAGCAGTACTCCCCTTCAGTGCTGCGGGGTGCACCCGAATTACAATTGTTTTTTCAGTGGGAAAATATCTGGCCAGGAAGCGCCTCACATTTCTTTAGCTCCCGTGCACAGTCAGGTCAGCAGTCGTTAAGTGTTCCAATTCGCTTCCTAGATTCATGAAGAATTCCCTACAGATGATGGAGGTCTTGTTGCGTGAGACAATCCACACAGTCTGTAAGGGTTGGCAAGTATGAATTAACTTTTTTTTTCTAACGTGGTATTTTAAAATTAAGAAGGTCTATCTAGAGGATATGATATAACAGAAAGTGTCTGACAACTGCTTGCCAATGGTGCACGCTACCCTAAAGAAGGTAATGCCCCCTAGATCCTATTGATGTGACTTAGTTATGTAAGAAATAATGGGTGGGATTAATACTGGTGCAGTGTGAGAGCATGGCGGCTGTAGCCTCCTCCTTGCAGGGCACACTAGATAAATCTGTAAGGCACACACCTGGTTGATGAATCCAGAAAAGAAACAGGCAATTCCCTATATATGGCCTTTTAGCTCTGTAATGTATTAAGTGCAGAGTAAATTCAACATTCTGCAGTGATGTAGCCGCCCATAGGTGCCAGTCTGTGATCAATCATCATATACCGTGGTAGAGCAGGACCGCTAGGCCACTGGTTAATATTAATCTTTATATATAGCCAACATATTCTGTTGTGTTTTGCTCCTTGGGATGTCCTCGTCAGCAGCCTGTAGTAAGTTCATTATGGTAAGGTCACATGTGGTGAAAAGTTTTTGCAACTGATCTTGCGGTGTATCTGTGGCAATTCCAAAGCAAAATCCATGTTTTATGTGCTGATTTTGCTGTGGATTGACAGTAGATTTCAGCCCTACATGTTGAAGGGGTGAAGCCCGTGATGAGTATCCATGGCGTCCACAGTATAATGTGCATGCTGCAGATTTGCAAATCTGCAGCATTTTTGATTCTGCATCATTCTGTGAATGATATTTCTAAAACCCCATCCACAAGTGTTGTGTTTTATAATTTGCTGAAAATTTGGTGGTATGTAATCTGCACTGCTAACTCCCACATCTGAACTTGTGCTTAAGCTGCTGAGGAGTGATGTAGCTGCGGCCCTGCTGTCACTTTGGTCAGGAACACGTCTTGATGTAACAGAAAACATTTCCCCTCCCACTGACTGCCACCAGATTTATAAAAGGCTTTCACAGCTTTGAACTTACAAAGTGTCGCCCCCTCAACTCTCAGATATTTTTTTCTTTATTGATATACACATTACATACATTAGTATTAAACCTATAACAGCTAGATATACACATGTCAGTATGCTGTTTAACCATAACCATCCATATATCAAAGTAATAGTCACTAATATAAATTTTTATAGCTATAAAAAATGGTCTACATGTTATCAAGTGACAGACAAGCCAAGGGTAATGTACAAAATAAAATAACATTTTATGAAGTCATCCACTAACTACTTAACCCTGATTGTTTTGCGTAAGGGCTCAGTCACATGGGCGCCGATGTGCCCTTGTTACTGAACGATAAGACGGCTGCACTGCAGGTGTGGGCGACTCACCGCACTGCCGGAAGAAAGAACACATGACCGGCTCCATTGCCGGAATGTTAATGTCCATTAACACTTTATCAGCTTCATTTGTATGTTAAAGGACCTCCGGGAGCTGTTTGTAGAGCACAGCATGTGGTCTACGCTCTGCACACAGCTCCATTGTCCTCGCATGGGCTTTCGGCAGATTACGATGTAATCTCCGACTCCTGTGCAGAACACAGCATGCTGTTCCTGTTATCTCTCCGGCTGAACGATGGATTTAAAGCTCACCTTAAAATCATTGTTCAGCTGAAGAGGGAACGATTGCAGCATTTACACGCAACGATGATTGCTTATCTGCGGTAGTTTGAACAAATTTGGAGCGATATTTGTTGCGTGTAAATAGGCCTTTAGGCAAAATTCACACAAGCGACTGCGATATCGGGCCGTGAATCACTGCCTGATATCACGCTCACCAACATGTAATTTTCCCGTGGATGTGAGGTGTTTTTATCCCAAAACCGTCTTGCATCACTTCGCGGAAGTAGAGAGCCTCCGCTGCGGCTAACAGCCATGGCAGAGGATCGCAGAGTTCCTCCCACTGTTTTTAATGGTGAAAAACCTTGCTTTGCATCACACCACATGCACCTAGTGCGAGGTGTTATGCTGCCATCGGCCCATTGAAAACAATGAGAGATGTGATGCAGGAAAAAGATCTCTCGTGTATGACCCCATTCTAAAGAATGGGTATCATATTTGTGCAAAATTTGTGCGTCTTGCAACACACAAATCTTGCGCGCTTTTCTCAGCTGTGTGTAAACGGCCTTGCTGAGAACAATCACATTTTGCTCTTAGCTAACACCATGCCAAACTTTTTTCTTTCTACTTAATTGTTTAACACCACAGGGCGCATATTTACATCCTAAGTATGCAGGGTAAAATTGGAGCAGGATCGCTAGCCGATCCCACTACATAGAAGGCAGGTTCTGGCCGTCTGTGATGGCAGACACCTGCCTTTAACAGCCACGATCAGCGCTAATGCGGATCACGGCTGTTAATCCAAATTCCACTATCAGTTCTGACAGAGGCATTTAAATGTCCCGACTGTAGTTTGGGGGTCCCACGTAGTCCCGAATGAGTTTTAAAAAAAAAACAAAATCAGACAGCTTTCAGTTTTGCATCCACTCTGTTTTTTTAACTAAGCAAATAAGGCTGCAGACTGCACTACTGTTCAGTGGGAAAAAAAATAAAACAACGGAAAACAAATGGAACCAAGCACAACTTTATTTCAGTTTTAATTCAATTTCTCTGCTCAGGAAACAGAACAGAAAGACGGAATTATGCCTGAAAGGCAAGATGCAGATGTGAATGTAGCCTTATTATAACAATCACAAATGTATATAGTTTTTATGTGTTACTACTCTTGCACAATAAAACCAATGTGAATAAAGTTTACCAGAGAGGTTGTCAAAATTGGGGTTATTTAGGTTAGAAAAAAATATGGCTGAGGGGCGACCTAATAACTATGTATAATAGATCAACAGAGATCTCTCCCATTATCTATTATACCCAGGACTGTAACACAAGAGGACACTCTAATAACTATTTATGGATATATCATGGGTCAGTACAGAGATCTCTCTCATCATCTATTTATACCCAGGGCTGTAACAAGCGGGCACTCTAATAACTATGTATAGATATAGCAGGGGACAATACAGAGATCTCTCCATCATCTATTTATACCCAGGACTGTAGCTTGGACCATGCTAACAACTATATATAGATATATCAGGGGTCAGTACAGAGATCTCTCCATCATCTATTTATACTTTTGACTGTAACAAGGCGGCGCTCTTATGTATAGATATATAGGGGTAAGTACAGAAATCTCTCTCATCATCTATTTATATTTAGGGCTGTAACAACCAGGTGGTTTAATAACTATGTATAATATATCAGGCGACAATACAGAGATCTCTCTCATCATCTATTTATACCTAGGACTGTAACATGGGGGCACGTTAACAACTATATATAGATATATCAGGGGTCAGTACAGTGATCTCTCCCATAATCTATTTATACCCAGGGCTGTAACAAGGGGGCGTTCTAATAACTATGTATAATATATCAGGGGACAATACAGAGATTTCTCTCATCATCAAAGTGCATTGCAGGTCCTAACACACTGAGAATACAACTAAGCTGTTATTGTGTCAGACACAACTCAGCAGTCCTGACAGGGGACACTGACCTGCCATTACCACAGAGATCCGGCGGGCTGAAGGACCTGTGGTGATGTCACTGCTGTGGGAGGAGCCATTCTGGAGTTTGGTAGTACTATATACTGGATAAGCCAACCGAAACTGCCAGGACCTGTGATGACGTCACTGTTATGTGATCATTTGTGTGGGTGGAGTCAGAGGCTCATCAGGGGATCACATGACCAGGGGCTCATCACTGTATTCCAGGAGCTGTGTGTAGTAGAGCTGTGTGTGTCATGTGTGCAGTCAGCATAAATGTAGTAGAGCTGCGAGCAGCTGTTTGTCTAATGTGCTGTGCATGTAATGTGTATAGTCAGCATGGATGCATGTCATATAGCAGAGCTGAGTTTGTAATAAGAAAAGCAAATGTGAGAATGTGCCTTATGAATCAGTTATTGTTCTTTATGAAGCAATATAGAGGAATAGAGGTGAATGTTAACTCACCTGGTGCTCAAAGGGTGAACCCTGTCCTGGTTAAACTCTCCGGCACCCTGTATCCGGGGTAGCATATAAACAATCACTCTTTGTCCGCCATCCACCATGGTGTGAGGAGGCGTCTGGGGTGTAACAAGCTGGCTGGGGTACCAAAGCTGTGTCTGTGATACGCATGTCATGTAGCAGAGCTGTTACTGTGCCGCACATGCCATGTAGCAGAGCTGTGTCTGTCAGGCACATGTCATGTACCAAAGCTGTGTCTGTGACGTGCATATCATGTAGCAGAGCTGTTTCTGTGCGCCGCATGCCATGTAGCAGAGCTGTGTCTATCAGAAGCATGGCATGTAGCAAAGCTGTTGTTTGTGACGGACATGCCATGTAGCAGAGCTGTGTCTGTCACGCACATGGCATGTAGCACAGCTGTGTGTGTCTGTCACTCGCCCATATATCACAGCTGTGTGTGTCGTGCATACAGCAACGCTGTGTGGCGCATTGTGCCACCAGAAACACTGGTACTATAATTTCCTAATAATTACTAGTCTTTTTATATCCAGGACTGTGACAAGGGGGCGCTCTAATAGCTATGTATAGATATATCTGGGGTCAGTACAGAGATCTCTCCCATCATCTACAAGGGGGCAAAGACCATATCCCACTTGAAGGGCTCAGGGGTGAAAAATAGGGTTTCAGAGGTGCTGCTTCCGCAGATATCCCAAAACCAAACTGTGATGTGCCATGGCTGATTTAAATCCACTTGCCTGACAATTATGTGAAGGGCTGCATTTTGTGGGATTAACTGATGTTTTCATAGACACCATTTTGGAATATGTACAATTTTTTGATTGCTTTTCATTCCATTTTTAGGAGGCATGGACAAAAACTGCAATTCTGGCACATTTTGTCTTTTAATGTATTGACTGTTTGAGTTAAATGCCATGACAATTCTATAGTTCGGGTCATTATTAGAGATGAGCTTGATGCTTGTTCGAGTATTAGGGTACTCGAGATGCTCGTTACTCGAGGCGAGCACCACGCGATGTTCGAGTCAATTCCATTTCCTTCCCTGAAAGTTTTGCGCCATTTTCTGGCCAATGGAAACGCTGGGAAGGCATTACAACTTCCTCCTGTGATGTTCCAGCCCTATCCCACCCCCCTGCAGTGAGTGGCTGGCGAGATCAAGTGACCCCCGAGTATATAAAGTGGGGCTGCCTGCGGCTCGCCACAGTCACACACTGGGAGAGATCAGGGACAGTGCTGGTGCTGCTATAGGGAAAGTGTTAGTGTAGGATCCTGTCGTCAAGAACCCCAACGGTCCTTCTTAGGGCCACATCTGACCATCTGCATTACTGTTGTGGCTGCTGGGAGCAGTTTTGCAAATTTTTATTTTTTTTTTGTATATGGGCGTGCAGCCCCATTACAGCTATAGCGTTCTCAGGCTGCAGTCTGTACTACATAGTATAGGGACAGCGTTGCTGAGATAAGGAAAGTGGTAGTGTAGGATCCTGCGTACAAGAAACCCAACGGTCCTTCTTAGGGCTACCTGTGACCGTGTGCATTTTACAGGTTGTCTGATGGGAGTTCTAGTCCATCACTATTGCACTTAGGCCTGTTTGCGGCCTTCCTGACTATTTTTTTCTGCCAGGAGTTTGCCTTACTATACTGCTCTCAGCGACAAAGACTACGCAAATAATTCCAAGATTATTTACACAGGCCTGTGTCTGCAGTGAATTAGAGACGCACAGCATACGACCAACACAGGTACTTATAGAGGGAAAGTGATATACACAGTATATAGCCTGTATTCTTTTACCAAAAAAACAAAAAGCTCCTCAGTTGGGCTACCTTTGACTGTTTAAATTTCACTGGGTGTCTGATGGGAGTTTTAGTCCATGACTATTGCACTTGGGCCTTTTTGCGGCCTTCCTGACAATTTTTTTCTGCCTGGAGTTTGTCTTACTATACTGCTCTCAGCGGCAAAGACTCCGCACATAATTCCAAGATTATTTACACCGGCCTGTGTCTGCAGTGAATTTGACGCTCAGCGTACGGCCAACACAGGTACTTATAAAGGGAAAGTGATATACACAGTATATAGCCTGTCTTCTTTTTCAAACCCCCCCCCCCAAAAAAAAAAAGCTCCTTCGTTGGGCTACCTCTGACCGTCTGCATTTTACTGGGTGCCTGGTGGGAGTTTTGGTGCATCACTATTGCATTGCTAGGCCTGTTTGCGGCCTTCCTTCCATTTTTTTCTGCCTGGAGTTAGCGTTACGATTCCGCTTTCTGCGTGAAAGTGTACGCATATAATTCCATAATTATTTACAGCGGTCTGTGTCTGCTCTATTCGTAATCCACCATGCTGAGGGGTAGGGGTCGAGGATGTGGACGCGGGCGAGGATGCGGAGTTCCAAGTGAGGGTGTCGGCACAGGCCGAGTTCCTGGTCCAGGTGTATCCCAGCCGGCTGCTGCGGGATTAGGAGAGAGGCAAGTTTCTGGGGTCTCCAGCTTCATATCACAATTTATGGGTCCACGTGGTAGACCTTTATTGCAAACAGAGCAGTGTGAGCAGGTCCTGTCGTGGATGGCAGAAAATGCATCCAGCAATGTATCGGGCACCCAGTCTTCTACGCAGTCCACTACTGAAACTTTGAATCCTCTGGCTGCTGCTCCTCCTTCCTCACACCCTATACTGCTGCTGCAAAAATGCTACTGGGGTCTGCATATGCTTCTGCTACAGAAATGTTACAGTGGTCTGCATATACTGCTGCTAGAGAAATGTTACTGGGGTCTGCCTATACTTCCACTACAGAAATGTTACAGGGGTCTGCCTATACTGCTGCTACAGAAATGTTCCTGGGGTCTGTTTATACCTTTGCTACAGGAATGTTACAGCGGTCTGTCTATACTATGGGTGCACTAAGTCTTCCCATCGCGGTGTTTTACCTGTGTGGCACAAGTAATACAGTGACTGACTAGGCCAGAATTGCTGGCCGAGGCCAAGTTGCTTGGCGGGGCGAAACTCTCCCATGATTGGGCACTCCGATTTCTTCCTGTGTAATACCATCTTTGTGCACTTACAGCATAGGCTAGGCCAAGGAACTCCTAGAATGCCCCTTCCAGTGTTGAGCTTTCTATGTTGCGACACATGGATTTCCCGTTGCTATGTAACTCAGGGCACCTTGGAACCGAGCCTGACCCTGGGCCCGCTAACGTGCTTCCCACACAGACTATTGCGGGTCCTGGTCATGGTGTCTTGGGCTTTTAATGCCACCTCCTCCTCCGAGGCCTATGTCCCGGGGGAACTGCAACGGCGCCAGGTTGGGCCTGTGGAACTTTTTCCTAGCTAATTCAGTCTTTGGAGCGGTGAAAGAAAACGTAACGGATTTACTGAGACCTTCACAGGTGTACTAGCATCGAAGTCTGCTTCCTGCCTACGATTGCTGAAGCTGTTGGCTGAGGCCTATGTCCCGGTGGAACTGCAACGGCACCAGGTTGGGCCTATGGAACTTTTTCCTGGCTAATGCAGTCTTTGGAGCGGTGAAAGAAAACGTAACGGATTTACTGAGACCTTCACAGGTGTACTAGCATCGAAGTCCGCTTCCTGCCTACGATTGCTGAAGCTGCTGGACGAAGCCTATGTCCCGGTGGAACTGCAACGGCGCCAGGTTGGGCCTCTGGAACTTTTTCCTGGCTAATGCAGTCTTTGGAGCGGTGAAAGAAAACGTAACTGATTTACTGAGACCTTCACAGGTTTACTAGCATCGAAGTCCGCTTCCTGCCTACGATTGCTGAAGCTGTTGGCCGAGGCCTATGTCCCGGGGGAACTGCAACGGCGCCAGGTTGGGCCTGTGGAACTTTTTCCTGGCTAATCCAGTCTTTGGAGCGGTGAAAGAAAACGTAAGTGATTTAATGAGACCTTCACAGGTGTACTAGCATTGAAGTCCGCTTCATGCCTATGATTGCTGAAGCTGTGGCCCGAGGCCTATGTCGTCGGCGTAGTGTAAGTCTGCCATGTTTGGCCACTCTGATTTCTTTATTGTTCATGTCTTGGGTTGCGTTGAACCCACCTATGCTGTTGGTGCATACAGACTTCCCATCGCGGTGTTTGACCTGTCTGGCACAAAGACACTGACTGAGTTGGGTAGGGGGCAGAGTGCAGATGGCTTTCCCCTTGTGGTGTCGATTGAGCTATCTGACACCTAGACAAAATGAATACTGTGTGGGCACATGGATTCCTCATAGCTATGTAACTCATGCCCACGTTTGCAGCTCCTGACGGAGGTTGGCACTTTATTGGAATGAAGATCGAACGTCAATTTCTCATCGATTCTCTACAGCATTGTGGGCTATCGCCCTGCCCCTTTTAAAGAGGGTCGCTACCTGGCCCTGCCAACCCTCTGCAGTGTGTGCCTCCGGTTCCTCCTCATGGCAGACGCACTTATAAATAGACATGAGGGTGGTGTGGCTATGCAGCCAGCGTGTGGCATGAGGGCAGCTGAAGGCTGCGCAGGGACACTTTTGTGTGCGCTGCGGACGCAGGGTCGTGCGGGGGGTGGGGGGGGGGTTAGGCAGCATGTAACCCAGGAGAAGAGGAAGCGGTGTGTCCCGCAGGCAGTGCTTGTGCTTGGTTGGAGTGAGTGTGGTGCTTAGCTAAGGTGTGCCTTGCTAATGAGGGTTTGTCCGAAGTAAAAATTGTTAGGGGGGGGGGGCAACATGCTGGGCTGCATCTCAGGTTCCCAGGTCCCACTATTGTGGCTTAATAGTGGTACCTGGGAACCTGAGATGCAGCCCAGCATGTTGCCCCTCGCCTGCCCTATAATATTTTTAAACATCTTGTTAAACTTCTTGTAATCCCACCAGGGGGACCTGACCATATAATCTTCTGATTGCATAAATTATATACTACAGTACTTGTGTACTGTAGTATATTATGGCTGCCAGCACTGACCTCAGGGGCCATCCTATTATGGGTACTAAGGTGGCAGATCTTGGCACCATTTTTAGGTTGTCATAGCAACTCATTGGCACGTTGCCTCTTCCCCTGTATAAACACTTTAATACTGTAGTCTGTCACAGATTCTGTCTTATTTTAGCGGAAGACTAGCACAACATGCAGCATTATTCTCAGTGTTAAAATAATAGACATTGTGATGCAACCCCAATGGACCCTATTATAAGTCAACAGGGACCTTTGGGAGCTGTTGATGGCTGTCATGTGACATGCAGATCTGGCATTCCATACAAAAGTAATGCCTCATTTACATGAGATGAGCTGTTGGGCAAACTATGCCAGACACTCGTCCCACTGATGTATGTTCCTGCCCCGTTATACAGGAGCGAGTGCTGCCGGCATGGAGGTGGGGTGGGGGTGGGGGGACGTCCCCGTCCCACCTCGCCGCCTCCAGTCAAAGTAAGCAGACAGTCCTTCAGAAGTGACGGACTGCTGTTTATACTGAACGGCACGTCATTCAGTTTTCTGCCTGCAGAACCTGAGTGACTGAACAATTCTCATCCAGTTGCTGCATGCGTTTACACGGGGCGATTATTGTTCAGATTCTCATGGGAGCACGGCAATTTGAATGATTGTGAGCAATTCTCGTCCCGTGTAAATAGGCCATAAATGAAGGCAGCACCAGTAATCAACTATGAGTACAATGGAATGCACCAGATAGTCTAATTCTCCGCAGTTCTAATAATCTAAATGAAGAAAGTATAATGATGTCTGCATTGTGATTCTATTTGATATACCAGAAAACGGAAAATTATGTGCATGCGTTTATAAGCAAACGTCTTGAACACATACTTATTGACACACTAAGCAAACAAATCAAACATACACTTTGGTTTTGTGCAAATGAGTTGAATCTTATCTTATGCTGTGCAGGAAGACTCCAGAAAAATTAAGCCCCATTTACACGCAACGATTATCACTCAAAATTCGTTTAAACAATTGCATATGAGCGATATCGTTGCGTGTAAATGCTACCATAAAGCTTAAAATCCATCCTTCTGTAGGAGAGAGATAACAGGGACCACAAGCTGTGTCTCCAAGGGAGTCGGAGATTACATTGTATTCTGCCGACAACAGGTGCCAGAACAATGGAGCTGTGTGCAGAGCTCAGACCACCCGTTGAGCACAGCAAACAGCTCCTGGAGGCTCATTTACATGCAAATAAAGATTATAAAGTCTCCCCTCCTCAGCCTGCAGTGTAGCCCCCACTCCTCCCTGTTCCAGGCGGCTGAGCTGGCTCACATTACGGCAGCAGGAGGAAACTGATGCTGTAATGTGGAGTTTAATTATGAAAAATATAGTAAAACAAATACATTTTTCCCCATAACCCCTTTCTTTTTGAGAAAAAAAAAACAAATTCACTTAATATCAACATATTCATAGTGACCCAAACTCTAAAAGTATTATACTGTATTATTTATCCTGCATGGTGAACAACATAAAAAAAAATGCCAGAATTGTTGTTCTATTGTCCACCTACCTCCCAAAAAATAAGCGGTCAGTCACATGCACCCCCAAATAATAGCAATACAATCCTGTGTTTTATTGTGTAAGGGTAGTAAAACATAAAAAAATGATTTAATCAATGACATTCAAGACAAAACACAAGTGTCTTTGATATAAAACAATGTGTACACTGCTTTATTGCTATTACTATTATTTGCAGAGGTTGACAGCACCTACTAGTAGCAAACAGAGGAGTAGACTGTCCATCATGGCCCAGTATCTCTGCCAAGTCAAACACTGTTTTTCTATTCCTGGTAGAGCCTTCGTCCCAAAACCTGAGGTAAGTTGACGTGAGTTTTCTAAGCCTATTAAAGGGATTATGTGTTGTTGCATCTTATCAAGCTATATAATTTACATTGTATGCTGATGCTGTAGTGAACCTGAGCTCTTAGGGCTCTGCTTTCTGTTCTCGTCACTCTCATAGTCTTTGAATGGCGTGTTGGTGCATTAGTTTGACCGCTGATCCATTCAAACTCCTCTTCATTGTGGTGTTGGAGAAGGAACGGGATCTTACAGCATTGAGACCCTGGAGATTAGAAATTCATCACTTATGGTGGATAAACCATTTTACGGCTTGCAGACATAGTGCATTTTAGACTGAAACCCTTTTTAGGCAGAACTATTATCCTTTTAAAAAAATCGTTGCAGTGTGAGAATTTGAACGATAATCATTCAGTGTAAACACGGCCAACGACTGAGCCACGAACGAAAATTCGTTAGTTTCTTCTTCGTCGTCCATTCTATGCAGGCATTAAAATCAGAAATCGGTCATTTTACGTCACTATATGTAAAATTGCATAAAGGTGTCTGTGTGTAAAGTGTTGTGTGGCATTTTTTTTTGACTGGCAAGGTGTCTACATTTAGAAAATATATAGGCGGTGGGGATTTAGTACGAATTTTTGTTTTTTATAACTTAGGATTTATCTGTTAAAACAGTGTTCTTGACAGTTATTGAGAGTAATTGCAAGTGCCGGAGTGCCTCTCTAGTGGTTTCTTCAATATCCTACAAAGTGTCCTCAGTATAGCTTATGCATTACACAATGCAAAGATTTTGCCTCTGATATCTAGTCAGGGATGATACCATAGTATTTAACCCCTTAATGACCAGTTATGACTATATTCGACATGTGCTTGCCGCTGGTTAATTCTACATAGTGAGACCTCATGGTTATTGCCTAGTGTACCCACTAAATTAGTGCAGGTGCAAAGATGTAACACATAGAGGTGCTCCTACCACAAGTATCAGGTTTGGAGAGAATTCAGTTAACACCACTTTAAGGCTGGGTTCACACAGGGCGGATTTGCCGCGGTTTGCCGTTGCATAACCGCACTGTGGCCAAACCGCTGCGTTTGCAGTGCAATGCAGTACAAATGTGTTTGGGCAAAAAGCTGTTCTCACAGGACTGATTTTTTCCGCACTGCCGCAGTGCGGAAAAAATGCAACTGCGGCGCGGTTTTTCAAGACGCAGCATGTCCATTCTTTTGACCTTTCCGCAGCTCTTTTTTGTCCATAGACCTCTATGGACGCAGCAAAATCCGCAACAAAATACGCTACAAAAGTTAAAAAAAGCGCTGCGGAAAAAACGCAGGAAAATACGCAAGACAATAATAACCTTTGAAGCGATTTTGCCGCAAAAACAGTTCTTCTGCGGCAAAACCGCAACGGAAAAACCGCAGCAAAACCGCAACAAATCCACCCCTGTGTGAACCCAGCCTCACTCTTCTAAGGATTTTTACAGAGGCAAGGGCACCCTTTGCCGAACTTGTGGACCTTTAAGGCCTCATGTCCACTAGTTAAATGTAATTAGTAAATCCGCGCGGGTGTCCCACACGCGTGATCTGCGGCCCATAGGGATGCATTGGACACCCGCAGGTAAGTAAATACCTGCGGATGTCCTTTTTCCCCACCACGCGGGTCACACGTACGGGAAAACACCCGCAGCAAGCTCCATTTTCTGCGGGTTTCCCGCACGGACAGCTCCCGCAGGCTTCCATTGAAGCATATGGAAGCCGTCCATATCTGCATGCACACCCGCAGCTGAATTTCTGCTCTGCCGCGTGAGGGCAGGAGTTCAAAAAAACAAAGAAGAGTGCATGGCGCATGCGCGCGGCACGCTGCCGGCGTGTCAAGCACATCCGCCGGGCAGAAGGAAAAAAGATCCGGCCATGACGGATGGGAACCCGCACTGCCGGACATGTAAGTAAAATCAATTTATAGGCCTCATGTCTGCCGGAAACGAGGGACCCGCTGTGGGATTCTGCATGGAGAATCCACGCGGGCCCAAATTTCCTAGTGGACATGAGGCCTAAGGCCTCATGTCCACGGGGAAAATCAGTTCCGCTGTGGATATGTAACGCCTATTTCTGCTGAGGATGAGCTTAAATTCCTTTTTTTTTTTCATGCGGGAGATCAATTGAGCTATGAGCTCTATGAGCTCCCACACGCGTGATCCGCACTTAAATAGAGCATGTCGCATTTTTTTCCCGCACATGAAATTTTTAAATCACTTTAAAATACCATCCGCTGCTATTTATCTACCCGCGGGTGGTCAATGCATTCCAATGGGAAATTTTAGGTGCGGATCACGCACGCGGGTGATCCGCTGCAGATTTTTAATTTTATTTTCCCCGTGGACATGAGGCCTAAGGCCTCATGTCCACGGGGAAAAGAAGAATTAAAACCTGCAGCGTTTTTCCCGCACGCGGATCCGCGCCCCATAGGAATGCATTGACCACCCGCGGGTAGATAAATACCCACGGATGGTATTTAAAAGTGAATTAAAAAATTTCTGGAGCATGAAAAAAAATGGACATGCTCCATTTCAGTGCGGATCACGCGTGCGGGAGCTCATAAAGCACGTAGCTCAATTGATCTCCCGCATGAAAAATAAAAGACAATTACAGTGCATCCGCAGCCCAAATCCGCGTTACAAATCCGCAGCAGATCTGTTTTTCCCCGTGGACATGAGGCCTAAGGGTTGCATGGCACCAATGGGTTGATAGTCTATAAGGTAGACACAAATAGCAATCCGTGGTAAACTGACCAGCAATAATAATTTGGAATCCTAAGTAATCTAAAACATTATGTATGTGATTACAGATTCAAGTTTCCTAGTAGGAGAAAAAATATATAAGTTTAAAAAGTTGTTCCTTACTCACCCATGTATTCTGTAAGAAACCCTGAACTAGTGGGTGGAAGGTAGCTTTGATTATGTCTCCCACACACGGTAGAAGAAATCCTGCTTCCCTCTGTAGCATACAGTATTGTGAAATAGGTTTCAGGCAGGTGTAGAAAAATGTGTTGCCTAGTAATAATGCTTTCAAAAATATAAGTTTTAGTAGTTTGTCAGTTATCAAAATTCAAAGTGAATGAACAAATGAGAAGTCTAAATGAGATCAATATTTGGTGTGATGGCTTTTTGCCTTTAAAACTGCATAAATGCTTCTAGGCGAACTTGCACACAGTTTTTGAAGGAATTAGGCAAGGAGGTTGTTCCAAACCTCTTGGAGAACTGACCGAAGATCTTATGTGCATGTCGTCTTGCTCAAATCTTTCTGTCTCCATGTAATCCCACAGACTCAATGATGTTGAGATGTTGAGATCAGGGCTCCTATCATCACTTCCAGAACTCCTTGTTCTTCTACTCAATAAACAAAACCTGGCGCTCCAGGGATTACAGCCATTAACATAAAGAAATAAATAAATTTACTTTACAGGGAGGTCTCCATTGAGAACAACCCCTTTAATCCTGGTTCGCAGAAAGTCACAACGATGCTTTTCAGAGGTCCCAATCAATGGTCCACAATGGGGATGTTAATACTAAAAAAAGGGGAATATACAGGAAAAAAATCACAGAAAGCAGCCATATACTTACCAATGTACCAATACAAGAGGGCAGGTAGAAGCACCACAGCCCTCAGCACTCAGACAGCCACAATGCTAAATGGAGGAGCCACCGCACAGGTGAAGGTACTGGTAAAAAACCACTCACACATCTTCCTTAGGGCTCCTTTCCACTTGCGATTGCGTTTTTTGTAAACGCGATTGTCAATGGGACTTTCTATTGTAAAAAACGCAACGCAATGCACCAAAAACGCAGTTGCGTTTTTTACAATAGAAAGTCCCATTGACAATCGCGTTAACAAAAAACGCAATCGCAAGTGGAAAGGAGCCCTTATACTGAGGGGGCGGTTGCCTTGTACCATACTTGGATAAAGAATATACAGGGTGTTAGGCCACATGGTATTTGTAGTACACCAAGCAGACTTACAAACTATTAGTAATGTCATATATCAGTCCAGCGGGCTGACCTGTACTTCTGAACCACACTGGCACTCCGGGCTCCCCCAGCGCTCAAAGCCACACTGTATGTTACTGACATGTACTGATAAATACGAGGTATTGGTTAATATTGGTGGTATAGTAGGCTCACATATGCCACCACTGAACGAGAACCTTTGATGTGCTTTGTAACTTTGTGTATTTTGACAAATATTAACCAATACCTGATATTTATCAGTACCGCCAAGATCTCTTTAAGGGAGACACACGCTTCACCTCCTCAGTTCCTGTTCCCTGTCCATAAGACGGGTTGGAGGAGGCAGTTGCTTTTTGCCTGCTCCTGTTCTTTCAAGGATTCTTCCAGATCTCTACAGGTGGCAGACTCCAGGCCCTCACTCCTAAACTCTATAGCATGAGAGGTTACCTGTCCGGTGTGAGTCTCCAGTGAGTAAGCCTGGAATCATCCCCTCGTCTCTTGCAGCAGATGCTCCCCTGGCTCTGGAAGTTTTGGAGGGAAGTCCTTTTCCCTATCTCATGGGATTCTTCCCCTGCAGTTGTGGGAGAATCCTTCAGTGGTGGTGGGGGTACTACCTGGGTTGCTGCACCTGGCCTAGAAGTTTGTGGTGCTTCCATCATCAGATGAGTTCAGGTGTGTACTTCTCTAGCTGGTGTCTAGTAACCACTGATTGCAGCAGGGAAGCTGGGAGAAGAAATGACGCTTTCTGAGAGGATCTCAGGCCAGTCTGTAAATAGAATTATGTTGCATAAGGGATTGCATTCTGCCTTTACCTTTCATGAATGAAAGTACGATCAAGGATCTGTATCGTCTATGCTTGGGGCTTATGGCCTCTGGGCTCTACCTACAGCCATTATGACTTTGCCTATTGCATAATAACTTCTATAGCTTTACTTTTAGCCTTTTATGACTCTGCTTATAGTACGGCCTACATAGCCTTATGGCTCTGCCTATAGCATAATAGCCTTTATGGCTCTGCCTATAACCTTACAGCTCTGCCTGTAGCCTGCTGGCCTTTATGGCTTTCCCTATAGTTTGTTCATGGCTTTGTCTTTAGCATAATAGCCATTATAGATTTACTTATAACCTTATGGCTCCGCCTATAGCCGGAAGACGTGACAGAATTCAAAGTGTAAAATTTAAAGGTCTTTATTCCTCCAAGGACATAATAGCAGCAATGTTTCGATCAGAAGGTTTTTGTCAAGCATACAAATACATAAATGTCTATACATCATCTCTGATCAGCCTTCACCACAGCGTGCAAATCCATCATAGTGCCATCCATATCATTTAGCATTAGGTCAATTTAACTGCGCAGTCACAGGAACCTCACAAAATCCCGCAAGACAATGTTAATAAAATGTCATATATATCCGTCAAACTATCACAATCAAATGTGACTATAATATATTAAAAAAATTGCAAAATATATACGCCTAAGTGAAAAAATAGTTGTAAGCGCACCTTAATCTGTCATCCAAATGTGCAAATATAGAGGTCAATCATCCAAACCTTAATAGAGACATACTAAAGCAGAACATCGCAAAAGAATTATAAGAACTCCAATATGAACTTTTGAATAGATGAATGATTCTATGAATATACACCCAACCATCTCACAAATACCATAAATATTTGCACTAACATGGGAATAATTGGTCGCAAATAGAAACACCCACATAAGAGGTGTTAAATCACCCAAATATGCATTTATATGAACGTGGGATTTTCCAAGCCAAAAAACACATATTCCAGATGGATGGTGTGTGTAGTTATCAATATCTACAATTATAAAATCGGTGATCCAAATAAAAAGGGGAAAAATTCCTATAAGGATAAACCCAATGTAAGTAGCTACATGTATATGTCATTACATCATTCCCAACATGAGGATTTCAAGACCAGTCACCCTCCTCATAATAAGGTCCATTTTAAGAGGAATATCATGACAAATCAATATCAACCCGGATATGAACTAATGGAAAGATAAATAATTCCAATATCATACACTGCCCTCTTAATGGTCTACTGAGTCTAATTAATGTTCACGGTAACACTGGAATAATTGACCGCACATAGAAATTTCCCCATAATAGGTGTACATCACCCTAATGTGCATTCATACTAGCACATCATTGACCAAATGAACATCAAAACGCATATTTAAGATGGATAGTATATATAGTCACCTATGCATGTAATCCTAAAGTTAAGGAACTAAGGGAAACAATCCCTATATGGATATACCCAATAAATGTAGCTAAATATCATTCCAGATGTAAACCCCTTATTCCAAGAAAATAAAGATGTCTGGCATCTATGATCCCTTTGTATCACTCATAAGCATCAATAATCAAGAAAAATCATCGGAGTAGCGAATCATATTGATGATATCCCAGAAGAGTATCTCACGATGGATGAAAGTTGTATAGATTTATTGTTCCCATCTCTCATGAAATAATAAGCTTCCAAACAGAATGAATGGCGACCAAGTGGATGTGCATGCAAGATTTCGGCTGGCCATCACATATAACTAAAAAAACAAAGCCAAATGCCTATTAAAAACAGTATATAAAACATATACAGATGTGGTTATCTCTAGGAAGCCTGACTCGCATATATACAATTGTACATTATATTCCAATTTCATACCTTTTGGTGATAAACTAGCTGGTAGCAAAATCTATTTTAATTCCTTTTTCTTCAGCATCACCCCCCTTCAGCAACACAATCACCCCCCTGATAGAACACGGTACATAGTCACGGACCATAAGGCGTAGTTGGTTTACAGAATGACCTTTCTCTACAAAATGTCTGGGAAGCAGTAGATCAGTGGCCTTTGGTACGACTACTCCTTTTATGTCTAATAATTTGAGAACGTGATTGTTCATCATTTTTTAACCCACATATATCAATCCGCAGGGACACGTGATCACATAGGAAGAAGTGCAGGTATACCTGCTCTTAATATTAGAAGATCTACCAGTGAATGAATGTGTAAATTATGACCCCTCAACAGATTGTTACAACAAGAGCAGTTGAGGCAGGGAAAATTATATGTCCTACATAGTGTAATATAAATATACAGAACAGCCTCTGACATTGGAGAGCTGTCCTGCATAGTGTTAATAACATTTCAAGAAAATCTGAATGTCGGATGTAGTTCGACACTGGATTGGAAAGGTAGGGTTAATCCAACAATGTCCAAAAGCAAGAAAAAGCAGAAAAGCTATTGTGGTTATGAAATATGCAGTGTACAATTAGAGTATGTTCACATGGCAGAATCCACATCAAAAGCTAAGGCTATGCACTTTTATGCCCACGTATCCGCATTTGGATTTGGCACTTTTCAGTGGTCATATCCACATATGAAATACAAGAAAAGAAATATGTTGCTTCTTTTCCTTTTTTCCCCCCTGCGTGCAGATTTGAAAGCCGCTCCACAGATACTGCAGTGTTGATTCCCATTCAAATCCTTGGGTCTTACAGTGGCCGCGGATTTGATGCAGAACCTGTGGCACATTTCCGCATTATCAACATACCCTTAGTTTTGTGTTCTGCAGTTATGACAGTGAATAGAAGGGGGTAAATATCTGGTCTTTTAGTGCTTTGACTTTGCGCCACAATGTTTACACACTTGGTACAGTAAACTACCACCATGAAACTGTGGTCAAGTAACGTTAAGCACTTTCAATAACAATGTATTTGTTGGCATTCATACAGTTGCAAAAAATGTAAGTGAACCCTTTGAAATTACTTGGATTTCTGCATTGATTACAAATAAAAAGTGCTCTGATTGTTATCTAAATCAGTGTTTCTCAACTCCAGTCCTTGGGGACCCCCCAACAGGTCATGTTTTCAGGATATCCTCAGTATTGCACAGGTGATGTAATTATTATCAGTGCCTCAGACATTGCCACAGGTGTTCATACTATAGGATATCCTGAAAACATGACCTGTTGAGGGGTCCCTGAGGACTGGAGTTGAGAAACACTGATTTAGATAACAATCAGAGCCCTTTTTATTTGTAATCAATGCAGAAATCCAAGTAATTCCAAAGGGTTCACTTACTTTTTTTGCAACTGTATGAATGCCAACAAATAAATTTTTATTGAAAGTGCTTAATATTAACCTTTTAATCTTGGCATAACTCCTTTAATACAAGCCCTCACTGCATCCACATGTGACTTATAACCAACTACCAAACACAGATTACCTAGTTGCCCTAGCAGTGGAGTGGAAATAGCTTGATGCATGGAGAGGACTGTTGGGTCAGCAATCATGTGAACATAAGAACAAATTAAATACATTTAACTCTCCATCAATCCACCTTCATTAGAACATGATTACAAAATCATATTAGTAAGTCCCACAATGCGGTACTGGGAAAATGTTGCTGATTGGATGGTGACTATTGGCCACCAATAATTGGGTGGGTTTTCGGCTGCATGCAGTTACCAAATTGTGGCACCATACCCTAAGAACCATTTTTAAGATTTAAAATGTGTAAGCCATGAAAGTGCACAACTGTATTTAACCCTTTTCTACTAAAGATGGATTGCATTTAACTACAGCACTGCAGTCCCGCTTTGGTCTGCTTTGTTTGTTGTGACAGCTGACATCACAAGAAGTCAGGTTGCCGCTGCAGCGTCATCACTTATTTTCCTGCATCGGCACTTGCATCCTGAACGCCATGATAACAGGAGTTCGGGAATGTGACACTGCAATTCTCACCTGATGCCCAGGGACTTCAGCTGTCAAACACTGGGACCACAGTGGGACTGCAGTGCTGGAACCCAGAGGAGGCGGAGGTGTAAGTACTGCTTGGTTTATTATTTTATTACAGGCCGCCCTATTAAAGGAATGTTGTTCAGTAACCAGACAGCCCCTTTAAGACATTTTACTTGCTGTATACATTCTGCATTGCCTCCACTGCAAAGAATGCTAATGCTGCAGTCAGAGAAGATTCTTTCTGCTGTTATACCTAGGATCATGTTGGATATGCAGGAAGTGTTTGTATGGGTGATAGTATGATGCTGACCCAATGCTATACTGCCAATCACATGTCCAGCTGTACAAGGTAGCTTTGTTCTGTAAGGCATGTACTGTAGTTCCTATGGAAACCATAAGCTTGAATACAAGAAAACTGCTATTCAGCCACATTTTATTGTTGGTAATTTACAGTTGTCTGTAAAATATTAGTGCATTTCTGGAAATTACAAAGCCATTTTCTTTTTACAAAAGCAATGATTATAAGGAAACTCTTCTCTAATAACCAGATGATTAAGTAGTAAATAACTATACATTTTCCATTTACACGTAGTCTTGCAGATTATAACCTGCACTGCTCTCTAATTGTTGCGCTGGCAGCTCCGATGTTTTTGTTGGAGGAGCGTCCTGTTCTTCCCGCTGCCTCTTGGTGCAGGACGAACAGAAGACTGCGCCTGCTAAAAAATGCATCGCAGCGGAGACAAAGCCGACATAGACTGCTCCTCCGGGTTCGTGTTTGCTGCTCTCTGGAATGGAGGGATCCAAGAAACTGGAAATGATCTCTTTCATGTACCAACTCACTGAAATCATGCTGAAAACACCTGCCAGTAAGAAGCATGTTCCTCCTGCAAAAGCTGTATTGCTTTTAGTTTGGCGATCCCCTCCTAGCTTTGTACATTTCATTCCTGCTATAGAGACACATATCCCCAAACATGACAGTATACAGGACAAGACCATCGTGGTCCGTGCTGTCTGAATATACAAAGGAAGGGAAAGAATGGAATACTTCATTGTGCAGCTAAACATACCAGTGCTGTACCATGTGCAGTCCATCCACAGGCCTTGCATTTGGATGACTGTGGTGACGATGTTTGCCCCAGTCTCTGCTTTAACCTTCCAGTTTGGTAGTAATGTTGCTGCAATGGCCCCACACACTGCTATCATTGCTACAATAATCGCCATGATCTGTAGTCCCAATGACGCCATGTCTGTCACCTTGTCCTAACTGATGTCTGGTCTCTTCAGTCCACACAAGATGGTTCTATGGAGAAACATAAAGGATGAGGGTTGTGCGGGGTGAGGAGAACAGGCGAGCATGCAGCAAAGCAAGTAACCCTAGCGCTCTCTTGCGGAGCTCCTTCAACTTGCAGTATGAACCCTTCAGCAAAGTAAGATGAGCTAACGAAGCACTTCTTACTTGAGGAGATAGAGGTTTCTGAAAGGCTGCGGCATCCGTGTTCTTCAGGTGACCCCGGTAGGACTCCACATCTCTGAAAATCACTACTTAGATGTTGATGCGTTGATAACAGCGCTGATATTCATAGTAATAGATTCAGAAATGTACTAAGTGGCCGCACAACAAACGTTCCATTTGCGGTACTGGTGTATCTTGTCTTCACCGGAACTATGGGTGGAGACCTGGGATTGTCCTAGTGGAGTTATAGGCAACGCTCATTGGCTGCTACATTGCTGCTGCTGTACCATAATCTCCCCTCCCGGCTCCTGTCACTCTCGTGGCCGCTCTCCCTTCTACCCCCCACGGTCTCCCATATCAGCTGTTATGCGTGCTGCCGTTGCTGAATGCCGACCGCACTGTCACCTTGCTGGTCTCACTGTCACTGTCCCCTCCCCCCAGTGGCTGTCTAGAATCTCCATTCCCTGCTCCAGTCTCTCTCGTGCCCACTCTCCCTTCCCACCCTCACGGTTTGTGCGCTGTCACCCCCACGGCCTCCCATATCTGCTGTATTGCATCCTGCCATCCCTGAAGGCGGCTGCGCTGTCACCTTGCCGGCCCCGCTGTCTCTGTCCCCCACTAGCTGTCAGATCTCCTCTTCGGCTGTCACATCTCCCCGTTCCCCTCGACTGTCAGAACGCTCTCTCTCTCCCTAGTCCCCCGGCGGCTGTCACCCGCTTTCTTCACCCTCTATCCAAGTAGCCAGTTGGCTGCTGTGGGTGTTCACTATAACTCCACCCCGACAATCCCAGGTCTTCACCCATAGTTCCAGTAGAGACAAGATGCACCAGTAACTGCATTTGAAGCCTTTTCGTTCACACAGTAAATAACTTTAATTCTTCCTTGTCATTTATCTACAGATGTTTGGTACTGCCGATCATTAACAGCTGCAAAGTGTATCATTATTATGGAACTTATTTGCAAATAGTAGTATGCAGAGTAGGGTACTAAATATACAATACTTTAAAGAACAAAACACCCAAAAAGGAGAATTGCAACAATATAAAATAGTAATGTGTATGTGTGTGTATATATATATATATATATATATATATATATATATATATATACATACATATTAGCTGATATACCCGGCTTCGCCCGAGTTAATTTGGTACTGGTGTTTATCTGGTGTTCACACGGAAAATCTTATGAAGTCGTGGTTACTTTAGAGATACCGGGAAAAACATATGTTCACCATTTTGCATGGTTCTTTGCGTTACCCAGGAAACACCACGGGGAGGTAACCATGCGACGTTTCCTTTATATAAAATGACATCAGGAAGTGAGAGAATTAGATTCCATACATAAAATTTGGACGCTAATTCTTTTGCCCTTAGAATTCAATAATTGAGTTGGGACCCATTAAATTTTCCTACTTATGACATAATCAATGCCCGTGCCAAATTTCAAGTTTCTATGACATCGGGAAGTGAGAGAATTAGATTTCGTAGTAAAATGTGGACGTTCATTCTTTTGCGCTTAGAATTGAACAATTGAGGTGGGAACCATTAAATTTTCCTACTTATGACATAATCAATGCCCGTGCCAAATTTCAAGTTTCTATGACATCGGGAAGTGAGAGAATTAGATTTCGTAGTAAAATGTGGACGTTCATTCTTTTGCGCTTAGAATTGAACAATTGAGGTGGGAACCATTAACTTTTCCTATTTATGACATATTCAATGCTTATGGCAAATTTCATGTTTCTATGACATTGGGTAGTGAGAGATTTAGATTATGTATGTAAAATTTCGACGCTAATTCTTTTGCGCTAGAATTGAATAATCGAGTTGGGACCCATTAACTTTAACTATTTATGACATAATCAATGCTCGTGCAAGATTTCACGTTTCTATGACACCGGAAAGTGAGAAAATTACATTCCGTGCATAAAATTTGGATGCTAATTCTTTTGCACATAGAATTGAATAATCGAGTTGGGACCCTTTAGCTTTTCCTGTTTATGACATAATCAATGCTCGTGCCAAATTTCACGTTTCTATGACACCGGAAAGTGAGAAAATTACATTCCGTACGTAAAATTTGGACGCTAATTATTTTGCGCATAGAATTGAAAAATCTAGTTGGGACCCATTAGCTTTTCCTATTTATGACATAATCAATGCTCGTGCCAAATTTCCCGTTTCTATGACACCGAAAAGTGAGAAAATTACATTCCGTACGTAAAATTTGGACGCTAATTATTTTGCGCATAGAATTGAATAATCGAGTTGGGACCCATTAGCTTTTCCTATTTATGACATAATCAATGCTCGTGCCAAATTTCCCGTTTCTATGACACCGGAAAGTGAGAAAATTACATTCCGTACGTAAAATTTGGATGCTAATTCTTTTGCGCATAGAATTGTATAATCGAGTTGGGACCCATTAGCTTTTCCTATTTATGACATAATCAATGCTCCTGCCAAATTTCGAGTTTCTATGACACCGGGAAGTGAGAGAATTAGATTCCGTACGTAAAATTTGGACGCTAATTCTTTTGTGCATAGAATTGAATAATCGAGTTGGGACCCATTAACTTTTCCTATTTATGACATAATCAATGCTCGTCTCAAATGTTAAGTTTCTATGACATTGGGAAGTGAGAGATTTAGATTCTGTACGCAAAATTTCGACGCCAATTCTTTTGCGCTAGAATTGAATAATCGAGTTGGGACCCAATTACTTTTCCTATTTTGGAGATAATCTATGCTTGTGCCAAAGTTCATGTTTCTACAACATCGGGAAGTTGGAGAACTTTTGGCGAGTCAGTCAGTGAGTTAGTGAGTCAGTCAGTCAGTGAATGAGTCAGTGAGGGCTTTCGTCTTTATATATATATATATATATATATATATATATATATATATATACTAGCTGATATACCCGGCTTCGCCCGAGTTAATTTGGTACTGGTGTTTATCTGGTGTTCACACCGAAAATCTTATGAAGTCGTGGTTACTTTAGAGATACTGAGGAAAAACATATGTTCACCATTTTGCATAGTTCTCTGCGTTACCCAGGAAACACCACGTGGAGGTAACCATGCGACGTTTCCTTCATATAAAATGACATCAGGAAGTGAGAGAATTAGATTACGTACATAAAATTTGGACACTAATTCTTTTGCGCTTAGAATTGAATAATCGAGTTGGGACCCATTAACTTTTCATATTTATGACACAATCAATGCTTGTGCCAAATTTCATGTTTCTATGACATTGGGAAGGGAGAGATTTAGATTATGTACGTAAAATTTGGACGCTAATTCTTTTGCGCATAGAATTGAATAATGGAGTTAGGACCCGTTAGCTTTTCCTATTTATGACATAATCAATGCTCATGCCAAATTTCCCGTTTCTATGACACCGGAAAGTGAGAAAATTACATTCCGCACGTAAAATTTGGACGCTAATTCTTTTGCGCATAGAATTGAATAATGGAGTTGGGACCCATTAGCTTTTCCTATTTATGACATAATCAATGCTCGTGCCAAATTTTCCGTTTCTATGACACCGGAAAGTGAGAAAATTACATTCCGTACGTAAAATTTGGACGCTAATTCCTTTGCGCATAGAATTGAATAATGGAGTTGCGACCCATTAGCTTTTACTATTTAGGACATAATCAATGCTCGTGCCAAATTTCCTGTTTCTATGACACCGAAAGTGAAAAAATTACATTCCGCACGTAAAATTTCGACGCCAATTCTTTTGCGCTAGAATTGAATAATGGAGTTGGGACCTATTAACTTTTCCTATTTATGACATAATCCATGCTCGTGCCAAATTTCCCGTTTCTATGACACCGGAAAGTGAGAAAATTACATTCCGCACGTAAAATTTCGACGCCAATTCTTTTGCGCTAGAATTGAATAATCGAGTTGGGACCCATTCGCTTTTCATATTTATGACATAATCAATGCTCGTGCCAAATTTCCCATTTCTATGACACCGGAAAGTGGGAAAATTACATTCCGCATGTAAAATTTGGACGCTAAATCTTTTGCGCATAGAATTGAATAATCGAGTTGGGACCCATTAGCTTTTCCTATTTATGACATAATCAATGCTCGTGCCAAATTTCCCGCTTCTATGACACCGGAATGTGAGAAAATTAGATTCTGTACGTAAAATTTGGACGCTAAATCTTTTGCGCATAGAATTGAATAATCGAGTTGGGACCCATTAGCTTTTACTATTTCTGACATAATCAATGCTCGTGCCAAATTTCCTGTTTCTATGACACTGGAAAGTGAAGAAATTACATTCCGCACGTAAAATTTCGACGCCAATTCTTTTGCGCTACAATTGAATAATCAAGTTGGGACCTATTAACTTTTCCTATTTATGACATAATCAATGCTTGTGCCAAATTTCATGTTTCTATGACACCAGAAAGTGAGAAAATTAGATTCCGTACGTAAAAATTGGACGCTAATTCTTTTGCGCATAGAATTGAATAATCGAGTTGGGACCCATTAGCTTTTCCTATTTATGACATAATCAATGCTCGTGCCAAATTTCCCGTTTCTATGACACCGGAAAGTAAGAAAATTACATTCCACACGTAAAATTTCGACGCCAATTCTTTTGCGCTAGAATTGAATAATCGAGTTGGGACCCATTCGCTTTTCCTATTTATGACATTATCAATGCTCGTGCCAAATTTCACGTTTCTATGACACCGGAAAGTGAGAAAATTACATTCCGCACGTAAAATTTCGATGCTAATTCTTTTGCGCATAGAATTGAATAATCGAATTGGGACCCATTAGCTTTTCCTTTTTATGACATAATCAATGCTCCTGCCAAATTTCCCGTTTCTATGACATTGGGAAGTGAGAGATTTAGATTATGTACGTAAAATTGTGACGCCAATTCTTTTGCGCATAGAATTGAATAATCGAGTTGGGACCCATTAGCTTTTCCTATTTATGACATAATCAATGCTCGTGCCAAATTTCCCGTTTCTATGACATTGGGAAGTGAGTGATTTAGATTATGTACGTTAAATTTCGACGCCAATTCTTTTGCGCTAGAATTGAATAATCGAGTTGGGACCCAATTTCTGTTCCTATTTTGGAGATAATCTATGCTTGCGCCAAATTTCATGTTTCTACGACATCGGGAAGTTGGAGAACTTTTGGCGAGTCAGTGAGTCAGTCAGTGAGAGCTTTCAGCTTTTTATATATATAATACATATAATAATAGAATAGTAGAGTTGGAAGGGACCTCCAGGGTCATCTGGTCCAACCCCCTGCTCAGTGTAGGATTCACTAAATCATCCCAGACGGATGTCTGTCCAGCCGCTCACCATCTTAGTAATTCTTCTCCCAACTTGCTCCAGTTTGTCTATGTCTTTTTTTAAAGTGGGGTGACCAGAACTGGACACAGTATTCCAGATGAGGTCTGACTAAGGAAGAGTAGAGGGGCATAATTACCTCACATGATCTAGACTCTGTGCTTCTCTTAATACATTCCAGAATTGTGTTTGCTTTTTTGGCTGCTGCATCACATTGTTGACTCATGTTCAGTCTATGATCTATTAGTATACCCAAGTCTTTTTCACAAGTGCTACTACTTAGCCCAGTTCCTCCCATTCTGTACGTGCTTTTTTCATTTTTCTTATCCAGATGTAGGACTTTGCATTTCTCCTTGTTATATACCATTCTGTTAGTCGTGCCCAGGCATATTTATTTGCGTATATACACCTGGCATCCTTATTATTGCATCACCTGTTATTTGAAGGATAGGTCATCAGTGAAAAAGAGGGCAGACAACTCCCTTTAACAAATTAAAGTCTGGAATTTGGAAGATCTGGAATCTGTATGATATAATTTGCCTGCAGTGTTCACTTGGATGCATATAGACATTAACAATTAACCTCCCATTTCAGTAAAGGCTATAGACACCTTGGAGAAAGACAGAATTTGTCTTTCTATACTAAAATCACCCCCGTCTACCAGCTGATTGTCCGGCCCACTGTCAGTGTAACCGGCGGACATTGTTAGTATCCATCCGAAAAGGAAGTGCATGTGCTGGCTTCACTCCCATTGTAGTCAGTGGTAGAGCCACGCTGCTTCGGCACCTTTTGCTTCTCTGCAGGTCAAAACATTGCATCTAGTCCTAACCAAGAGAGGAGCAGGAAGTGTGGCTCTCCCATCGATTTCAATTGGAGTGAATCTGGTGCGCACGCTTCTTTCCCTGTTCGCTTATGGTAACATCTGGACTGCGGGCCAGGCAATCAGCTGATGGACTGGGGTCCCAAGTGGCGGACCCTTGTCCATCATTTACTGATGACCTGTCCGGTAGTTTAGAAACTGAATAAAGAGGGCAGAAAACCCCTTTAATAAGTGTGCACTGTTTTGTCTTCTGCAGTGTCTGTATCCCGTAAGAAGTCTCAATAGATTTGTCAGTAGGGCAGGACTGACCGCTTAATGTTCAGTCCTTAACTAGTCATATAAAGATAAACTGTCCAGTCTCACTGATGGATCTATTAAGACTGCAGTGTCTATATATAAGAAGTAGAAGCTGCAGAAGATGAGCTATGCGAAATTCTTAATTAAACTCTATTGGAAAAATGATTGTCAGACCAAAATACTTTCAAGTGAAAAAAATTGCACCCCCAAAGGTGTCCATAGCCTTTAAATCCTTCATTAGAGCCGACTCTTAACAGTACCTTGAAAGACAGACATCCTGACAAAGGATGCTTTTGTCTTCTCCTGTGATTAAAGGTAAAGCCATTCGGCAAAGTAGAATACAGTGTTATTACTGCAGAAGGCTTTTAGTCTTGGCAAGAGCAGCATATTAGTTTGAAGGTTTAGTGTAAAAATAGTACTGTAATAATGCATTTTGGTAATGAGCAGGCGTTCTGTAAGAATTGTATTAATGACTCATCGATGCCTGACATTTTAGTCATGCTGAGCAGCAGAGCATTACACTTTTTTGCAGAAGAGCGCCATTTAAAAAAAAATATCTAAATTTTCTCCTGTAATTGAAACGCACTTACTGGTAAATAAGTGGTGATGTTCTAGGTCTTCCTTGCTGCTAGAGGCAAACAAATACTGGAAGAGAAAATCATATTCCTTCTTTTTCCCAAGGAAAGAAGATGAAGACAAACTGGATGTTTGATGGGAGGTAGATTTTCCTTTACTCTGTGTTTCATGAAATAAAAGCAAATGGCTGGAGTTGTTTGTGTGCCGTCGGTGCCCTTTCTGAGAAACTATTTGTTCATCACAGGATTTTACTGGAGGAATATGCACCAGCCAGCAAAACTTAGAAAAACATGACAAGGAAGGGAAATTGTGGCACTGCGGATGCTGAGACAATACCAACCTTTTAGGCGAGCAAACAAGTGAATCTTGTGTTTCAGAAGAAGTCTGAACTCTTTAAAGCATAAATTTTAGCCATATGAATTGAAATGCAAGATGCATAGATAAAATATGCTTCCCAGAGTCAAGCAAGACATTGCGGTTAGTGTGTCGTGTTACTGTGCATCTTAGATGCTGTGTCAGCATGGTCATTTTAATAGAGACACCCATCTAGAAGCACGTTGGATATCTTTTAGCCCTTAAGACCACATAAGTTCATTGTGGAATAGGTTCCATTAGGTGTTGAAATCATTCAGGAATGTTGCAATTGCTACAAATTAGACAGAGGTACTGACATGCTCTGAACAACAGGCAGGAAAGGTTCATTGATTCAAGCCACTTGTGCCAATTTCTGACCCTCCCATCAACGCGGTGCAACAGAAATTTAGATTGATCTGACCAGGTGACATTTATCCATCACTCCATGATTTAATTTTTGCTCTCTTTTGCTCACTAGAATCTTGCCTTTCTGTTTCTCTTGGACAGCAATGGCACTCTAACTGGACCCCTGCTGTTATATTTCATCTGTCAGATCTATACATGTGATGGCTTAGATGCAAAGTTTGTTTGCAGTTGCTGCTATATATTTTCTTGCATTTCCTCTCCTTAGTTAACAATCAACTTTCACCCATTCGTTTATCATCATCAGTGTAGGGTCTTCTAGGGGGAGGTTCGGGAATGGGGTTGCTCTTCTCAAGGCGGTTATCCCATTTAGGCAAGAAACTAATAGGTGTTTGATAGGGCCCCTCTTTAGTGGTTTTTCAGTGCATGATTAAAAATTAAAAGGGTATTCCTGTTGTGAGGTGAAGGAATTGCAAATATGAAAGGTGTAGCGTCGCAGAAAAAAAGGTGTGTTGGACAGTTGGAAGGGACCTCCAGAGTCATCGGTTCCAACTAGGGATGAGCGAGTATACTCGCTAAGGCACTACTCACTCGAGTAATGTGCCTTAGCCGAGTATCTCCCCGCTCGTCCCGAAAGATCCGGGTGCCGCCGCGGGGCGGGGAGCTGCGGGGGAGAGCAGGGAGGAACGGAGGGGAGATCTCTCTCTCCCTCTCTCCCGCCCGCTCTCCCCCGCTCCCCGCCGCAACTCACCTGTCAGCTGCGGCGGCCCCCGAATCTTTAGAGACGAGCGGGGAGATACTCGGCTAAGGCACATTACTCGAGCGAGTAGTGCCTTAGCAAGTATACTCGCTCATCTCTAGTTCCAACTTCCTGCTTAATTCACTAAATCATCCCAGACAGATGTCTGTCCAGCCTCTGAAGACTTTCATTGAAGGAGAACTCGCCACCTCCTATGGCAACCTGTTCCACTCATTGATCACCAAACACTGTTTAATATCTAATCTTTGTCTTCTTCCTTTTAGTTTCCTCCCACTGCTTCTAGCCTTTCCTTGTGAAAAGGAAAATAAGGCTCTGCACTGTGACAGCCCTTCAGATATTTGTAGACAGCTATTAAGTCCCCTCTTAGCCTTCTCTTCTGCAAGCTAAACATTTCTAGATCCTTTAACCGTTCCTCATAGGACATGATTTGCAGACCGCTCACCATCCTGCTAGCTCTTCTCCGAACTTGCTCCAGTTTGTCAATGTCTTTTTTTTTTTTTTTTATTGGGTTCCCAGTATTCCAAATGATATCTCACCAAGGAAGAGTAGAGAGGATAATCACATCTGTGCTAAGGAACAATGACTTGTGCATACAGGCATGTTACAGCACCAGTGTTGTATTTGGGTGCAATTTGCTAGACTGTGCTCTGCCTGTTCTTCAGAACAATTCTCGACATCCTCCTCCGACCTCTTTCATAGACAAATTGTTCATGTCCACAGGCTCCCCTTTCGCTTGATGGTTTCTTTTTCAATCACAACATTCTTCGTATACTCTCGACACTATTGCATGAGAATACACCAAAAAATTGGAAATCATTGCAATACTGACACAGACTAGTATAGCACTAATAGCCAGGCCTCATTTATAGTTGCTCCAATCTCTTGATTCTTCCAATCCTATGTTGATCTAAACTGAAACTGATCCATGAAAAACTTGTCACTATTTTATGCTGCACTACGGGGTTGTCTAATTTGCATATACAGAAGCTCCAATAGTAGCTCTTTATTAGAGACAGCAACTGTCTCTTATA
The DNA here is from genome assembly GCF_035609145.1 of Eleutherodactylus coqui. Lineage (NCBI taxonomy): Eukaryota > Metazoa > Chordata > Amphibia > Anura > Eleutherodactylidae > Eleutherodactylus > Eleutherodactylus coqui. Next base: position 127,015,256 of record NC_089839.1, on the reverse strand, counting down.
AAGTAGCCATTCAACATTTTAACACTACAGACATAGATAGGAAAAAACATGTGCAGTGGTAATGCATGACTAACGGATCTGCTACAGTGGTTCTGTATAGAAAAACATGACTCCTTTCTTCCAGAAACAGTACAACATTTGTCCACGGACTGTGCCTGGTATTGCAGCTCATCCCCACCACTTTAACGGCCAGACGCAATTGCTCAGTTCTGTACATGTGATCCATTTATTCCACTGTGATAGAGATGGAGGAAACAATAGATCATCTTTCATCATCAGTTGCAGTAGCAAATAATGCAGATTTTGATGCAGATTTTTAATGACTGATCTGCAGCGGCATGTTCACGGCAAACACTATGCAGCAAATTTCACGCCACATGGACACACGTTAACGGTACTATGTGGCAAAAAATAGTGTTATTGTGAACTGCAACAGTTTTGTGGTGCCGTCTTCGGCCACCCAGCTCAGATATGTGACCTCCCAGTCAAACTGCATGGTTCTCTGTCATAGAACAGACACTTGAATATGGTGTGCTGTGCTGTCAGCTTGCTCACTTAATATATCTCATGACCCACTGCTTGCTCAAGCGGGTTCACCTGCCCCCGGTCCTGGGCTTTAAACAGCAAAAAATTCCATGCAGGAGAGACACCAGGGGACCGCGGCCGGCAGACCACAAGCCATCCTCCTGCATACAGTCCCGCGGTAAGCGCCGCTCCTGCCTTCCTCCAACAGGGCGAAGAGGGGATTCCTCTGCGACGCCGGTGTGCTCCGCTGCCTCTGGGACTCCCGCCCGCGGCACCACCAGAGGGGACCCCCCCCCCCCCCCCCCCACACGTCCCGCCATCGCTGACCACGCTCTGCCGACTTCTAGGGCCATTCCCAAGCCATTCCCCCTGCACATCACCCCACGGTGGGGGCCGTTTCTGCTCTCCTCTGCTGATGGTCTCCTCTACCTCTGAACCCATCATCTACAACAGCTCCGACTGCTGTTGACGGCTGTGACGGGGAGGGGGCCTCCTCCGAACCATAGACTGCCGGCAGAGGTGTCCTGAAAAACGTCGGGGACCGCACTCATCTACCAACTAGCCTCCTATTAAACTCCATCGAAATAATGCGTCCTTTATCTATAAAACAGAAGAACGAACAATCTCTAACAATGTCCAAGCGGTCCTCAAAACATACTCTATCCCCGACCGCCTCAGATGAGTCGTCTCGTTCGTCAATGGAAGACGCCTCGGCCGTTCAGACCTCCACGCCTATGGACCCAATCAACCCAGGAGTTATCAAAGCTATATCCAACTTTCTTATGCCCCAAATACATTCTATACTACAAAAAGAGCTCTCAAAAATCTCAGATGACATCACGTCTAAACTTACTAAAAAGATTCGAGACCTCGGCCACCGTACAGCGGCTTTGGAGGACCGCATGGACAATGCAACAACTGTCCTTGAGTCTCATGAGAAAGAGGTGGAACAGCTGCATGAAGAAATTTTAACCCTCCACGACAAACTGGAAGATGACGAAAATAGAGCCCGCAGAGACAATTTGCGAATCCGCGGCATTCCTGAATCCATCCAGGACCTCCAATCCACCGCAACAGCTCTGTTCCAAGAACTCTGTCCCAACATCTCTATAGAGAGGCTGGAGATGGACAGAGTCCATAGAGATCTACTGGCCCGAAAACCAGGTGGTCCCCCGAGGAGCATAGTTCTCAAGATGCATTTTCACCGCACCAAAGAACAAATTCTGCGAGCGGCTCGTTCCACTTCTAAACTACTTTTTCAGGGAACGAGTATCAACTCTTCCCAGATTTAGCACCCTCAACATTGGCAAAAAGAAGAGCCCTTAAGCCCTACCTAGAGATCCTGCAACAGAAAAGAATAAAGTATAGGTGGGGATTCCCATTCTGACTAACTTTCACTTTCAAGGATAAATTCCACAGTATCCTATCTAAAGAAGGAGCGCAACGCTGCTTTGAAGATCTCCAACTTCCACAGCTCGCTCAGGAGTTGGTCTCAGCAACCAACTCACAACCCTCCAGATCACCCAGAAGATTAGAGAACGACCAAGAACCATGAATAAAACTGCGCACTTACCCTTATTCAGGACGCATTGAACTTCTCTCTCTTGTATCTCTCCTACCAAAATTTTCCCCGTAAAACACAGAACAGATTCTGAGCTCTCAAGCCCTTTGATGAACTCCTCACATAATGCCTGATCCTTTTTCTCCTTACAGAGATCCGTGGCAGGACTAGGACACTAAACCAACTTGAAACTCTCCTATTAGTCCTATATAGTCCCTCAATAGCAGAGATGCAGGACAATCGTCACTACGATGATCACATAGTTCTGTTAAATACTCTATCAAAACACCCTGTTACGTTTATTTTCCTCTCTAGCTCAAGATCTGACCCATTCAGGGTTTGATGACGAGACTCTCGAGTAGGATGATGGTTATTTGGTGTTATTTATAGGTTCATCCTTTAGCTGTTGCTGTGAGTAAGATGCCTACTCTCATTTCTTGAAGCCTACCATATACTAACCACCGCTGCAGGTAGCAAACGTTTCTCTCTCTCCATCGCTCTTTTTTTTTCTCTCCCCCTCCCCCTCTCCCTCTCCTTACCCCCCCCCCCTCTCAATTCCCTCTTCCTGAGTCTCCCCCTCTAAAAAAGGGGTCTCCTTACTTCATCTCCCATATTATAATTTAAAGTTCCTCTTTGGCACCTCCGCAATGTGCCGTTGCTGTTAGCAATTGCTGCCATGACCACTACGGCAGCCTTACAAGTTACCTGTCTTACTGACAATACTACCTTATCCAGTTGGCCATCCTTCCCATCTCCCCCCGTCCTTCACCTCCCCCCCCCCCCCTCCCTCTCTCTTGGGTCTGGGAAACCAGAAAATTCTTCATTTTCCATAACCTCGTAAACCCGTCCCCATGGATTTAAAAATAGTTTCACATAATGTGCAGGGCTTCAACTCCCCTAATAAAAGATCTAAAGCGTTCCGTTATTACAAAAGTATTCACACCGATATCGTATGTTTCGGGAGACCCACTTCTCTGACCACTCCTTACCCCGCTATCTTTCTCCTCATTATCCCACATTTTTTTCAGCAATGGGACCATCCAAAACAAAGGGGGTGACCATCTGTTTTGGTCGTTCTGTTCCTTTCACCCATACCTCAACAATATCAGACCCCGAGGGTCACTTCCTAATACTAACAGGTGTTATTCAGGACATCCCGGTCACCATCGTAGCATACTATGCCCCAAATTCTAGACAAATCAACTTTCTCACTAAGTTATTTGAAAAGGTAGAAGCTAATAAGAGTGGTACAGTTATCATATGCGGAGATTCCAATTGCATCTTTGACCCGAGCCTGGACAGGAACGCCATCTCCCTTCCAATGCCCCATATACAACCACAACATTCCATTTCACATAACCTTAAAATACTTCTTTCACAATACCACCTGGTTGACTCCTGGAGAGAAGTTAACCCCACAGTCAAAGACTTCACACACTTCTCTGCCCCACATTGTCTATACAGGAGAATAGACCACATACTAGTACCAGCTTCATTTCTACCCCAAATTTCACAATCTAAAATCCTCTCTGTTCCCTGGTCCGACCACAGTCCAGTTTCCATAACCTGCAACTCTCTAATGTCAAAACCTACTAATACCTCCTTGACTATTAACGATTCTTTGTTGGCGCTCCCCGAGATAATGGCTCTATTAACACCTAAAGTTGAGGAATATTTTACCATTAACAGCCCTTCTGCCTCATCCCCCATTTCCCTCTGGGAAGCTCACAAAGTAGTACTCCGCGGTACCCTGATCCAGATTTCCTCTTGGAAGAAAAAGGAGCGCTTGCAGAGCCAATTAGACCTTGAACAGAAAGTTTTACAATCAGAAGAAGCTGCTAAAAAATGTCCATCCCGAGAAAATATGAAGGCCCTTTCGCAAACTAAGACAGAATTGGATCTGTGTATCACAGAACTGGTTGAAAGAAAATTACGTTGGTCCCGTCAACGGTATTACATACTAAATAATAAACCAACAACGCCACTAGCCCGCAGACTTCACGCCCACCCCACAGTGAACCCCTTTTTTAGGCTCCGCACACAACAGGGCACTGTCACGGCAAACCCATTGACCATAACAGCTGAATTCAGACATTTCTTAGCCAAATTATACTCTCAACCACAAAACGCGCCAACAGACCTTCAGAACACATACCTCCGAGACACCACACTCCCTACACTACCAGAATCACTACTGGAACGCCTGGCAGCCAAAATTACTTCAGATGAGGTCAAGGATGCGATAAAAACACTTAAAGTAAATAAACGCCCAGGGCCAGACGGCTTCTCCGCTTCTTACTATAAAAAAATCTCCCCATTACTTCAAACCCATCTTGCTACTTACTTTAATGCAATGCGAGACGGCCAACACATTGGACAAACATCACTCATGGCAGCTATTGGTATGATTCCCAAACCCGAGAGAGATCCGCTGGAAAAAACAAAGTTACCGGCCTATTTCTCTAATTAATATTGATATAAAACTCCTCACTAAAATTCTAGCCTCGCGATTAAATACGACATTACCATCTATAATCTGAAGGGATCAAGTAGGTTTCGTCCCCGGCCGCCAAGCCCCAGACAGCATCTGCCGGATAACACACCTCACATATATCTGTCAAGCTAGGGGCATCCCTGCAATGCTGCTCTCCCTGGACGTTTACAAAGCCTTTGATACCTTGAGCTGGACATACCTGTTTTCGGTATTAGAGCACTGGAAGTTTCCCCGCTGCGTTTTTAACTTGGCTACGCATCCTTTATAACTCCCCAAGAGCCTTCGTTCGTTACAAGGGCTTTTGTTCTGACAACTTTACGATCCAGCGAGGCTTATCTAATGTTGGAAGGCTGGGACAAATACCACATATCGTGGATTGGGAGGGTGAACTCCTTGAAGATGTCATTCCTTCCCAAACTTCTCTATTTTTTCAGAGCTCTTCCGGTTCAGGTTCCAGGGCATTTCTTGAAAACACTTCAACAGACGACCCTCCACTTTATCTGGAATAGCTCTATCCCCAGAGTGGCACGTTCCACCTTGTACAGACATAGACGACAAGGAGGCTTGGGACTCCCACAAAATACTACCAGGCGGCCCAGGTGGCCCAGTTGGCGTCCCTATACTCCACCACAAATACCCCTCTTTGGCTTTCGATAGAGGCCATGGAAATTCACTCCTCACAGTAGAGTCACTACTATGGATCCCCCCGACTCATAGGCCTGTAATAACTAATCCAATTATAAAACACTCTCTAAGAATTTGGGACTCCATAAAGTTCTCCGGGAATCTGCTCTCCCACCACCTACCCTTGCTGCCACTCTTACGTAATCCGCTATTTTTGCCAGCTCATGACTCCCCTTTGGCTTTTCAAAACTGGACGCAAAGAGGCATCACTAAGGTCCACCACTTACTTTCTCGTGAAGCTGTGACCACATTCCCTAACTTACAGAAAAATAAGGACATACCACTCTCGGAATTATTCCGTTATCTACAGTTAAAAAACTGTCTGTCCTCCTTATTGAAAAATACAGATGCTCCACACACCCTTACCCCCTTTGAATCCTTCTGCCTTAAACACCCGCAGGCAAAAGGCCTCATTTCTCAGATCTTTTCGAATCTTGTTCATACCACTTACCGCACTCAGCTACCTTACGTGGCCAGGTGGGAGCGAGATCTGGGAGACGTTTTGAGTGAGGAGGAGTGGTCACAGATCTGGAATTCAACCAATCAAGGGGCCCGCAACATATTAATGTTGGAAACCTCATACAAAATTCTCCTTCGCTGGTATCTGGTCCCAACATGAATTGCACATGCCGTCCCGGGCTACTCTAAGGATTGCTTCAGGGGCTGTTCCTCCTCTGGAGACATGCTCCATATATGGTTGTCCTGTCCCAGGGTCAAAAGACTTTGGATCAGAACATACTCCCTAATTTATTCTGTAACGTTTCATAACTTACGCAAAAACCCTTGGGAGGCCCTGTTGAACAAAAAGATCAAGGACATATCCCCAAACTCCAGAAAACTGATATCTTTCCTCTCCTTAGCCACAAAACAAACCATTGCCCATTCCTGGCATAAAGCATCACTAGATTTTTTCCGAAGTTAAAAGCCGCATGAACTGGTATATGATAAATGAAAAACGTACCTCAATAACAGAAGATAAATATGACAAATTCCTAAGCATATGGACCCCATGGATACGTTATGCCCTCCCTACGGCAGGAATGAACCTACTAATCTAAACATGCCCTCACGGTGCCTTTGCCCCTACGGGCGGCAGTCCTGAGAGAGAGGGAACACCCCCCCCACCCGTCCCCACCCCCACCCCACCGAAATACCATTTGGCCCTGGCCAGGCCATTGTTTTCTTTTATTAATGCATATTGTCTTTCCGGAAATTTGCATTGACAGTTGTGTTTTAAAATAACGATAGTTTACCATTACCTTATTTGAAAAATGCAAGGATTGTTCTACCCTCTTATATCAAAACTGAGAACCTTTTCATAATGCTTTTCCCTTGTATGTATTTTTAATTAAAAAATCAATAAGCATTAGGGCGCCCACCCACTGGCGTTTTTTTCCCTGCGAAATTCGCAGCATTTTTTTCTCTGCAGGGGTCTATGGGACTTGTAATGTTAAAATCGCGATCGCGCAAAATCGCGATTTCGCGGTAAATTGCGATTTTGCGCGATCGCGATTTTAACATTACAAGTCCCATAGACCCCTGCAGAGAAAAAAATGCTGCGAATTTCGCAGGGAAAAAAAACGCCAGTGGGTGGGCGCCCTTATTGTAATAAAAAAAAAAAATTACATGCAGGAAAAAGTGTAATCCACGCTTGCTTGCAGAGTTAAATTTGTAATCTTCTTTTATTTAGTCATATTTAAAATTGCCAGGTATACACATCTCTAACCAGACGCGTATCGGCTGCACAGAGCCTTCGTCAGTGGTATGATCTGAATAGAGTGTGGGACCAGCTTAAATAGGTGTAACAGAAAAAATAATTACAGTGACTGTCAGCTGTACAGGCTATAGGGCAAAAGGGAAAATACACAGAAACATCAAACTGGTGAGATAATGCTTATGATGAAACTTGTAATAAAGCAAATATCGCACACATATCAACATAACACAAAATGGATACCAACGGGCGCTCTGCCAGGGCTTCATATATTTCATTTATTGCAAGATTAACCCCTAGTTGCACTTTATTTATATCTATTGTGGTTGAGCTTCACAATTGTGTTACAAAAGACCATATGAAATTCCCATTGTTATACAATAGCATAATACTTAGCTCCCCTTTATAGAGCAGTAAGCCTGCATATTCAATTATATCAAACAAAGAAGGAAAAAAAAAAAAACCTTCCCCATTTCTCTCTATGAAAAGATATCCTACGTTGATTCTTGCATATAGAATGTTTCTATATACATGATATTAGTCTGACTTGCAATATGGCCCCCCTAAAGGGGTCTGGTCCCAAGAAAAAAAAAATTCCATTTACTTCTGACTCTGGAAAAATATACTCATATTTGGTTCCTACATATGTAATGTTTCTATATATATGGTGCAGGTCTAACTTACAGTATAGCCCCCCCCCCCCCCCCCAAGGGGTCTGGTCCAAATGAACTTCTCTTTTGATCATGTTTGATCCCTGTATATGCAATGCAGGTCTGACTTGTAATTTAACCCCTGAGGGGATCTAGTCCCCAGTTTGTGAATCCAAAAGGACTCTCTAATCAGTATATCATTGAACGTTACCTTGCCGCGCCTGTTATGGGTTACTTTCTCTATACCAGAACATGTGAAACTAGCAGTACTGCATGAGTGTGAATTGACAAAATGATTGGCCAAATTTGAGCTACCAGTTTGGCCTTTTGCTATATATTGTAGATGGTCTGATATTCTGATGTTCAGTCTGCGTGTGGTACATCCAATATATTGTAACTTACATGACGAACAGCCTGCCATATAGACAACTCCTGTTGATTTGCAATTTATATATGATTTAATTGCATATACGGTACTGGTATTGTCACTTCCAAACTCCTTACACTTTTTCCTGCATGGAATTTTTTGCGGTTCTCTGTCATGTTGCACACAACTGCTGTGTATGTTGGGGGCACACTTGTGTTAAGTGTAAATGCTGTGTATACTGTTGATTATTTTATGTAGGACATAATAGGGTTCCAAAGCGCCTCCCCACAAGCTCCACATGTCATCATGTCAGTTTTGCATCCCATTCTAATTATTCAACAAGTAGATGATGTGGACAATTGGGTTGGGTTCACGCACTTCTGTCAAATTGTGGTTTTTATTGCATGATTTTGCGAAATAACTATGATTTGTGAACTCGCCGTAAGGCTGCAGCCACATAAATTTGACGCAGACGTTTTAGATTACAATAGGTGTATGATATTGAATTAGAAAAATCTGACTCATGAAGAAACGCCAAAGGTTATCCACTCAGGATGAGGCCCCACGTAGTGACTGGTGCAGCCACGCTCTGGATCATAAGCTGCAACAGCATTTGGCTTATCTTGAATAAGCACAGTTTTACAGTGTGTTTTACTTGTGGTGCTATGTTTGCATGTGTTTAACATGTTTTACGTGTGTGATCCAAAATGCATATTGCTAAATTACCCCCAATGTAGTACCCCTCATGCATAGAATAGACCCACCTTTCCTGCATGGCCTAGGGGTGCTTTTACAGTAGACAACTGTTGCTCCTGTCTTTCATACAGGAGCGATAGTTGCTCACTGAATGGAGGTGGAGTGTGTCTGAGTTCTCTTCCAGCCGCCCACTTCCATTCGCTGTGAACAGGAAGTCAAACTACTAATGACCACTTGTCTTAATGTATGTGTGCGAGTGCTTCTAATGCTCTGCCGCTGATGTCATTGCTCCGCCCCCTGATGATGCCATCAAAGGTCCTACAACATATATAAAACGGAGGGTCTGACCGACAGAAGAACAACACAGTTAGGGCTCTTGAAAGGGGAGGACAAAAATACAAACACTGAGAATACAACTAAGCCGTTATTATCTCAGAAGACACAACTCAGCAGTCCCGGCAGAAGACAACAACCTACCACCACAACAGAGATCCAGTGGGCTGAAGGAGCTGTGGTGATGTTACTGCTGTGGGAGGAGCCAAGTTGTGTGTGTGATGTGTGGGGTGTAGTAGAGCTGTGTGTGTGCATGTACTATGTAGCAGAGCTGTGTGGCGCATTGCGCCACCAGAAACTCTGGCACTATAATTTCCTACACAACTCAGCAGTCCTGACAGAACACATTGACCTACCACCACCACACAGTTCGGTGGGGTAAAGGACCTGTGGTGATGTCACTGCTGTGGGAGGAGCCAAGCTGTTTGTCTTTTGTAGTAATCAAGCTGCTGTGCCACCAGAAACACTGCTACTATAATGTCCTAATAATTACTAGTTATTCATAGATAAAGAACTGCCTGTTTGCATTGAGCAAGAAGTTGCTCGTTAGTCGCTTTGTTTCAATGAGTTCAAACAAAGCGACTAGCGCTGAGGGATTTATCGGTTTATAGTTGGCCTGTGTAAAAGTACCCTAACTCTCAAAGATGAACTCTGCATTTTCCCATTGTATTTACTTATAAAAAAGACCTTCAGTCTCCACAATACATAATCTTTGCAGGCACAACACATGCAAAAGTATACAGAGGTGACTACAAAGAATCTCCACATTCAATCTTTTTTATAGTACTACTCACACTAGCACTGAATTGTACAGTAGATTTTAAGTCTAAGGCCTCTTTCACACAGGCGCTTGTTACCCCAATTAATGCAGCCGTGGTATGGTGATCCATTTAAAATCAGTGGGGCCACTCAGACATGCGCCGTAGTATAGTGCTCCATTTGAAATCACTGGGGCCTCTCAGACATGCATTCAAACACGGCGCTGGACGCGCTTTCCAGTGCCACAATTTTTGAACACTGTCTGCCCTATCCGTTTAGTGCATCTCATCACCCATCACAATGATAGGGTGCGCTAAAACACGCTATCAACCACAGGGAGCTGCGTCCGAAAACTCAAGTAAAATCGCTGCGCTTTGCTGCGTCTGTGTGTGAGAGAGGCCTAAGAATTTGGTAAGTGGGGTACCACATGGCTCTGTCCTAGGCTAAGAGTTGTTCGACATTTTTATAAATGATCTGGAGGAGAAAACTCAGGGGAAACTGATCAAATTTGCCGACAACATAAAGCTTGGAGGGATAGCTGACAATAGATAAGTGAAAGAGGATTCAAAAAGATCTAGACAAGCCTGAACAGTGCGTGAATGGGGACTAACAGAATGGTATTTAACAAGGAGAAATGCAAAGTCCTACATCTGGGCAAGAAAAATGAAAAAAAGAACATACAGAATGAGAGGAATTGGGATAAGCAACTGCAGATGTGCAAAGGACTTGGGTTTACTAATAGATCACAGACTGAATACGAGTCAACAGTGTGATGCAGCAGCCAAAAAGGCTAACACAATTCTGGGATGTATTAAGAGAAGCATAGAGTCTAGATCACATGAGATCTACTCTTCCTTAGTCAGACCTCACCTGGAATACTGTGTCCAGTTCTAGACACCCCAATTTTAAAAAGACATAGACAAACTGGAGGAAGTTCAGAGAAGAGTTACCAAGATGGTGAGCGGTCTGCAAATCATGTCCTATGAAGAACAGTTAGAGGATCTGGAAATGTTTAGCTTGCAAAAAAGAAGGCTGAGAGGAGACCTAATAGCTGTCAACAAATATCTGAAGGGCTGTCACAGTGTAGAGGGACCAGCCCTATTCTCATTTGCACAAAGAAAGACTAGAAACAATGGGTTGAAACTGAAAGGGAGGAGACAGACTATATATTAGACACTGAGGGGGATCAATGAGTGAAACAGGTAGCCACAGGAGGTGGGAAGTTCTCCTTCAATGGAAGTCTTCAGAAGCTGGATAGACATCTGTCTGGGATGATTTAGTGTATCCTGCATTGATCAGTGGTTTGGAACAGATGACCCCGGAGGTCCCTTCCAACTCTACCATTTTGTGATTGTAGGGCCTTGTAAAAATAAGAAGCAGAAAATGGATGCCATGGGCAGCTTTTTCACTTGTCCTCTGCTCCAGTTCTGCGACCTCACCCCATTGTCAGTTGATAAATTTCTTTAAATTTCAGAATCTACCTAGCCTCATGACTTTATTCCCACACTTGTACGGATATTGTAGGCTGTCCAAACTGCAGGCAGTATATTATAGGACAGGAGGAGCTGAGTAGATTGATATATAGTTCTTTGTGGAAACATTCAGTGAAACTTATATTTTAGTCATTTAAATCCCATCTCCTTCTGAACTAAGAGATCCAGTGGGCGGAGCTGTCAGTGATTGACAGCTATCAGGTATGTTTAGCCTTTCTTCCATGTCAGTTTTCTTGCCTTGTCTCTCTTTTAGTAACTTAAAATGCACTAGCACCTTCCTTTTAAAATGTACACAGATAAATTAGTAAAGAAACATTTGTATGCAGAAACTAAGGATCATCTTACACTGGCTGATCGTTCTAATTCCCGCATCCAGCAGGAAATGTGAACAATTTTGTTCAGTATAAATACATGCTCCGACTGAACAACAAACAAGAATTTCGTCGCTTCTCGTTCATCATTCAGTTTCTGTATGCAGAAAACTAAATGATGTATTGGCTGTGTAAACAGGCAGCAGTTAATCTATAAGTGCTCGTTTACTGTAAATGGAGACAGGCAGGCTGGAACGATCTGCGGCCCCAGGCTGCCTCCATTCACTAGTAATGATCATTCCTGTGTAAAAGCACAGGAATGATTACCACTGGGATGAACTGTTGGGCATCTGCACTTGACAGATTGTCCCATATAAAAGGGCCCTAAGTTACAGAATTAAAGTGCTAGGGCTTTGAAATCTACACTGAAAAATAAAATTGAAACATCTTCTATTCTTCCGTCTTATCAGCATTCCTTTCCTCCTCTGCCAGTTCCACCCTCGGAATTTACAAAAGGGCAAAACCAACAATACAGCAGTAACTAAACTAGTAAATTAGGTTTATTTATTTTTTTGTTGTTTGAAAACAAGTTGGACCTACACTACCGCCCAAAAGTTTTAGAACACCTCAATTATTACAGTTTTTATTGAGCTTTACAGTTTTTGTCTCAAATGTATTTTTGAAATGAAAGCAGATAACAAGTAAGATGAATACAAATAACGGATTAACTTTGTTTCACCAAATTAAATCTAGACTTTTGACTCTTCTATTGCACCCTCTAGATCAGGGGTCCCCAACCACTGGGCCGCGGACCAGGGCCGGGCCGTTGGGTGATTAGCGCCGGTCCGCGGCACCGCCGGGAACTTTTGCTCTAAACACAAGGCCCGCTGCCTTGCGCTATGTGGCCCGCGGCGTGCCAACGCCGCTGACCACTGAAGCGATTACCAGCGGGGGCGGCGCAGCTCCCCGCTGGTAATCGCGCTGATCCCGGCGCACACACTGACGTCTGTGCAGCCAGGATCCTCCTCCCCGAGTCCCCTGCTCATTAGTTCCGCAGGAGTGGACTCAGGGAGGAAGCGTTTCAGGCTGCACACTGATGTCAGGGCAAGCAGACAAAAAGCGACAGCAGGGAGGAGGTAAGTATATGGGTTGGGGGGCTGCCTATTACTGGGGGGTTTGCATATTATGGGGGGGCTGCCTATTACTGGGGAGGGGGCTACTTATTACAGGGGAAGGGGCTGCCTATTACTGGGGGGGGGGCTGCCTATTACTGGTCGGGGGGGACCTGCTTATTACTGGGGGGGCTGCTTATTACTGGGGGGTGGGGGCTACTTATTACAGGGGAAGGGGCTGCTTATTGCTGGGGGGGGCTGCCTATTACTGGGGGGGCTCCCTATTACTGGGGGAGGGGCTGCCTATTACTGGAGGGGACCTGCTTATTACTGGGGGGATTGCTTACTGGGGGTGGCTGCTTATTACTGGGGGTGGCTACTTATTACAGGGGAAGGGGCTGCTTATTACTGGGGGGGCTGCCTATTACTGGGGGCGGGGCTGCCTATTACTGGGGGGCGGGGCTGCCTATTACTGGGGGTGGGGCGCTGCCTATTACTGGGGGGGGGGGGGCGCTGCCTATTACTGGGGGGGGGGGACCTGCCTATTATGGGGGGGGACCTGCCTATTACGGGGGGGACCTGCTTATTACGGGGGGGGCCTGCTTATTACTGGGGAGGGGCTGCTTATTACTGGGGAGGGGCTGCTTATTACTGGGGGGGGCTGCTTATTTCAGGGGGAGGGGCTGCTAATTACTGAGAGGTGGGGGGCTGTCTATTACTGAGGGGCGGTGGCTGTCTATTACTGGGGGGGGGGGATAAATTATATGCTGCCCTATGTGTGTGCTGGGGGGGAATCATTATATACTGCCCTATGTGTGTACTGCCAGGACATTCTAAATGTCATAATTAAATAAGAATGCACTAAACGCCAACTCCCTTCATAACCCCGCCCCATATAACCAAAGCCCCGCCCAACCCTGCCGAGCCTTGTAAAAATGGTCTTGCTTGAAGCCGGTCCCTGGTACCAAAAAGGTTGAGGACCACTGCTCTAGATGATTTAATAGCTTTACACAATTGATGCATTCTTTCTACAGTTAAATGCAGGTATTGTTCATATATTTCTTCCCAACAGTGATGCAGATGTTCCCACAAATGTGCTGCACTTGTAGGTTCCTTCCATTTCACCCTTCTGTCCATTTCATCCCACAAAGTTCAGTGAGGTTTAAGTCTGGGTACTGTGCGGGCTATTCCATTCTCTGAAGGCTACCAGCTTCTTATCTTCATAAGTAACAAAGTAAACCCACATAGCTTATAAGGCCCAAACAAGACATATGTCCTTCTAGTTCACCCTATTACCCCCCCTCCCCCCAATGTTGATCCACATGAAGGCAAAAAAAAACTTCCAATGAGGTAGAAGACAATTTTACCCATTTAAGGGAAATAATTCCTTCCAATCTGGAAATCTGAATAATCCCAGGATCACTGACCCATCCTAAATTATTAATGATTGTAGCATATAATATTGTATCACTCAAGAAAGGCATCCAGGCCCCTCTTGAACCCTTATCAAATTTGTCATCACCATGTCCTCAGGCAGAGAGTTCCATAGTTTCACTGCTCTAACAGTAAAGAACTCCCTTCTATTGCAGTGTAGAAACCTTCTTTCCTCTAGACATAGAGGATGCCTCCTTGTTACAGTCACAGTCCTGGGTATAAATAGATGATGAGAGAGATCTCTGCACTAATTTTATATATATATATATATATATATATATATATGTGTTTTATTAGAGCGCCCCCTTCTTACAGTCCTGGGTACAAATCTCTGTTTTGAACCCTGATATACATAGTTATTAGGTCACCCCTCAACTATTTTTTTTGTAAACTACATAGATAATCCCAATTTTTAGAATCTCTCTGGGTATTGTATTCCACTCCTTTCAGTTTATTACTTTAGTTGTCCATCTTTCTACCTGCTCCAGCTCTGATATTTCCTTCTTGAGTACCGGTGCCCAAAACTGTAAACCATATTCCATGTGTGGTCTATTTGTCGTGGCACAGCTACCTGACACTGGTTGCTCTAGTTAAGCTTACAGTTAACTAAAATCCCCAAGTCCTTTTTCATGTCAGTCTTAAGGTCCATTTACATGGGACAATTGTCATTCAAAGTTGTTCAAATCCCCATGCTTCCATGGGAATTTGGACGACAGTTGTCCTGTGTAATTGCTTGCAGAGACTGAACAACTGAGTGAGAGTTGTTCAGTCGTTCAATTTCTGCATGCAGAAACTTAAACGACTAGCTGTTCAGTGTAAATAGTAGTCTTTCAGTTGTGAATGACTGCGTACAGTGGATGGAGGTGGCGGGAGGAGAACGCTCCTCAGAATTCTCCTCCCCTCACCCCACCTCCATGCTGGCCATGCTCTGACCGATGCCAGCGATACTCACTCCTGTGTAACACCACAGGAGTGAGCTTCACTGAAGCTCTCTGTCAGGCATCATTTGCCTGACAGTTCGTCCCCTGTAAATGGGGATTTACCTGGTGGTTTTCCATTTAGTGTGTAATGGTGACATGTATTTTCTCTGCCCATGTGCAGAACCTTACATTTATCAGTGTTATCGGTTGCCACTTTTCTGCCCAAGCCCCCAACTTATGCATATCCTCTTTCAACCACGTTCTGTCCTCTCTTGTTAATTACTTTACATAGCTTTGTATCATTTGTAAATATTGATATTTTACTTTACAATCCTTCTACAAGGTCATTAGTTAATATATTAAATAGAATAGGACCCAAAGCCAATGAACTCTCTAATACTGCCCCCTGTGGTAGCCCACTAGCAACGGTGACCCAAATCAGAGTATGTACCATTTATAACCCCCTCTGCTTTCTATCACTGACCAGTTACTTACCTACTTACACACATTCTCACCCAGATCACGCATTCTCATTTTATATGCCAAATTTTTCCGAAACAGTATCAAATGCTTTGGAAAAGTCCAGGTACACAAGATCCAGTGACTCTCCCTAGTCCAGTCTAGAACTTACCTCCTCCTAGTAGCTGATCAGGCTGGTTTGACAGGAGCGATCTTTTATATACCGATGGTGATACATGGTTATACAGCTATTTTACCTGAGGTCCTCCAGGATAGCATCTCTTAGAAGCCATTTGAACCTTTTATCCACAATAGAAGTAAAACTTACCGGCCTGTAGTTTCCAGGTTCACTTTTTGACCCTTTTTTGAATATCAGGACCACATTGGCTATGCACTAATTCAGTGGAGCAGATCCTTTCACTATATAGTTTTTAAATAAAAGAAACAATGCTTTGTCTATCACATTGCCTGATTCCCTTAAAGGGGTTGTCCCGCGGCAGCAAGTGGGTCTATACACTTCTGTATGGCCATATTAATGCACTTTGTAATGTACATTGTGCATTAATTATGAGCCATACAGAAGTTATAAAAAGTTTTATACTTACCTGCTCCGTTGCTAGCGTCCTCGTTCCCATGGAGCCGACTAATTTTCGGCCTCCGATGGCCAAATTAGCCGCGCTTGCGCAGTCCGGGTCTTCTGCAGTCTTCTATGGGGCCGCTCGTGCAGAATGCCGGCTCCGTGTAGCTCCGCCCCGTCACGTGCCGATTCCAGCCAATCAGGAGGCTGGAATCGGCAATGGACCGCACAGAAGCCCTGCGGTCCACGGAGACAGAGGATCCCGGCGGCCATCTTCAGCAGGTGAGTATGAAGACGCCGGACCGCCAGGATTCAGGTAAGCGCTGTGCGGGTTGTTTTTTTAACCCCTGCATCGGGGTTGTCTCGCGCCGAACGGGGGGGGGGGTTAAAAAAAAAAAAAAACCCGTTTCGGCGCGGGACAACCCCTTTAAGACCTTCCTGTGTTAAGTTCATTTTACGTACGATTATTGGTCAAAATTCGTTCAAACGGCCAAAGTGAACAATAATTGTTACATGTAAGCGTGGACAGTCGTGCACTATTCGTTCAACTGTCGTTTAGCATTGGTTTTTAGCCCGCATAAAAAACAATGCATGGCAATTCAAAAGACATTCTTAACAGTGTACCCATTGTATATTGCTTTGCATACATAATGAATACAGTTTTTACTCTGCCAGGAGCAGAACAATGGAATTCTGCAGGCCAGATAATTCTGCAGAGCCTATGATTACCTTCACATAAACACACCCAACAGAGCAAACAACTCGTGCAGGAAATGCAGATGATTAAAAGCCATTATCTGTACGTGTAATTTTATTCAAAATTGTCAGCATTTCGTTCAGTCATGCTGTTGTCTTAAAGGGGTTGTCTCGCGAAAGCAAGTGGGGTTAAGCACTTCTGTATGGCCATATTAATGCACTTTGTAATATACATCGTGCATTAAATATGAGCCATACAGAAGTTATTCACTTACCTTCCCTGCACTGGCGTCCCCGTCTCCATGGCTCCGTCTAACTTCAGCGTCTAATCGCCGATTAGACGCGCTTGCGCAGAAGGGTCTTCTGCTTTCGGGTCTGTCCGGCAGCAACGGTGTTCTGGCTCCGCACCCTTCTACGCGTCATAGCGTAGCCCCGCCCCGCCACGTGTGCCAATTCCAGCCAATCATGAGGCTGGAATCGGCACACGTAACGGGGCGGAGCTACGCCATCCCCCTCATCCCCCTCATCTGCTAACTTTACAAACTTGTTGGCAGTTCAGGACAAGCCTCCCTGGATCTCTCCCTTCTACCCCTTATCCTCTCACCCAGCTAGCTGAATGATGATCCCGCTCCACCACACTACCATCCACCCCCACATCTGCTCCAGCGAGGGACTGCTCAGTGAGAAGCAAACTCCTTTCCACAGTGCCAATAGATCTGAGTGTTGCAAGCTGCTCATTTAGATCCAGGATCTGGGCTTCGAAATGCGCAACACGTTCACATCTCATACAGCAGTATGCACCCGGCTATTTAAGGAAAGCATACATGGCACAAGATGCACACTAGACAGCACTGTCAATCATGGAGCACATTCTAAATGAGGATCATGCAGATAGATTAGATTTAAAAAATATATATGCAAAAATTACAGATAAGCAGTAATTAAATAAATTACTCTTCCAAAGTCCCTAATCCCAAGTCACACACTTAGGACACAATACACTTAGAATACAGTACAGTTAGAATACAGCCACGCACACTCACTTAAGTTTTGATCTTATCTGTAGCACTTCTGTTCTTCCTTAGTTTGAAAAAGTAGTTCTGCCATAACCTAGAAATATGTTTTGGATCATTGTCTTGAACGTGCCCCAGAGGGTATTGCATGGTGTATCAAAATGCCATGGTGGCCCTTTTTCATAACGCAAACAAAAAATTTGGGGGCCTCAAGGGTCCACTAGAGTTAAATTGTAACCACAGCCTTTGCCATAAGTTAAAACCCACAGTTGGGTCCCCTTAAAAAGTAACTTTTATTGATATGTAGTTGTTAGTGCAAAGCAATATTTGCTATACAATATGCTATTTGGGTCCAAATTAAATTTTAGAGGTAAGCTGAGCTCAGGAGACTAACATTAAATCACACAGCATCTGACGTGATCCAAAGTAATCTGTTTATTGAGTGACAAAAGACCGTTTTTATAGGATCATATGTTCAATTACAATAATTCAAATCTATTATAATTCATTTGTTACATAAACAAAATATAAATATAGATGATAAAGAATTTAACATCTAAAATGCAAGCCAAACGCACGCAGTCGCAGAGTTGACCATACGCAATTGACTTGGAACAGTAAATCTAAACAATAAGTTGTCTAGAGAGAATGTTTAGGAACATATTTGAACAGATAGGAACATGTCAGTTTAACCTGCCGGTCAGTCTAAAGGCCAAAGAAAAAGTGTGAGTGGTTGCGCACGGGCATAGGAGCGTGAGCGGTTCTGCACGAGCGGAGGAGCGTGAGGGGTTGCACGCAGGCGGAGGAGCGTGAGCGGTTGCGCGCAGGCGGAGGAGCGTGAGCGGATGCGCGCGGGCGGAGGCGTGTTTGGAGTGTGAGCTAGTCAATCCTCACTACTTCCACAAGTTAATTGTAGATCCCCTTTAGGATGAGCTCCATGCCTGGCAATGTCATCCAGTGTGCTACTTGTGCAATGTATGCAGTCCTTGATCAGCCGATCGGGGGTGCATACTGTTGCGCAAGAAACGTGCTCATCGCACAATTGGAAGCCCAAATCCTGGATCTAAATGAGCGACTGGCAACATTGAGATCCATTGACAACATGGAAAGGAGTTTGCTGCTCACTGAGCAGGCGCTCGCTGGGGTAGAGGCGGGGGACGATCGTTGTATGGAAGAGCAGGGGGAGCAGGCAGCCAGCTGGGTGACAGATAGAAGGAGGGGTAGAGAGAAGAGAACCAGGGAGGCTAGTCCTGAACTGGCACAACCCAACAAGTTTGCAAAGTCGGCAGATGAGGGGGATGCCATTACAGAGCCAGCACCGCTGCAGCACAACATGCACTGTGTACGCCAGGGGGATAACTGCTTCAGTGAGAAGGGGACGGGGAGCGCAGTGCAGGCTAGACAGGTCCTAGTGGTGGGGGACTCAATTATAAGGGGGACAGATAAGACAATCTGCCATAAAGACTGGGATCGTCGTACGATGTGTTGTTGCTTAAGTTCGACACATTGCGGATCGGATTGACAGATTACTGGGAGGGGCTGGTGAGGATCAAGCGGTCATGGTGCACATTGGCACCAATGAACAAATTAGAGGTCAGTGGAGGGCCCTCAAAAATGATTTCGGGGACCAAGGATCCAAGCTTAGGGCGAGAACCTCCAGGGTAGTTTTCTCGGAAATACTACCTGCACCTGAAGCTACACTAGAAAGGTAGCAGGATCTTAAAGAGGTAAACAAGTGGCTCCGGAGTTGGTGTAAAAAGGAGGGGTTTGGGTTCCTGGAGAACTGGGCTGAGTTTGCTGTCGGCTACAGGCTCTACCGTAGGGACGGGCTGCATCTTAATGGGGAGGGTGCAGCTGTGCTGGGGTTAAAGACGGCTAGAAGGCTGGAGGAGTGTTTAAACTAGGGACTGGGGGGAGGGCAAAAAGAGAAACAGGGGGGTAGTCAGTATAGTCAGCGACCTGGGGCCAAGTAATGGGAATGGGGGTCGAGCAGGGGGTAGGGTTAGTACAGTTAGAACTGACAGAACAACCGGTAGTACCATTAGTAGCAAAATGAAATTAAGGAACAAAAATAACCGTATAAATTGTATGGCAACAAATGCAAGACATTTGATCGGCAAAGTGGGTGAGCTTGAAGCGAGAATGACTGATGAAAATTATGATATAGTTGGAATAACAAAAACATGGCTTGATGATAAGTGCGATTGGGCGGTGAATTTACAGGGTTAGAAAGGGGGAGGGGTATGTCTGTACATTAAATCCTACTTAATGCCGAGGCTACTGGAGGATATAGGGGCAGGAGAGAAACACGTGGAATCTCTGTGGGTAGAAATACAGGGAGAAAAAAATAAAATACTGATAGGGCTTTTCTATAGGCCACCAAAAGCAACAGAAGAAATGGAAATCTTATTATTAAGGCAGATAGAAGAGGTGTCAAACCGCAATGAAGTAATTATTATGGGCGACTTTAATTATCCAGATATAATATGGGAAGACGAAACCTGCAAATCTAACAAGGGTTGTAAGTTCTTGAGAACAATTAAAAATAAGTACCTTACCCAACTTGTGAGGGAACCAACTAGAGGGAGGGACACTCTGGACTCAATATAATTAATTTTTAGCTGTCATTCAATAAGAAACCAACAGGAAGCAACAAAAAGACTAAACTTTAGTAAAGCAAAATTTGATCAGCTCAGATCTACTATCGGTAACATTAATTGGGACAACATCCTCAAAAATATCAGTACAGACAGCAAATTGGAAAAGTTTAAAAACATCCTAATTACCTCATGTGAGCAGTTCATACCCTTTTAAAATAAAAGAACTACAAGTAGAAGGAAACCAATGTGGCTCGACAAGACGGTAAGAGGGCAATAAACGAAAAAAGAAATCGTTTAAACTACTAAAACAAGATGGCAGCAGAGAAGCGCTAAAATCATACAGGGAAAAAAACAAAATTTGTAAAAGAAAGATCAAAATTGCTAAGGAGGAGGCAGAAAGACTGATCGCCAAAAAGAGCAAAACCAACCCTAAACTATTCTTCAATTATATTAACATTGAGAGCACTGGCCCTTTAACAAATTAATACAGGAGAGATCATAGAAAACAATGGGGGGAAGGCAAAGCTATTAGTTTCTTTTCAAGTGTATTCACGACTGAAAAGGAAATGTCTCACAAGATGCAGGGGAATAAAATGACACCTCCCCCCCCCCCCCCCCCCCCCCCCCCGCAGTGCTGAGGCGGTTAAAGAGGATTAAAATTGACAAACCACCGGGCCCAGGTGGAATACACCCAAAGGTTCTAAGGGAACTAAGCGATGTGATAGCTAAACCAGTATTTCTAATATTTATGGATACTATCAAGACCGGGGTTGTACCATTGGATTGGCGCATTGCCAATGTAGTTCCAATATACGAAAAAGGGTCCAAAAGAGAGCCTGGAAACTACAGGCCGGTAAGTCTCACTTCAATAACTGGAAAAATATTTGAGGGGGTTCTGAGAGACGCCATCTTAGAATACCTCAAGGAGAACAACGGAATAACTCCTCACCAGCATGGGTTTATGAAGGGTCGATCATGTCAGACCAATCTGATCAGCTTCTATGATGAACATTATTCTCCCACTATATAAGGCACTTGTCAGGCCTCACATGGAGTACTGTGTACAGTTCTGGACACCGGTGCTCAGGAAAGATGTAGCAGTGCTTGAGAGGGTTCAAAGAAGGGGCAACTAAATTAATAAATGGGGCGACTCGAATACCCAGAAAGGCTATCAAAATTAGGATTATTCACCCTGGAAAAAGAAGGCTAAGGGGCGATCAAATAACTATGTATAAATACATTAGGGGACAATACAGGGATCTCTCTCATGAACTGTTTATACCCAGGACTGCGTCGGTAACAAGAGGGCATCTGCTACGTCTAGAAAAAAGCAGGTTTCATCACCAATGCAGAAGGGAGTTCTTTACTGTAAGAGCAGTGAGACTATGGAACTCTCTGCCTGAGAACGTGGTGCTGGCAAAATCCATAGAGGAGTTGACGAGAGGACTAGATGTCTTTCTAGAGCGCTACGATATTACAGGATATAGACATTAGGTGACCAGTGGGTTGTTAATCCGGGTTTTACAGTCAGGTAGGAACTATAAGAGGTTGATCCAGGGATTATTCTGGCTGCCATCATGGAGTCGGGAAGGAATTCTTCCCTGGAAAGGGCTAATTGGCTTCTGCCTTTTAGGGTTTTTTTGCCTTGCTCTGGATCAACAAGGTGGTTGAAACAGGCTGAACCAGATGGACATTGTCTTCATTCAGCCTAACATACTATATAGCTATCTTTCTGGAGCAAAAGCCTTAGTGATTCACTCAACACTTATTAAATAACCATTTAATATCTATAAATCTTCCAGAAAGAGGACACATGAATACAATGAAAATAGACAAAGATCCCTCTCTCTTCCTCATTGTGGGCACACTGCACCCCTCGCGGTGAAAATAAAAAGTGAATTAAGCGGCGGTCACTAATGCACTGTGCCACTCATTGTCAATGGCATTGTTGGAGATAGCTATGCACTTGTACTCAGCTATTTCCATCTCTCCACTGAGACACCACTGCCTCCCTGATGTAATCCCCAGTAAACACACAATGTCCATGGGAAATACCTCGTTTAGGGGCATAGGATGGTGACTTTGCCAATTAAGTAGGCTATTACCTGCTGTCGGCTTCCTAAATATATTGGTATCCAGTCATCGCAAGTTGTTCAGGTGATTCTGACTCCAGAAGGGCCTGTTCATTTTGATGAATCTCGGAAGTAAAATGTAAACTTTATCTAGCTGTCTACAAATATCTGAAGGGTTGTCACAATGCAGATCAGCCCTATTCTCATTTGTGCAAGGAAAGACTAGAAGCAATGGGATGAAACTGAAAGGGAGGAGACACAAATTAGATATTAGAAAAAACTTTCTGACAGTGAGGGTTATCAATAAGTGGAACAGGTTACCACAGGAGGTGTTGAGTTCTCCTTCAATGGAAGTGTTTAAACAAAGGCTGGACAAATATCTGTCTGGGATGATTTAGTAAATCTTGCACTGAGCAGAGGGTTGGACCCGATGACCCTGGAGGTCCCTTCCAACTCTACCATTCTATGATTCTTGTTTTTGCTAAGTTACCACGAAATCCACAAAGGAATCCCTTGAGGTTACCCAAACAAATTGTAGTAATTGTAGCAAGAAGCATTATGTGAAGTAACATGCCGGTTTCATCTCCGATAATGAACCGCTTCCAGTCCTATTTCATGTTGAATAGAACTGTACAATTAGTCTACCTGTCCACGGGCGTTGCGGTATCCTGCGGCAGAGATCCGCAGCGGGATACTGCCGCCCGGGAGCAGGAGCAGGCAGACCCTCTCCATAGCAGCGCTATCAAGAGCTTTCACTGCGTTCGCCGTGGGGAACACAATTCAAACTCGCCCGTGGACAGGCAGCCTAATTCTCACAAGCCCCGGCTTAGGCTGCTGCTCATGCCTGGATCAACAGCAGCTATGAGTCTCTTACCCACTTCTTTTACCAAACTTAGCCAGGTGCCTCCTAATTGCTGCACAGACACATCCTTATGCACAATCATAGTGCCCCCTAGTGGCTACTACCAATACTGTTTTACCACAATGTAAATCTCTACAAGTTAACAGAATACACTTATGGCTTCCTGTCATGTTCGCTAATACCATAACTCCGTCCAGAAGGAGTATACTATGGGCAACTCCACATCAGATGGTTAAAATTAGCATTGGGTGTCTGACAGCGATGGCATTGTGTGTTAGTAATTCTATTCATCTAAAAGAGTCTGCTCGGTGTCAAATAACATTGATGTATAATGTGTAGTTGGATCAGTTTTGTTAGCTGCTGACGAGACTGAAGCATATGAGGACATATCTCGCCATTTACTGTTAAAACTTTAGTACATTTTTTCCCACACTTTCTTATTTAGTACCCACGGTTTATGATGTTTTTTAATGTTGCCTATGAAGCCCTGTCGGTTGTCAGTAGCTGTCAGCTGTTAAAAGTAGCTGTTAGCCATCAGGTCTAACACGGACTTGACTCCCGAGCCCATTGCATGACATATATTTACGGTATGCAAGGGATTAATCTAACATGTAAGCTTAAGACTTGATTTGTTAAGTATTGTTTGTATTGTAAAGCAGGTATTTGATGTCCCCTAACGCTGGAGCTGTTGATATTTACCGGATTACCACCTCTGACTGCTTTTAGGAACATTCTGCTTTTTTACTGCAAATGATCAGATAGAAGCTTTTCTGTTAATCAGCATGTGCAAAATAGTCATAAATCAATCATTTTGCTGGAGTGTCCTTCCACAGGTAGAATAGCTTGTTCTTCTATTAGTTGCCATAGCTACTCGTTATCCTTGCTGCCTTGCTGTTTTATGCCGCCTTGCTTTAAGGAACAACCTGATCTGCATACTTCTAGCCATGGTTGATTTCAGGACTTTGTGTCTTGTGCTGCTTCTCATTCGCTTTTGTTTTTATGTCAAGCAGTTCTAATTTGTTTCATCAGAATTAATTTAGACAAATTCATTCTGATTCTTTTGTCTCTGTTGTTTGTGAACAGAAGATTTTGTCACAGTTATGTACAGTTTAGTGTATGAACACGACGGAGATTCAGCGACTACTACAAGGGTTGTGAAGATCAGCTTGAGTACAGCATTGCAGGGTCCCTGTCCATGAAATGTGCCACCTACTGAAAACTAGATCCATTCCAGGCCCCCGTCCACACATGCTGGTTTCTAAAACTCGTACTGACGTAATAAGGCCTCATGTCCACGGGGAAAATCAGGCCCGCTATGGATTCTCCATGTAGAATCCGTAGCGGGTCCCTCCTGCCCTGCGGACATGAGGCATAAAAATAAGAATAAACTTGCCTCTCGCCCGCTCCAGATATTCCCTTCGCCACGGCTTCATCTTCTCTCCGTCGCGGCCGGATCTTTTTTCTTCTGGCCGACGTGCCCTGCGCATGCGCCGGCCCGAAGAAAAAAGATCCGGCCGCGACGGAGAGAAGATGAAGCCGCGGCGAAGGGAGGATCCGGAGCAGGTAAGTAAATTCCGATTTTGGTCTCGCGCGGATCCGGACGGCTTCCATAGGCTTCAATAGAAGCCTGCGGGAGCCGTCCCCTCGGGAGACCCGCACGAAAATGGAGTATAGTCCAGATTTTTTCATGCTCCATTTTTTTTAAAATCACTTTTATTGACCATCTGCGGGTATTTATCTACCCGCGGGTGGTCAATGCATCCGTATGGGATGCGGATCCGCGGGCAGGAGAAGAGTTAAAATCCGCTGCGGATTTTAATTCTTCTTTTGCCTGTGGACATGAGGCCTAAACGTGCTACAATGCGTCAGGATCGCTTTATTCTGTGAATTTACTTTGCTCATAAATTTTAACTTTATACTTACCTGACTTGCCGTTACTTTACGGTCCGTCTGGGATCCAGTGCTAGATCTGTACATCAGACTCCTATCTGCATTCAGTACGCACACACATAGGGAACAGTGACCGTGAATGCGCACTGAATGAGTTGGCACGTCCAGTGCGTAGACTGACCAGTGGGGGTTTAAAATGTGCAGTAAATACACGTTACATGCTTATGTAGTTGTACTCTGTATTACATGCGTGAAAAATAGGTGCATAGTACGCAAACCCCCATACGCCATGTGAGTCCTAATGCCCTTCAAAGTATATTTGTATTCTTTTATGTGGCTAGTTATCTATTAGTAGCTAATAATGGAGTAACAGTTCAGGATGCACTCAGTACAATGTATGTTCTCCGATTTTCCGACCTCAGAGTATGTTCACATGTAGTGGATTTCTATGCAAATTTTGCTGCAGATCTACAACAGACTTTGTCCTTTTAATTGAAGGGGTGAAGTCTGCTGCTGATCCGCTTCAAAATCCTGGCGTGGATTTTGATGCGAAATTTGACACAGATTTTTGTTCCGATATTTGCACTGTGGAAAATCGGCACCAAATCCATTACAACATGCAGAACAAAACCATACAACATCCTGCGGAGTAGATTTTGGATCTGCTGCATGTCAATTATAGCACTGGATTCCACCTCTTCAAATGAATATCCGCTGCAGACACTCTACAGCAAATCCGCCCCGTTGAACATAGTCTTGGGGTGCGTTCGCATGTCGCTGACTTGCTGCAGATTTGGTGCAAATATTATACTCTCAATTGAACTGGAATTGATTGGAGTCAAGTGATGAAGAAGTCAAATCTGCTGCAATTCTGAGGCAAAATCTGCAGCAAATCAGCTGCAGGTGAAGGCATTCTAAGGCTGGGTTCACACAGGGCGGATTCCCGTCGGAAATCTCGCGGTTTGGCCGCAGCAAAAACCGCGAGAATTCCGCCAGGAGAACCACCACGGTATAAGCCGCCGCGGCTTTGAAGCGGCCCGGCCGCATGCTTTTCCGTTGCGGCCGGCGCTCCCATAGAGGAGAGCGTGGCCGCGACGTAAATAAACAAAAAAAAAAGTAAACAGACATGCTGCTTCTTTTGAAACCGCTGCCGGATTGGCCGTCCCGTGTGGACGAGGTTTCTGAGATATCTGGTCCACATGGCTGGCTAATCCCGAGATTAGCGGCCGCGGGCGGTTTTGCCGCGGGCGGATCTGCTGCGGCAAAACCGCCCTGTGTGAACCCAGCCTTATAGACAAATGTACAGACGGGTGCGAGGGATGCAGAGGAAGCTTGGATGAAACTGAATGATTGCTAGCAGGTAAGTGGTACTATGTAAACTTGGAGTGTATGTCATCATAGACTACCTACTACCTTGTGACTACACTTTTCTGTACTTGCTACCAGTCCACTCAGTTTATCTCCTACTGACAAATATTTTCCCCGTTGTTATATTTTGCAGGTAGATGTTGGCGTTGTGCATTTCTCACCACTGATAGAACCAAAAATAGATCAGCCTTTCAAACTTGTAGAAAAAGTAGTCCGAAATGTCTTCCAGTTCAGACGGAAATATTGTTACAAAGGAATTTCGTAAGTAGAATCTTTTTTTCTTATTGGACCATATAAGTTGCTAATTTTCAGGTATAAGGAACAAAAAATAATTTGTCTAAGAAGAATTGTATCACTGCTCCATTATTATTCCACAATGTTAAAAATGTAGAATTACAGCTATGTGTTTCGCTGCTTGTACTGTTACTACTACCGGTAGTCGTTGTATAAACAGGACTTAATGCCAAATGCTTCTGAATTACAGAATCATAGAATGGTAGAGTTGGAAGAGACCTCCAGTGTCATCGGGTCCAACCCCCTGCTTAGTGCAGGAATCACTAAATCATCCCAGACAGATATTTATCCAGCCTTTGTTTGAACACTTCCATTGAAGGAGACCTCCCCACGTCCCATGGTAACCTGTTCCACTGATCACCCTCACTGTCAGAAAGTTTTTTTTTCTAATATCTAATTTATGTCTCTTCCCTTTCAGTTTCATCCCATTACTTCTCGTGTTTCCTTGTGCAAATGAGAATAGGGATGATCCCTCTGCACCGTGACAGCCCTTCAGATATTTGTAGACAGCTATTAAGTCTCCTCTCAGCCTTCTTTTTTGCAAGCTAAACATTCCCAGATCCTTTAACCGTTCTTCATAGGACATGATTTGTAGACCGCTCACCATCTTGGTAACTCTTCTCTGAACTTGCTCCAGTTTGTCTATGTCTTTTTTAAAGTGGGGTGCCTAGAACTGGACACAGTATTCCAGATGAGGTCTGACTAAGGAAGAATAGAGGGGAATAATGACCTCTCGTGTTCTAGACTCTATGCTTCTCTTAATACATCCCAGAATTGTGTTTGCTTTTTTGGCTACTGCATCAGATTGTTGACTCATGTTCCGTCTATGATCTATTAGAATAGCCAAGTCTTTTTCACATGTGCTGCTGCTTAGCTTAATTCCTCCCATTTTGAATGTGTTTATTCATTTTTCTTGCCCAGATATAGGACTTTACATTTCTCCTTGTTAAATACCATTCTGTTAGTCGCCGCCCACTATGCAAGCTTGTCTAGATCTTTTTGAATACACTTGCTCTCTTCCCTAGTGTTAGCTAACCCTCCTAGCTTTGTGTCATCAGCAAATTTGATCAGTTTCTCATCAATTCCCTCCTCCAGATCATTTATAAAAATGTTGAACAACACTGGGCCTAGGACAGAGCCTTGTGGTACCCCACTTGATACATTCTTCCACATGGATGTGCATCCATTTATGACCACTCGTTGAGTACGATCACTCAGCCAGTTGTGAATCCACCTAACAGTTGCCTTGTCAAGCCCATATTTGCTCATTTTTTCAATAAGTATAGTATGAGATACTTTGTCAAATGCTTTACTATGGTCAGGATAAACCACATCTACCGCATTTTCCTGATCAACCTAGTCGGTGATACTGTCATAGAAGGAAATTAGATTTGTCTGGCATGACTTGTTTGTCACTAACCCATGCTGGCTCTGGTTAATTGCTCCATTAACATCCAAGTACTTGCATACATGCTGTTTAATAATTTGTTCAAAAATCTCTCCCGGTATAGAAGTCAGGCTCACGGGCCTGTAGTTTCCTGGATCCACCTTCTTCCTTTTTTTGAAAATAGGGACATTTGCCCTTTTCCAATCTTCTGGGACTCAATCCCATTGTGGCAAATTTTGCTTTAAGGTTATATATTAAATCCAGAGTTTTGGTAACCATATTGTCTGATGGGATAAAGATTCCCACCTCAAAACTGTAAAAATGACCATAAATGAATTACTAGTAGCCTTTATTAGATCAATAGCCAACGGATGGTTGTATTTCTCGTAGATATTAGTGTTTTCCCAGTGTGTGACAGTGGGCATCTTTGCCCAAGTGACAACTTTAATTGCAGCCATATTTGTTGTTAATTTTTGGTTCTTTAGAAGACAGTTCATAAGTAAGTTATTTTGTATATTCAGCCAATAAGCTACAATTCTCACGAGAAAAAACGACAAACAATATTGCAGTTACGTAACTTAACTACATTTGTAGACAAAACCGCATAATGTCAATTTCAAAAAGTAGCTAATGGTCTTTGGATTTAGTAATAACATAGTAACATAGTATGTTAGGCTAGATTAAGGCAGTGTCCATCCAGTTCAGCTTGTTTCAACCCCCTTGTTGATCCAGAGGAAGGCAAAAAACCACAAAAGGCAGAAGCCAATTAGCCCATTAGGGGGAAAAATTCCTTCCCGACTCCATAATGGCAGTCAGAATAATCCCTGGATCAACCCATGATAATTCCTACCTAAATGTAAGAACCTGAACAACAACCCCGCTGGTCACCTAATATCGATATCCTGTAATATCATAGTGCTCTAGAAAGATGTCTAGTCCCCTCTTAAACTCCTTTTGCCATTACCACGTCCTCAGGCAGAGAGTTCCACAATCTCACTGCTCTTACAGTAAAGAACCCCCTTCTGTGTTGGTGATGAAACCTACTTTCTTCTAGACGTAGTGGATGCCCTCTTGTTTCCGATGCAGTTCTGGGTATAAACAGATCATGGGAGAGATCCTTGTATTGTCCCCTCATGTATTTATACATAATTATTTGGTTGCCCTTTAGCCGTCCTTTTTCCAGGGTGAATAATCCTAATTTTGATAGCCTCTCTGGGTATTCCAGTTCTCTCATTCCTTTTATTAATTTAGTTGCCCTTCTTTGAACCCCCTCAAGCACTGCTACATCCTTCCGGAGCACTGGTGTCCAGAACTGTACACAGTATTCTATGTGAGGCCCCACAAGTGGAAGAATAATGTTCTCGTCTCTCGCCCCTATGCCTCTTTTAATGCACCCCAAAACTTTATTTGCTTTTGCAGCAGCTGGCTGGCATTGATTGCTCCAGTTGAATCTACAATCTAGTAGTAGCCCCAGGTATTTTTCCATATCCCTTTTCCCCAGCAGTACCCCATTTAGTGTATATTGGTGACATCCGTTTCTCCTGCCCATATGCATAACCTTACATTTATCCACATTGAACTTCATTTGCCATTTTTCTGCCCAAGCCCCCAGCTTATCTAGGCTCTTTTGCAGCCGTACATTGTCCTCCGTCGTATTAATTATCTTGCATAATTTTGTATCATCTGCAAATATTGATATTTTACTGTGTAGTCCCTCTATCAGTTCGTGGATAAATATATTGAAGATAATGGGGCCTAGCATTGAGCCCTGTTGCACCCACTAGCAACGGTGGCCAAATCAGAGTACGAACCATTTATAACCACCCTCTGCTTTCTATCTCAGAGCCAGTTCTTTACCCAGATACACACATTTTCACCCAGTCCGAGCTGTCTTATTTTATATATCAGCCTATTATGCGGCACGGTGTCAAATGCTTTCGAGAAATCCAGATATATACGAGATCAATAGACTCTCCCATGCTGGTGAGGAGTTATACTCTTGTTCTCCTTGAGGTATTCTAGGATAGCGTCTCTTAAAAACGCCTCGAATATTTTTACAATTATTGAAGTGAGACTTACTGGCCTGTAGTTACCAGGCTCTCTTTTAAAACCCTTTTTGTATATTGGAACCACATTGGCAATGCACCAATCCAGTGGTACAACCCCGGTCTTGATAGTGTCCATAAGTATAAGAAATAGCGGTCTAACTTTTGTTAGGAATGCAATTTTTATCGGGGGGTTCATTTTATTCCCCTGCATCTCGTGTGACATTTCCTTTTCGTTCGTGAATACACTTGAAAAGAAACTATTTAATAGATTTGCCTTTCCCCCAACGTCTTCTATGATTTCTCCTGCATTATTTGCTAAAGGGCCAGTGATCTCAGTGCAAATCCTTTTGCTGTTAATATATCGTATTTTCTGACGTTTAAGATTACTTTTTAACCACGGAAAATCTTCTCCCAAGTTGGGGGGCGTCTTATGCTGTAGAAAAAAAAATACTCACCTCCCACGGCGCTGCTGCAGGCTGTCGCTCCCTCCTCCGCGCCGACAGAACATTGCTTTCTGGATGCGGGGCTTGAATGCCCCGCCTCCAGAAAGCTAATGCTCTGATTGGCTAACTCAGCGCGGCGTCAGCCAATGACAGACAGCACTGTGTTAACCAATCACAGCCATTCATTGAGCGCCGCGGGAGGTGTGTATTGATTTTTTCTTTCTACCGCGTATTCCTGGCATATAAGTCGACCTTAGGGGGGTCATTTTATATGCCCAGTCATCTTATATGCTGGAAAATACGGTAATTGAAGAATAATTTAGGGTTATTTTTGCTCTCTTTGGAGATCAGTCTTTCCGCCTCCTCCTTAGCAATTGTGATTTTTCCTTTATATTTTTTTTTCTATGTATGATTTTAGCGCTTCTTCGCTGCCTTCTTGTTTTAGAAGTTTAAACACTTTCTTTTTTTTTTTTTTTTGCCCCCCTTACAGTCTTGTCGAGCCACATTGGTTTTTTTCTACTTGTTGCATCTTTTATGGGTATGAACTGCTCACATGAGATAATTAGGATGTTTTTAAACGTTTCCCCTTTGTTGTCTGTACTGATATTTTTGAGGATATTGTCCCAATTAATGTTACGATAGTAGTTCTGAGCTGATCAAATTTTGCTTTACTAAAGTTTTTAGTTTTTTTTGTCGCTCCCTATTTGCCTTAATAATAAGATTTCAGTTTCTTCTGTTGCTTTTGGTGGTCTATAGAGTACCCCTATCAGTATTTTATTATTTTTTTCTCCCTGTATTTCTACCCACAGAGATTCCACATGTTCATCTGCCCCTATAACCTCCCGTAGCCTCGGCATTAAGTAGGATTTAACATACAGACATACCCCTCCCCCTTTCTATTCCCCACGGTCTCTTCTGAAGAGATTGTAACCCTGTAGATTCACCGCCCAATCGCACTTATCATCAAGCCATGTTTCCATTATTCTAACTATGTCGTAACTTTCATCGGCCATTGTCGCTTCAAGCTCACTTTGCCGATCAGACTTCTTTCATTCGTTGCTATACAATTTATACGGTTGTTTTTGTTCTTTCTATTCATTTTGCTACTAATGGTACTATTGGCTGTTCTGTCAGTTCTAAGTGTACTACCCCTACCCCCTGCTCGACCCACGTTCCAATTACTTGGCACCAGATCGGTATCTACACAGTCCCCCCCCCCCCCCCCGTTTCTCTTTTTGCCCTCCCCCCAAACCCTGGTTTAAACACTCCTCCAGCCTTCTAACCATCTTTTCCCTTAGCACAGCTGCACCCTCCCCATTGAGATGCAGCATGTCTCTACCTTAGAGCCTGTAGCCGACAGCAAAGCCAGCCCAGTTCTCCAGGAACCCAAACCCCTCCTTCTTACACCAACTCCGGAGCCACTTGTTTACCTCCCTAAGATCCTGCTGCCTTTCTAGTGTGGCTTTTGGCGCAGGTAGTATTTCTGAGAAAACTACCCTGGAGGTCCTCGCCCTAAGCTTGGATCCTTGGTCCCTGAAATATTTTTTGAGGGCCCTCCATTGACATCTATTTTGTTCATTGGTGCCAACGTGTACCATGACCGCTTGATCCTCACCGGCCCCTCCCACTAATCTGTCAATCCAATCCACGATGTGTCGAACTCGAGCGCCAGGAAAACAGCACACCGTTTGACGATCCCGGCAGATTTATGGCAGATTGCCCTATCTATCCCCCTTATAATTGAGTCCCCCACTACTAGGATCTGTCTAGCCCTTCCGTGCGCTCCCCGTCCCCTTCTCACTGGAGCAGTCATTCCCATGGCATTCAGAGGGCATGTCGGGCTGCAGCGGTGTTGGCTCTGTAATGGCATCCCCCTCATCTGCCAGCTTTGCAAACTTGTTGGGTTATGCCAGTTCAGGACTAGCCTTCATGGTTCTCTTCCCTTTACCTCTCCTTCTATCTGTCACCCAGCTAGCTGCCTGCTCCACCTGCTCTTCCGTACTACCATCTACCCCCACCTCTACCCCAGCGAGTGTCTGCTCAGTGAGCAGCAAACTTCTTTCCATGTTGTTAATGGATCTCAGTGTTGCCATTCGCTCATTTAGATCCAGGATTTGGGCTTCCAAATGTGCGAGGAGCATGCATCTTGCGCAACAGTATGCACCCTCGATCGGCTGATGAAGGACCGCATGCATTGCACGGGACGATATCGTCCGGCATGGAGATCATCCTAATTGGGATCTAGAATTTACTTATGGAAGTAGTGAATATAGACTAGATCACACTCCAAACATGCCTCCGCTCGTGCGCAACCGCTCACTCTCCTCTGCCCGTGCGCAACCGCTTACTCTCCTCTGCCCGTGCGCAACCGCTCACTCTCCTCTGCCCATGCGCAACCGCTCACTCTCCTCTGCCCATTCGCAACCGCTCACTCTCCTCTGCCCGTGCGCAACCGCTCACTCTCCTCTGCCCGTGCGCAACCGCTCACTCTCCTCTGCCCGTGCGCAACCGCTCACTCTCCTCTGCCCGTGCGCAACCCACAGACACACACTTAGACACACTAGGCACACATAGACAAACAAAATATACTTATCCGCTCCTGTCAACAGCTCAAATGACGTCACCTACATTATCAGTGTCAGGACCTCTCTCCCGGCGGCCGCGCTCTCTGGCCTCTTCCTGTTTCGGTAACTGCTCTCTTCTTTATTCCTCTTCAGCCGCTGTACGTATCCTTCGAGTGGCTTCTCCTAGGCTTTTTGCAGCACTGGTACCACTCCGGCGTTCTCTCGCTCCCGCTCTCTGCTCCCTGGGCTCCCGCTGACGTCACTTCCTGTACGTACCGGAAACAGAGTCAAGGGGATGTAGTAATATACTTAGCGATTCTTATAATCCAACTAAAATGAGTTTGATAATTACTGTTGTAGTTCTATGTATAGAAGATGGTTAGACATAATTCACTTCACTGGGAGAGATCTCTGTACTGACCCCATATATATATATATATATATATATATATATATATATATATATATATATATATATATATATATATATATATACACACATACATACATACATATATATGCCCTCATTGACTGACTCGCCACTAACTCTCCAACTTCCTGATGTCGTAGAAACATGAAATTTGGCACAAGCAAAGGTTATGTCCAAAATAGGAAAAGTAAAGGGGTCTCAACTCGATTATTCAATTCTAGCACAAATTTTATGTACAGAATCTAATTCTTTAACTTCCCGATCTCATAGTAACTTGAAATTTGGCACGAGCATTGATTATGTCATGAATAGGAAAAGTTAATGGGTTCCAACTCGATTATTCAATTCTAAGCACAAAAGAATTAGCATCCAAATTTTACGTACAGAATCTAATTCTCTCACTTCCCGATGTTGTAGAAACATGACATTTGGCACAAGCATAGATTATGTCCAAAATAGGAAAAGTAAGGGGGTCTCAACTCGATTATTCAATTCTAGCACAAAAGAACTAGCGTCCAAATTTTACGTACGTAATCTAATTCTCTCCTTTCCTGATGTCAAAGAAGTTTGAAATTTGGCACAAGCATTGATTATGTCATAAATAGGAAAAGTTAATGGGTCTCAACTTGATTTATTCAATTCTAAGCGCAAACAATTTAGCGTCCAAATTTTACGTACGTAATCTAATTCTCTCACTTCCCGCTGTCATAGAAATTCGAAATTTGGCACGAGCCTTGAATATGTCATAAATAGGAAAAGTTAATGGGTCCCAACTTGATTATTTAATTCTAAGCGCAAAACAATTAGCGTCCAAATTTTACGTATGTAATCTAATTCTCTCACTTCCCGATCTCATGGAAATTTGAAATTTGGTACGGGCATTGATTATGTCATAAATAGGAAAAGTAAATGGGTCCCAACTCGATTATTTAATTTTAAGTGCAAAAGATTTAGCGTCCAAATGTTACGTACGTAGTCTAATTCTCTCACTTCCCCATGTCATAGAAACTTGAAATTTGGCAAGGGCATTGATTATGTCATATATAGGAAAAGTTAATGGGTCCCAAATCGATTATTCAATTCTAAGCGCAAAAGAATTAGCGTCCAAATTTTACTTACGGAATCTAATTCTCTCACTTCCTGATGTCATAGAAACTTGAAATTTGTCACGAGCATTGATTATGACATAAATAGGAAAAGCCAATGGGTCCTAACTCGATTATTCAATTCTAGCACAAAAGAATTAGCGTCCAAATTTTATGTACGTGATCTAATTCTCACACTTGAAATTTGGCACGAGCATAGATTATATCATAAATAGGAAAAGTTAATGGGTCCCAACTCGATTATTCAATTCTAAGCGCAAAGAATTTAGCGTCCAAATTTTACGTACGTAATCTAATTCTCTCACTTCCTGATCTCATGGAAATTTGAAATTTGGTACGGGCATTGATTATGTCATAAATAGGAAAAGTTAATGGGTCCCAACTCGATTATTCAATTCTAAGTGCAAAAGATTTAGCGTCGAAATGTTACGTACGTAGTCTAATTGTCTCCCTTCCCAATGTCATAGAAACTTGAAATTTGGCATGAGCATTGATTATGTCATAAATAGGAAAAATTAATGGGTCCTAACTCGATTATTCAATTCTAGAGCAAAAGAATTAGCGTCCAAATTTTATGTACGTCATCTAATTCTCTTTCTTGAAATTCGGCACGAGCATAGATTATATCATAAATAGGAAACGTTAATGGGTCCCAACTCGATTATTCAATTCTAAGCGCAAAGAATTTAGCATCCAAATTTTACATACGTAATCTAATTCTCTCACATCCCAATCTCATGGAAATTTGAAATTTGGCACGAGCATAGATTATATCATAAATAGGAAAAGTAAATGAGTCCCAACTTGATTATTCAATTCTAAGCGTAAAAGAATTAGTGTCCAAATTTTACGTACGGAATCTAATTCTCTCACTTCCCGATGTCATAGAAACTTGAAATTTGTCACGGGGATTGATTATGTCATAAATAGGAAAGGTTAATGGGTCCCAACTTGATTATTTAATTCTAAGCGCAAAAGAATTAGCGTCCAAATTTTACATACGGAATCTAATTCTCTCACTTCCCGATGTCATAGAAACTTGAAATTTGGCACGAGCATTGATTATGTCATAAATAGGAAAAGTTAATGGGTCCCAACTCAATTATTCAAATCTAAGCGCAAAAGAATTAGCGTCGAAATTTTACGTACGGAATCTAATTCTCTCACTTCCCGATGTCATGGAAACTTGAAATTTGGCACGAGCATTGATTATGTCATAAATAGGAAAAGTTAATGCGTCTCAACTCGATTATTTAATTCTAAGCGCAAAAGAATTAGCGTCCAAATTTTACGTACGGAATCTAATTCTCTCACTTCCTGATGTCATTTTAATATAAAGGAAACGTCGCATGGTTACCTCCACGTGTTTTTTTCTGGGTAACGCAAAGAACCATGCAAAATGGTGAACATATTTTTTTCCTCGGTATCTCTAAAGTAACCACGACTTCATAAGATTTTCTGTGTGAACACCAGTTAAACACCAATACCAAATTAACTCGGGCAAAGCCGGGTATATCTGCTAGTGTATATATGCGTGTGTGTGTATAAATATATATATAATATATATTAATTAGCAGATATACCCAGCTTTGCCGAGTACCAAGTTAACTCGGGCAAAGCCGGATATATCTGCTTATATATATATATATGTGTGTGTGTGTATGTGTGTATGTATGTATGTATGTATGTATGTATGTATATATATATATGTGTGTGTATGTATGTATATATATATATGTGTGTGTGTGTATATGTGTATATATATATACAGTTAGGGCCAGAAATATTTGGACAGTAACACAATTTTCGCGAGTTGGGCTCTGCATGCCACCGCATTGGATTTGAAATGAAGCCTTTACAACAGAATTCAAGTGCAGATTGTAACGTTTAATTTAAAGGGTTGAACAAAAATATCTGATAGAAAATGTAGGAATTGTACACATTTCTTTACAAACACTCCACATTTTAGGAGCTCAAAAGTAATTGGACAAATAAACATAACCCAAACAAAATATTTTTTTTTCAATATTTTGTTGCGAATCCTTGGGAGGCAATCACTGCCTTAAGTCTGGAACCCATGGACATCACCAAACGCTGGGTTTCCTCCTTCTTAATGCTTTGCCAGGCCTTTACAGCCGCAGCCTTCAGGTCTTGCTTGTTTGTGGGTCTTTCCCTCTGAAGTCTGGATTTGAGCAAGTGAAATGCATGCTCAATTGGGTTAAGATCTGGTGATTGACTTGGCCATTGCAGAATGTTCCACTTTTTTGCACTCATGAACTCCTGGGTAGCTTTGGCTGTATGCTTGGGGTCATTGTCCATCTGTACTGTGAAGCGCCGTCCGATCAACTTTGCAGCATTTGGCTGAATCTGGGCTGAAAGTATATCCCGGTACACTTCAGAATTCATCCGGCTACTCTTGTCTGCTGTTATGTCATCAATAAACACAAGTGACCCAGTGCCATTGAAAGCCATGCATGCCCATGCCATCACGTTGCTTCCACCATGTTTTACAGAGGATGTGGTGTGCCTTGGATCATGTGCCGTTCCCTTTCTTCTCCAAACTTTTTTCTTCCCATCATTCTGGTACAGGTTGATCTTTGTCTCATCTGTCCATAGAATACTTTTCCAGAACTGGGCTGGCTTCTTGAGGTGTTTTTCGGCAAATTTAACTCTGGCCTGTCTATTTTTGGAATTGATGAATGGTTTGCATCTAGATGTGAACCCTTTGTATTTACTTTCATGGAGTCTTCTCTTTACTGTTGACTTAGAGACAGATACACCTACTTCCCTGAGAGTGTTCTGGACTTCAGTTGATGTTGTGAACGTGTTCTTCTTCACCAAAGAAAGTATGCGGCAATCATCCACCACCGTTGTCTTCCGTGGACGCCCAGGCCTTTTTGAGTTCCCAAGCTCACCAGTGAATTCCTTTTTTCTCAGAATGTACCCGACTGTTGATTTTGCTACTCCAAGCATGTCTGCTATCTCTCTGATGGATTTTTTCTTTTTTTTCAGCCTCAGGATGTTCTGCTTCACCTCAATTGACAGTTCCTTTGACCGCATGTTGTCTGGTCACAGCAACAGCTTCCAAATCCAAAACCACACACCTGGAATCAACCCCAGACCTTTTAACTACTTAATTGATTACAGGTTAACGAGGGAGACGCCTTCTGAGTTAATTGCAGCCCTTAGAGTCCATTGTCCAATTACTTTTGGTCCCTTGAAAAAGAGGAGGCTACGCATTACAGAGCTATGATTCCTAAACCCTTTCTCCGATTTGGATGTGGAAACTCTCATATTGCAGCTGGGAGTGTGCACTTTCAGCCCATATTATATATATCATTGTATTTCTGAACATGTTTTTGTAAACAGCTAAAATAACAAAACTTGTGTCACTGTCCAAATATTTCTGACCCTAACTGTGTATATATATATATATATATATATATATATATATATATATATATATATATATATATATATATACACACACACACACACTATATATATATATATATATATATATATATATATATATATATATATATATATATATATATATATATATATATATAAATAAAAGCAGATATACCCGGCTTTTCCCAAGTTAACTTGGTACTCGGCAAAGCTGGGTATATCTGCTAATTAATAAATATATATATATATATATATATATATATGTATATATATATATATATATATATATATATACATACACATATACACACTAGCAGATATACCCGGCTTTGCCCGAGTTAATTTGGTATTGGTGTTTAACTGGTGTTCACACGGAAAATCTTATGAAGTCGTGGTTACTTTAGAGATACCAAGGAAAAAAAATATGTTCACCATTTTGCATGGTTCTTTGCGTTACCCAGAAAAAACCACGTGGAGGTAACCATGCGACGTTTCCTTTATATTAAAATGACATCAGGAAGTGAGAGAATTAGATTCCGTATGTAAAATTTGGACGCTAATTCTTTTGCGCTTAGAATTAAATAATCGAGTTGAGACGCATTAACTTTTCCTATTTATGACATAATCAATGCTCGTGCCAAATTTCAAGTTTCTATGACATCGGGAAGTGAGAGAATTAGATTACGTACGTAAAATTTGGATGCTAATTCTTTTGCGCTTAGATTTGAATAATTGAGTTGGGACCCATTAACTTTTCCTATTTATAACAATCAATGCTCGTGCCAAATTTCAAGTTTCTATGACATCGGGAAGTGAGAGAATTAGATTCCGTATGTAAAATTTGGACGCTAATTCTTTTGCGCTTAGATTTGAATAATTGAGTTGGGACCCATTAACTTTTCCTATTTATAACATAATCAATGCTCATGTCAAATTTCAAGTTTCTATGACATCGGGAAGTGAGAGAATTAGATTCCGTACGTAAAATTTGGACGCTAATTCTTTTGCGCTTAGAATTAAATAATCAAATTGGGACCCATTAACCTTTCCTATTTATGACATAATCAATGCCCGTTACAAATTTCAAGTTTCTATGACATCGGGAAGTGAGAGAATTAGATTCCGTACGTAAAATTTGGACGCTAATTCTTTTGCGCTTAGAATTAAATAATCAAATTGGGACCCATTAACCTTTCCTATTTATGACATAATCAATGCCCGTTACAAATTTTAAGTTTCTATGACATCGGGAAGTGAGAGAATTAGATTCCGTACGTAAAATTTGGACACTAATTCTTTTACGCTTAGAATTGAATAATCAAGTTATGACCTTTTTTCTTTTCCTTTGTAGGACTTAAAAACATGGTCGTGCCAAATGTAAGGTTTGTACGACAGCGCGAAGTTAGAGAATTAGTGGCGAGTCAGTTAGTTAGTGAGGGCTTTCGTTAAAGACGGGTATATCTGCTAATATATATATATATATATATATATATATATATATATATATATATATATATATATATTTATACACACACACATATTTATATATATATATATATATACAGTTAGGGCCAGAAATATTTGGACAGTGACACAAGTTTTGTTATTTTAGCTGTTTACAAAAACATGTTCAGAAATACAATTATATATATAATATGGGCTGAAAGTGCACACTCCCAGCTGCAATATGAGAGTTTCCACATCCAAATCAGAGAAAGGGTTTAGGAATCATAGCTCTGTAATGCATAGCCTCCTCTTTATCAAGGGACCAAAAGTAATTGGACAATGGACTCTAAGGGCTGCAATTAACTCAGAAGGCGTCTCCCTCATTAACCTGTAATCAATTAAGTAGTTAAAAGGTCTGGGGTTGATTCCAGGTGTGTGGTTTTGGATTTGGAAGCTGTTGCTGTGACCAGACAACATGCGGTCAAAGGAACTCTCAATTGAGGTGAAGCAGAACATCCTGAGGCTGAAAAAAAAGAAAAAATCCATCAGAGAGATAGCAGACATGCTTGGAGTAGCAAAATCAACAGTCGGGTACATTCTGAGAAAAAAGGAATTCACTGGTGAGCTTGGGAACTCAAAAAGGCCTGGGCGTCCACGGAAGACAACGGTGGTGGATGATCGCCGCATACTTTCTTTGGTGAAGAAGAAAACGTTCACAACATCAACTGAAGTCCAGAACACTCTCAGGGAAGTAGGTGTATCTGTCTCTAAGTCAACAGTAAAGAGAAGACTCCATGAAAGTAAATACAAAGGGTTCACATCTAGATGCAAACCATTCATCAATTCCAAAAATAGACAGGCCAGAGTTAAATTTGCCGAAAAACACCTCAAGAAGCCAGCCCAGTTCTGGAAAAGTATTCTATGGACAGATGAGACAAAGATCAACCTGTACCAGAATGATGGGAAGAAAAAAGTTTGGAGAAGAAAGGGAACGGCACATGATCCAAGGCACACCACATCCTCTGTAAAACATGGTGGAGGCAACGTGATGGCATGGGCATGCATGGCTTTCAATGGCACTGGGTCACTTGTGTTTATTGATGACATAACAGCAGACAAGAGTAGCCGGATGAATTCTGAAGTGTACCGGGATATACTTTCAGCCCAGATTCAGCCAAATGCTGCAAAGTTGATCGGACGGCGCTTCACAGTACAGATGGACAATGACCCCAAGCATACAGCCAAAGCTACCCAGGAGTTCATGAGTGCAAAAAAGTGGAACATTCTGCAATGGCCAAGTCAATCACCAGATCTTAACCCAATTGAGCATGCATTTCACTTGCTCAAATCCAGACTTCAGAGGGAAAGACCCACAAACAAGCAAGACCTGAAGGCTGCGGCTGTAAAGGCCTGGCAAAGCATTAAGAAGGAGGAAACCCAGCGTTTGGTGATGTCCATGGGTTCCAGACTTAAGGCAGTGATTGCCTCCCAAGGATTCGCAACAAAATATTGAAAAAAAAATATTTTGTTTGGGTTATGTTTATTTGTCCAATTACTTTTGAGCTCCTAAAATGTGGAGTGTTTGTAAAGAAATGTGTACAATTCCTACATTTTCTATCAGATATTTTTGTTCAACCCTTTAAATTAAACGTTACAATCTGCACTTGAATTCTGTTGTAAAGGCTTCATTTCAAATCCAATGCGGTGGCATGCAGAGCCCAACTCGCGAAAATTGTGTTACTGTCCAAATATTTCTGGCCCTAACTGTATATATATGTGTGTGTGTGTGTGTGTGTATAAATATATATATATATATATATATATATATATATATATATATATAGTAGCAGATATACCCGGCTTTAACGAAAGCCCTCACTAACTAACTGACTCGCCACTAATTCTCTAACTTCTCGCTGTCGTACAAACCTTACATTTGGCACGACCATGTTTTTAGGTCCTACAAAGGAAAAGAAAAAAGGTCATAACTTGATTATTCAATTCTAAGCGCACAAGTAAGTGACCCCCTATGTAATATAACTAATAACACACATCTGTACCACATAAACCTTAAATTTGGTACGACCATTCTTTAGGTCCTAAATAGGAAAAGTAAAAAGGTCATAACTTGATTATTCTATCTAAGCACAAAAGTAAGTGACCCCCTATGTAATATAACTAATAACACACATCTGTACCACACAAACTTGAAATTTGGCACGACCATTCTTTAGGTTGTAAATAGGAAAAGAGGTCACAACTTCAATATTCAATTCTAAGTGTGAAAAACTGCGAAAATCTGCAATCCATGAGAGAGTTATTTTCTCAGAAACCATAAAGTCTAGGAAAATGATTTGTATACTGAGAATTTACCTCACCTCTATATGTGTATATACTAAAGAAAATCTGCCTCAGCTCTTTGTGTATGTACTGAGGAGAATTTAATTGATTTCTGTGTGTATATACTGAGGAAAATGTACCCCCCCCCCCTCTATGTGTATATACTGAGGAGAATCTAACGGACCTCTTCGCGTATATACTGAGCAGAATCTAACTGACCTCTGTGTGAATATACTGAAAGGCTGTAAAGGACATAAGGAAGCCGCCATGGACTGCAGGAAAGGAGCATGCCTTTAAGGCTAAGAAGAGGCTGCAACCTCCCGTCTGTGGGTAAATTTGAATAAAAAGGGGTGTTACCTTTAAGGGTAAAAAGTGAGGAGATCGGGAGGGGTGGCACATTCTGCAAAGGGACATCAGTACATGTAGTCTGAGGAGAATCTAACGATCCTCTGTGTATACATATTCTATTCCTCGGTTCCTCTGAAGTATCCACAAATTCATACAATTTACTATGCGAATAACAGGTAAACACCTGAACCAAATTAACTCATGCAAAGTCGGTTATATCTGTATAAACAGATCATGGGAGAGATCACTGTGCTGACCTCTGATATATCTATACATAGTTATTAGAGTGCCACCTTGTTACAGTCCTGGGTATAATAGATGATGGAAGAGATCTCTGTATTGTCCCCAGATATATTTATACATAGATTTATTTAAACTAAATAATCTCAATTTTGATAACCTCTCTGGGTATTGTAGTCCACCCATTTCGTTTATTACTTTAGTTGTCTGCCTTTGTACGCGCTCTAGCTCATAGGTCGTTCTTGAGTACCGCTGCCCAAAACTGTCCACAATATTCCATGTATGGTCTGACCATAAAGAGAAAGAACAATGCTCTCGTCATATGCCCCTAGAATTCTTTTGATGCACCCTATGATCCTATTTGCCTTGTCAGCAGCTGCCTGACAGTGGTTGCTCCAGTTAAGCTTACAGTTAACTAAAATGCCCAAGTCCTTTTCCATGTCAGTGTTCCCCAGTGATTTCCTGTTTA